>NC_091731.1:20117500-20742500 GCF_030179895.1 Drosophila kikkawai | reverse complement strand
TACACCTTCGACTTGGCCCAGCGCCGGGAGCACGCGCTACTGATTCTGCAGCAGATGTGCGTCAGTCCCGCTCTGCGCCCGTATCTCTGCCAAATGCTCAGCACCAAGGATGCTCAAGGGCAGACCCCGTTTATGCTCTCCGTTTCGTGCCGCGCCTATGAGGCGGGAATTATACTGCTTAACACCATTCTCATGCTCTCCGAGCAAGATCCGCAGCTCAAGGAGGCCATGATCTTCCCCACGGGTTCACCGGCGGACCAGTCGCCACTGCATGTTATCTGCTACAACGATACTTGCTCGTTCACTTGGACGGGGGCCGATCATATCAACCAGAACATCTTCGAGTGCAAGACATGTGGACTCACGGGATCCCTGTGCTGCTGTACGGAGTGCGCCCGTGTCTGCCACAAGGGTCACGACTGCAAGCTGAAGCGGACGGCTCCGACGGCGTACTGTGATTGCTGGGAAAAGTGCAAGTGCAAGGCTCTAATCGCTGGCAACCTAACCAAGCGATTCGCACTGCTCTGCAAGCTGGTTTCCTGCACGGATTTAGTCACCAAATTCAACTCGAAGGGGGAGTCCATTCTGCTCTTCCTCATCCAGACCGTGGGTCGACAAATCGTAGAGCAGCGTCAGTATCGCTTCAACGTTCGAGTGCGTAATGTGGGCAATTCAGCCGGCGGGGCGAATGGCAGCAATACGGTTATATCCAGTCGGAAGGCTTCCTCGGTGGACATGGAAAGTGACATGCCAGATCACGATCTGGAGCCGCCAAAGTTCGCCAGGAAAGCCCTGGAACGTCTGCTGATCGACTGGAATGCGGTGCGCTCGATGATCATGAGCGGAGCGGAGAAGGCCGAGGTCAACGTCCAGAATTCGGGAGGCAACGCTTCCGCGGAGAATTCAAATTCGGAGGGCTTCAACATGTTTATCCAGACCCAGCACGGATCGACGCTGCTCGACAAGTTTACGCACAGCCTGATTGTCAAGTGTACCGGAGACCATCTGGACACGTTGCTGCTCACCCTGGTCCGGGAACTGCAGAACGCCAGCGTGGCCAATCGCTGCAAAGAGGCCGAGGAAGTGGCTCGCCGCTTTGTACGCTCAGTGGCCCGTGTGTTTGTAATCTTCAATCTCGAAAAGCAGCCCAATCCCGAGAAGCGCAAGATACATACCTCGTGCAACAAATACGTTCAGAGCTGCGTGAAGGTATTTCAGACGCTGCACAAGATTTCGATCGAAGAACTGGTCGAAGTCTCCGAAGCCCTGATTGCTCCAGTTCGTCTGGGCGTTGTGCGTCCCACGGCACCCTTTACGATGTCATCGTCAAACCTGGATGTACGTGTAAATACAATCTCAACCTTTTTGACTTTGGTTTTAAGATGTAAACTTATGGAATTACATTTCTTCACAGAACTCGGACGACTTGTTTAGCGTAGATCCTTTGGCACCCTCCAACGTGGAGTCTACGTCTGAGCAGATACTGGGCCATGATGCCGGTAACGATCAAAGTGCCAGCTTTAATATTCAACAAAACTACGATGTAGTTGCTATGGAAAGTAAGTTTAATGCGAAGAAAATAGGGGATAAAGTTGAATTTTTGAAAATATAATATATTACATTTCAATATTAAGCTATACGGGACGCCTCCGAATCGGAAGAAGTTATAAATCGGGAGACAAACTCCCACAGCCAGGACGATGAATTGATAGAAAATCAACGAAATGAGGACGGCATGCAAGACGATGAGAGCGACAATGACTTTACCTTTAATGATGCTGAGACCGAGTCGGATTCCGATGACAATCAAAGCAATCAGGAGGCACAGAGAAGCGTTCAAACGGGTGCCACAGTTGGTTCCGAAACTGGTAAGTGATGATAATCTCTTTTCGGATCTGGCTCTCAAGTCAAGCAACTCTAATTCGTTATATTATTATTTTCAAGATATTGGCGTACTGTTTCTAGAGGATGAATCAGGTGACTCGTCCGCCCAAGAGGAAGATGGCTCGGAGGATGGCGAGTCCGACGATCACTCCGACGAATTTAATTTCAATGACCAGCAACTCGAACGTCGCAGCACAAATTCAAATGCTCGCAGTGACCTAGCGCCGCAAACAATGCAATGGGCAATAAGGAACCGAGACACTGCTCGCTCCTCTGTCCGGGTGCCCACTGGATCCAATATGGTGTTCATTGACCCAATGGCGCTGCGACGCTCCACTGTGCCGGCCAGCACTGCGGTCACCACTCCCTCTATCGAGCCCCACACAATGGCTACAACGGCTAGCAACTTGGCCAGGGCATTTGGGATCACAATAAGACAGATCTCTGAGCTTATAAGCATTCTATCCTACAATATTGTCAACGACATTGAAACTTCACTCAAGATTCAAACCGATGAGGCGATCGCAGTCCAGGTAAGTTATTGTTTATTATAAGTTTTTGTCTAATAAATCTGCATACTATTTTTTAAGAAATATATTTATTGCATGTTTAGTGATATCTTTAGCTCTGGTCCCCCATTACTTTGTTATTTAAATGGAAAACTAATTTTGCTATTTGTATTTGTCAACAGGCATTCGTTGAAAAGCGTTTAAAGGCCACCTGGGACTGGATGTTTACGGTAATGGATGGTACTGAGGCTCAGCTAAAGTTTGGAGCTTACTTGACCAACTACACCGATCCCAACCACCCACTGCATCCGCTCAATCTCAGTGCTCAGGCTTCGAGTAGTCAGGCACCGGCTCCTGCCGCCTCAACGTCCGTTGGTGTAAACATGATTGGTGAGTGTAGAGCGTGCTGAGGTCGCGAGTTGTTAATTACAATTCATGTATATCTGACTAGGATCTAATTCACGGCGCGACTTTTTCACCTACTGCCTATCACTGATGCGGGCCCACACGTCCGAGCACAGGGACGCTCTGCCAGTACTGGATATAACTGCCCTGCGTCATATAGCATACGTACTTGACGCCTTCGTTTACTACATGCGGAATGACACGGGCTTCTATGACAAGCAAGAGACCATCTCCGGACGCGTAAACAATTTATCATCGCCCATGGTAGAGAGCTACGATACAGATGATGAGCTAACCAATCTGGAGGACTACAGTGCTGAGGCACAGCCGTCGACTAGCAGCAATCTGCCTGCCAGCAGCATGGGCACTCGTCGACACACTTTCTTTGCACGATCGGAATCCACATTGAGCCTGGGTTGCTCGGCGCCAGAAGGGTTCGATCTTCCTTTGGACATGGCCATGCCGCTGGCCGACAAACCTCACTTGCTGCAGCCAAACTCAAAGCGTCAGGAGCTATTTGCCAACCTGCCACTGTTGGTAACAACGAGTGCAAACAATGGCAGCAATCCCAACGCAAGCGGCAGCGACAGCACCATTGATTATCCGCCCACAAGGCTGGGATTTTCAAATTCCTTGAGAAGGAATGACGAGCATGTTTATGAAACAGTTTCGGCTAGAAATCAACAGCAGCCCATGGAAGTAACAATCAATGTAGAGCCTAGCAAGACGCCGGGTGATGGAAATGCAACATATAAGGCTGAGGGCTCATCTGCTGACTCTAATATCTACGTACAATTAAAGAAGAAACAGGGTTCAGATGACTTCAAGTCCCACAAAGAAGCTGATGGTGAGTATTCGCAATGAAATGAAAATATTTCAAAAATAGGGTATCATTATTTTTGTATTGCAGGTAACCACGGCAAGTTCGATAAAGTTGTTTTAATGGAAACCGATGATGTTCCCAGTACAAGCAAATCGACAGAGGCCTTAATGGCCACTCGGCCTGAAGTTATCATAGCTCCAAATAAGACCACCTCCTGCTCCTCACTGACTTCAGCGAATGCTGCAGCTCGTAGTGTTATAGTTTTGGCAGGCGGATCGTGTCTGAAATCGGTCGACTCGGACATGAATGCGTCGCCTTCCGCTGCAAATTTATGTGCTGAACAGGCCAAATGTGATACACATCATCAGAAGTCAGCGCCGCCACATCATTCGCTATGTTTTCCAGGTCGCGGCTCTCTGTTTTACCAAAGTAGCTACTCGGAATTGCCTTCGTGGAACTTTTTGTTAAGTCGTTGGAAACTAACATTAGATTTATTTGGACGCGTCTTTATGGACGATGTGGGCATGGAGCACGGATCTGTTTTGCCGGAATTGCGCGGTTTTCCCGTTAAGGAAATGCGTTTCCGACGCCACATGGAAAAGCTGCGCAACGGCCAACAGCGTGACTTGGTGCTATGCAAACTGGAGAGAAACCGCGAGAGCTTGATTGTTCAAACGTTCAAGGAACTGAATACCCAATTTGGCAGCCAAAACCGACGGTCACAGCCACCAATCACGTTCAACCGCGTTAAGGTGACGTTCAAGGATGAGCCAGGCGAAGGATCTGGCGTGGCCCGCAGCTTCTACACATCAATTGCCGAGGCCCTGCTGGCCAATGCGAAAATCCCCAGCCTTGAGGCAGTGCAGGTGGGCAACAGCCACACCAAGTACGGAGTGCCCTTCTCGAGCATCCTGCGTAGTAGAACAGTGTCGGGATCTAGTCGTGATCAGTTGACGCCACAGAGGCGTGGGACCAGCAGCAAAATATTGTGGAGATCGGCTCGTGAAAGGAAGGTCCTTAACTTGGACGCAAGGCCATATACGCCAATAAATAATTCAGGTAAGATGGGCTATCCTTAAGCTCGTTTTGGTCTTTGTTTAATGCTCTTTTCTTCTAAAAAGCTTTTAATAATACATGTATTCATTTTATATTTTTTCTAGATAATGCTTTGGCGGAAGGCATGAACGATCATTTGTCGGTCCATCTGCAGCAGCTTGGAGAACGCTTGTATCCTAAGGTGGGTTAGTGATGCTCTCAAAAAGCAGTTGTTAATATAACATGATTTTCTCTCAACAGATCCATTCGATAAACCAAACGCACGCGCCGAAAATTACAGGAATGCTACTAGAGATACCAACGCCACAGCTTCTGTCTGTGGTCTCGTCAGATGAGACGTTACGTCAAAAAGTAAACGAGGCGATCGAAATTATAACCTTTAAACAGAAAACTGACGCGAGTACACAAAGTAGTCAGCCAAAAAAATCACCTTCTGTGGTGTTGGTGGAGCCCGCCGATGACGATAATGAACCATTATTCTACTCACCGGGCAAGCGGGGCTTCTATACGCCACGACAAGGCTTTGCATCGTTTGAGCGCATAAATGCATTTAGAAATATCGGAAGGTAAAGTGACTCTACATACGTGATGGTTTTCAGTGTATTTATCAATTTTTTTCCCTTCGACGCAGACTCATTGGACTTTGTCTGTTGCAAAATGAATTGCTTCCGCTGTTCCTGCAGAGACATGTATTGAAATATATCCTTGGGCGTAAAATTAAGTTCCACGACCTGGCATTTTTCGATCCAACATTATACGAATCTTTTAGGCAAATTATTCAAACAGCCCTGACAAAAGACGGCGATGATACCATTAGTCGAATGGAGCTATGCTTTGTGTAAGTTACTCTCGTTTGTTGAAAATGTTACAGAGATGCCAAATAGGAATCCTTTTATAATTCTAGGATTGATTTGATGAAAGAGGAGGGCTGTGGCAACAGGGAGCTAATCCCGGGAGGTCGCGATGTGGCAGTTACCGCTAACAACATATTTGAGTACATAAGACGCTATACGGAATATAGATTGATTAAGTCACAGGAAAAGGCACTTGAGGTAAGTTCTAGGGAGGAAAGAAAGTATTGGTATATCGATGATTTAGCGTTGCAAATTCGATTTAATTCGAATATATAAAGTCCCTTTTATAGTAATATATGGTTTCATTGCAGGCACTAAAAGACGGCGTCTTTGACGTTCTGCCCGATACCAGTATGAACAGCCTAACGGCTGAGGATTTGCGGCTGCTGCTGAACGGTGTCGGTGATATAAATGTTTCAACATTGATTTCGTACACCACCTTTAACGATGAATCTAGCGAGGGTCCGGATAAACTATTAAAATTTAAGAAATGGTTTTGGAGTATTGTTGAAAAAATGAATATTTTGGAGCGCCAAGATTTGGTAAGAGCAAACAAATTTAAATTAACGAAACGAGTTGGATAAAGTTTTTTTTTTTTTGTTTCTCTCTAGGTGTACTTTTGGACTGGCTCTCCTGCTCTGCCGGCATCGGAAGAGGGATTCCAACCCCTGCCATCGGTGACCATTAGGCCTGCAGATGACTCTCATCTACCGACTGCGAATACGTGTATATCTCGGCTGTATATCCCCCTGTACTCCAGCAAATCAATTTTACGCAGTAAAATGCTGATGGCCATTAAATCCAAAAACTTTGGATTTGTTTAAGCAAATGAAACACACTTTTCCCATGTGTAGAAGTTTTGAATTCGTTTCTAGGTTTTCTTTAACTCTTTTGACTTGTCATATTTAATCACACCATTCCCATTTCTGAATTATAATTTCTTTTAAAATTATATATTTTTTCTTACTACTTTCGAAAACTTGCGTAATATCATTCGAAGCGATTGGCGTTGGTCATAACTGATAACTGATAACATCTGGTCTGGTCTGACCGTTTAGTAAAAACATAAAGTTTCCAGACAACAAAAAAAAAAAACAAATGTAACCAGGAAAACGGCCAATTAGGTATTAGGAAGCCTATGTTTTTTGAAGTATGACTTATGCACATGTATATTTATCGATATCAATTCAATAGAAACTTGAAATAAACAATAAACTATAAGTCCATATGGAAATTATGTATAATACAAAATGGATTGTATTTTCTTGGTTTTATTATGGAGAAATAAATCTTAGCTCCTTGCATAATCTCTGTGATTGAAACAAGCGAAAAGGCGTAAGTCGCACCTTGTACTTTTCAATTCGGGAATCAATCATAGCGGTGAAGATGCATTTCATAATTTGAGCAACTAAATGCAAATACTCTAGATCATTTATATGGCAGATGGAAAGAGACATTTATGAGTTTTATATTATTAAACATTTATAAGTTTATTTAAATAATTTTACTTAAATTTTTTGAAAATAATGTTGTTTTAGAAGTTTTCAAGCTTTTTACTTTCTTTAGGAAACAAAACATTATATTAAATCCGCCAATTAGACTTGATCGCTATTTTCTGTTAGATCAAACTTCATTTATTCTGTTATACATAAAGTGCTCTGGCTGGCACTTATTTAAATTTTATTACTAATATTTAGAACCGTAATACAGTTTAGACTAATGGTCACTACATACGCCATTTCCTGGAAACACAATATTATCTTACATTTCTATCCTAATGCATAAGGTACATTGGACAAGCTAATTCGAGTTTTTAGGTTAAAAAAAAAAAAACAATAAAAATTAAACATTGGGTGATGCGATTATTCAATTATCATAGAAAATTTCTCAACTTCTTCGCACTCCTTGTTGAAACTGGTAATAAATTCCTGCAATTTAGCCTCATGCTGGGCATCCTTGCGTGGTCGTTTCAATTGCTGTTTCTTCTGCGGAGATTCGATGCTGCTATCCTGCAAGTCCTGCTCGCACTCATCCTCAGACGAATCGGTGTCGATGTACAACACATGCACTCGCTGCTTTCGCTTACGTTTGGGTCGCTCCTTCACATAAGTTCGCCTGGGTTTCTGTTGATTATTTGGAAATTGATACAAGTAATTAGTTTATATTCTTTAATACAAATGATAATGATAATATAAATGATAATCAGTGAAGTTCTCCAATTCTGAACTACTTATGGATGGTGTACATGTAATTTTTATTTGTGCGAGCAGCTTACTACCGAACAAAGATAGGTTTGCTTCTTTGCGGCCCTGTTGGCTCAACTGAGACTGTTAACAGGTCTCAGTTTATATTAATCTGGCGTTTAATGGGTCAATGACGAAGCTTGGAATTGTAAAACCTCGACATCTTCCTAACGCTCAAAGAAAGGTAATATAATAAGTCTTTAATGGATGCCCAGTCTTTTTCCCTTTTTCCGGGAAGGTAAAGAAGATAGAAAACCCAACTTTCAGGGTAATCTAATTTAAATCCTTATATTGTGCAAGCGACTTACTACCGAACAAAGATAGGCTTGTATCTTTGCGGCCCTGTTGGCTCAACTGAGACTATTAACAGGTCTCAATTTATATTAATCTGGCGCTTATTGTGTCAATGACGAGACTGCGTAGTATCGACATCTTCATAGCGCTCAACAATGAAAACAAAAATTAGATTTACCTTTTTGTCAAATGTTGTCTCCAGTTCAGCTTCATCCCTAAACAATCCAATTGTTTCGTCTGCAGCCAGTGCAGGTTTTCTTCTCGGTGGCTGTTGGTGTTGTATCATCGTGGAGCACATAACTTGCCTGATATCCGGCTGACATAGTGGCACCTCCCCAAAGCAATCGTGTCGCGGCGAATCGGAGGATGACTTTGGCAGCTCAATGTCCATGGGCCGCAGATCTCCCAGTCGGTGAAGCTTATCATGCAAACTTTCGTTTTGAGTCAAGGTTGATGTGGGTGCTGTCACTACTTCGTTCTCTGTAAGAAATTCCTCAAAGCCAAAGAGATTTCGGGAGCTGGACACGGGCGGTTCAGTGGGATTCGTCGGTCGATCTTCACATGGCAAAATCTCGTCATATCCGAATAGATTCGCTCGCGTCTGACTGCGCTGTGGAATGGGCGATGCAGTGGCCACATTGGGTGAACTGTTTCCTTTCGAGGGAGTGGCTTGCACATTCTTTTTCCATGACGGCAGAACCACCACTTCCAAAATGTTTATGTCTTGGAAGGGCCTGCGCTTCTGCATACTCTTCCTGGGATTTGGCAAGTGGACAAAGTTCTCAGCATCCTCCGAATTCTCCGCGTTCTCCTGTTCATTGGGTACTAGTGTTTGGCTGGCCGGGGGTGGCGGCATATTCTCCTGATTAGAGTCGTCCGCAGTGGGGCTAGGGTCGTGTAAGGTGTTGCAGAAGCTATTCTCCTCTATCACAGGGGCCGCGTCTTCTTCCTGTCCTTGTGTGTCCGGCACATAGACGTGGCGCGGTCGTTGCGCATGGTCACTTGAGTATGATGGCAGATTGGAGGTATTAAAGCCAAACATGAATGTATTTGGCATTGCTGACTGGTCGGAAACGCGCCAAGGGGAAGCACCTCCTCCCGGACTCGCTGTTGAATTTGGCGGAAGACGCGGTATTGGGGATATGACATGGGTCGTTGAATTGGCTTCGGGTGCCGTAACAGCCTTGCGATTCAGCGGCGTGCTGATAAACTGGCGAGCCATGTTCAGCAAGTCGCGACGCCTACTTGACGATGTTTTCTCATCTTGAGCCTTGGTCTGATTTAACAGCACAGAACGAGCCAAATGGCTGTAGGCCCCATCGCTGGTATGCTTAGAAGTATTACTCTGGACTGAAGGTTCCGGTGGCGCATGAACCTGAACGGCTACTTGAATGGGCTCAGTGAAGACTTCATCCGCATTATTACTGAAATCATCCTCGGGCTCATAAATGGGCGACAGGGCACGTGCAGCTTCCCGCTGCCTCAACGGTCTGGGTTTCTTGGCTTTAGTGTTGGCAGTTTTTCCAGCCAGATTTTCTAGAGAGCATTGTTTCCGCTTTCCCTTTAGCCGCCTTTTAATTAGTTTTCCACCCATCTTAGAGGGGACCATCACGCAGGCCTTGCCATTCTCCACTAGGCGCTGGATTATGTCCGCGGCCGGATCCTCCCTAGTATTATCATCTTCGATCTGGGACTGCGAGAGAAACTCGTAAACATTGCGGGTTACAGAGGACCTGGATCTCGTTGGCGGCAGATCTCTGTGAAAGAAGCGAGTCTTTTTTATTGTCGAATTCTCCGGTTTGGTGGGGCTTTTTTTCTTTATTTGTTTGGGGCCTGTAAATAAAATTATTTTTTACAGAAACGTCCTTCACTACAGCTGTACGGCTGCACTTACCCGACGACACCTTTGGCACGGTGGCTGAAGGCTTCGGTTTTGAACCCCTCGTCTTGGGAGCACACATCGTGGAGTTGCGAGCAGGCTCAAATGCGCTATCATCAAGATAGACTTCCCCTGATACGGGGCATTCTAGAAATTTCAAGCGCTTTATTTTAACTACGCATTTTCGAAGGCGACTCGGCGGCTTTGGTGGGGCTGACGAAATTCCTCCACCTGCATCCTTCGGCGAGGTTTTTCCGGATCTTCTCTCACTGCTCGCCCCCACAGGTAAAACGCACGGCGCAGCCCTAGCCCTTGTTTTAACCATTTTAATTGATTTTTTAATTTAAAAATTAGTTTAGGTGCATTTCGTGGACACTGTACAGTTGAGCGGGTCGATAACATAATCGATAGTCCTGCTTCGATAGATAGTGTGGAAAATGACTGTAATATCGATATTTTTTAGTTTTCAAATAATTTTCTGAAATAGTATTCAAATAAAAATTATGATATATATGTAAATCTTTTTTTATTTTTACCTTTTTTCTGTACTTTTCAGTACTTAAACCTTAAAAACCTCTTGCCAAAATACCAACTGCGTTGCCAGACCATCTGGCAGCTCTGCTGCAACCACACTTTCCAACACTGGCCAGAACCAGATGATTGAGTTCGCAATAATGTAAAAAAATAAATAATTAGATATTTCCAAATAATCCAAATTCCAAATTCGTTGCATTCGCGTGCGTGTTTGTGTCGCTGGACTACAAACCTACAAACTACAAAGCTACAAGTACAGCAGGCAAATAAGAAAACGGAAAATCCCAAAATCGTATCGAGTGAAAGTTTTCCCGTCTTTGTTTTGTAATTGTAATTTTCCTGCACTTGCCTGCCAGCCCGCATTACTGGCAATATTGGACGCTGCTGCGGGCGCGGGTGGCTGACAGTGATTATAGCAAAAAAGATTTAGTTATATAGCAATCGGTGGCCAATATATTGGCCCTATTGTGATTTTGCTGGCTGTGTGACAGTGTTATATATTTAAATCGAATCAAATCGCAGTCGCGTTTTCTGGGACTGCTGCAAAAGGCCTTGCGAACTTCTGCGCCAGGTACTGTGGACGGGACGAGCTGTGGGTAGCGGGGTGGGTGGTTGGGTACGGCGGAAGAGGACAAGTCCCAATAAGAAACTAGCGCGAAAACCCCCTTGCACTGCACCCCTTGCATACATACATACATACACATACTAAATGCCTAGGTGCATCACACACACGTAAAAACATATACATACGTATGCACATACCCACCACGAGCGAATAATGGCAACAAACAATTGCGAGCGACCCCGCCGTAGTAGTACCAATACCAGTGCCCAAGTGCCCCAATCCCAGGAAAAGCGACTGAGGCAGAGGCAAAGCCAGAGACAGAGGCGGGGACCGAGACCCCGAAGGCTGACTGTGACGACACCATGGCAAATCGAGCCAATTGCAGATGTATCTGTGGCTGTATCTGCGAATTATGTCTCAGGGTCAAGGACACTGCTTGCTACCCCGTTGTTTGACCTTATTAACAAGAATTTCCATTCGCGCGACACGCAAGAAAGAGAATCCTAATACCCTTATTCCTAGATGACAGTTGTCCTACAAACTCCTTCAAAAGCTTGACTATTATCCTGCCCTCTGAGTGAGCGAGTGGCGTTTAAAATAAGATTTTTTTTATAGATTATAAAGTAAATAAGGTAGACTGCTTGATTTATTTATTGACAAGATAGTAGAGGTTCACTAGGAAACCGTTAAAGACTGGCGTAGGCTTATTAAGGCTACCGTTCTTAGAGTTCATTTCAAGGAGAATAAAGGAACTAAGGGCCAAAGAACTGTACTCGTTACTCAACAAACAACCATTCATTGACAGAGCAACTACATCACTGGCTGGCTCCGCGCACAAAACGATGTGCGATACCAAAGACGATGCTCAGAAATGGAAATGTGAAATTTGCACCTACGAAAACTATCCATCCTCGCTGAAATGCACCATGTGCCAGGCGTCGAAGCCGTTGCTCAACGAGGACATCTTCAGGTGAAGCAATCCTACTCTTTAATTTTTTATTTTATTTATTTATATTTTTAATTTTCCCCTGCAGGCTGAGTCCCGCCGCCCAGGAGAGCAGTGCTGTCGCGGAGGAAGCAGCTGCTGTTGAGCCCACGCCCACGTCCACTTGCTACTCGCTCCAGCCGCAGCAGAACCAAGCGAGGCAGAGCAACGTGGCGGACAGCGAAAAGTGGCCCTGCAAGGTCTGCACCTATCTTAACTGGCCACGTAGCCTGCGCTGCGTCCAGTGCTGCACGAAGCGGGGCGGCGAGGCCATTGAGCGCGGCAGCGACAAGAATAACGAGGCGGATGCTGATCGGACTGGCGAGGCGTTGCAGGCACTCCGCATCAGTGGAACGGATACGGAGCTCGGGGGATGCATCACAGAGAATCTGGCTAACAAGCCAGCAGCCCAGCTGATCGGGGCCACAGCCTCGAATCGGCTGAACCTTAGTCCGAGCATTGACGATGCCACGCACCTGAACAATCTCGCCAATGCATCCAACAACCAGTGCCGTTCGCAGTCCCAGAACCATCAGCCTGCCCAGCTGCAGCTTCAGCAGCAACAGCGGGAGTCCTCATCCTCAGCCACTGACGCGCCGCAGCAGAAGCCGTGCTATGTGGCCAAATGGGCGTGTAATGTAGGTTTAGTCGAGGCTGGCGTACTTCCATTACCTTTACTGAATCTCTTCCTTACAGTCGTGCACCTACGAAAACTGGCCTAGGAGCATCAAGTGCTCCATGTGCGGCAAGACAAGGGAGCGAGAGGTCAGTGGATCGCAGAACGACTTGCATGCCTCCTCAAGTCTGAACATCCAAGAGGAGCACCAGCAACATCAGCAGCAGCAGCAGCTACAACTGCAGCAGCAAGGCGTGGACACCGTCAGTGTCAACAACTCATTCAATAAGAAGCACATTTACCAACTTGGTAAGCTCTTCCGTGCCTAGCTTTATTCTAAGCTTTATTTATATTTAATTGCTGATTTTCAGGTTCCTCTGAAACCATCAACAACTGTGATACGCTGCAAGAGCGACAGGAGCGCCGCCAGCGTCAAATTCGACGCCAGGTGGATTGGCAGTGGCTGAACGCTTGTCTGGGCGTAGTGGAAAACAACTATAGCGCCGTGGAGGCCTATCTCTCCTGCGGCGGCAATCCGGCCCGCTCTCTGACTAGCACTGAGATCGCTGCTCTCAACCGTAATTCGGCCTTTGACGTGGGTCACACCCTCATCCATCTGGCCATACGATTCCATCGCGAGGAAATGCTGCCCATGCTGCTGGCTCAGATCTCTGGCTCGGGGCCAGGCATCAAGCGCGTGCCGTCCTATGTTGCCCCCGACTTGGCGGCCGATATCCGTCGCCATTTTGCCAACACCCTGCGCCTGCGCAAGTCCGGCCTTCCCTGCCACTATGTGCAAAAGCATGCCACCTTCGCCCTACCCGCCGAGATCGAGGAGCTGCCGATCCCGATTCAGGAGCAGCTCTACGACGAGCTGCTTGATCGCGACGCCCAAAAGCAGCTGGAAACGCCGCCGCCAGCTCTGAACTGGTCGCTGGAGATCACGGCTCGGCTTAGCTCTAGGATGTTTGTCCTTTGGAACCGGAGCGCTGGCGATTGCCTTTTGGACTCCGCCATGCAGGCCACTTGGGGCGTCTTCGATCGCGACAACATCCTGAGGCGGGCACTCGCGGATACACTGCACCAGTGTGGTCATGTGTAAGTAGAATTACAGAAGGAGAAATGCATAGGCCTTGATGTTTGTCCTTAGGTTCTTTACTCGTTGGAAAGAGTACGAGATGCTGCAGGCCTCGATGCTTCACTTTACGCTGGAGGACTCACAGTTTGAGGAGGACTGGAGCACACTTCTATCGCTAGCCAGCCAGCCAGGCTCGTCCCTGGAACAGCTGCACATCTTTGCGCTGGCGCACATCCTCCGGCGTCCAATTATCGTGTACGGCGTCAAGTATGTAAAGAGTTTTCGCGGCGAAGACATCGGTTATGCGCGTTTCGAAGGTGATTCCTTTTACCATTTTCTAAATTACAATTGAGTTAATCGGCTGGGCTTTCAGGTGTCTATTTACCTTTACTCTGGGATCAAAACTTCTGCACCAAGTCACCCATCGCCCTGGGATATACCCGCGGTCATTTTAGCGCCCTGGTGCCGATGGAACCATTCACAAGAATCGATGGACGGCGTGACGACGTGGAGGATGTCACATACTTGCCGCTAATGGATTGTGAGCTGAAACTGTTGCCTATCCATTTCCTCACCCAGTCCGAGGTAAGGGAATAATAATTTGAAAAATATAACGTTTTTTCTACGAGAATTCTATCTTTTTGCAGGTGGGTAACGAAGAGACCATGATGCGCCAGTGGCTTGACGTGTGCGTTACCGATGGCGGTCTCCTTGTGGCGCAGCAGAAGCTCAGCAAACGACCTCTGCTGGTGGCTCAGATGCTAGAGGAGTGGCTCAACCACTACCGCCGCATTGCGTAAGTACGACTTGAGCGATTGCCAAAAATGATCTTGCTGATTGTGTGTTTTTTTCGTATTTATTTATTTTGGTTTGCAGACAAGTGATAACGGCGCCCTACATTCGTCGCCCCCAAATCACACACTACTCCAGTGACGGTGACTCGGATGAGGAATAGATGCAATGCGTCTGCTCCTGCGTATATATTTGAATACCAATATTTTGTACTTTCTGCGATCGATGACAGCAGATGCGGATGTTGAATTGAGATGGACACGTGCAGATCCTACACATACACTTGCACCCCCAGTTAGCTAATGGAAACTATAGAGAATGCAAAGTGAATACCATATATGCGGGCAGTTGAAAGAGTTGTAGTTGTAACTAAATTGAAAGCAAAGCAAAGCAAACCAAACTAAAGCTTGAGCCGCAATGTACGAAAATACATTGATCGGCGTATGTAAATCATATCCGTTCCCAATTCAACGTTTGTTGATTTTAGTCAAATTTATACATACTGCGTCGACCAGAGGAGACAGAGAAAGCGAAAGCGAAAGAGCATATATGTACGTAGTAAACGAAATTGAAGCTATACACTATACTAGTAGGTCTAATTACACTCACATTTGAAACAATCCATTTATTGAATACGTGGTCGTATTTGAAGTAGAAACTGAGGAAGGCATAGGAGAAGGCATCCCCTGAATGTGGGCTTGAATTATTGAAAATCTCGATGTACTATTAAATTTTATTGGGTGGCACTCACACACGCAACATTACATTATCGTGGGTGAATTATGAAAGTTTCTGATGCAGCGTCATTGAAGGGTTTATTGATAGTTTTTAAAACACTTTTTGGAATTATGAATCATTATACATTCATGCCTATACATATAATATATTTAATTATATATAAATATATATATATATAACATATATAGAGATCCTATGGTTCTAAAGAGTTGAACAAAGGGCCAATAACATAATGAATTTTATTCTAACTGTATTATAAATGGAATTTTATCTCATTATTATTTTTGTTAGTAATGTTATTACAATTATTATTATTATTATTACTACATTCTAAGGAAGCTTATTGTGCAAATGTACACGCAAAACGCATGAAAAACAAAACTTATTTAAATAAAAAGTTTTAAGTAAAGATTTAAATGGAATTCAGGTTACATATTTCGTGGTGGGAATTAATCAGGACTTATATTTAAATTCAAACTCTTTTATTTCATTAACGAATGAGTGTTCTACAAGAATTGCTTAAGATTTAAATTAAAGATTTTATGGAGAGTTTTTACCAATAATGAAGAAAAAGAAGGAAATTTATGATATAGGGTGAGATATCTGGACCTAAAGCTTGCTCGCGTAAGAGGGAGAGGACAATAATGATTTTCGGTTCCACATTGCAATGCATTTTTATTGGTTTCAAAATAAAATAAAAATATAATAATAAATAAATTATATTATATTTTACTTTCTTTATTTGGAATATATATTTTATTTTTAAGTTAATATCAGGCCAATTGGACATCGAATTTAGCGCGTATCTATTGCTGCCAACTTGCTTTCTGATACGAGCTAGAGATGGGTGCGGCACGGGTTTTTATTACCGTGCCGTGAAGTCGCACGCGTTCACCTCACGCGCCTATCTCTAGGCCGAATCGCCGTATCTCTCAGATACTTATTCGTTTCGGTTTCGTTGCTGCTGTCGGTGTCGTTGCGTTGTTGCTGCTGGTGCGGTGTTTTTTCTGGTCGCAGCTCCGATTGAGAATAAGAATCAGACGAGTTAAAATATAAGTAATAGCTTCATCGGTCCCACGAGCGAAATACGCACCAAAATCGATCGGAAAGACGTCTTTTTTGAACACACACCGCCCGACCACTCTCTGACACTCACACTCACACTGAAAGAATCGCGCTACGCAGATTGCGAATGCATACGGCGAAAGATACAAATAGAAAAAATCTAAGCAGAAGAAAAATTTTGTTAGTGAAGTGAAGAGGAAGTAGTGGTGACCTGTGCGCGTGTATTTGTGCTTTCCTCGTGCGTGTCATCTCGTCTGTGTGGTGCTCCTCTCTGTGTGTGTTTCCCTCCCCCATTTTGCAGGCGCGAGTGCGAAGAGCATAGCAGTAGCTGTATCTCGCCATGGGTAAGTTATCTGCCGACACCGATACTCTCTCTCTAACTAACGCTCCTGTGTGCCGTGTGTGTGTCTGCGCAATGCCAACGCCAGGGGGTGGTGGGTGCTCCGATAGCAGCATTATGGCATTATCGGCATTAGCAGGGTATCGTATCGGGAGTGGTTATGAACCTGTGCGAGGTGGTGCTCTCATATTTTCCCTGTACTCTCCCACACGTACTCATCAATCAATACCACTGCTGGCCAGCTGAGAGCGCTGGATCTTCTCTCTAGCACGGCCACCGCTACCGCTCCTGCTCCCACTCACTCACACCACCGCACGGTCGCATATGATTCCACGTCCACTCCCTATTTTAATTTCTCAGCTGCGACTGTGGCGATGACGTCAGTGTTGTTGTAAGAACAAGTTTCGTGTTTTCCCCTTTGAATTTTATTTCTTATGTTACGCCCCAAATCGAGGTGAGGCGGCAGGGAGCGTCCGAAAACCTGACCGAATAAACCTCAAAGTGCTTGTGCATGCAACTGCAATTACATTACACACGATACCGTTAGGCCGCCCCGCCGCGTGAGAGCGGCTCTGCTCTCGAATAACCTGTAAACCAGTAAACCCCGTTCGATGTGAATGAGCTTTTTTTTTATTCTTACATTTTCTGAGTTCTCCGGTTGCCGCTGCAAAGGGCTTTTCTACCGTTATCCGAGACATGTACTCGTACTTGTATTGTCAATGATTAATTACTCGAATACTCCGCTACTGTCCCTAATTGAGTTCATGTGCATACACTGAGAAGCCTGAAGATTCATTTTTAAAAGAGAAATATGAAAAAAAAGGTTAAAGTCAGTTAGAAATTATACCAAAATATTAAAGAATCATGCAGCTTAAAGTTAATAATGATCGAATAATCCCTCTTTATCGTATAGATTTCTTAATAACAGTATTGTTGGGGGTCAATCTGTGTTAAAATGATGATGTTTCGGGTTATTTAATAAAATTAAGTTGATTAACTTTAATAATATTCATAAAAACCGTTTATAAGTGTAATTTTTTGGCCTAAGTATGCAAGATTTTTGTGAATGAATTCCCCTTGTGTTCGAATTTGTAGTTTATAAAGTATCAATCCATATAAAGTATCTTAAGTACTGAGATTTACAATCTGCACACCTCATTTTCTCCGAGTGGATTGAGCCTGGACTACAAGTAGTCGCATGCGTGCCTAAAATGCCTAATTGACTTGGACTTGATGGAGCCGGGAGAAGTGGACGTCGTTGTGGATGTGGCTATGGACCCCATAACGTGCAGTCGTTGCTCCTCTCCCCTAAAAGGCTCAACAATAGCCATCTAGAGTCTCCATCTCTGGCTAAAGCGGCAACAACTGCTCGACATGAACTCATGACAAGCACATTGACTTCCACTGGGTTTCCTTTTTCGTTTGCTCAAATGAAAATGAAAATGAAAGGGGTAGAGTCCCGTTCCCCCCATCTCCTCGATCCACCCCATCGTCACATCCCATCCATCCCGCGCTCATTCATTTAGTCGGATTTTTCTCATTTATTTTGTTCGTTGATTTGTTCGTGCCTGTTGTGCATTCGCCTGCATTTCGTAGTGTTTCGTAGCGTTTCCCAGGCGGGGTTATATGGGTCAGAGCACTTGCCTAGAAAGTGGCATCTCCTCTTATGTCTCGTGCTCACCCCCGCCACCTCCGTTGGCTCCTTCGCCTCGTTTTCCCCATTTTCCGCCCCTGCCCCCGCCTCAACCCGTCCACTTGCCTAATTGAATGCTATTTTCGTAGATGCAGCGTCATCAGCTGCACTTGTGTGTGGCGGTTGCTCTTTTCACTTTTCGTCTAATAAGCATACAGGAAGCACATTCAAATCGACCGAAGCACCGAACTTTGGGTGTACTTATATCTAAGTATGAGTGTATGTAGTATGTACGATGCGTCAGGTAGCACAGCATAAAAAAAACACTTGCAAAGCAATTTAAATTTGATGAGTAATGCGTGGAACACTTATGTATATACAGGCATAGCTGTGGTGATAGCATAGCTAGTATCTTAAACCAAATTGAATTTAATTTTAATATCAGCAAGCCTAAAATATCCTTCACTTGAACCATTGCATACTCTCTGGGGTCCCACTTCCTTTCTGCTCGAATCCTACATTTATTAAAAGAAAAGTAAATTTAAGTAATTAATTTAAAAAAAACGTCGATTTTAGTGAAAGGAGGAAGACTTGTTTTTGTCGACTTTCCATAATTATAAAACCCAATCTCAATAACAATAGAAGTAAGAGGCAAGCTTCCCATTAAAATTTCGTACCCTATTTTTGTGGCCACAGCTGTTAATTCGTTTATATTTTTTGCTCAATTTGTGTATTTTATGCTGTTGCTCTTCACAACTAAAAATGTTTGTGTGCGTATAAACAGAACCGCTCGTAGGTGGAGGAATCGTGGGCGTGGAATGCACAAGAGAGCGATGATGTTTGCTTTCGGTTTTATTTATTGTCTGCCAACTAGGCTCTTTTCCAGTCACGTCGGAGTGGCGTTGCCTGCCAGCTCACCTGCTTCCGCGTCTCGCCTTGACCTGCATTGTCCTCGACATTATCCTCCTGAAATTCAGTCAAGGATTTGACGCACTTGCTCTGGGGTGAACCCGCTCAGTGCGCATTGAGTGCATGTCGCGCCACTGACGAAGGTCGTTGTCTATTTTTTTTCGCTCTGGCTCTATAGCTTTTCCAATTCGATTTTTTATACAACGGGAAAATTTTAAATATAAATAAGAAGAATAGGAATATTAGAACAATATAAAGATATGGATTCATCAATAAGAATGTGCCTTGATTGTGAGATACCCGCTACCCAAACATGACTTAATCTTTGGGTAATGGTATGCAAATTGTAATCTAAAATGGTGTTTGCACAAGTACAGCTTTTAGGTACATTTTGATGCCATACAAATTTGTTTTTCACTAAATGATTGTCTTAAGAACACATAAAAATACTTAATACCTTCAACAGACTGTAGACAAACAAATTTTATTTATTAAAGATTCATATAGGGTACTTAAACCCATTGGTTCGCTGAGTATTTCATAGAGATCAACCGATTCTGATTCTAAATCTGGTTTGCGATATTTTATTTTGTTTTGTAATGTTTTTCTGTAGGTTCCATATTTTCCTTCCCCACTTTTACTCTAAGGCTAGAGTCGCTCTTTGGGCGCGGCAAATGTTAATTAAAATATTTTCTCTGCCCTGCAGCTTGACCTCTCCGCATCGAATCGATGGGGTTCTGTGAGGCCTGTTTGAGAAATGCTAGGGTAACCTTGGACTTGCCCCCTGTGCGTCGGACGGGTTTTCATTATATTGTGTTTTCGGGTCGTGTTTTTGTATTGTTTGTTTGTATTTCAAATTCGAGCGTGTTCCACTATGGCCAGCCAGCCAGCGCCACCAACCAGTTTGTTTGCGGTTCCAAGTTGTGGCAGAGATACTCGCACTCGCACTCGTCCAACTCCGCAGCGAAAAGCTCTCGGCGGCGGCGGTCGATGGCGACGATGACATCACCAGTGCCAGCACTAAAATCGCTCTCCGCAATTACAATAAAAAAAAAATAAAATAAAACGAACCTAAAAGTGTGCGCTCAAACTTTTATTGTACTAACTTGAGCGGGGACGCCGCTTTGCCGGCTCTCTGTTGCATGAAGATTTGCAATTTGCAATGGATTTTGTTTCCCCATTAGCGGGCTAGTGCTAATGCGGGGAAAATGTGCTGAAAACCCAATAAACAAAGCGCCAAAATCAATATGTAAATCGCGGAAAAATGTGTGATTGCATAATAAACAAGCGAACACAGGCAGTCCCGAACATAAATGAAATTAATTAAAAGTAGCGAAACACGTACACGAAGTTTAAACAAACTCGCACACTTAGATACTATTTAGGTACAATCACGTAGTTTTCAGTAAGGTCGGAAGTCCACGTTAGTGACGAAAGCCCGCTTTTCGGGGTATTGTGTCTGTCGTAGTGCCCCTCTGGTGGAGCGATCAGGTCTGCTGTTATTCCGACTGGACCGCTCTGTGAAAAGTTTCGGTGGCGTCACCGCACAAATAAATATTCATTCTTAGCGTATATAATGTATTCAACATATATAGTGGGTTGTTTGTCAGATTAATTTGACCAAAAGATACGAGAATTAAGTTAAACATCAAACAAAGTTATTTATTTTGATATTAAAATGAACCCTGCATTGAACTGAAGGGTTGAAAGGCACTCCTCTTAGAGATAAAATAAGTTCAATGCACTTTTTTTCGGTTATAAGCTGTTGCAACTCGATAAAAGTGAGTCAAAGTCAAAGGAACCGAAGAATTTAATGTGTAGATCATAATTATGACATGATCAATTTACTTATTACAATAAATTTTTCAATCTCTTAACTGTAACAAACTTGCTTAACCCCTTAATACTCTTTTATCATATTGAATCTAAGATAATCTCTATATTCAATTGATCTCTACTAGAGATTTTCTGGTGGGAATTCCCATGAAAGAAAACTATAAGAAACCGTAATCGTCCAAAAAGGTTAGCCTCTCCTTAATGAAAAATTAGATAGCGGCTGTAGCTGGTCCCTATTTATTCGGTCTACGTCACTATTATAAAACAAGCTAACGGCACAGGCACATATACACCTGAGCTTATCAATATAATTTCTATTTTGGAAGCAACAACCCAAATATGAAAAGGCAACAGCTCCAGACCAGAATTGTGGAAAAACAAAAATCCGAAAGGCCTGAAAAAACAAAAGAGACAGCGAGACGCATAGAAAAAGTGTTCAGACAGCACAGCAAGCCATAATGCGGTTGGGCTTATGTACATTTATATATTTTTTTATATTCTCTTTTTATGTGCTGCAACCGGCTGCTTTTAGCTTTTGTTGTTCCGCTGTCTATTTAATCAACCGCAGACTAGTGAAGCCGCCTGCCCACCGGGTAGGCGAAAGAAGAAAGCCGCCAGAACAGATCGACTCATCAGTCATGGCCAACAATTAGTTCCAATGCGTTCTGCCGTCACGCTACTGTGCTCTTTCCCTGTATGTGAGGTCTTTGAAAGGCCCGAGGCTTCAGAGAGTGTATGGAACACAACGGTTTTGGGGTCAAAATAATATACACAACACATAAAATATAATAATTATGATTACTAATTACGTTTTGAGTGGTATTTGAGTACCAAAATATTAAACAAACTTTTAATGGTAAAGTAACTTCTTTAGGCTTCTTTCTAAATTGGTAGTAACATTGTTAAATTTATATGAATTCCCATTTTATTTTCTTCGGAAAAGATCGTCCTTCTTTATAGCAAGAGATATAAAGAACGTGTTGAGCAAATATGGGATACAGTCACTTCATTGATCAAATATGTGATAAGACTTGTAGTTATCAACGTGACTTTCATCAAATAAACCAGCTACAAAAAAAAAAAAGTGCAATGCTTGCCTTCCGAGAAATTTGGGTTTATGGGTTTATTTTCTGAGATTCTGTAAAAATGACAATTTTGACCCCATCTCAAATTCTTTGGAGGTCTTTTCGCTCAGCCACAAACAGGTTGTCTTGCCTGCTGAGTAGGGTTTGCGTTTCACCCCATTCACAGCAGTTTTTTTCTTTAAATTGTTGGGGTATTTCCCATACATTATACACATGTAGTATGTGATATATAAACATGCAAATGTCGGATCTATTTAACCTGCTCCCCACTTGTGTGTACATTGACAAAGCGCCAATGTATGGGTTGGTTTTATATAAAAGGAATATGAGTATGTGCTGCCCTTGGCCTTATCAATGATAAGATTAATTGCTTGCCAGCCGTGTGAGTCATGAACTTAAGAACGGTATACATATATATGTAGAAGAGTTGCCTGCCTGAGACTGTCAATATAAAACACACGTATATACAAACAAACTGTTCGGGACACTATATTGTAACGAATCTCAGTGGTGGACATACGATACCTATATATTTTGTGCTGAAACAACATATACAAACAAACAAATATGTCCCCTCACACATACTGTGGGACGGGGCTTCGAACTGAGCGCGACGAAACGGGGCAAGGTTGGGGCATTATCGCATCACATGCATATGACATCAGCGCAACACTGCGTATACGTAATCTGGCGATACCACTGATTGAATGAATTGAATTAACAGCGACCGTCAACCCCACTAATCGGTGATCCTCCTTCTGTCTCTTCTATTTTATAGGTAAGCAAAAAATCTACTGTGCGAAATGCACGAAAAAATGCTCCGGCGAGGTGCTCCGCGTGGCAGACAACCACTTCCACAAGGCCTGCTTCCAGTGCTGCCAGTGCAAGAAATCCCTGGCCACGGGCGGATTCTTCACAAAGGACAGTGCCTACTACTGCATACCGGACTACCAGCGCCTCTACGGCACCAAGTGCGCCAACTGCCAGCAGTACGTGGAGGGCGAGGTGGTCAGCACCATGGGCAAGACGTATCACCAAAAGTGCTTCACCTGCTCCAAGTGCAAGCAGCCCTTTAAGTCGGGCAGCAAGGTGAGTTTCAGTACCTTCTTATATACAGCAAAGTCTGAGGATAACCATATTCTTCCCTCTAAGGTAACCAATACCGGAAAGGAGGTGCTCTGCGAGCAGTGTGTTTCGGGTGCTCCAGTGTCGCCCAGTCGTCAGGCGGGTGGAGGAGGTGTCTCCTCGCCCGCTCCTCCGGCGGAGAGTCCCACGCGGGCCACGGCTCATCAGCAGCACGGCGGTGTGATTTCGCACAAGGCTCATCTCAAGGAGGACTATGATCCCAACGACTGTGCTGGATGCGGAGAGCTTTTGAAGGAGGGCCAGGCTCTGGTGGCCCTCGACAGGCAGTGGCACGTCTCCTGCTTCCGGTGCAAGGCCTGCCAGGTGGTGCTCAACGGAGAGTATATGGGCAAGGATGCGGTGCCCTACTGCGAGAAGTGCTACCAGAAGGGATTCGGGGTGAAGTGCGCCTACTGCAGTCGCTTCATTAGCGGCAAGGTGCTGCAGGCTGGCGATAATCACCACTTCCATCCAACCTGCGCCCGCTGCACCAAGTGCGGCGACCCCTTCGGCGATGGCGAGGAAATGTACCTGCAGGGTAGTGCCATCTGGCACCCACGATGCGGCCCGGGTCCCTCCGAGTCCGGCATTATTCTGAACGGAGGAGGCGGCGGTAGCACCTCGGTGGCCGGAGGCGCTTCTAATGGCAACTTCACGGACACCGAGTGCGACCGGATGAGCTCCAGTGCCCTCAGCGAGATGGTAGGTAGTAGTGGCTCTAACATGGATCCCAAAGGCCCAATATCCATATCCAGCAACAAAAAAGCACGAGAATCCAACACGATCCTGTTCTTTTTAAGCGGCTTTTGAGCTTGCTACTAATTTGAATGCTGCAAAGTAAAAACAAAAAGCACACACCAGCCATGAAAATCCACATTTCCACCATTTTCAACTGAACTGAGGGATATTTTTTTAAAACTACTCTGCAGAATATTATTTAAAATAATATTAGAACACTTTGATTTAAGCCGAAAGCATATGTTCTTTGTTGTTTTAGGCGTAAAATCGAGTTTATAATCGAACTAAATTTAAAAAAAAATATCTCTCTATGAGCCTCACACCCACTTTGCACAACCAACACATGCAATTTATGATTTTATAATTTGAAATTTCTTAGCATTTTAGTTGTTTTGAGCTTGCGTTTTTTATTTTCCGTTCGTTTTCAGTACATCCGTTCCAGAACACCGAGTTTTAATGGTTCACTTTATTCCTCTAGCCGCAAGGTTTGTTTTCTTTATGATTTTTATGATTTCCCATAATTTATGCCATCGTTTTTGAATTGTACTAAAAAAAGAAACCCCAAAACAAAAAACACTGCATGTAGAGGAGATGTAACCTGAACTGCGGACTAATGAGATTACCTTTACAGCACTATCGGACGGTCAGTCCCGGTCTGATACTCCGCGAGTATGGAAGACCCAATGCCGAGGACATCTCGCGAATCTATACCTACAGCTATCTGACGGATGCGCCACACTATCTGCGCAAGCCGATCGATCCTTATGACAAGACGCCGCTTTCGCCGCACTTTCACCGGCCCTCGTCCTACGCCGCCACCACGGCCAGCAATGCGGGATCCGTGGCCGGTAGCCGTCCTCCGTCGCGTCCCCACTCGAGGACACGCAGCGCCATGAAGGTCCTGGTGGATGCCATCCGCTCGGAGACGCCGCGGCCCAAGAGTCCCGGCATGAACAACGAGGAGCCCATAGAACTGTCCCACTATCCGGCTGCCAAGAAGCCGCCGCCGGGCGAGCAGCCCAAGATCGAGCGGGACGACTTCCCCGCTCCACCGTATCCGTACACGGATCCGGAGCGCCGGCGGCGGTACAGTGACACCTACAAGGGTGTACCCGTGTCCGATGACGAGGACGAGAATGGCAAGCAAACCAATGGCAATGCCAAGAACGGCGAGGAGCAGCAGTAAGTAGTCAAGCTAAGCGGTCCCAAGAAGTCTCTTATGTATTCGTAATCTTTACTAGACGCCTTCAACGCGAGGCCGAGCAGTTGGAGAAGCTGAACTCGGGAATTGGCTCAGCGATTGCCAAGGACCTCAAGGAGCATGCCAAGTATAGGAAGTGGAAGCAGAACAATCTGGATCCGCGCAACGCTTCCAGGACGCCTTCTGCTTCCAAGGAGCCGGTATACAAGTTGAGGTAGGTCGCCCGTAAAAGCCTGTATGAATAATCAGATATAAGTATGGCGATAACTCAGGTTGATCATGATTAATTCTTAGGTTTAACCAGTTTTAAAAAATAATTGTAATAGGAATTTACTTGCAATCTTTATTAGTTTAGCATTTTTATGGGTAGAAAAGTTAGTCTAAGCTATTTAAAGTAGCTTATCACTCGGCTTAACAGCTTATTAGCTGGTTTTATTATTTTAGTTTTTATTAGGTTTAAATATGGATCGATAAGATTGCAGTTTGCCAAGATTTAAATGCTGTACGATTGCCAGTTTTTTATTAAAACACCATTTCCTTTTTCTTATAGATACGAATCACCCATTGGGGCCTCACCCTCGCGCAATCTGGACCACCAGAAGCCCTTCTACGAGGACGAGATGTTTGATCGCTCCACCAGCTATCGCGGCTCGCTTGGCAAATCCTTGGGAAACGCGCCCAGTTACAATGGTAATCCTTTAGCCAGTAGAACGATCCTTGATCCGTAGTGTTTCAGGCGCGCGAATCGCTCGGCGATTCGAGTAGAAGTTACCGATATTTTATATATAGCCCAATTACGTTTATAGCCATACATTCCTACCGATCGCCGCCCAAACCCGGATACGGATTCAAAACGACGACTCTGCCCTATATACGCAACGGCTACAGCTCAGTAAGTGCTGCCTGTGTTGCTCTAGAAAAGATCCACCTTGGTGACGGGCTGTGTCAGTTATGTCTCGTAGCTTACATCTAATATACATGTAGCCTAGCCCTATGTAATCATAAGTTCTTGCTGACGGTACTCGTTTGTCTTTCTCTCACTCCTAATGCTGCCACTGGTCGCTCACACGGATAAACTAACAATATACTTGTCAACTGGTTGGTCTGCTGCTTCCTTGTGTGTCTAATCCTATGCTACTCCAATAAAATATCTATGTGTATGCTATTGTTGCCCTGACACCACCAACACAACTCCTCACCCATCCATAAAAAACTAACACCCATACACACTCTAAAACCGAACTTCAACTCAAACATTGCATCAACATGAACATCAACATCAACCACACCATCTACTCTGCCCAGTGGTGAGTGCGCTGCGCCATGTGCCAAAGCCAGGATACGGCCTGGCACCACGCTCCCACACATTCAGCTCCACCACATCTGCTGCGGCCACGATGCATGGTGCCACTGTAAGACCGCTTTGCTGTTGTTATGCCGTAGAAATCCCTTGAATTAAAACCCTTTTTAGTTAAGTTACATGTACTTCCTCCCTAATTTTGCCCTGGTTTTGGGTTTTTGTTTGTTAGTTTGCATGACATCTCAAGTTTTACGATGAGAAAACTAATTGAGAACTCTTCCTGTAGGATTTCTCGTATGGAGGTCTCGGCGACAAGACGCACAGCACGGATTTGAGCTGCGGCAAATCGGAGGGTGAGATTCGGATTTAACAATATTCATATCCCATTCTTATACAATCCATTCTGAACAGCTTCTGTGGACTCGATCACCGAGGGCGATAGACGCGCCCTTATGGGCGGAGACCTGCCCGCCTCAAGCACATACTCGGGGGCTCTCTCCTACCACTATCCGCAGGCCGGACTCATCCGTCGCAGTCTACCCAACATGGCCCACTCGATGCTGGTGCACGAGCCGGCAAAGATCTATCCCTATCACCTACTGCTTATTACAAACTATCGTCTGCCTTCTGACGTTGATCGCTGTAATCTGGAGGTGAGTTTGAATCGAAGATCTACTGGGGAATTTTAACTTTAAACCACTTTTGAATCCCTTTCAGCGTCATCTGTCAGACATTGAGTTCGAGCACATCTTGCAGTGCGCTAGGTCGGAGTTCTACAGGCTTCCCCAGTGGCGGCGTAACGAGCTGAAGCGCCGGGTGAAGCTCTTCTAAGAGCCCAGTTACCGCTGCCAGATGTGACGATGGCTATCCAAGTGGAGGCTGCACATGTGACGAAACCAAAAGAATTCAATTTACCTTAAACAGCCGAGGGTTATATGGATGAGAGGAGCAAACAATACAAAATGAAAACGAAATGGGAAACTATGCTAATTTCACAGCCAGTTTTGAAACACGCTTTAAATAAATAGTTGATGCAAGTGAAACCAACTAAACTAAATTTAACGAAACATAGTTACATTTACAGTGCGGAGCTGCCGGCGTGCGGCTCCAGTTTATTTTTTTAAGAATTAGTTGCGCTAAAGCAAAAATTGTAACTGAAAACTAAATATACATGCATACATGGTGTATATGCATATGGAAGGAACAGATGATCCCGAATAAAAACGAAGAGTATTCAGATTTCAATTAGTTAAACAATATGATCCGGCATGATCGCTTTTTATACGCAGTGCAAGCGCAAACACAAACTGGACCTATTTTCTAAATTACACTTTAATTCAGCCTAAGAATGATAAATGCATCAAAGAATGAGCAATTAATGTACCTACAGCAGAATCACACAGCAGCAAGCGCGAATCGTTAGATGTGTGGCATCAAAAATTTACGCTAAACCATTACGCAAATTTTATTTATTACTAAATATTTTATTTATTTAAATAGAATATGTCAAAGAATAAACCAGAGATAATAAAACAGGACAAAAGCAATGCCTCAACGTGATTACAATTATTTAAACATTTCAAGAGAGTGACGATTATTAGTAGCTTAGTTCTAGCTGGTGCTTCTTATCCTATGTCTAATTTCACTCTTACTCCTAAAGAAACACCAAGGGCTTAGTTCTTCGGTGTGATTTGTGTTCGGGACGCAATACGTAACTGGAATGTACGGTTCACAGAATAAATACGTAAATATTGAACTAGATTTCACAGAACATATCGAGATTCTCTATATGGATATATTGCACCATGGGTATGCCACTAGTGTTGCTTGTGAAGAGCCTCATCTGCTCGCAGACTATACGTAAGCTGGGTCTTCATCACCGACAGGCTGCTGCCGATGATCTTCTTGTGGTATATTTGCCGCGTGACGAAGCCAAAGTCGTCATAGAAGTCTCGCTCGCACTCCTGCCACTCGGACATTGTGCACTCCAGTGAGGCGTAGCCACCGCTGACGCAGTTCTTGGCCAGCAGCTTCACCATCGGACCCATGATTGTCTGGTAGGGATAGTTCGGCTCCAAAGCGAAGCGATAGATCCAGGCTGCATTGTAAACAGCATGATGGTTCTTCACACTAATCGCGGCCACAATCCGGCGACGGAATTTGTTCTTAACGGACTCCTCGTAGGGACAATTCTCAATGAAGATCTGGTAGCTGGCCTCCTTGGGTGAGCAGCGGAAGATGAAGGGCTCGTAGCACTCGGCCACCAGGGATTGCGATGGCTTCGTCTGGAAAAAACAGTTTAAAGAAGTGAAAATGTTAATCCGAGGGATAAAGTACCCCAAATTACCCGCATCAGCTCCACTGCCTTTGCGTAGAAGGAAAAGTATGTGCCGACAAAGAGGCAAAATATGCAGATCGGCACTGTGAGGGCGCAGAAGAGCAGCGGCACGCCCAGAAATATGAAGAATATCGCCCAGGTAATGACTATGAACTGCAGGGTGATCTGGGTTGGGATAATTAACCAGTAATTATTAATTAAGACCAGGAAAGATTATAAGTAGAGATAGGTCACGTAGTCGTGTCGCACTCACCTCTCTGAAGCAAAAGACGAAGAAGGACTTGTTGGAGAAGGACATGATATAGTCCCGCACCAGCTCCTGGTACTTCAGTTCGTCGTCCGCCTTGTAGTTGCGTATAACAATAAAAGGCTGCATTGGTAAAATTTAAATAAATAGCCAAACAAAATAAAAATAAAAACACTGCCCCAAACAGAGTGACCAGAGTACGCGAAATACTGAAAGTACGGACTACCGGCAAAATACCATTATCGATTTTTATCCACCTATCGGTAGTATCGATAGGTCTTCCATGGTTTTGACCGTTCTTCGCTGAATCCTGAAAAGGAAAATAACACCAAGTCCCGGCTCATCCGCATCCATGGCAGACGCAGTGGGTTCAACTCAATCCGATGGCCAGCGGCAGTTTATCTGCGGTGTGATCGAAGGGTTCTACGGCCGGCCGTGGACTACGGAGCAGCGCAAAGACCTCTTTCGAAAGCTCAAGTCGATGGAGCTCCATGGCTCCAGTCCGTCGTACATGTATGCCCCCAAGGATGACTACAAGCATCGCGCATTCTGGCGGGAGTTGTACACGGTGGAGGAGGCGGATCACCTGTCCAGTGAGTAAGCTTCCGCATAACCCAATCCTTGCCCTAATCCCGGGTTACCTGCAGGTCTGATTGCGGCGGCAAAGGAGGCGGGGATCACCTTCTACTATGCCCTCTCACCCGGCCTGGATATGACATATAGCAGTCCCAAGGAGATAGCCACGCTGAAGCGCAAACTGGATCAGGTTTCACAATTTGGGTGCGAGGCCTACGCCCTATTATTCGACGACATCGAGTCGGAGCTTTCGAAGGGTGATAAGGAGGTCTTCCAGACGTTCGCCAATGCACAGGTTTCGGTCACCAATGAGATATACACGCATCTGGGCGGCCCCAAGTTCCTGTTCTGCCCCACACAGTACTGCGCCTCGCGAGCTGTGCCCAATGTCCAGGAGTCTGAGTACCTCAACACCCTGGGCTCGAAACTGAACAACGAGATCGATATCCTCTGGACGGGGGACAAGGTAATATCAAAGACCATATCCATTCAGTCAATTCAGGAGATTTCTGAAGTGCTGCGCCGTCCGCCGTGCATCTGGGACAATCTCCATGCCAACGATTACGATCAAAAGCGCGTGTTTCTGGGGCCCTACACCGGCCGGTCGCCGGAGTTAATACCACACCTGCGCGGTGTGATGACCAATCCCAACTGCGAGTTTTACGCCAACTTCATAGCCATCCACTCGCTGGCCTTTTGGTCACGCTGCAGAATGGACTCGAAGATGAACAGTTCATTGAGTGCGGACATTAAACTGGAGACTGAAAACGAGGACGAGCTGCCGGCAGAGTTCCTCTCGAAGAATGTTTACCACCCAAGGGTTGCTCTAAAGTGAGTTTTTCTATAAAAATGTTCTTTGGAAAAATTGAATCAACCCTAAACCCCCTAGGAACGCCATCACTGAGTGGCTGCCGGAATTCTTCATGGAGAAGGAGGCCTGGGGACCCATAACCAAGCCGCAACCGCAAATGGTCATGCCCATTATTCCCATTATACCCTCGATAAACACTTGCATGAGTCTCACCACCACCACGACCACGTCCACGAATACGAGAACTGTGCCGGAGGTGAACACCACCCAACTGCAGGCACTCGCTGAAGTCTGGTAATTAACTTTGGCCAGGAATTAATACTTTAATAATGCCTTAATCCTTTAACAACAGCACCGTGACCTCCTCGCTGACGCCCATCTCCAATCCCGTGATGAACTCCTTGGTTTCGCCCACCAAAGTGGTCACGAATGAGGAGATAATCAACCCCATACCCACAACGGCTGCCTGCAATATTGAACTGCCCAAGAAGATACCGATCTCCATTGTCCCAGTGCCCATCATGGAGGCAAAGAGTGTGGAGGCTTCGGTGAAACTGGGCCTGGACACCGAGGTGTTTGAGCCAACCGAAGGTGAACCGAAGAGCGAGCTAAAAGAGGAGAAGGATGAGGAGCAGCGGAAGCTACTGGAGGCGGTGGCGGCGGTGGAGGAAGACCTAGTTGACAAGCTGGAACCGGTGGCCAGTCTCAATGTGGACACCATGCTGGATGACAACAGCCTGAGTCCGCTGAGTGCCGGTGTCAACGAGCCAATGGAGTGCAGCAGCAGCATAGCCTCCCAGCTATCGCCGAAGGAAGAGGCACCCAAACTGGTGGCCGACGATGTGCTCATGGAGTCGGTTAATGATGTGCATGTAAGTTGGAATCGTTGTGGCATTTCTGTGGATGTTATTAAGCTCTCTTTATGGTTTTCAGAGCATGCATGTGGAGAGTGGCACTTCATCGCCACTTTCGAATGCGGAGATGCGGGAGGAGAGCGATGCTCCATCGATTCAGACGAACGAACATGAGTATGACTTATTAATATTATTATTATTAAAAATAACGTAAGACTAGATACAATTTTCTACATAATAAATATATTTTTTTTATTATTTTCAGCTCGACCTTGATAACATCCGAATCCAGGATAACTGCTGAGGATCTGAGCCTGCTGTGCGATCTCTTTTACCTGCCCTTCGAGCACGGAAGCCGTGGCCTCAAACTGCTCTCCGAATTCCACTGGCTGAAGGGCAACGCCAATGTAATACTACAGGACCGCTCCGCCGTTGGTGGCGATGCTGACAAGAGCACCAAGCCGGAGGTCAGTGAGTGGCTGCTGCGTAGCGAGCACTTTGACGAGCTGTGCGCCAGCGTCCTGCAGCTGTTGATCAAGATCGCAAACTGCCAGAACAAGGAGATCTGTCACGAACTGTACTCCTACGTGTGGGACATATCCGGCGCCCTGTCGCTCCTCAACTGCTACATCAAGTGGCTGGCGCTGGGCCAGTTTCCGCAGAACATGTCCTCCTATACGGAGGGCAGCTATACGTGTAACGTATCCGAACGGCATTACTCATACAGACAGGAAACTGATCATTCATTCTGTTTTCAGGGTTCAGTAAGGGCTGGAAGGAGGCCTTCATGTCCGGCGACCAGGAGCCTTGGGTCTTTCGGGGCGGCCTAATTGCTGACCTGCAGCGTCTGATGCCCGTAGACTCGGGCAACGATCTGTTTGTCTACAAGCTTCCTGAGAAACCCACGACCAACTATTATCTGCTGAGACCCTACTGCTCCGCCGACGAGGAAAATGTCAGCGAGGTGTGCACCCGCACTTACCTCCAATGGCAGCGGGAACTGGACGGAGGCGGCTACATTCCCTTCCCGCTGCCTGACAGCGTGGCTAACATCGTGGCGGACGGAATGGTGGGCGCCTTTGTCACCCTCAGCCCGGAGCTGTGCATCGTGGCCTACGACGATAACAACTGCCTCGTGGGCTATGCCTGCGCCGCTCTGGATGTCAACATATTCCGGCGCAACCAGGAGCTGTGCTGGCATACGGAGATGCGTGACAAGTACCCCAAGGAGCTTAGCCTGCAGGAGTCGGAGACTGGCAAGGGTTTGGCCCAGCTTGTCGCCCGCTTTGTTGAGCAGTTTCATCGCAGCAGCGGCAGTGAGGCTGTGGAGCAGTGTCCTGTAGAGGTAAGCGGCTCCTTTCCAGCCGTGCTCAGTGCCGGCACTTTCCGGGAGGCAGAAGAGCGCGATTCGGGGATCAGCAAGCGTCTGCTCACCGTTCTGCTGGCCGCTTTGCGGGCGAACGGATGCTTTGGCGTTCATGTCTGTATCCCCGAGAGAGAGGTTGGCCAGGTGAACTTTTACACCAGGATCGGTTTTGTGGACGTTTATCGCGAGGAGGCCACCAAGTGCATTTACATGGGACGTCGCTTTTAGCCTTTACATCCCTGACTCCGCTTTCAATGTTCCTTCTCAACTTTTGTATTCCGGTGAGCGATGTGGCCTACCCACTCCGCTTCCTATTCTCATCTAGGTCTCGCGCCAGTGTCCTTTTTGTATTCTTATAAGGTAAAACGTGTGTTACAATGACCCGAGTGTCTCTTCCCCTCTAGTATTTGTCTTAAGCGTCGTTTTCTACGTGTGGAAAACAATAAAACTACAATATCTAACAACTATCCCCAGCCTTTTATTAGCTGCTCCCACTTGGTTTGTCGAGATCATAGAACCACACGGTGTTCACGCCGTCCTCGATGATTTTTACGTGCTGCATACTGGGCAAGGGGAAGCGGCAGGCGATGATCTTCGTGTTGTGTGGACACTCGGCGATCAGCTTGTGCTCCAGGTCCTGCATCATCTGTTCCACTCCGAAGATGACCACAAAGTTGTAGTCCTTTATGTCGAACTTCCACAGGTCGCGGCGGAAGAAGCTCGTCTGTTTTGAGACCCCGTGACGGAGGGCAGCCAGGCGGGAGTAGTAGACTAGCCAGGGATTCAGCTCCACGCCGTCGGTTTTCAGACCCCGGTGGTGCTGGGCCGCCGCTAGAGAGGATTACATAAGTAAATTAAGGCTGGGCCTTGGAAGTTGCTGGGAAGCAGCTGGACTCACCCACCACAATGCGACCGTCGCCGGAGCCAATGTCCAGTAGCTTGCCGCCGGCATTCCTGGGCAGGAAGCTGAGCACATTCTGGATTTGTTCCGTGGTGGCCGGCACGTAAGGTAAACAAATCCGTCTGAAGGCGGGCGCCACAAACGAGGCGCACACAATGGACAGGCCGATGCCGACACCGCCGGTGGCTGCTATCAGGATCTTGCCGCCCGTGGACATGCCAGTTTTCTGGGGTTTTGATATCGCTTTCGAGGCGTCTTCATTCAGGATTTCCATTTCAAAAATCCTATTTAAAGAAATAAGTTTCCTTGACAAATGCAGTGTGCCCAGCAGCTACTGTTTTCGGCAACTGGCCACACTGAACCACTCGTAGGCCAGGGCTGGCATAATGCAAGCAGTGCATTCGGTAATTTTTTGTAAGCTCGCCGCGGTCACACTGGCAAGACTTTTTTCGTCCGTTTTTAATGTGTGCGTGCGCTTCCTATTACAAATTTTCGAAGGATTTTCCGTGTGTTTTGTTGACGTGCAGGCGCGACGGAAAGTGAAAAACGTAATTAACCAGTGCCGTGCAACAGGGCGGGTCAGCGTTTGGCGTAAACAGCAGTGTGTGCCCCGCGAGCGGACAGGCGCAAGGCGTTAAAAAATGGCGAACGTAAGGGACAGCGACACATCACTGTGGCTGCATAATAAACTGGGCACCTCGAACGACTCGTGGATAAACGGCTCGATATGCTCCCAACTGAACAAGGAGGTGCTGCGCAATATCAAGGAGTGCTTTCCGGATTTGCAGACGCAGGTCAAGCTGAAGCTTCTCCTCAGTTTCCTTCACATTCCGCGCCGTCTGGTGGAAGAGGTAAATGGCGTTGGTGTATGGGAAAAAAGTACACCAGCCAACAGCAGCCAGCCAGCCAGCCCACACGCACACACATGCACGCTCTGAGAGATACAAACACGTATACAGTCTATGCTTTCTGTTGGTGAACATGAACCATAGTGAAAAGTGATGAAAATGGTGAAAATGCTCGGGAAATTCGACAATTCCAATCAGTTGATAAGTGCCCGGAGGTGTCCTTGCCATTACTTGGTGGCAATTGCAGGGCGGTTTCGCCAACTGGTGAAAATAAATATTAGCAATGTGTTTCCCGCCACTTCTACTTTTGTGTACACATTTCTCTCTCTCCTACGTGTGCTCTCTCGCTCCCGCGCGTGCCATGTGTGTGTGGGTGGGCTGCGGCGCTGGGTGGCTCTCGGTGGGTCGCTCTAATTTGTTTGCCGTCAATTGCAGTGGAAGGCGGAGCTGGAGGAGGTGATCGAGGTGGCTGGGCTGGACTCGGAGCTGTGGGTCTCCATGCTGGCTGAGACGATGAAGACCTTTCCGGCCACCAGCTCGCTCAACACCGAGATTTCGGACTACGAGGACACGCGTCCGATCTTCACAGACATGGTCAACGACCTGCGCAAGCTGGTCACCAAGCACTCGGACCTTGGCATGCTGCCTCTGGAGTGCCAATACCTGAATAAGAATGCGCTGATCTCAGTGGTAAGGTCTAAACAAGACTCGAATTTGAAGTTAAATTTAACCCCGATGTTTGTTGGTTACAGGTGGGCCAACAACCCGCTCCCGTCAAGCATTTCACGCTGAAGCGTAAGCCCAAGAGCGCCCAACTGCGCACCGAGCTGCTGCACAAGTCGGCGGATGCGCAGTCTTCGCTGAAGAAGGCGTCGGCCCCCACAATTCCACTGCGGTCGCGCGGCATGCCCAGAAAGATGACAGACACCACTCCTCTGAAGGGAATACCGTCGCGCATGCCGACCACAGGCTTCCGCTCGGCCACCGTTCCGGGCAATGCCGCCCAGCGGCCCAATCTCAGTCGGACACCTGCCGGGCGTAAGGATGGCGGCATCAAGCTGATCGAGTTCACCGAGCAGCCATTGGGATATGCGGCGGCCAAGAAGCGCAAGCGTGAGCAACAGTTGGAGGAGCAGCAGAAAAAGCAAGAGCAGAAGCAGCAGCAGCAGGCAGCGGCGGCAGCTGCAGCGGCCACGGCAGCCGCAGCCAATACCGGCGACAGCTCTCCGACGGATGGGGCAACGGCCAGTGGAGGCGAAACGCCCGTCACTCCCACGTCCGCTAATAATAGTTTTGAGATCAAAATGGAGCCACAGTTGCTTAACCAGAGCGCTGGCAGCCTGGAGGAGCCGCTGGACGAGGAGCTGGCGGGTAAATCAGCCATGGAGGGCGAACCGGAGACGCCAGAGTATGCTACAGCCACGTTGGAGTTTGCCCAGGCCACGGCAACATCCGTGGTTGATAGTCAACCGGGAAAGCCCGCCGTCGAGGCTAAGACGAAGAGCCCGCGCACCCCGAAGGCTGCTGCGAAATTGAACAACAACAACAATAACAGCTTCAATCACACACCAAAACGAATCAAGCAGGAGATCGAGATCAAGAGCGAGGAGATCATAGTACCCGCTAGCATCAAGCTGGAGAAGATCGAGACCTCGCCTTCGTCGCAGGGCCAGCAACAGCAGCAGCGTGTCATTATCCAGCAGCAGCCGCCGTCTCTGGTTCAGCGCACTCCGCACCTGCTTATCCGGACGTCGCCGCAGAAGCGGCAGAACAATGGAGCCACCACCAGCACGGCCACTACCACCACTGTGGGCAATACCACCATCAAGATGGAGAAGCTGGACCTCAAGCCGATGTTACGTGCCACTGGCGTCTCGCCTTCGACGAGTACTGCTGCCACGACTACTCTGCTCACGACCCAGCAGCTCCGTCAGGCAGCTAACCCGTTGGCCAATCTGCCCAACAATATCTCCGTGAAGATCACATCCGCCAAGGCGAAGGCAGCGGCAGCAGCAGCAGCTGGCCCCAGTGGCAGTCAGGCGCAGCAGCAGACGGTGCAGGTGCAGCAGACGCCGCAGCAGTCACAGCCACCTCTACTGATCAACAGCTCCACTCCCGTCATTCTGGCATCTTCGCCAAGTGCTCAAAGAGCGGTAAGTCTAAAAGGCAACGTGGATTAGGAATTTAAAGCTTATTTCACTTCTAAAAAAATATCTAAACTTATTTTACGTTCTGGTCTTACTTGATGATTCCTTTTCCTTTTTTAGAAGGCTTTGGCGGCGCCTAGTAGCAGTACTACCCCCACTACCACTACTACAATACCTTCGCAGGCCATAAAGACGATGCCGCTGAGCCAACTGAAGACTGCCACCAACAGCGGCCCGGTGATCATATCGCAGACGATTATTCAGCCGGCTAAGCGGGCTCAACAGCAAGCTGCTGGCACGTCGAGTGCAGCGGCCGCTTCCCAACAGCAGCAGCAGCAGCAGCAACAACAGCAGCAGCAGCAACTGCTGCAACAACAGATCCAGCAGCAGACGCAACAACAGGCCCAGCCAACTCAACAGCAGCCCCAGCAGCAGCAGACACAGTACATCATAGCCACGCCACAGCAGTCGCAGCAGGTGCAACAGCAGCAGCAGCAGCCAATGCTACCCACGCTTACTTCATTTACACACGGTCGACCTTTGCCGCAGACCACAACGCTTTACCAGACAACCACGGCTGGAGGAAACGGGCAGACACCCACGAAGATATTGCTGAAGACCTCGGGTACGTCCAGTGTGGTGATGACGCCGCTCCGACAGGCGCAACAGCAGCAGGCCACCACTGTGGTATCCTCGAATCCGCCGCCACTGGTGGCCACATCCGCAGCAGTGGTCTCGCCCGGACAGTCGACGACTCTGAATATTCAAAACGTGCAGCTGCCTAACCGGCCGGTGACCATTCAGCCAGCCTCCCAGGCTGCCCAGCAACAGCATATGCAGGCTCAGATGCAGCAGCAGCATCCCCATCCGCAGCACACGATCGTAGCCAATACGACGGCCACGCAACAGCCCAAGCTGTCGCAGGTCCTGATGCAGCCAAGCGGAGCTGTTGGGGCCGGCGGAGTGTCCGCCCTGAACGTTTCACCGACGTCTGGGAAAAACAAGACCATTATACTCACCCAAAAGGGCGTTATACTGCGCAACATAGGAGGTGACATGTACCAGCAAATACCCATCAGCAATGTGGGCAGCCTGCAGGGACTCGGTGGCACTACGCTCATGACCACTACGGCGGCTGGACCGCCTAGTCTGGTGAAGACGACGTCGGCGACCGGTGTGCAGTTGCAGCAGCAGCAGCAGGGTGCGCAGCCTGGGAAGCAGATTCTGCCCACCCTCATCCCAACCAGCTCGCTGGGCGGCCAGCACGTGATTGTGCAACAGCAGCAGCCCACCAATGTCATTGGAAATGTAAGTGATACGTCCGAAATAGAGCTTATCCAAAGCCAATTGCTCCACAAGAAACACAATGTTATATATTTGAAATACTTATTATTTTAATTCCCATTAGTCCCCGCAGCAAACCATCATTCGGCCAGTGATGGCCAACGTTGGCGGAGGCTTGACCACGCTGCCGCAGGGCCTGACCCTGATACAGCGGCCGGGCCAGCAGCCGCAACTGGTGCAGGTGCAGGCGGCGCCGGGCAGCACGCAGCGCACGATTATCACGCAATCGAGCACGGCGGCGCCAGCGGCGTCGCAGCAGCAGCCGCGCCAGCAGCAGCAACAAATACTGGTCCAACACAAGCCGGCTCCGACCCTGCAGCAGCGTTTGGTCACCTCCACCACCAGCGGTGGCCAGCAGCCAGGCAATCCCAATGCCGGAATCACACGCACTGTCCAGGTCCAGGTGCAGGCGCAGCAGCAACAGCCCCAGCAGCAAGCAACGCAGCAGCAGCAGGCACCCCAGCGACGCGGGCTCTCGCTTTCGGTGAGATGAAATAATCGGACGAAATTAAAACTGGAACTAATTATTTTATTTGCTTACAGAACGAGCACGTGCACAAGGCGCATGAAATGTTCCGGAAGGCGAATCGTGTTTCGCGTCCTGACAAAGCCCTTATCCTCGGCTTCATGGCGGGTCTGCGTGAAAATCCGCGGCCGAATAATGAAAATGTGTTGGTCATCAAGCTGGGCGAAACAGAGGTAGGATTTTGTAGGACTTTTTCTATTGATATATGTCTAGATGTTGCTTTATAATGTTATTTGTTCTCCATTTAAAACACATGTTTAAGCAATTTGTACAATCTCTTTTCATATTCTATTTACAAAGCCAATTATTTTGTCTACAAAACAAGAAATTTTTTCATCCAATTTGTTTTAATTGCCTTGAAAATAATTCAGTGATTGTTCAATTCCATTAGAAAGTTGAACGTTTTGTATTTTCGTAATCTATTTATTCTATTTCATCGTATTTAATTGTTTTAATTTGTTTTCCTATTTTTTTTTTGCTCAGGAAAAAGTTCAACAGGAGGACGGAAACACGGCGCTGTGCCTAGTGGAATCGCATATCCGGTTGGACTACAACACCGGCGAGTGGAAGACATTCCAGAACTACAGGCTGCAGGATCAGACTGCTGCCTCATAGTCCACGAGGGTTATACGCATAGTTCGCAGCACCAAGTGAGCACGGATGAAAGCGTATATATGGATTGTGAATTATGATTTTATGGATTTTGATTTGTCATCCATCCGTTCTGCACGGGCAGCGTTGCGCTGCCGCCCCTAATTAGGCTAAGTAAGACCCCTTCTCTTCTTTACCCTCCATCCCATCATCCCATCCCGCAGACAGCAAAGCCCAGAGCAGCACCCTGAGAAATGCTGGAAATAATGAAACTATATAATAATTAAGGTAAATTAGCTGTACAGTTGTTTAGTATGTAGTAAAGGCTAGCGCTTAAAACATTTAGTAAACATGCCCGTTCACACAACCACAACCACAGACACACACAAGCAAGCACACACATTCATTCATTCAAACGCAGGAATATTCTCCTCTAAACGCTTCGCTGGAGAGCGAGAGCAGGCGGATGTGCCAGAAGTGAACGTTCGGACAGAACACACCACAAGCATACACTCATGCACTTCGGATCTGCATATACATATATATATATCTCTAGCATTATGTAATTATTGTCGAGTAAAGTGTGTAATTAACCTACCCAGCAGCATACAACAAATTTTGAGACGCTGATCAGCGGCGCGCTCGTTATTCATTAAAAATCCAATGAAAATTTATAGTTATAGATATCTACATACAAAAGTATGTATGAGCCGCAGCAACGGCAAAAAAACAAAAAAAAAACTTAAATCTTGAAATGTAATAATGATGTGTAATAGGCAAAAACAATAAATCTAGCATATGTATTTATGGCTTTAATGTTAAAATCGTTTATATTATATGGGATGTGTTCTAGAAAAGTAAAGCTGGGCATTCGTTTCGAACAATAATACTCTGATGACAAATAAACTCCGAAGACAAGCTCTCTTTTTAGTCTAAATTCTTGTCTCACACACCCAACGTATAAGAAAGGGTTGGAATCTACAGACCAGAAGCATATTGTTATTTAACTTTGATTCGTCAATAAAAGAATTATATAAAAATATCTATTTATAGTCCTTAGAACGTCCTTTTGCTCCTATACGATGCTCAATAAGCTAATAATTTTATATGTGCTCTGGAATTCGGAATTACAATCTTAAATAATTTATAAAAAAAAGTTTAGAAAAAATTTGTGCAGAAAAGTTAGCTCCAGTTACTCAATCCCATTCCTTTTCCTATTATATTTTTAAGCTTAACCCACAAAGATAACCTTTCGATATAGCAGCTTTGGAATTTCCAGCCATTATCTACGGCCAGTTATTTGTCAATACTGGGAGTTGAAAATTGCTGGCCCATGGTCAAGTGAGCGCCAAGTAGAAAGAAGCAAACGACGGACAGCGGCAGGCTTAATTATCAATTGTTGTTTGTTTAATTGTCTTGAAATCGGAAGCTTACAACTAGTCAACACAAACTTACGAAACTTATCGCTTTGTTACACTATGCCTAGGGCTAATACTAGGTGGTAGGCATTACCTAATGCTAGTTAAATATAATACGTGGTGCGTGATAAATTCGCTGCAGATCTGGTTTGGTGACGAGGCGATCGTCCTTCCGTCCTACTTGCCCACCTCCTTCCAGTGGACGATGGCGCGCTGCTCGTCCGGCGCATCCCCGAAGGGACGGGTGCCGTCAGACTGCACGTACTCGTTCACCTGGAAATTGAGGAGCGTCTTGTAGTGATAGACGTCGGCCAGCTGTTGCGTCAGGGGGCTGGTGTTGGTGGTGAAGATGCCGGCGAACTGCTTCTCGCGGGCCACTCGCAGTACTTCGTGCTCCATGAAGTGCATGCAGGCGATGTTTTCGCGGGGATTCAGTTTCTCGGCGGTGCCCATCATGAACGAGTGCAGGATCTGGTTCAGGCCCTTGGGCAGGTAGTTGTCCCTGTTAAGATATGGATATTAGTACCGGTTTGGGAGAGCTCTCGCTTAAGGATAACTCACCGAATGGGACCTTCGCAGAATTCAAGAAACTCGAAGACGATGAGCAGCTTGGACTTGATGTCCACCTCGGGCTCGTTCCGCGCATCAAAGTTCAGGGCTGTGCCAATAATGCGATCAGTGTTGCGATCGTAGACGACAAAGCTCAGGTCCCTCTCCACCAACACATTCCAGATGTCCTATGAGAAGAAATAATAAGTTTATTAAGAATTTTTTAAAAGTAAGTAATAGTATTTTTTGTTATTGAAGACTTACATTCAATATATCGCTATAATCGGTCCGTAAAACACCAGGCTTAAGCCACTGCTCCAAGTCCGCCTTGTTATAAAAGCTGGCCACAATGATGCTGCTCGAAGAATACAAAATTATAATACTAAGTTCCCTTAAGATGTCCATCAGTTACTTACTCGATGACTTCCTGGCGGTGCTCTAGGCGCAAGGGCACCGCCTCCATCTTCAGGTGCGGACAGGCATTTAGAGACTCCTCCTCCAACTGCACGGCATCATGGTTGGCCGCCATTTTCTCAATGATCTCGCCCAGATTCTTGGCCGCTATAAACTCGGATATACCAATGTTGTAGCCCTTCTCCCGCAGCAGGGTCACCGTGAAAATGGAGTTCAGAGAGTTGCCGCCCAGCTCGTAAAAGTTGCTGTGGGGAGCCAAGGTCGCTCTGGTGGAACGCCCAATCACCCCGCCCACTGTCTCGAAGAGATCGCGAGCCGTGAGCTTCAGATCCTCGGGAACTTGGGAGTAATCAAAGTCCAGGACAATGCTAGAGTCGCCCTCGTTGTTATTGGTCGTCTCATAGGTCTTGAGAAGCGCCTGACGGTCTACTTTGCCGTTTACCAAAAGTGGGACATGCTCTAGAATCACTACCTGGGGCGTCATGTAATCGGCTAGCTTGTCCTTGAGGCGCGCCTCCATCTGCATCTCCGTCACCATTGGAGCGTCGTCGCGCAGCTTAACAAAGGCCAGAATAGCCTGGTCGACCTGTCCGGCATGGTAGCACAGGACGATGGCCTTCTCCACCAGCGGCAGCTCAGCCACGTTCTTCTCCACCTCGGAAAGATCTACGCGATGTCCACGAATCTTAACCTGGGAGTCCGTGCGGCCCTCGTACATAATGCTGCCGTTCTTCAGGGATCCGTAGTCTCCGGTGCGATACAAACGGGCATATTCTGGGGAGAAGCAGTTAGGAATTGTTTAAGTATGAAAATTATAGAATCAACTTGGGCACATACTCTTCTCCACGGCCAGCGGATTCTCCAGGAAGCGCTCTGGATCGCGTCCGTTGACATAGCCAGCGGCCAAGTTAAGTCCCGAAGCAAAGATCTCCCCGATCTCGCCGTTCTTCACGGGACGATAGTCGGTATCCAGCAGATATACCACAGTGTTGGACACGGGAATGCCTACAAGAAGAAAGCTCATGGTTTAGAAGGAACAGGTGGATCTAAAAATCAAGGGTTTATCTCACCGATGGGCACATTGTCGTACAAGCTTAGTTGCTTCTTGCTCTCGCAGGCAAAGTAGGTGACATCGCCCATTACCTCGGTGGAGCCGTAAAAGTTGTATAGACGGTGAACGCCCTCGTCAAAATAATCAAAGAAACTGCTGGCCAGAGACACGGAGAGGGGTTCGCCCGAGCACACCCAGATCTGGAGGTTGTACAGCAGCTTTTGTGCCGCTCCGCCGCCCTCCATCTTGAGGTACATCAGCATCGAACGCAGAAGCGTGGGCACCAGCACCAAACGCCTGATCTTGTAACGCTCCAGCAGGGCCACCAGCCGCTGCGGATCCTTGGTCACGGCCTTGGGCACCACGAGGATGGCCAAACCGCACATCAGCGGGCCCCAGAGTTCGGCTATGGAGTCCACGAAGGTCAGGGCCGTTTTAAAGACGCTCACTGCCTCGTTGGTCGTGTACGGAAAGGTTGCCCACTGCCACTGAAGGCGATTCAGGATGCTCTCATGCGGCAGACGCACTCCCTTGGGCACTCCAGTGCTCCCTGAGGTGTACAGCACGATGGCGATGTGGTCATTGCCGCCGCGGAGCATCTCCTCCGAGAGCAGATTGGAGCCGGGCAGCTGAATGGACTTGGCATACAGTTCCGTGGCAGAGAGCGTGGGTGTGCCCTGGAAGCGGCCAGCATCGATGTCATCGTCACGGACCACCAGCGTGGGCTTCGCCTCCAGCAGGATGTGGTGGATGCGATTCGCTGGGAAGCTGGGATCGATGGGCAGGTAGGCACCACCTGCCTTCCAGATGGCCAACAGTGTGGTGACCAGTCCCTCCGATGGCTGCATGCACACGGCCACAATGAAGTCACCGTCGCTGTTGGGCTGCAAGAAACGTCCGTGGGTCTCGGCCACCAGGAGTCGGGCTGCCCGATTGGCCCGTTCGTTCATCTGGCGGTAGCTGCTCTGACTGGGCGCCATACCGTGTCCCGGTCCCTCCGGCTGATAGATTAGAGCCACCTTGTCGGAATGCCTCAGCTGCTGCTCCTCAAAGATGCGGTGCAGAGCTCTGGGCACGAAGTCCTGCTGCAGGCCCTTAACAATCGACAACTGTGGCAGGGAACCCATTCTGAAATTGAGTTACCTGCAGTTAAAGTAAGCACAAAATATGGAAATGAAATAATAATAATTAACATAGAAATGAGACATTATCACTCAGGGATTCTCTAGGTTACATCATTCCCAACGGGTTATTGCCTTACTGTTTCGCGGTAGCAATTAAATCCATTCATACATGCATATTTATAGCACTTTGTGTTAATGGAGCGCACTCACATGCATCTATTGTAATGAATGAATTTTATTTATGGGATAAATATAAGTTAGAGTGGCTCGAGCTTAATTTGATTTAATTTAAATCAATCTGAATTATCCATATATCCTGATTTGCTTTCTATGAAGCAAGTTCTTAAAAATCCATTTATATGGTTGCAACCAAGTACAACCTGCTAGACTCGATCTTGTGGCAACACTTATGAGTCTTGCTGAACATGGTCATGACAACATTTGGTTAACTATATTCTCTAGTGCATTTAACTAAGTTTAATTTATTTTTTAATAAATAGTTTATTATATGTAAATAAAAGCATACATATATCTATTTTTTATTAAAAACAAGGTGTATATGTGTTTATTTCTTAAAATTCTTATTTCTTGAATTTTTTATTTTATTTTAAAACAAAGTTCTAGTTAGATTGGCATCTTAATGCTAGGCGGCTGGCATGTCAAGTCAAATTATGGCGACATTTTTATCTCTACGCTTAGCACCATAACTAATTTTTTATATTTTCATATCTGGTTTGTTCTATTGCAGGCTGGAATCCAATCCATCTCGAAGCTGAATATTATATAATTCATTAGCATAGCCACCTGCTGGCCGACACACACTAATTAGTGTCAGATTAATCTGTGTGGGCATATAGAGTACTATCTATACTAAATTCACGTCTTTTCCGGATATTTGTGTTACAAGTACTTGTACATTAATAAGGTTGTTCTAATAATATTTAAATTGCTTTATTTTATCTAAGTAACAACACTGGATGCTTATTTAAAATTAAGTTCAGGTTTTTCCCTAATATCGTGTTCTAAATCTCCCATTCAAGTTGGCTCGGTCGATGGATTTGGCTGGCAGCCCAAACGGCCGTTCGGAATGCGGCATGTTAACTCGTTAATTGCATTAAATAATTCAATGGCCTGAGCCACCGGGCTGGCTCTGTCCCATTTGACGTGCCGCCATAAAGCTGAGTTAACCACAGTCAGGCCCAATATTGCTGGAGGTCTTTAAGCTGCGCCAGCCTTATGTTCATGCTCGTTTAGTTCAATTGGCGTGTCATAAAACTCAGTTAAAATGTCATTGTGCGGCCAACTTCTGGTGTCCGAGACTATTTATGTTTTTGTATCTGATTCTGCTTCTGCTTGGCTCCAATGTCAAGCACTCTAATCCACAACATGAAGACAGGCGACTGGCGTCTAGAGGCTCAAGAACGGCAATTATTTGTAGCCCTGGCCTTAGCTAATGTTAATCTCCGATTTGGTTTTACAATTGGCTTTGAAGTAAGAAGCTATTAAAAAAAGACTCCGGATCTGGGAAGCAGGAAAGGAAAGCAAGGTGGTGGCGGTTGGTCAGGAAGCTTCTTGGGCCAGTGCTCAATGAATTATTAATTTGGTTCCGCTTCTTCTCCAGCGAAAGAGGAAACACTGGACATGGGCATGGGCAATCAGGCTAGCTGGCTGGCTTCCACAAGCAGTTGTAATCGTCGCAACTGCTAAGCTGCAAACAAGTTTTTACCTTAATTGCGCAACACCGCAATTCTCTGTTGGCCCAGTCTTGTCTTCTGGTTCTGGTTTTTCGGACTTGCTTGGTTCTTATTCCCCGCTTGGCATACATTTTTCGGCGATCAAGTATTTTACAGCGGTTACGGGGCGTATACGTAACGAATTCAAGGCTAGGCAGAGAACATTTCCCAAGCGCCCATTACGTATGCGCCGTGTGAGTCCAATTAGTTTGTTCACTTGCATACACAACATATCTGAGACCAGCATATAGTGCGAGTAGTCATACGAATATCGTATCTGAATACAATGCCGCCGCCGTGTTCTCCATCTGCGTCTGCGCCAGGCCATTGTCTTTGAGTTGGCATAGAGTGCATTCTTGGCCCCTGCGGCTCTTAGCATTTCACATCATCGATTTAATGCATCCAGCGACAGCGACTTCTGTTCACCTTCGCTGCCTCCGTTGATGAGGTGAAATCCATGCGGCTGATTTAATGTTATTGCCGTTGCCCCTGTTGCCATTAAACACCACAAAAAAAAAAAAAACTAGGCAGCAGCAGCAGCAAGGCGATTGAAAAGCATTTAAGACCCGACACACTGAGCAGAGTACGAGCACTGCCTTTAATTTTCCGCTCAAGGTTGCGTTGGTGTTAGATTGTTTGCAGTGGGTTCTGAGGCGCTGAGGCTTTTGGAAAATCGTTCCATAATTATCAGGCTGCCATGTAATTTGTAATTTACATAATTATTGGCTGCGTTTCGGCCGGGTTGAATGACTGTTTGGTAGCAGCAGCAGCAGTAGTGTGTTGGCGCATTCGCCAGATCAACAACATTGCCTAAGGTCGCCGCTCCGATTATCTAGTATCTCGTGTCGCTCAAATGTTTCCGTCGGTGGCGATTCCAAAGTGTGTGGCTAATTAATTTGTTACTGTCGAACCGTCGTCTCGCCGTGGGAGGCGGTTACGAATATGTTCCCTCTGATAAAGTCCCAGTTTAGTACTTTTATTATCTATATTAGGCTTTTTTTTTTTGGTTGCCTGATTTGCTTAATTGAGTAAAGAGCGCCTAATTTAAGCCATGGCACAAGGCCCGCTGCATCTGCACGGGGCTCTGGGGTCGTCCCCCGTGAGTGAGTGATCTGCTTATGTCTGTGTGGGGTTTTTTTTTCCCGCAACCAATGTTGTTTTTCCACAGTATTTCCGATTGTGAGTCAATTGGATGAGTAGTCGGTATTCAGTAGTCAGTAGTAGTGGCAGGCCAGTTGAAAAAACCACACAAGAATACGCAAATAACGATCTCTGCACAGTGCAGAGTCTTGCGTCAATCCGAGAATCGTTTGACCAGATCATTAGGCAAATGCAAATGCAAATCTTGCATCCATAAAACCCACTTGTAATTCATATGTGTACGACACTTAGCACATACTTAACATAATTAATAGCCGATTGACCAATGACTCAATTGCAATTATAAATCCATCACGGCTGGCCACTGTTCGCGAGTACGTATACGCCGTGGTGACCGCCGTTAATAGTTATAGTTAGTTCGCAAATGTGTAGCAGGCGATTAGTTAAGCACGCCAAGACAAATTAAATGTCAATTGCAAGATACTTATGCTAACGCTCATTAACATTATGTCGATGGCCAAGCATTTAGCCAAGAGGCAGGTGCTAAATGCTGGGTAAACAACTGCAACTGAAGACTTTAATCTGTAATTTTGTTGTGAGCTGCGTTAATTGAGTTTTGTCCCTGTCCCGCCTTGAATTCTGTTTGCCTTTTACATTTCGAGTGCATTCACAACTAATGAGCTGAGAGAACGCTCAGCAAATCAAGTTTCCTTTTTATTTTAAGCTTTTCGCTCACTTCCTCGAATTGTGGCGATTTTTTCACGGAACGGGTTACGCAAGGCGTTCGGGTTTGCTCCCAGAAAGTCATCCACGAGCACTTTAAAATACATAAATATGCAAATTGTGGGCACATTTTTGGAACTACAGGAACCTTGAATACTCTGTTCTGATTTAAGGCAATTGCCTGTACTTAAAATTAAACAATCCTGCATAAAACTCAATGTATATGCTGAACATTGTTTTGATCTTCATAAAACTGGAAACCTTAGCTTAAAAATGAGTTCTTCAACGACTGAAGCGAGGTGAAAACAGTTTTGTAAAATCCATTATTTTTGCAAAAATTAATTGCACTTTTTGTGTTCTTCTTTTTATGTAATATTCTCACGGCCTAATGAATTTTGACGTTGTTTTTTTTCTGTCGGAAATGATGTAATTTATCGTAAAACACCGAGGTACTAAAATTACGCGAGTATTAATTTGTTAACGACTGCTAAACATGCATGCCACCTCAATTTGCATATAATAATTTCGGAAAATTTTCATAAATACTTCATTATCACGTATACGTACCGATTAAGATAATTAAGATTTCTGTCACTTGGTAATTTGAACAGTCTTGGGTTATTACTCTTTCAAATCTCTTTATCTGCGACACCTTCACACTGAGCACGTTTCAATGTCCTTTCTGGTGGACAAGACGAGTTTACCAGTTCGAAAATAGAATTCCTGTTTGGTCACTTCACTTGCGTTTCACTCTGGATTCAGGCTGAATTCGGCCCAAAAAAAACTAGCAACGCACACTGGAAACTGGCTACTAAACGTGCTATGTACTTGTAAACGGCGCTCGCAGACTAATCAGAATCCCAGCACCCGACTAACTTATATATCCGACCGATTCGATCCGATTCGCAGTCTCTGCCGCTGCCCCGGTGGACTGCGCAGTCGCGGCGCACAGCCCGATGAAGAATGGCGGAGCAGAGCGCCGCGCCGGCAGAGGCCAGCAGAATGACAAAAAGAAAAAAACCAGTTCCTGCTCTTACAGCCGCTGCAATTATTGCTCGAAGCATATGTGGACGCTGGATGTCGGATTAGAATTTCGTTTAGTTTGGCCGCCATATTCACCGGGGCCGGCGCCCTGTGACGTAGGAAATGGAATGAAATTCCTGGCAGTCCCCGCGCTCTCTTGCTAATTGGCAGGCAAAACACATAGTAGTTCGGATTTGTTTTTTACCTACTAGACACTTGGAAATCCCTCGCATGACGCAGACCTGCAAGTGGTTCGATGAAAGTGGAATAACACTATAGATTACGCCCATATAGAAAGCCGTCTTTCAATTGATCTGTCCTTCGGGATAGGTTGAGTTATCCAAACGGCACTGCAATCATTTGGGGAAACGATGTTTTTACTTCTCCAAGGAGAGATATTTATGAATATCAGCTCAGCTCTCAATTTTTAAAATCAGGTTTGCTTTCCATTTATTATTATTATATGTTGTTGGGGGTCCCATTTCCAAACTACCTTTACATTAGCTGTGTTTTTAATATAAAATAAAGTTTCTTTTCTTTTTTTAATTTATCAAGTTCTCACTTAATTCTTGTGAAGTCGTTGCCAGATTTTAAATAAAGCGAAAGCTATAAAAACAAGAGCCCTTGAGTTACCACAAAATAGAGTCTAGGGGTTATTGGCCCGGAATATTGTCTTTAAGTATTGGGAAGGTAACAAGGAATCGTGTTCAAGCTTCTAGTGTCACGAATAGGATTTTATTTGTATGAGAATCCTACTTTACCACGTGGCCATATTTAAAAAAATAGTTAAAATAATTTTGTAATAATTTCACATAATTACTACACCAATGGGAAATTATCTGTACTTAGATAAGGTACGAAGACTCGAGTAGTTATGAGCTCGGACTTAAATAGTTGGATAGTTCCCATCACGGTCTGTTTATTTCTACCTATCAACACATTACTGCTTAAGTTATTATACCCTTGCAGGGTATTATAATTTCAGTCAGAAGTTTGCAACGCAGTGAAGGAGACGTTTCCGACCCCATAAACCATATATATTCTTGATCAGCATCAACAGGGGAATCTTTCTAGATATGTCAGGAAGAAATCGATTTTTTTTTGCAATTTTTGCAAAATTTTATAAGGGGTTACATCATTAAAATTTTTGATTTTGATAAAAAATTGAATTTTCAAAATTTTTAAATGAAGTATGCAGATTTATTAACTGTAGAAAATCTTGCACAGAACAGTTTGCCGATTTAAAATTAATGCTCTTTTGGCCGAGTTATGATATTTTTAATTTAAAAAAAAATCAAGAAGTTTTTTAATATAAAAAATCAGATTTTATAATACAAAATAATATTTTTCTAAGTGAAGGAATCATTTTCGACCCCATAAACCATATATATTATTGATCAGCATCAACAGGGGAATCTTTCTAGATATGTCAGGAAGAAATCAATTTTTTTTGGCAATTTTTGCAACATTTTATAAGGGGTTACATCATTAAAATTTTTGATTTTGATAAAAAATTGAATTTTCAAAATTTTTAAATGAAGTATGCAGATTTATTAACTGTAGAAAATTTTGCATAGAACAGTTTTCCGATTTAAAATTAATGCTCTTTTGGTCGAGTTATGATATTTTTAATTAAAAAAAATTAAGAAGTTTTTTAATATAAAAAATCCGATTTTATAATACGAAAAAATATTTTTCTAAGTGAAGGAATCATTTTCGACCCCATAAACCATATATATTCTTGATCAGCATGAACAGGGGAATCGTTCTAGATATGTCCGGAAGAATTCGATTTTTTTGCCATTTTTGCGAAATTTGATAAGGGGTTACATCATTAAAATTAGCAAAAATTGCCAAAAATTTTGATTTCTTAAAATTTTAAATTTGGTATGCAATTTTTTTAGGCTTATAAAAACTAACACAAAACCGCTTTCCGAATCGAATTTAATGCATTTTTGGCTTATTTATGATATATTTTAATTTTAACCTGCAAGGGTATACACACTATGGCTAGCCAAAGTTAGCTTTCTTTCTTGTTATTATTATTTTTACACTTGACTGTTAGTATTTTTACAACTTTATTACCACGAAACGCTTCTTTAGTTACTACAAAAAAGTTATTGTGGGTACTGCTAACATAACTCCTCCTTTGTTATTACAAAGTAGTCGAATTTACGACTGGCCATGCTTGAGACTCTAAGATTAATTGGATTTATGGCATTTAGCCTGCGATTTAATTCACCACTTAGAGTCGTGCGAAAGTAGAAACCTAATTACAAATGGAATTATAAATAAGAACTGAGCATCAGCATTAGAGAAACTGCAATTTGTAGATCGATGCTGTAGCTGTCATAGAAATGTACACACTCGATGTGAGAGGGATATTGATATATGCCAGCAGCAGTCATGTTGTGCTTCCCATTATGGAGTCAGTGTGAAAATTTGCAGTTGAAGTATTGCGGCGAGGCGCCTGTCCCCCTGACTTTTAAATCAATCATTACTCGATAAATATCCACTGCTTGCGAATGCATTCAGGCGCCTGGAAATCTTGGACATCGTAAGCACGGCAGACAAGTCTAAAGTCGATCATTGTTTGCAGTATCAAGGTTAATCAGTTAATTGATTGAACGCTTAAAGAGAGCCCCTGCACATTCGAATGTTGTTCAGGAATCCGAAAATCGAAAATCGACTATTAATTAGCAAATCAGGGGTGTTGCGTGCCAGAACCTTATCTAATAGATCCCAAAAGCGATGCGGGTGAAGTTTTTAAGTCATTACCGATCAATTATTTGCATTCAATTGGTTTTCAACAAAAGCTAATATGACAGCTAGTCTGGAATTGCTTTTCGATTAAAATTTATGAGTGCAAGAATAGCTTGAGAACCACTTCCATTTAAATAACAAACATTAACTAATTAATTTAGCGACCAACTATGTAAATACTTCAAGTGACTAGTATATAATTGAATTCCTTTTCTACGAGATTCTTATCGCAGCATGTGTTAGTAAGCCGTAATAGTATATTAGTTGTTATAATAAAAATAATTGGCGGCAATTTGAACGCTGATTGACCATAAAAATGCACAGATTTTCCTATACATTGCAAGCGTTCCATAAAAAGTACTTACTTCCTTCTTTCAATTGCTTTATTTACTAATTAAATGTTTTGCATTTAACGCACATGTTCGGAGGGGGGGGGCTTTTTTCGCCGCTTGAAACAAAAGGATTCACAGGGAGATTTGGGTCACAACACACATTAAGTGCATTTTAATGGGAATTTGGTTACGTGATTCACTCCTGCAAAATGTTACGACATCGGGCTGAGGCTGGTGCTTAAAAAGCGATCAGCAAGAATGGTTAATTAACCGATTACCGAAATCTAATTGAATTCTATAAATGCGAATGAAACAAAGTGAAGGTGTGCCCAATATCAGATCGGACCCAATTAAGATTAGCCCGCAGTTCTCTGTACTGACCGTATCTGTACCTGTATCTGCGGGATGCCAAGATTTGTATCTCAGCTTACTTAACACCCGAGTCACGTTTCCAGTTCACAACGTCAGCGACCGTGAGGAGGCACCTTTGGAACCGGCTGCTAGTCGGCTGGCATCGCATCCGGACTTCCCCAAAAAGAAAGTGTGACGCATCCATCCGCCGCGTTCGTTCGCTGGACAGTTCTACGAAACTGCCTCCGTAGTCGGCTATAATGTTCTCATTTGTTTTTGTTGATCGCGCGATTTCAGCTGTTTAAGGCACGATTGTGACGAGAAAGTATTATGTTTACACTACAGAGAATAAATAATTCAAACAAAAAAAGTTGAAAAAAAAAATCTATATAAAAAATGCATAAAAAAAGGTTCAAACTCTTCAATCCTCTACGAACCTGCAGAGCATAATATTTCCAAACAGGGACCTGCTAAGGATATTGATGAGCAAGTGGGTGGGCTTCAATTAGTATTAGCATTTAACAAATGCTTTTCTCTCAGTGTACTATTGCAGGGAGGTTGTCCAACTCGTTTTTGCCCCGACAAGTATTTCCCTAAACAAAACAAGTCGACGCGGAGCGGGACAATTTACTGTTAACAGCTGCTGGCAGGCAGGCGGACAGCCGACTGTCGAATCTAACAATTCGACGGCGCTGATTGCTTTCGCATTCGGCTGATCGATGTTGTTCTTTTGATGTCAACATTAGGTCCGCTTGTTGCGCATTCGCCGTGTTGGTTATGACAATGACAGCGACGCTTTTGCGCCGACATGCGTGCCGCAATCATAACCATCTCAATTGCGAGCGAACGTGTCAAGTGACCGGCCGGGTAATTACTCGCAAGAATCTGGCCAATCTGGCGCGCACGGAAGTGCCGAGAGTCTGGGCGAGCACTTCCCCACAGCCGAGCCAGCCGCGTCACTCGGACAGCTGGGCCAATTCAAATTGAATTATGCGGCCAATTAAATTATCATTAGAGCTGCAGGCCAGCTATCTGGCCATATTAGCGCATAGGCGTGGCAGCGGAGACGGGCCACTTGGACATGTTAAATGCAATTGTCGCCCCATGTTAATGAGGCGATTGTAATAAGCAAATCGATATTCCAACGCAAACTAACCTATTAAAAACACCTGAGAGCTGGGAGAACCGCCATATTTCAAACAAATCCAGCTACTATTATATCAAGTGATAAATAAAATTAATTAATAATAATGTTATAGTATTCCCACAACGCTATGCTAGGTAATAAATAATATTAGATGCCGATTGTTGTTCTTAAAATGCTCTCTCTTGAGTCTTTTGATAAAAGTATTTTTTAAATCCCAATTTCTAGAGATTATTAAAGCTCTCTAATGTATATAATCTGTATAATACAGTTTACTTTTAAAATTAATTATTATAATGAGCTGCCTATGACAACATCATCATAACCTAATTAAATTTGCTTAAATTACTTTTCTAGGAAATCTAATAGGGGTAATTTCAACCCCCACGCATTACTCACATGAAAACCCAAATTAAACCCAGATCGTATATTGTTGATTGGGGGTTCTGAGGAATTTTGAATAGGCAAACATGAAGAGGTAAACAATCGATAAGATTGGGCACACGCCAACGGAGTTAATGGTGGAAAACTTGTTCCTATAAATCGCACTCCTTCTCTGCTGAGTTGGATGGTGTTTGCCTGTATGCAGGGCTACGGTGGCCAATTCCTTCTTGGCCTCTCCGCTGTGGCAGCCACTCTCGAAGTTGTCGTTTTTGCGTCTACATTTGACAGCTTTTCATTCAGAACCTCAATGTGGGACGGCAAGGGGGAACACCTACTTTTCCGACTACGATGTAAGTTAAAACTCTTAATTCTTAGATCCCGAATATAATAATAATAATCTACTATTATTAGATGCTCCGATTCTGGCAAGACATTCGATTTTCTGTGCTGCTTGCCTATGTGATGCACATCCTAATCGAGGCTCCTTTTGAGAACTGGAAAGTCTCCTTCTGCCTAACCAAAGACCAGCTCCACAGCCAAAATTGTCTGCTATTGAGGTTATCACTCCAGAGCTCGTCCCAACGGCCTTGAAAAGCACAGAGAAGCTGGAAAGCGAAAGCAGGGAATCTAAGGGAACTTCACATGAAAATTCCTTGCCCGAAGATAATGTTACCCATTAGAGAGATAGAACTTTCTTCAGGAAGTAAATGGAATTTAGAGCATTGAACCAATCAAGACATGAAATCTAATCTGAAATGAATTATGTGATCAATTACACTTCCATTAAAGAAGCAGACTCATAACGCTGGCTATATATTATTGGTGACAGGCTGCAGTGTGGCGGCAGATCAAGTTATTGGAAAACTCGCTGTATGCAAATCGACTAATTGCAAAAATCAGATAACCAAGATACACTTGCTATCAACTTTCCGGCTTGATCGCATCTACTTGATCATAGAATTATAAATAACACCTGAAAACCCCGTAGACCAGCGCCATGAGTGCGTTCGAACCGCTAGACATCGGCAGATATGGAAGTGATTTGCACTATTGTTATAGCCGTGACAAGTGGGGTACAATCGCTTGGTGTTTGGGCCTAGAGAAATAGTTGCCAAGGACAAGGACAAGGCCGTTTCAGTTCTGCGAAGAATTGACCTATAATCGATATGAGAGTCAATAAATCGAAGTTTACTATTCCTAGAAATTCAGAATATAAAAGTGCACCATGACCGAAGAAGTTCTTTCAAAATATTTAGGTCTTATGGCGAATGGAATCGATAAGATAATCTAGCCCCCCATAATATGCAGAAACAAGGGTTACGTGTGAAGATTTCAATCGAAATAATAAATTCGTACTAAAAGGCCTTTCGCAGATTGCAGAGTCATGAAAATTGGACTAATCGAAAGTGCCCATATATTACTAATCCTTAGCTCAGACGACTGCCAGACATCCAGTGGCTATGCAAGCGATCGGTTATAAAAAGGGTTGCTCTAGTCCGGATGCGAAACATTCGGTGGTTGGAAGTCCACAGATATGGTAAGAATCAGGTTAGTAGTGCTGTTCCTTTGCGGCCTGGCCCTGGCCAGCGCTCTTGGATTGGACTTGGACCTCAACCAAGACCTCGAACTGGACGTTAAGGATTACCAGCGATTGAACAGACTACGGCATTTATCGGAGGAGTTCTTCAGCTATTACCAGAACGTAACTGTGGAGGACTTGGTGCCCGAGACGCGGCTCCCCACCGCCCAGGATTTGCAGTGCTATGCGCAGTTCGCCCAGCTGACCGCCGGATTGCTTAGCGGTGAACTTTGGGCCTTCAGAAGTGAGTATAGTGACCTATAGTCCTAGAGAATGGCGACTTTAAAGACTTTTGTGCTCAGTGATCGACTCCTGGGGGTCGATACCGGCTGGAATCCTCAAGGGGCATCTTAAGGATCTCGGCCACTATGATGAATGCGTGGCCATTGAGCAGACCGTGGCCTCGAGCTACACCTTTCAGGGGAAGTACTGCCTGGCCCAACTGCCGCTGCAGCAACTGCTGGGTAATGCCGGCGGCATGATGAGGATGTTGAATGTCCAGACGGCTGTCTGCTTTCCCTCTGCCTGTTCGGCCACCAACATGGACACACTGCTACGACGGGTCTTCAAGCAGCTAATTGGTCTAGAGCTGAGTGACAACGTTAATCTGGTCAGCGAAAGCACTTGCAAAACCTCAGAGAAAGAGGCCTACGATGCTGTTACTATTTTTACAATGTAAGTGAAAGATCTTTACATTTACTGATTTGTTTTAAATATTTATTTATTGTTTATTAACAGCGTTTTACTGTCTGTATTTGGAGCGGTCGTAGGACTGGCTACTCTTTATGACTATTTCTTATGCTCGGATCCAAGTAAGTATACCAAAGTCAGCCTTAAAATAATATTTCTTTTTTATTCCTTGATTTTATGTAATTTTCAGAAAAATTACCACCTATTCTCAAGGTTTTCTCGGCACGTGCCAACTCCCGTGCCCTATTCAGGGTAAGCACCACATCCAATCCAAATGTGATTGAGTGTCTCCATGGAATTCGTTGCATGTCCTTGATCTGGGTTTGCTATGGTCATGACTACATCATTGGCATTACATCTCCCAACATCAACCTGTATGATGTGTACACGGTAAGACCAGGAAATTTGAATTAAAAATCAATTTGGAATTTATCCTTTTCCTACCCCTTCTTAGTGGGCCAAGACACCTTTCATGGACGTTATCTACGAGGGCGTTTTCGCTGTGGACACCTTCTTCTTTATCAGCGGTCTGCTTGTGGCCATGGTTCCACTGCGTGCCATGGAGAGGTAAGTCTAAGTCCCAGCTAGGTCTTCCTATACCCATTACTGCTATTATTTTAGGGCCAAGGGAAAACTTAATATTCCACTGATGTATTTGCATCGCTATCTCCGGCTGACGCCCATCGTGGCCGTGTCCATCCTTATCTACCTGAAGGTTTTGCCTCTGGTGGGCGATGGGCCGCTGTACGGCAACTGGAACTTTGATAACTACGATAACTGCAACGACAACTGGTATTGGACCTTGATTTACATTCAGAACTATGCTGCTGACAAAGAGGTGAGTGTTTCATAGGTCCTCTTTGAATAATCGATCCAACTATAATTTTGTTGTGCAGTGCCTTGCTCATACCTGGTATCTGGCCATCGACATGCAGCTGTACATCATTGCCCCCATACTGCTGATCGTTGTGTACAAGTGGGGCAAGAAGGGAGCTGCTCTGGTGCTCCTCTTGATGCTCGGCCTCGCAGCCTACCTGTTCAGCATTATGGTGATCAACAACTATTCACTGTAAGTATTGTTGTGATATTTTCAAAAGGAATTAGACTTAGTTATTTAATTTATTTTATAAAGGTTAAATGGAGGCGGAGGCGGTGGACCCGATAGTGGCGGAAGCACTGACCTGTCGCATTATACACACACCAGAGCTTCCGGCTGGCTGGTTGGGTTCCTATTCGGTTACTTCCTGCACTCGATTCGGGGAAAGTCCATCAAACTGAACCGTCCCACCGTATGGGTGGGGTGGATCACCAGTTTGGCCCTGTTGCTCACCTGCATCTTCGCCATGTATCCTTACGGCATTGGCAAAAGCAAGACTCTGCCCATCCTTAACGAGGCTTTTTACGTTTCGCTCTCCAGGATCGCCTGGCCCCTGGGCCTGAGTTGGGTGGTCTTTGCCTGCATGCAGGGATACGGGGGGCTGGCCAACTCTTTCCTCACCTCCCCACTGTGGCAGCCACTCTCGAAACTGTCCTTCTGCGTCTACATGGGGCATCTGTTCATTCAGAACCTCAATGGAGGACGTACGCGCGTCAATACCTACTTCTCGAACTATGATATTGTAAGTAATCAATGCTTCTTTGGTTATAACCTCGATAGAAACCCTTCTAAATTGTCTCCCTCAGATGTTGCGCTTCTGGCAGGACTTTGGTTTCTCCGTGCTACTCGCCTATGTCCTTTACATTCTGATCGAAGCTCCTTGTGGGGGATTGGAGAGTCTGATTTTGCCGAACCGAAGACCAGCTCCACAGCCGAAACTACAACCTCCAGTTGAGGCGTCACCAGAGGCAACACAGGCGCCAATTGATGTGGAGAAGCAAGTTCCAGAGCCGGTGGCTCCTCTGCCGAATACTGAAACTGCATCAGCTCCTCCTCTGGAAAGCAAGATTGACCTGCAGACTAGCGGGGATACGGCAGCCAAGGCGACTAGTTAAATAACATAACAATAAGGAAAATCATTGTAAATAGTTTATTTATACTTTATATATTTTATATTTATATAAAACTTACAAATAAGCTGAGAAAATAAAGACATTTTTGTATATCTAAACAAATTGTGAAGCTAAAGAAATTAATATAGAGCAATGGGATGGATACATGATGTCGTCAAGAAATAGATTTTAGTTGCCTTGATAAATAAGTAAAGAGACTATATCCGAAATTTTATGGAATTATACGTCCATTTTATAATCTAATAGATTGTATTGATTGTGTCAAGAGGAACAACAAATATTTAGAATTGCTTTCTTAAAAACATTCCATTAAAGAGAAAAATGAAAACAACAAACTTTCCCAAGAATCGCACGAGGTGCAGGCATGCAGACTCCTTGATAGATCGTGACTCAGAAATCTAAGCAACCTAAGTGGGTTTTTTCCTGAACTTTGAAGTTGGCTGCTTTTTATATTAATAAAGTATGATTAGTTTAGTTAGCATAGAGGGTATAAAACAATACTGATTAAAGCGAATTAATAAAGTCAAAGAGGTTTCTTGGGTAAAGGACTTGATTATCTGGCCTTTGAGTTCAGATAGGCTCGAACTCTTAGAAAATGTATATCTGATCAAGTTTCAAGAAGCCAAATAAAACGCTACCAGGTGCCTGATATGGCGCCGTCTAGGGCCTGGGAAATCCATTCGGCTATTATTTTGTTTTGATTGCTCATTACGGTTCTAATTGCCACGGTAAGACTTCGTTTTTGCCATTTTCGCCATTTCATATTGAGTTTGCTCATCAGAAGGTACAAGGAAATCCCATTTACTGTTTTCCAAAAACTAAAACCGCCTTGATTAGATAGTAATTTGCTTTAATTCTAAGATCCAAGGTGCATGCTGACGATTGCTTTATATGTTTTTAATCAGGACAAAGAGGTTCGGACACGTGTGGAGCATTTTTTGATAACGAGAGGCTGGGTCAAAGTATTTTTTGACGGCAATTACTTTAATAAAAATCACAGAAAATAGAAAACCAATAACTAGGTTATCAAAGCTGTTTTAATATACAGTATTTATTATTATTAATAGTATCTTTAGTTCCATATATAACCCACCTCTCAAACTAGGAACTGTACTGATTTGTTTACAACAAACTGGTAATACAAAATCTGATATTACGATAAGTAAATTTGTTTTCCAAATTATATTGTTGTGCTAAAGCCCACTCATGCATAAAGGGGTTAGATGACTAATGCCTATATAGGACAAACAAAAAATGAGTTTTAGAACTATATCATTTAATATTTTTAGAAGGAGAAAAGGTACATTAGTCATACATTTATATATTCTAATCGAAACTTTAGCTGGTGCTATTTAAGTTTGAATGGAAATTGATTCAAGAGAAAAACAATATGTTAAGTAACAATTTAATGAATACTTTCTTTAATTTAAATATATAAATTAATTTAAATATAAATTAAATCTAAATAAAATCCAGTAATTTACCAAATCCTTTACTCTTTTTAAAGTTTGTTTAGCGCTGCCGAACTATTGAACAAAGTTCCCTGATAACAGTTAGTGATTTATTAAAGGCAATTGCCGAAATTAATAAATAAACTTGATGGCACTTAATATTCAATACTGTAATCGCAAAGTACTCAAGGGAAATAGGAACTCGACAGCAGTAGCTTTTCCAGCGTATAAGCTTATTATGGGTTATGAACTATCTCTAATAATATAATAATAATATGATATGATATGATACAAAATAATATGATAATAATTAAGAGAAAAATAAGTGAAATTAGCATGTGCTTTAGCAAAAGAGTCGAAATAGTAATAATTATATACTATATTCAAACTAGAATCGCTTGTAATCCTTTCCTTAAATGTGTGCACTAATTTTGCCTGTCTGTGCTAAATGCTATTAAATGTATAAATATGTATATATAACAAATATAATATAATAAAAAAAAATAATGTATAATAAATGCATACATTGTGACTTGAAATCCAAAACATTCACCCTAAGAATATTATTTAAATAACTATTTCTTGAGTTTTATTTTTATATAGTTTGTCATACTGGTCATACTTAAGATACCTTAAGTTTTTGTATTTAATTTATTTATATAATTTCTACTAAATCACACTAGCAATGATTTATTATTATTGTAAAGCTACACCCTGTATTATTGCTGATTGCAAGTCAGCTTTTACGCGCACTCCTCCATTCACCTTGCGTCACTCGCCTGCCCTCAGTAGTTCCCCGCCCGATACTACGCGCTCCTCCAATCTTACCAATTTTCAAGTGGCAAAGCGCTTGGCTCCATTCACAAAAGCCCGGCGAATGCTTTCGCGCCAAAATGACTAGCGGCCGGCGGAGGAGGAGGAGCAAAAGCCGAGTGGCAAAGCTCTCGACTAGCTTGGATCCGAGAGAGCTTCGGCGGTGCTGCCAAGCCAAGGAGCTTTGCCAGTTGTTTTGGCCGTGCCGGCAAACACGGCGTATGAAAATTGTTTGCTAGAAAACCGCGCTGTTAGTCTTTTGGAAAACTTGCCGTCGAGCGGTTGGCCGGATCGTGCGGCCTAAAGAGAAAGCGCTCGAAAGTTAGTTTTGGAATCGAATCTTTGGAAAATAGAATCAGGCGACAGGTGCATCTCTCTCGGTATATGCCACAGTTCTACTTTAGCCGTCTTTGTGGCTGTTTTTCCTCCGGCGGAGGCCTGCACTTTGCGGCTGCCATTAATGTCAACACCGTTGTCAGCTGGCTGCGGTTGTCGTCCGCGTCGCGTTAATGCTTTTAATTACATGCAAAACATAAAAAAAGCGTATTTCGTTAAGTGTTGCCGTGAAGTTTGACATCGGAAATTAATGCACTCGCCGTTGCCGCCGCATGCATTGCGCGGGCAGACGGAACAGTTCCTACACAGTCCACCACTCGATCCCCCGATCCCGGCCGGCCTTTCTCCCAGATCTTGAGTATTCCGCCGGCTTTTTTCGTTGGTAAGTCTACACATGCGGTGTGTGTAAACAAAGTGAAGGTGTTTCTGATAATGCTATAATGGGTTTAACTCGTGCAAGTACTGCTCTTGATAATTTAAAAAGTAAATTGGGCCAAACACGTTTAATGGAAAGGTGGTTTGTAGAGTTTTCTATTGGCTTAAAGTTTCTTTAATTTTTCTAGAGCATGTTAAATTTGACAGAGTTTTACCCAGTATTTGTAAAACCCACCTCTGTTATATTAAAATGAGATCGGATAATTGAAAGCAAACGTGATTATTGCAACGACATTAGCATACGCGTTTCAATGGTTCCTCTGTATAACTCTATTGCCCTGACTGACTCTCCATTGAACTGTGCTCACGCATCGTTATTAATAATGTTTATTTTGCTGATAATATTGATTTCAAAATATAAACATTGACAAATTAATGCCTGTGCGATTGCCCAGTCATCGTCATTACTCCGATGATCAAGATCGACATCATCATCTCAAGTGGAGACTTGAGACCACACTCGAAAAGTGTGGCGAGGCGCGAAATGCTTCTTGAATGCGAAACGGATTCCCTTCTCGGGCCTTATCACACATCGTGACCTCGCGAGAAGCTCTCCAAATCCGCAGCGATGTCACAGAATTCCTTAGCTCATTTTAACCGCTCACGTTCGAATACTTCAGGCCGGTCCAAAAATACCCCGAATAAGTTGTATAAATATGGGGTTTTATTTGCTTAAGAACACATTTCCAACACCTCATCGCCCAGCGCCCATTGCCTATCACCCACCGCCCATCGACGGCTCATTAAATAAATGCAACATCTGTTGGCGCTCTTCGGGGCCTTTTGTTTACACTCCGTATTGCCGCGCAAATTTAATGCCAAACATATTTAATACGCACACCCAGGTCGAATTAGCCCGGCTCAGTTCTGCTTGTTTATAAATTTTGGCAGTCGACTCTTTAGCATTCTACGTCATACGTGGGCTCAGCACCCCAGCCCCTTTCTCTTAACAGTGTTCTTTTATACACAGGAAAAAATATGCTTCATTTATGATGATAATTAAATTAAAAGTAACAAATTCTTGTCCCATGAGAGCCACACATCGTAAAATGTTTATTACAGAAAAAGAGTGATTTTGATAATTCGTAGATAAACGTGTTTTTATGTATTATAAAGTTTTTAAAACAGCACTGGTAAAAAAGACTGAACACAAAATGAAGTTTAATATTGAAAACTAATTCGAAAAGTTGTCTGAATTTATAATATAAATTAAAGACTTAGGAAACCCTCATATATTTGTACAGTTTGTTTGAAAATATTTTAATAAACCTATGAAAATAATAATTTTAAAAGGAATTATGCCACTGCCTTGCTGTTTTCATTTTTAAATATTTTTCTTAACAAATTTGCTTCCTGTAAACTAATTTTCCCAGTGCATCGTTTACAGACCAGCGAACTGGGGGCAAATCGGATAAGAGACCGCGCGAGCGGCATAAGAAATATGAAAATTTATTGCGTATACGCCACAGAGGCCGGCATTTCATTTTAAGAATTTTCCGCCTGCATCACAAGTTGATTGGGCTTTGCTATTTTGGTCAGTCGGCCCGACACAGAGCAAGAGGCCCGGTTCCAAATCAAATGTCTTTATTTATACGAGTATGAATTGTGATTTATGCGCTCGTCTTTCATGTTGCCATTTTTTATCTTATGTCTTTTTGCTCCTCCCCATTGGCAGCGTCTCACTTTTTACGCCTTGCTCTGCCTAATTACGCTCGGCTGGAAAGAAAAGCGAAACGAACCGGGGCAAAAAAAAAAAGGAAAAGTATGCGGTCAAACACGTCCATGGAGCTGTCCATCGAAACCGGGGAGATGAGGGGCAAATTAAGTCAGTCCATCCAGCCTGTCCATTTGATTTGCCAGACGCGTGTGTGGCGCCTTTCGATTTTTCGACATTTAGGCTGTTTTGACTTTAGTTTCGTATTTTTTTTGGGGCCAATCGCGATCGCGTTTGCAATCGCAGGAACGCCGCCGGAATAAGAAATGCCCGCGACTTTTGTCACAGGCTGATTCATAGCCATAATAAACAGTGCCAGCGGCATTCTCAGCGTGAATTTCTTTTCACAATTTAGCCCAGCCGTCGTCGCCCGCAATGCAAATAAAAGGTGGGCCATCCTGGGCTGGGCTGCCTTTTCTTTATTTTCCCAATGCAACGTTTGTTTAACCCAAAAAAAATGAAAATAAAAAACTATTGATGATTATTGCCGATATAGTTTTAATGTGCCCGTCGTATTTATTTTGTTAAAATTCTTACTTTTACTTTTTTGTGCGTGCGCTAATTCATTTTTATGGGCCAATTTTCGATTGAACTTTGGCGAGTGGGTTTTGTTATGCCAGGAAAAATAAACAATGCGGCAATGTGAAAATGAGCTCAGCGATTAGGTTTAACCATTATGAATTGTTCAGAGGGCACGTGCAGGATCACGGAAAGGGGGTGAACTAATGCGTGCTTAATTTACTGTCAACGCAGTTACTATACACCAAGAAGAAAATCAGAACACGTTTAAAGATGTTGACTCTTAAATCAAAAATATAAGGATTTAGATAACATAGGGATACTAAGGTTTTCTTTAAAATATTGGATGTATTGTTGGTAAAGAAGAACTCAGTTTTATACCCTTTTAGGGTATTAGTCCTGCATTTTAATCAAAAGCCAGTAACTCAGTGAGTGTGTTTATTATTAACTAAAATGCTGATAAAGCAAAGTCTCAATTTAAGAAGCATCCTTGCCAAGCCAATATAAATCTCAGTTTCTCTCTCTGCATAAGCTCAAGTCCTGCAGCTGGCAATGAGGAAGCGACGCCTGTTAATTACCCTGCCTGTTGTCGCAGACTCGGACTTAATTCGATTAATCCATAACACTTCTACCCCTGTGACTGAAGTCAAATGTAATTACCAAAAACTCACTCCCCCGACAAAGACTGGGAACAATAGCAAATTATTGTATAATCATTATCGACAAGAAAAACTCTGCAAAAAGGAGAAGCACACTCACACTTCGGAGCAATTTCCCATTCTCTGTGGCCACTGACTGTTTACATTTCAGCCTCTTGACTGCTGACTACGAACCATGGCCATCACTTCTGGCTTTCTAGGGAGTGGGTTGGGTTTTGGGTATGAGTCTGAGTAATTCATTAGACGTATATTGTGCCGGGGAATTTGCATAATTATGCAATCAGTTTTGGCACACTTACACATTAGAGGCAGACACGACTGATAAACAACATAGCGCAGCCAAGAGCCAGTTTTTGAGCCACTCCTGAAAGGCCGAAAGACACACGGCGCAGACAGGGACTAGACCCAATTTGATTAGCACGCGCATACGGAATGAAGGCCGTCCGAGGGTGGGTGGCAGTAGCTCCTTCCTCCACCCACCTCCAGATCCCTGGCTGTGCCGTACGTGGGCGCTTAATCATCGCCTTGTGAGAACTTTTGTTTTCTTGCCGCTGAAGCTTAATTAGAAGTCAAATGTTTGCCGGCTGGCAAGGTCGTTTCCGTGCGTTCTCCTAACGTTTTTTACGCTCCGCGGCATATGTCTCACTGGCTCTCTTATTGGCCATTTGTATGCCCGGGAAGTCATGACTCTGGGATCAGGCAACAAATGGGTTATTAAGTCTGTGCGCCCTCCAGATAAATGATACCAGGAAGCGTTGAAAGCGTTGAATGGGAAAAGTTTATTTGGAGAGAAATGATAGAGGAGTTGACACCCGACCCGAAGTCACCCTCGTCAACCCGTTCCTCCCAAGAATCAAGAATCAAGAAGTGAGGGAACGAACGCCTCATTTGTCATGCAAAGTGCCATATGGCCTCTTGGAAAATATGCTCCCATCATTAAGTTCTATTTATATTCAGCCGTGCTTAACTAAACAATTAGAGCCTTTTAGTATTTCCTGTGAAAGTCTCTCTCTTAGCCTACTGGCTTGTATTGTGGCCCATCAATTGGTTAATTAAAGAGCAATTGTTTTGGTGCCTGATTCGCATTTATGTATGGTACACCTGTACTGCCCAGAATTTGTATAATTCTAGCATACACATATATTTATAGCTCTTTTATTCATGTCTATTGATTTGGGCAATTAAACCGATGAGGCAGCTAGCTACCTTTGCCCCGATCAAAAATCAATAGAAGCACACAAACAATGCCTGGCTAAATGCTGCCAGGGAATGGAAAATAACAAGAAGAACGCTTCGCCTGAACAGGAAAAAAGTGAAAATCCAAAGGCAAACATCTTTAAATAAACTGCCTCTCCATTTTTCACGCCATTCCTGCACATAGTATAAATTTATGCATGCCTATTTTCTACGAGCAGTTTAGATTATAACCCGCTCCTCCCTTGTTTCAGAGCCAGTCCCAGCCAGTCCCCATCCTAATCCCAATCCCTGACAAATGAGCCACACGCCGGGTAACAACTTTCTTCATCATTACTCTCAAATTGTTTCTGGGCGCATCGGTTGTCATTGAAAAACTGTGAGCCCCCACGCAATCCTTGGGACCGGTTTCATCATCATCCCCCCCGAAAAGAGCGCTCGCTCGGCCACTTGTTCCGCACTTTGGTGCCATTTCCGGATTCATCTTCGCCTTGGCCTGGACCGGGCAGGGTTCGGTCGGGATCAGGGCTCCCCTTTACATTTATTTCTGACACACGCTCAGCTGCCGCCGCTGTTGCCGCTACTCTGGTTGTTCTGGTTTATATTTTTGGCTCTGCGCTGGCAGTTTCATTTGCAATTCTAATTGGCAGCGGCGGAGAGCAGCAGAGTCCCCTTAATTGAAAGCCAAACAAAAACCGGCTTAAATGATACCGAAATCGGGGCGACAATCGCATATCCAGGGAGTAATATTAGGAAGTATTCTTTGTCATGGTAAAAATAGGATCAATTCCGAGGGGATTGGGGCTCAATATTGCTTTTTATATTTATAAGTCCTGTGCAGGCATTATTTCTATCCCCGGATAATCCTTCTGTATTACACATTGACCACATTTAAGTGAATTTTATCAATCAGAAGCTCATATTAATATTGAAAATGACAATTATCGCCCTGATCGCGAAATTATGAACTTGTTTTTCTGGTTACCTCATTGATAAATAAAAGGGAAGTGAATAACACCCCGTTTGTTTATTTGTTATTTATTTAAATAAATGCTCATGTTTTAGTGCAATCCTTCCTGTTTGACCCCAGTTTTATTCAAGTCCCAACCCATTAGGGATCGGCATATATTTCATCAACCATTAATCGTTATGCTGGGGGTATTAAAAGGGGAACTTTGTTGTTCCCGCTGAGATCAAGAATTTATTGTCCTCACACTGGAGACATTCCAAATTTAGTGGCCGGCCAGCTGGCTTTTAAGACTTCTCTCGGCTGATGGCGAACGCTCCGATGTTTCGTCATGCAATCTGCAGCGTATAGATCCAGACTGACATGGTGTTTAATTTACTGATAAATATTTTTATTCCACAATAAATACATTTTTCATTACGCACTTGGCCAACTCGTGGCCGTGGGGGCAAAAGCCATAAAAACATGGCCAAAAAACCAGCAGCCGTGTTCGCGTCCATTTCCATTTGTGTCCTGCGGTCATTATAATGTTGTGTTTGCATATTAAGCCACCGGATGGCGGGATGGTGGTGGTGCTACTGCTGGGACCCAAAGGTCACTGAACTCGCGCTCGTAAAACGATTGGCATGGGCAAAAGTGAAAGTCAGGCACGGTGGCCAGCAGCGGTTAACTATGCAGGCAGCTCGTAAAAATTGCAGCCAATAAAAGGCGACAATTGCCGGCACTTGGCCGGAGTCTCATCCACCACTAACCACTTGGCACTCGACACTCATTGTCTGCTGTGGACTTATCGCTCATCGGCCATCCGCCGTGGCTCAGCTTAATGCAGTTTTAAATCTCCCGCCGCACTTAAAGTCACACGCCCTCATTAGAAGCTGACAGGTCCTTGCCACCATCCGTCACTCTTCGAGGACTCTGGGTGAATTATCCGTCGAGCTGACGTCAGCAGCTGCCACGCCTTCTTGGGGGCGGCAGTGCCAAGATGACAAATTAAGTGAAACAGCAAAGGAGTGCAGCCCCGGGAATGCGGAATTTCGAATGCTTGGTGGGGAAACGCCCAAGTTTGCTTAACAGCCACTTGGCTGCTTCACGGCAGGATGCGAGTTAGGGCCAAGTTAACGATGCGAGGCCACGCACCGCTCAATAATGCCCCAGCGGAAGTGCGGCAAGTGCTATTTTTCAATATGGCCACCGGAAATGACAGAGGAGTCATGCGAAGGACATCGAATGCTGCAGAATCCCACATGGCATATGTGACCTTATTGCATTCCTCCCTTTGGGAATGGCAATCGAATCGGGATTCCCACTAGCAGTTGGTTCTGGGAAATGCGATAACGCCCAAGGTCAGCCAAATGTTAAATACGCATTAGTGGACCATATTCAAATGCCATATGATACGCTAAACACACACACAGAGAGAAAGAAACAAACACAGAGCGAAAACATAGCGCATTTAGAAGCAATTAAAGTGTCTTTAGCAAGGGGCATGTTGGAGGTTCCCAAGGGTAAGGCTAGGGTATATAGGTTTATTGCAAACATAGGAGTTAAAAACCTATGTAATGAGATTTTGAGAGATTAAGAGATTTACTTATTACCTTAAAGTTAACCAGAGTGCTTTGAGGATCTACTAGTTAAAATTAACATCTATATTTATTTTTTTAATGTGCAAATTTTTACATAATATTCCCTTATCAAACGAGGTACCTCACAAGTTCATTTCCCAAACTTAACCCGCCTTTGTCTCTATTTACCCTATACATGGAATCGTAAAACAATAGCCCCTGCTATCTGTGCTATATGACCCGCCGCAGACTGTCTGTCCGCCATCGGTGGTGCTGAATGTGTGCTGTATGAATTCCCACAGCGAGCAAACAGGCAAACAAGTCCCTGGAATATAGCGACTATAGCGACAGCAGCTGCTCAGTTTCCCGGCTCGCGGCGCATCTTTCAGCGTTCCGGCGATAAAACGCCTTCCCAGGCCAATGGCTTATCAATGCCGCAGCAACAAGCTTCGGAGAGCTGAAATATAAAATTACGTTCATCAGGCGAATAGGACGCGGTACGGAGCAGACCAACAGGGCGTATGAGCAACTTGAGCGCCTTTAAAACAGCGGGCACACATTCGCCCCGCCAGATAAAGAACTCTTAGCTTTAGAAGAACATTAGTTGAACGACCAAACCATCGGCCACTGTGTACAATGTACAATGAACATTGTATACACATATGTATACTAACAATCAGTTACAGATATGGTCAAAATAATAAGGGTTTATATTAAGAAAATAAACAAAGATTGCAAAGAAAATTATTGATTGAGTTTTGTAGGCTTTGAAAAGATATTCATAAATCTATATTGATTTCCAATGTGTCTTTCTTTAAGAAAATAATTTGCTTATTAATCCGTTTTTAAAGGTAAAAATGTCCTAGGCACTTAGCATCTGAAAAGCTCTATAAAAACACTTGAGATCTCTGAGGAATTCTAAATTATATTTTTTATTAAAGAACTAGGCATTCCCAAGATCCACCGCTTATTTCTTGAACGGCACTGCACTTGCAGATCTATTGGCTTTTGTTTGAACGTTTAGCCCCGCGACCGTTGCTTTTTCTTATTGCGGGCAAACAAACAAAAACCGACTGACAGACAGACAGAGAGCCGGACGGACAGTCGGTGGCAGTTACAGTAACCAGTAGCCAGTAGCCAGTATCCAGTAGCAGGCAAACAGTCGAGACGGGGGCAATGGCAGAATGGCTCGCAGCAGTCGCATAAATAAGTGAAATCGGACAGGATGGACGTCGGGGCATTGAGGCTGCGGGCAGGGCAAACATCCTTGACTCCTTGCAGCAAACTGCCGCAGAGAGTTATTAGAGCCAAGCGCCGACTGAAAAGTTGCCCAGGAACTGGGCTTGGCTGGAATCCGGGGCAAGAAAGTGTAATTCGAAAATAGAATGTCCAATCATTCGGCGTTTTCAATTTAAATTCCTGTCGCTGTAACTATTTACATTGCACTGGTGAAAAATATCTTTTTTTATGCTTAAAACATATACATAGTTTATATTTCTTAAGAATAATTCTAGCTCGTTTTTACCTCTTTAATAGCTATACCAGAAATGTATATATTTAAATTTTTAAAAGCCTCTTTAAGCTATTGTTTATCAGATTTCCAAGTGTATGACAACACACTCTCCTCATTTGTTTGTTTTGGGATATAGGGGCTTTTCAACCCCACAAAATAAGTATCCTAGAATAACCCTACAAGGACATTAGCCCAATGGAATCATACTAATGTGGTTTATTCAGATGGAACAGGGCTAATATGAACTCGCACTAGCTTAGGTCCTGGCTCAGCTCCTGCCATAATTGCCATTCAATGGTCAATTAAAGGGACATGAACGTGGGACATGACCATCGACATGTCAATTTGGCTCTCGAAGGCGGGTTTAGGGGACTCGCCAACGCCCCTCGGAGCCGGCTTTGGCCGAAAAACATCCACTTTGGGTTGGCTGTGGGTGGGTCCAATTGAAAAACAAGCTTTTGGTTTTACGGCGCTTTGTTCGCTTTGTGCTCTTGTTGTTTTCGTTCGCCACTTTGGCTATTGGTTCCACACGAGCGCTGCGCCGGCATGCCAACTAGTTGGATTAATTTAGCCAGAGTCGCAAATACAATTACGAAGTCATTTCAATTTATTTAGCGTACGACAGCCCTGGCCGAAGGAAGCCACGGATACAGCCGCAGGATGCGATGCGGTTGCCCTTGGGGGCCAAATAAAAATGTGTTTCGTCGCCTTCCTCGGGACATTTAAGCGGTTCAAGGCGCTGCCACAAAGTTCGAAATCAATTTGACGACGGCTTGACTTTAATTTTTTTATCCGTTGCCCGCAGTGTCGTTTTTTTTTTTTTTTTACACGCTTAGCGATTTGTCAAAGTGGCTGCCGCCGAGGCACATCCGCCCCGGGGCCGTCAACATCCCATATATCCAATGGCTTGACTATTATTGAACGATAAATTGATTAGATATGCGTGTGTGTGAGTGTACGTGGGTGTGTGTGTAAGGGGATGCCGATGCCCCGACTTATAGAGCTCCGGGGAGCTAAGGATTTCGATACTACTGCTGATGCCGCAGCTACTTCTGCCGCTGATTCTTATTGCCGCCTCAAATTGCCATTTCAATGTTAATTTTATTAGGGTGTCAGCAATAAATTCCGTTCAATCTTAAATACCATAAAAAGCGTTACACTACCACACACACACACACATGGCTATCCGTACACGCAAATCCACTCGGCCCCCCGCACATACCCACCCATGTGGGCCAAGACGCTCAATTTCCATTATCGCCAGCAGCAGCTTTGAACCTTATTCAAATCTTAGCCAAAAAATTATACCAAAATAGGGTGCACAAGGAAAAAATATAGAAGAAATATTACCTGGATAAATCTATATACAAAGTATTCATTCACCATATTGTTATGACTATTAGGAGTGTAAACAATCAATAAACTAAATTCGTATTTCTCACAAATATGTTTCAATCATTACCTTAGAATTTTTCTCAAAAAATAAAACTAAAAGAAATTTATTATTCGAAAGAGAATGTTTAATTTTAGAGCAAGAAGAAGAAGTATCATCTGAAACTGAGTAACAGTTTAGTTATTATTGATACATATTTATATAAGCTTTTCTTTAAATTTACACAATTTTATAATTATAAAAGACAATATTTTGTTTGGTTTAATATGCTTATAAATATGATAATATGTTTTTAAATATATATAACTTACATATTTGATATTTGTATACATATCTCTTGCAGTAAATTAATCCAGAATCGTTTAACTAAAGTCTCCGGTGGTTTGTTTAATTTATACCTCCTTGTATATCCCCAGTGGATGCTCGTCCTTAGCTCCACCGCATTGTGTTTGGGCACACGCCCTCATAGACAGGCCAGGCCACAAGTTATCCATCAAAATGCCGCTCGACGACACTCGAGCTGTTGGGATTTGGGCCGTAACCATAAACCGTTTTCAGATTTACATGCAGGCCTCGCATGTTTGTGGCGGCAGTTGTTGGCCTTCCACTATATACATATATATTTCTTTATGGGTATTTGGGATTTTTGTCCAAAAAGTTTGAAACTATTCATTTGTCTTGCCAACATGACCAACTCAAAAGTTTCGAAACAATTACGCACAGCAAAATGGCCAATAGAGTCCAGAATAATCCTTCGCTTGGCATCGTTAAAGTCGCATTTTTAAGCCAAATGTGACACAAACTGCCTTGTTATGTCATTAGAGGACGTTGAACCCACACAACCCAATCCGAAACTCTGGTCACGAGGTGGTTTTGACCGGCGGCAGGACAACAAACAAAGTGCACAGCTTGGCTCGGCCAAAAAAGGACACGATCCAGACGCATAGACAGGAACGGACATCCCCACGAGCTGCTGGCCAATATGGTGTGCGCATAATGAATTTATCAAATTAATCAAAATGGCGCTGGCGCTGCACAGAGTGTCCTTTCACCCCGCTCCCAGCCAAACGAAAGCCGAGAGACAAACACCGGAAGCCTGTGTTTATGCCACCAAGTGTCCAAGCCCCTAAACCTCTGCCCTTCTCCTCCCAGTTCCTATTCCTGTCCCTTCGAGTGTGTATGAGCATAATATAATTAAGCGAGTTGCGCGCCACAAAAATGGGGATTTAATAAAGCCATTTGGCTGACGAGGATGGAGATGGTCGTCTGAGCTGCCGCCGCCATCATCCGCTCATCTCCACAAAAGCAGCACTCGGTGATAATCGTCGTCAGACGGGCGACAGTGCCACCAGAGATTGGACGCCAACATCCAGTCAGGAGCGGCGTTTTGGGGATAAACAAAAGAAGGTTTTTAATAGAGAATCCTTAAAGAATGTAATTTATAAACTAAATACCATTTATGATAAGTTACTCTGTTATAAACCTTCAACTTAAAATCTTAAAAATATAATAAAGTTTTTAAATTAAATCTTTCCACCATGTTAGATTTAAGTTTTTTTGTGTATTCAATATTCATATCCCCTAACAAAATTCCTATTAGAATCGCTTAAGAAGCACCCTGCTGCCTAGGCGAACCACGCCACTGTCCGGATGGTTCCGAACGAGTGCCGCCTGGCCAGGAGCCCCAGACCCATTGTGATGAGCTTGTTTATGGCAAAGCGGAGATGGAGCAGTCTCAGCTGGGGGCCGGATGCTCTAATGTTATGTAAATGACAGGGCGCCTAATGAACTTTTCATTCATTATCGTTAGTTAGTTAGCCGACCGGCATGGTCGATGGCCTGTTATTTCCTGATCCTGGGCCCGACACTTAAATGCTAATCCCGTTGCCATTACAGAGCCACTTCAGACCACGGACGACAACCGCAAAGCCCCTCTGATTGATTTGTTTAATGCCACCGGATCCGGATCCGGCGATAGGAGCGTATCCGAGAGGCCGTTGGACATCCTAATTTCATTAGCGCGTATTTAAGCGTGAGTATAAACTTGCCGGGCGGGCAATTACGGAGGATTTTGGGGGTGGACAACCCCTCGTAACCCACTTAATTGAACCGCGGGCGGTGGCGGCTGCAGCAATCCATCCGGAGAGATGTTGCCCCTGTGATTCCCATTGCGAGCCATACATTCCGATTGCCGCAGCAGGACGACGAGGACAGCGAGGACACCTCTGAGGGGCAGCCTCGGCGTCGCTGTGGCCAGGCTTGGGCAGCTACCACGGCTGACCAGCATTGGCGTAGGCCCTAGGATCCGCCTGTTGCTGCTACTCCTGCTCCTGCCCGCCCTCCTGCTCCACGCTCAAGATGCACTCCCCGCCGCAGCAGGAACATCTGCAGCAACAGCCGCCTCAACCGCGTCGACGTCGCAGCAGGCTGGGCTATCCCGTGGCGCTGCTAGTGGCGGCCATGGCCCACACCACCCAGCTCATCGTGTTCCAGCCGACGGACTTGACCGTCACACCAGCGCCTACACCAACTCCACCGCCGCAACAGAAGCAGTTACCGAAACCACAGCAGAAACATCAGCCAAGGACGGCGCCGATGCCGATGCTGAGCAGATGCTGCCACAGATTCCGTCGTATATCCGCACAACCGCCATGTTCTTCTGCATAGTCATCATGTTGTTGGGTGTGGTGGGCAATGTTATGGTGAGTGCTTCAAACTATTTCAAACAATTTAAATTAACTCGCTTTGAAAATTGCTCACAACTCTTTGTAAACTTTCGGAAAGTTTTGCAACCATTTTTGTAGTAAATATGTTATTTTGCGGTTGCAAACAAGATTTACTTGTTTAATTACTGGTTTTAGTTAGGGAAAAATTTAATTTAAATGTAATAAACATTATTGAGTATGATAGAGTTATCTTTAACTTTATATAAATCATAATGACCGTCTCTATTCTCCTCTAAAATTATATTCTTTTTAGGTGCCCATTGTGATTGTCAAGACAAAGGATATGCGCAACTCCACAAACATCTTCCTCACCAACCTGAGCATCGCCGACCTGCTGGTCCTGCTCGTCTGCACGCCCACCGTCCTCGTGGAGGTCAACACCCGCCCAGAGACCTGGGTCCTCGGGCATGAGATGTGTAAGTGCTGCTACTCCTACTGGTCTGTTTATTTTCCCCAGCCTAATTAACTGCTGTGCTCTCCTCTCCTCCGGCCAACCAGGCAAGGCCGTGCCGTTCGTGGAGCTAACGGTGGCCCACGCCAGCGTGCTGACCATCTTGGCCATCTCGTTCGAGCGATATTACGCAATCTGCGAGCCATTAAAGGCCGGCTATGTCTGCACCAAGGGGCGGGCCATCCTCATCTGCGTCCTGGCCTGGGGCATTGCTGCGCTCTTTACGAGGTAAGCGTTCGGTTCCACTGTCTGGAGGCAGTGCAATGAAGCCCGGACAACTGCTCCTGCTCCTTTGTTTTTCTTGAATTTAATTAAATATTAGCATTATAATTTCTAAATCGTACTTAGTTAATTCATCGCATGCTATCTCTGGTGTTGGTATTCCTGTATATATGGTAGTATATATGTCATTATCCTGGTTAGATCTAGTTTATGGCTTATTTCCATTTATTCATTTTGTGCGGCCAAGCATTGGGTTCCCCTCGCTCATTAATTATAAGTGTCAATCGCCGTCATTTTAATGATTTGTGTTTTGTTTTTGGGGCTTCCGTTTCCGCATCTCTTACCCATTTTTCGTTTTTGTTTATTTTCCATTCTTCTTGGATTGTGGAATTTCTGGTATTGGTGTTTCGCCTTTTGTTTGGCATCAGCGTGTCCATTTAAATGCTAAACTGTGACTGTTACCGCTCTCCCTCTCTCTCTCTGCCCTATCTATTTCCATTCCCACTTCTCCTCCACTCTCATCACACCCACATCCTCCCACCTTCTGTCCCGGACTCGGCCATTGTCCGAGTGGCAGCTCCCCGTTATCAGCGCCCTGTCATCTTTAATAAGCACCGATGTCCGCTATCATGGATTTCATTTCATTGACACTTTATTATTGTGCGTCCATGGTCGCGACCAAGGACGTTCTTCGAAGGGCGACCGGCAACCGGCGACCCTTTTTAATTTTGCAAATCTTGCCGCGTCCATAACAATGAAATAAACAGCACATTGTCGGCTCGGCCACTGACCCCTCTTGGTGGGGCCACTACTGGAATCCCGGACCGAGACCCATTAATTACGCCACACAAGAAGCCGTCGGCCATCGGAGGCGGCGGACAAACATTTTAAAACACATTCAAACCGACGCGCCACACGCAGCCCAAGGGCGTAGCTATGACACGGGGGCGGGGCACATCGCTGACGCACGTCCAACACGCTTGGATCATCGTAAAAAAAAATAAAGAGAATACATATTGTCCCCGCCTGTTGCCTGTCATATCTTCAGGTCTATCCGGCGAGGATTCGGGTCGAGGAAGTGTTTAATCTGGGTTTCGGGTTACCCAAAATAAATGAAAATTTAAACTTGTTTGTTTAATAAACAAAATATTTGCACACTTCATATAGGAATATTTTGTGTTATACTATTTATTATCTTATTTCCATACGTTCATTAATATTCATTAAAACTTTAATTACATGGTTTAAATTAATAAATTGTTGACATTTTGGTAGGAGAATATTTTCAATTATATTAGGTATAGTTTAAAGACTTAATAATCTATTTAAGGTACCTACTTTATAGTAAAAGGCTTATAACATAAAAGTTAAAATATTTAAAGCCATATTTACTCAATATGTATAGCAGAAACTTCATATAACTACATAAAAACGAAAACTTTAAAAGTTAAACTAAAGTTTAATTATTTGTTCACATTCAGATTCCTTTTGCACTATATTCCTATTAAATTAGTTTTTAAATTAAATACAAACGAACCGTAAATTGTTTTGTTAAAAAAACACTTCACTATCAAAATAACAAGTTTATCTTGCCTAGATATTAATTTTCCAGGGCTGGCTGCCCCCAGGTAATAAAAAGAATCCCATCTGTGCAATCGGGTCACGAAAATCGTTTTTAGGCCAGACAGGTTTAGTAGAGACGTGAACTCTGTTCCAGTAGACTTGGTTAACCTCTCGTTCATCGTCATCGGTCCATCGTCATCCTCTGTCTCTATTCAGCCTTCTCTTCCTCCTTCCTGCCAGTCGGGCCTCTTCTCTGCCTCCTGGCTCCAACCATATCCATTATCCATTATCCAATATCCACTCCCCCGTGACCCCGCAACCTGATTACGTTTCTTGTTTGCTCTCTCTCCCCCTCTCGATTAATCCTGGGCAGCCCCATTCTTTGGGTGGCCGAGTACAAGCTAGCCGAGTACATTGATGGATCGTCGGTGGCCGTGTGCCTCACGCAGGCCATCACCGACTGGACCATTGCCTTCTTCCTGATGACCATTTCCGTGTTCTTCGTGGTGCCGTTTGTGACCCTGGTGGTGCTGTACGGCATCATTGCCAGGAACCTGGTCTCCAACCGGGGCGCCATGCTGCGGGCGCGTCCCACGAAGCCGGAGCTAAGCCTAAAGGCACGCAAGCAGGTGGTCCTGATGCTCGGCGCCGTCGTTCTCTCCTTCTTCGTCTGCCTGCTGCCCTTCAGGGTGCTCACCCTCTGGATCATCCTCAGCACGGACCAGACGCTCCATGACCTCGGGCTGGTGCGCTACTACAGCCTGCTCTACTTCTGCCGGATAATGGTGTACCTCAACTCGGCCATGAATCCCATTTTGTACAACCTGATGTCCACGAAGTTTAGGCGGGGCTTCGGGCGCCTCTGCCAGGATGCAAGCAGACTGTTGCTGGAACTAGTTACCCTGGGAAGGCGAAAGGAGGGCGCATCACGCGGACGCAGCGGAACCTTGTCGCTGGGCATGGGCACCAATACCAATACGAACACCAACTCATCAAATGCGACCGCTGCCACGAGTTCCAGTATCTTGTCGCGTAGTTCGAACCGCCGCTGCAGCGAGGACATCAGCCGCACCCGTTTGAAGATCGAACTACAGATGCCATGTGGCAGTGATTTGGAGGTCATGGCCATGTTGCAGCACTCGACGCTGGGCAAGAGGGTGGGCCGCAGAGAGAGTGATAGTCGCTTGATGAGCCTGAGAAATCCTCAACCGCGACGCCAAAAGCCACAAATCAGTTTCGATGAGGAGGCCCTGGGTGGAGCGGCGAAGGAGAAACTGCCGGCAGGAAATCCACCCAAGATAGACCTTCCTTGAATGAGAAATCGTCCGTAACCCGTTTACACGCTCGCTTCACTTGGCTGGAATGTGTCGATGATGCTGCTGATCCCGGCACACAAATCCCATCCAGAACGCCTTTGGCAGGCATAATCGATTTCAGTCAACCGTTGACAGCTCACAACTCCACAAGAAAGAACCGGAGCTGGGGCCGCCGCCTTGGACATTTCCGTACAAAAAACAATCAATTTTTCGGGCTATTAAACTCGAATGAATGTGCCAAAGATAAATAACAGCAGCGACAGCCAAACAGCACTACAACTACTACCGATACTGGCCAGAGTTTGGAGCTGGGGCCTCTGGCCGATGGCCATTATGCCACGGAGAGTGGGAAAAGTGTGCAGCGACGGCAAATGGAAATGGGAAATGGCTTAATATGCGTTTGGGAACCCCATCAAGGCGGCGGATAAACATGATTTAGGTGGATTGAAATAGTTTCTGTAAGCCGGCCATGATTCGGGCGCCATTACACGAGCGGCGGCCATCACCGGATGTCCGAGGAAACTGTTGCCTGCTTTGCGGCGGCTCGAATAAAAAGCTTAGCTCAATATGCACACGATATAGGTTTCACATATGTAAACACAGTTGTACATACAACATATACACACACACACTCACACATCTAAGCTACGCCAGCATACGTAAATAATAATATTTATATTTATACATTTATACATACATATATACTCTGCTTATAAATACAACCAGGAACACACGCTCGCACACACACACCACACACTCGAGCCAGATTTTGTAAGTAAATAAATTTTTTATGACAACTCATGACGGGTCAAAGAAATCGGTTTTTTTTCAACATATTGCCCCCATCCCAGGGAAATCTCTAATCATTCTGTGAACAGCCGTGTAATTTATTTACTCGTAATTCTAAGGAAATCGGAGAAATGCCAAGCTGGCCCCTGTAAATATACATATTTGTACCATACGAACATAGCTTTTTAATTTGTTTTCGTAGTCTTCTTTCGTTCTTGTACAATAAAATAAAAGTAAAAGTTGAGTAGATAGAATCCCACACAATTCGTAACTGTGCGTATGATGAGTATAAGCAGACACTGCCGTTTCCGTTTCCGCTGTGTGATTAAGTTGAGTGCTTCGCCCCCTGAAAACTTTTGCAGTAGTTAGCCATTGAGTAGCTTTTAAATATTTGTTTGTTTCCTGCTCGCAGCGCGTTCAAACTTTGCAGACAACATCAGCCACTGAATGTGATTCTAAAATCCAATTTTAATCTAATATGAAATATGATTCTTGCAGTCCCATCATCGTTATATCCAGCTACAGCATAGAGCCCTACGGCGACGGCACTGATGCCCCGGTCTGCACTACCGCCGCCGACGGCTTCTGGCCGATCCTCTATTTCGTGGGCAGCATCACCGTGTTCTTCTTCTTGCCGTTCGGCATCCTGGTCCTCCTGTATGCGGCCATTGCCTACAAGCTGCTGCGTCCAAACAATGCCTTCCATCGGCCCACATCTCCGCAACCTCAGCCGGCGAGTGGCACGACCACGGCCACAACCTCGCAGGTGCCACCCAGCTCCAAGGGCAACAGCCACCAGCAGAGCAACGGGATGAGGAAGCACCGGAAGCAGGTGATTTTCATGCTGGTGGCCGTGGTATCCAGCTTCTTTGTGTGCCTACTGCCCTTCCGCGCCTTCACTCTCTGGGTAATCCTGGCCAGCGCCGACGATGTGGAGAGCCTGGGCATCGCCGGCTACTACAATCTGTTGTACTTCTCGCGCTTTATGCTCTACCTGAATTCGGCCATGAATCCCATACTGTACAACCTGATGTCCTCCAAGTTCCGGAGTGGTTTCTGGCGGCTGCTACTCACGTGTCTCGGCCAGCGAACGCATCATCATCATCATCGTCATCATCACCACCAGCGGCAGCATCCGGCGGCGGGAGGAAGTGGACGGAATGCATCGCGACGCCAGGAACAAGACGCAGAAGAGGGAGCCACACTGGCAGGAAGCTCTGGGGCCCGTCAACCACGCCGTACTCTTCGACGAGAGGCTACTTTCCTAATCAACTCCATATCCACCTCCTCGGGCACGGATCGCACTACATCCTCGTCCGCTTGGCGCAGCAACAGTTTGTCCATTTCCGGCCTGAGCGAACGGGAGCGAGGCATCCTAGGAGCTGCCATCATTGGGACAACAGCGGCCACCGTCACCACCGCTTGTCTGCAGGAGCGGCGAGCCAGCAAGATCCAAGGGAACTCCTAGACTCACCCTGAAACCCTGTCCACTGCCAGCAACTGTTCAAGTATTTAGTTGAATTCCAACAGCAAATAGTCATAGATTTAGAAGAAATTTTGTTGTAAAGACTGAAGTACCTCAGAAGAAGTCAATAAAAGCTAAAGATGTTTTTGAAACCAATCAATATGGAAATAATATACGCTATATAAGTAGTGGGTTCTAAATCGGTTTACAATATTAACAAGATATCCTAAATATAGTATAGTTTTTTAACATATCATCAATAAAATGTGCGATGGGGTAAGTATAATAATTATTATATTAAAATAAAACACAAAACAGCATTATAATTTCAGTCACAAGCTTGAAAAACAGAGAAGGAGTCATTTCCGATCCCATAAATCATATATATTCTTGACATTTGTTTGCAAAAAAATAAGCTTTGAATTGCACAAAAATAGTTTCAAATAAAAATCACATTCTTGAAGTGCAACTGTAAAACTGTAAGTATAATATGTATAGGTATTAATTTGTTATTATTAAAAATATATATACATTCATAATTTATATTGTATTAGATATTGAAACCCTGAAATATAATTGTAAATTGCAAGGGTATAAGAACTTCGGCGTGCCGAAGTTAGCTTCGTTTCTTGTTACCCATGATTTGAATATTAGCAAAAGCCGATTAACTAATTTTTAACATGTAGAATAAGAGTTTATAACTCAACTTATCGTTGTTCTACCGCATGTAATAGGTAAATAGGCAGTAATATTCCATCTCTTTTTCTAAATACTCATATTTAACTTAGTAGAAACCCTATAAATATTTAAACTGAGATAAAAATTAACTTCTGAGGAGGTTCATAAAGACTTTAAACACTTTTTGTTATACTACTTAGACATGTTACTTTAAGAGGATCTGGATTATTGATTTTTTGACTGTTTTGCGGTCATACGAATCGGCTCACCCTAACGAGCAGTGTGTGTGCCAAGAGTGTTTATTTGTGTGCAGATTTGTTTCGGCCTTCACATATGCCTTTGGAAACTATCCAAAATGAATGGAATAAAACAAACCGTTTATAGGCATCGGAACAGAATTTTATTTTGGCTTAAGCGACAGTGAAAACCGAAACTAAGGGCGTGTACTTATATCCATTGATCCCAAACCTTTCCATTTCAATTTACGCTCACGCAATCATTTTTATTAAACTTCATCGCTATGTCGTCATTATTATTACACTAATTATGTGCCTAAACAAATCCCTTGCGTCACACAAAAATACAAACACACACGATTCGGTTGTTCGCTAATTCTAAAAATGTTCGTTCGTTCGGTTCTGGTTTCCTTGCGACTTACATCAAATTTTAATAATATGACAGAGACAAGTGTGGCGAGCACGTTCGCTAGAGATAATATGTTTAGAAAATTGTATTTGTAATTTAAAACACATACATATGTATACATAGTTATAAGTAGTAGCTGACACAGTACATAATTGCTCTTGCCGTCGTGCCGTCTCCGCTCAATTAATGCGTATGTGTAGTAATTAATAGTACATATGGGTTTCGGTATCGGTTCGGTATCGACCTTCGCGCTGCTGTGATAAGTAACTTCTTACTGTAGGTTAGAGTTATGTATATTAAGTTAATTGCTACACCGTTTTTGCTCGCTTTGCACTACTTATGAACAGAACAGCTGAAATCAGAAAGACGGTTAGTATCAGGCTCAGTGTCCTGTATCCTTATTGTGTTTTGTATGTGTGTGTGGGGATGTTTGAAGTCTGGATCTGGTTGGCTACATACCTATTACATATTTGCTTAAAGTGTGTATCGAATCGAATCACGGTTAGGATCATATAAACGCACTACTCGTCATTCCTCATCATTATTATTATTACAGAATTTTTAGGTATTATAATTACGATTTTGTGGTCTAGCCGTTGCTTATGTTTTTCTTTTATTATTATTGTTGTGTGGTTTCCGTTTTAATTTATTATATTTAAATTTTGTTTAATTGTATAATAAAATAATGATTCACAATCAGAGTTATTCAGCAGCAACCGGATTTGGTGTTTTCCACTGGACGTCCTTGATCGATTTTCACTTTGCTAGCGTTATCGGTGGCGCTGGACGGCGGCCCGACGCGATTCTTGATCTCGGCCGCCATCGTCATGAAGGCCTGCTCCACGTTGGTGGCGCTCTTGGCCGAAGTTTCAAGGAATGGAATGCCTAACTGAGCAGCGTACTCCTGCAAAGAGCAACTTATTCAGTAAACCAAACATTCAGCATTAAAAGAAAACCTATACGCACCGCAGCTGTGGTATGCTCAACGACCTTCTTGGTAGTCAAGTCGCTCTTGTTGCCCACCAGCAGCTTGTTGACGTTCTCGCAGGCATACCGCTCGATCTCCTCCAGCCACTGCTTCACATTGTTGAAGGACTCCTGGTCCGTGCAATCGTACACAACGATGATGCCATGCGCGCCCCGATAGTATGACGACGTGATGGTCCGGAAGCGCTCCTGGCCAGCAGTGTCCCACTGTAAAGAGTCGCATTAGCATTATGGCTCCAACTTTATCGTGTTTATGCTTACGATTTGCAGTTTAATGGTCTTGCCGTCCAACTCTATGGTCCTTATTTTCTGCAAGATAAAAGGTTTTATGAGTCACACACATTAACAGTTTTCACAACATTCCGTTTAACTTACGAAGTCCACACCGATTGTGCTGATATAGCTTTCTGTATATGTGTCATCGGCGAATCGCAGCAGCAGACAGGACTTTCCAACGCCCGAATCTCCAATAAGCAGCAGTTTAAAGAGATAATCGCTGTGAAATAGGAGGATACACTTTGGTTAGTCTGTGAATATATTCAAATAAAACCGGTTTCTACGAGGCTTTATCTTATCGATGTATATGACCAACATCAACCCCCAATTTCAGGCTGTTGAAGTGTGATGTGTGATAATGGGCCCGTGTGTTCGTAATTCCATTTACATGAAAATTGAACATAAAAATTACTTTTCATTAAATACTAACCAACTTAGGAAAAATGTTTAATATGGCTTAAGATCTAGTCTTTAGAACCTAGAACCACGAAGTAAATAACCTCTGAGAAAACTTTCTGCTGATAAACCAAGAGAATAGCAATATGTATGGCCTTGAATAATTTTTTCCAGAGATTTTAGAGATCAAAGTAATTAAGAGAGTTATTCTGATCAGTGAACTCTAGCAAGAAATGGCTATCAATTTATCTATGTATAATCTTATTCAAGATGGAAAAATGTATTATCTAACTAAAGTAACATTTTGTTTTTGTTTGTAGAGCTATTTTCCATGTAAACATAAGATTCATTTCAAAACAAGTTATTAAGGTTTTTATATCCGCTAGATTCAAGATCTAGTGAAAACCCATAATTTTTCACGGTTCACCGTATAGAGAGTCCACCGTTTGTTTGTTTGTTTCGCTAACGGTAACATTTTCATTACTTTCCAGACTGTTGCAGTCGAAGGACAGTTTCCAGAATCAGGGAGAATCAAGATCCCAGCTTTAATTGTTTTAAAGTGATAGCTCCAGGCAATTAAGTCTAGAATGGGTTTTTGATTACGTAGCTGCGGAGAGCAACAACAATGTACACATCGAGGGCTGGGGGGGACGGGACGCGCGCTCCACGCAGGTGACTCATCCGCCCTATGGCTGGCTGGGATCCGAAAACATTGGATGTGCTGGACGAATCAGAGAGGGAACTGACGATATATTTCTCGGGCGTACACATTGGGCTATCAGCTGCCGCTCCTATGTATGTACGTAAGTATGTATGCATTTTCATCGAAATCTCGCATACATCCTAGCAGTGAAACACACAGTTTCGAGTCTAGTGTGGGGCGGTTATTGTTAATTCTCGCTTTTCCAAGTGAATCGTGTGCCTTTGGAGTTGCCAACGCCAAAGGCCAACAGCGAAAAGGGAGTGGAGGGGCCGAGAGAGCTGATGAATGGAATGGCTATGAAACGTAGCAAAATGACGTCGCAGAAAAATATATGAAACGATTAGCGAAGGCTGGCGCTGGCGAGTTTCGAAATGGAAAACCAGTCACTCCGTTGTTCCCGATCCCAATTATGCGCAATTGCTGTGTGTGACGACTTACTATTCCGGATTCACAGATGACATTTTCTGGCTTTTTGACAAGATTATATATTTGCCACGAACAAATATTCGATTTCTGGCTGGTGTGTGGACTGCTGACTGGTGTCACTGTTTTCACTCGACTTGCGCGCTCCGAATTACTTCAAAACGACACGCACTCTGTTTTTGCTGTGTTTGGTAGCTCACTATTGTATTTATTGCAGCGAATTTCAAAGGGAAATACGTTTATTTCCACAAATTCGACGGCCGAGAACGAGAACAATGGCGACTGAAAAAATGACGAAGTGGCATTAGTGTGCAGCAGTGTTGGAAAACGCGAGCGGACCAGGGCTGCGCACTGCCACAGGCCATCGGAGGTGAGTGGGCGGAACCTAGAGAAAAAAATCGAATCCCAGTCCCACACCCCCTATAAAATGAAATGGCTGGTACTTTGCACTTTGCATACAATCTCTTATGGTACATCATTTGTTTCTAAACACGGTATTTAACATTTGAGTGTTTGCTTGCATAGAGAACACATTACAGATAATAATAATAATACGCGTAATAGTATATGAGAAAAGATTCGATAAGCGGGTATAACGCCTGGCCGGGGCTAGGGGAATGCTGACGATCGGGCGATTTGTCGATACGGAGGACTGCCACCTCCTCCTCTACTCCAGCGAATTCAGCGTCAGCAGCTGCTTGAGCACCTTTGTTTGGGAGGTTTCCCGGATCTCGCCCGCCAGGAACATCTCGTCCACCACGCTGTACACCTTGTAGAAGTTGAAGACGAGGTCCAGCTCGCATACGTTATGGAAGTATTCGTTCAGCACCTCCACAAAGTTGTGGATGGCCTCCAGATAGCACAGGTTATTGTCGTTCACGTCCACGCAGATGCAGAAATACAGACCCGCATACCGTCGGTACACGATCTTGAAATTGCGGAACTGCAGGGGAAATAGAGATTAACCGCATGTTTATTCAGGATGTGGACAGTGGCTTACCTCTACGAAGTTGGTGTGCTTGGCATCGCGAACCGTGACCACTGCATGCACCTCCTCAATAAGTTTCTGTTTCTCGTCATCATCAAAGTTCATGTACCATTTGGCCAGGCGAGTTTTGCCAGCTCGGTTTTGTATCAGTATGAAGCGAATCTGGGGGATAAAACGATTGAAAACGGTTTCCAACGTTATGCTGATAGGCCACATACCATTTTCCGGAGATTTAGACAGGCAGCTGCGTTGCTATTTACAATTTTATCTTCCAGCGGCGGAAGCGAAAAACTGATTATGAGCAAATTGTGTATCACTATAGAGCTGGGAAACTATCGATGGTACTATCGAGGTATCGACTTTTTCCTTTTTTTGAGCCACCATCGATAGTTTTTTATCACTATCGATAGTACGGGACTATTTTTATATCTCTGCTTTGTTGCTGAAATTTAGTAAGAAAAATGCAAACAAATATATATATATATGTATATATATATTTTTTTTTTTATAATAAAAATGTATTCTAAATTAACTTAAATTGGAGTTGGTGGTGAAAAATATTAACTGAATCTCAAAAGAAAGGGTGCGTCTACGCCACGTCTTCAGAGTCTAAGCGTATGTTTAGCAATGGTAATACAATTTTATTTGTGCAAAGTTGCTTGGATAGAATATTTATGTTAATTACTTAGTCAAAACATATTGAATAGTATTATAATTCTATTTGAAATTGCTATAACTTTAATTTGCAAAAAGAATCGTAAAAAAACGATACTATCGATAGTATCGAATTTTCGTTTTCAAAACATCGAAAATATCGAATGGTGTCACTATCGATAGTTTCCCAGCTCTATATCACTATTGCCAGGGCTACCGCGACTGCGAAACAGCTGTTCCAGCGCCAGTGTTGCAAGAGGCCGGAGGGGAAAGCAGGCGAGTTGGCAGGCTGGCTGCCTAGCGCTGTATTACGAAGTTTCACTTTCATATTTGTTTTGGCCCCACTCGAAACTAGTCATTTACCAAATAATGTTGGCTTCACGCCTGAATCTCCTCACCCCACGTCTCTCCTGGCTGCGTGGCTGCTCGACGACGGCCGTGGGCCAGCAGCAGCAGCGCCAGGTGCCCGCCGAGGCCGTGCACGATCCGCTGCAGGCGCATGCCCTCAAGGAGCAGTGCATCCTGGTGGATGAAAACGATAAATCCATTGGTGCAGCTTCCAAGGCCGACTGCCACCGCGTGGATCCCAAAACGGGAGATGTGCGATTGCATCGCGCCTTCAGTGTGTTTCTCTTCAATGCCAATGGCGAGATGCTGGTCCAAAAGCGTTCATCTCATAAGGTAAACCCAAGAAGAATTCCCTTATTACGCAGTTCTCAGGAAACTCCATGTTGCAGATAACCTTTCCGAACACCTACACGAACGCCTGCTGCAGCCATCCGCTTCACGAGATCGAACAGGAGCGTCAGGAGAGCAATGCACTTGGCATCCGACTGGCCGCCCAACGGCGGCTAAACTACGAACTGGGCATACCCACTGAGGAGCTGCAGCCCGAGGACTTTCGGTACCTCACGCGCATCCACTACGCGGACACGGGAGACGGCGTGTGGGGCGAGCACGAGATCGACTATATCCTGTTCCTGCAGAAGGACGTGACTCTGCGGCCCAACAGCAATGAGGTGAGCGAGGTGCGATATCTGCGGCGTGACAAGATCGACGAGGCAGTGGCCAAGTTCGGCGCGCCCTTGACCCCATGGTTCTCCCTGATACTGCAGCACCGCCTGAAGCTGTGGTGGGACAATTTGCATAGGCTGGAGCAGTTTGAGGACCTAAAAAATATTCAGCGCTTTTAAGTGTGCTAACGAACCAAAAAATACAAAAGTTACGGTGACTCAAAGGGGTTCGTTGTTCGTTTGGGTTTTTTAAATTCGCTTTATTTAAATGGAAAATAGTGTGTGCGCTGTGTGCGGACAATGGGCACAAAGCGGATTGAGGCAACTCCGTGGGTCGAAGTCGCATCAGTTCAGTACAACGCTTTTGTATATGTAAATATAACAAAATATAATATGTATAGGCGCACGATATTCAGTATGTATGTTTCATAGCCTAACTAATGTGTTTGTTGGTATATATCATATAAATATTTAGCTCTTAAAATGATCACATTACGTTTCCCATAATCATCATCATCATCGACTCTTCACGTAGAACAACAAGAATAAATATGTACAAAAACATTGCTACAGACTAACAAGGGGCACGAACTAAAAGTAATATGTCTACAGTCTAAATACAGAAGAATCAAACAAAAGACGAGCTGCAGCACTTAACATCTAAACGTAGCGATTTCGAAGCGCGCGCTTCGAGGCGTGAAACACCGAACCAGTGCGAGAATCCGGCACAACCTTGGCACCGTTTCTAGGGGAGGGGTGTCCGGGGGGCAATTGCTCGGGAAATTCCCAACGACTTAAAGCTAGACCTTGCAAATCTCGATCGATAATTTGCACCCTTACGGGCTAATATAGGTGTATACGTATACGTACTTTTCGCATGCTATGTGGGGGTCGTATAAATGGGTTTTGTTTGTGTGTGTGTGGGATCTCGGGATGAGCGCTTCATCCCGAATTCGATTAGTGGTTAAGGCACATGGGTGTGTGAGTCTATCGTTAATCTCAGGCTCGTTCAATCTATAGTGTTACGGGTATAAAGCTGCTGGTTGGCACACTTTTTCGTTCAGTTCCAGGGCACCAGTTTTCTTAGGACAGGCCGAAGAGCTTCAAGGCATTAAAGGCGGTGGCCAAGGCCACTTCCTCGGGCGTTTTCTTCATGAAGGCGGCTATCATTTCCACGATGGCGGGCAGACTGCAGGGCTCGTTGCGTTGGAAGGTACAATATCTACAAGGTACAAAGTTAGAGGAAAGTCGTACCCAATTAATCTGACCAAACTTGCCTGTGTAAGTACAACAATGATCGTTCGGTGATGCCAGTCTTAACGTGCTGCGGCAACTTGGAAGCCCTTGTATTTGGGTACATGAACGGAGCATCCGTTTCCACGAGCAGTCTGTCCAGCGGCAAAGTGCCATCCTCCAGTAGCCGGCGCACGCCCGTATCCGATTTATCCTTGCACAGGTAGCCCGTCAGGCTGATGTAGAACCTGCGCTCCAGATACTTGAGCGCCTCCTCTGCGGTGCCCATGAAACCTCTGACGATCACAGGCGGTAGATTCTCGAATCTGCAACATAAATGTGTTATAAACCGAACAAAGGAAAATCTCTGTCGTACTTGTCGAGTATTTCGAGTAAATCGTTCTGAGCCGACCGCTCGTGAATCAGCAGAGGTTTGTTCAGCCGGATGGCCAGGTGCAGCTGCTTGGCAAATATCTGCTTCTGGGCGTCCGGTTCGGAGAAGTCCCTCTGGTAGTCCAGGCCGCAGGGACCAACCGCCACGCACTCCTGTGCCTGGGCAATATGCTCCAGATCGAACCATGTGGCCGGCTCCTCCACAATGGACTTAGAGTCGTGCGGATGGATGCCAGCAGTCGAGTAGATGATGTCGGGATAGATGCGCGAGAGGCGCAGCGCTTCCTTGCTCGATTTGACTGAAGTACCGTGAACCATGAGTTTTTGAACACCTGAAAAAGGTAAGAGTGGAGAAAGTTAGCTAGTGCATCTTGCATCACAGTGCCACCTAGATACAGTCGTATGCTCGAACTTTCATCGCTCGGAGCAGCATCTTTCAAAACAAAGAAACTAGATTTGTGGAGACATCGCAACTATGTTGTTTACTCTTGGTAAAGGATAAATAACTTTGAGTTCTGGCTTTAAATTTGATTATAATAATACAATTTTTGAAAGATCTTTTAATAAATTAAATAAATTTAACTTTGTACCTTTTAAGAAGCCTGTTGAAGTCTTAGTTTTTCTAATACCTGGCTTAACTCTTATTATAAATTAAGGAAATTCCTGGTCCTTTTTGAAATTTAACAAATTTCCCCTATTATTCAGAAATCTGACCCTTTTAATAATAAATGTACAAGCTATAGAAGTTCGACTGTATGGCACACTTGTTGCTCGCACTTATCGCCTGACCTTCTGGCTGTTGTCTGGGGTGTTTTCGTAGCCTCGCCCCAAAACGAAGACACTGCCCGTTTCTTATAATTAATCTGACACAACTGAAGACACACAGTCACAGATCATAACACGGTGGAGCGGACATACCTGCATCTCTGGCTCGCTGGACAACGGAATCGAGATCACGGCTATACTTTTTGTTTGTCAAATTCGCACCCACGTCGATCACAATGAGATTCTCGAAGCAGTGCTTCATGCTGTCCGCCATGTCTAGCTGATCCTCCAGTAGCGGAGCTGCGGTGGGCACCACCTCGGACTTTTGTTGTGGATCCATATAGTCCGGATTTTTGGATTTCTGGACGAAAATAGCTTATGACGCAGGCGACGACGATGGCCTCTGTGTGCGTGGTTAATTCAATTAGCTCTTGTGGGCGCAAGGAAACGCGACGGCTGTGATAACCGTGAAAAGTAGGTTATTCGAATTTGTTGAAATTTTGAAAGGTTGACCAATTAGGTAATTAACAGTTTAAAAGTTAAGAAATATTAAACTAAAAAACAATCCCGACACGAACTACGACTGCTGGCTAGTGTTGTACAACGTTCCGAACGAGGTACCGATGAAGGTATTTGAATTTGAGCGTAATCGATAGTTGATAACGTTCTATCGCTTTTTGAATTTTGCTTACGTTTTTATATTACGTTATTTTGATTTAAATTAGTTTTTTAAAAATAGAAATAACAATTTAGAACATAATTCTGAGAATACATTGAAGTTTAAATTGAAATCCACTGAACACTGTAGTGGATTTCAATTTAAACTTGTCTAACTTGTCATATATCCCAAATGTATGACATACGTTTTACGCTCTAAACATTTTGTTTATCTGTTTATTTGTTTTGTAGGTGCCTTTGCCGTTATAAGCTTATCGCTTTTACTTTGATTGCTTTTTTTTTTTGTCTTATGAAAAGGCTAAATAAGGGCATTGGGTTTTCTTATCAAGAAACAGTGGGTACTTCAGATGATCTTAAAATATTTAGATAGTAAACTTCTATGTCTGAACACTGCAGTTTCTATACAATATGATTATTTTTACAATTCAAAAGTCCAAATAAGGGCATTACTTTTTTTTATAGCGGATTTTTTAAAGCGCTTTGCATCTGGCTTAATAATAAGTTGATATATCCAAACATTTGCCAATTGTTGGGCATTTGTTTTCCTGATTGAAGACTTGTTTATTTTATAAGTGCTCTCTAACTGGTTTGATACAAAGCTGAAGTATCTCGATGCAAAGTGTTCTGTTTATTAGCTTTACACTCATACTTTGATTATATTTTTTTAAGTAGCAAATATTTATGCATTTATCATTGGGTTTCTTATCAAGAAACCAATGCTCTTTAGAAATGCTCTCCAACTGGCTTGATAGTAAGCTCATGTATCTGTACATTCGGGGGCGTTTGGATGCAATACGACACTGCGTCGGCCACATCCTCAGATCGAAGCATGGGCATGGAACTGGTCACTTCAATGGAGCTCGAACCAAAGATTTCAGTGTTCACAACACCGGGGCTAATGCTCTGTAATGAAAATTAGAGGGATTACGTATTCTTAGTATGGCTAGTTAACCTGAACTCACTGTGATCTTGGTCTGGGTACCGCTCTTGATGAACTCCTGGCGCAGGACTTCGGTTAACGCAGTGATTGCGTGCTTGGAGGGAGCATACATGTTTAAGCCCTCCAGCATGGGCACTTTGTGGCCAACAATACTGTTGATGATGACCACGTGACCATCGTTCACCTTGCGGCGCAGCAGAGATCGGAACATCTGCCTGGTGCACCAAGTGACACCCAACACATTGGTGTCCAGAATGGCCTTTAAAGCCTCCGAGTTGTCCTCATCCATAACTCTGATGGGTCGTATGATTCCGGCATTATTGACCAGCACATCGGCGCCACCAAGATCTTGATCGATCCAGGCGAAGGCCTCTTTAACCTGTTGCTCATCGCTCACATCGCAACGACGGCCGTGAAAATTAGCTGCCTGGCCGGCGGGCAGGGATGCTTTAAGCTCTTTGAGGCGTTCCTCCCTTCTGGCCAATCCCACGACGACCATTCCCTTGGCCACCAGATCCCGGCAGCAGGCTGCTCCGATTCCAGAGCTGGCGCCGGTGACAACGGCAACACGATTTGTCCAGCGATTCATGGTACGTCTGAGTTTGCGTCAAGCTAATTGGGCAATGATCTCACTCAAAGTTAGTGCGGTAGGTGGAGGACGGTGTCTTTGCTCAGATCGATAATGATATTCGATATTCGAATTGGCGCAGATTTTAAATAAAAAAACTAAACAAATGTTTGCAAAGGCTTTGGTTGATTGAGGTTTTACATTGTAATTTGATTGACCTTTGTTCTATAATATAATTTTATATTTGCTAAACAACTACGTAGTGAATTTAAAATCGATTATCCAATCGATTACCATACATTACCTATTGATATCGCCTATTGGTAAATAAGGCGCGCATTTAAAAGGAACCCTTTTAGTTTAGTTATTATTTATTTTATTTATTTATTTATTATTTCTGCTAACATGCATGTATCTTTGGTGTTAGTTGTATGCGATAAATATACATATATATGTATGTATACATAAACACATATATTTACATATATAATATTGTGTTGCCATTAATGTCATGCTTTGTTTTTTGTAACTGGTTAACGCGATCAGTTTTTATATTTGTATTTTCCACAATTGGTAAATAACGAACGTAATGCACATGTATGTATGTGTGTATGGGTATGTTCTACGTTTTAAAACTTTAAAACCTAAAGTTCAATTTGGTTTATTCGATAAATATTACTTTTGTTTTAATCCTGCTCCTTTGTCTTTGAGTGGAATCGAAAGCGGGAAAGGACATTTCTATTGTGCGTCCCTTACGTACTTGCAGCATATAATATGTATTTCGTATAAATGTATTCTCTTGTTTACTAGACGTTGTTGTTGTTGTTCGATACTGCTGGCATATGAGTCGTTAAGCCTAATATTAATATATTTATGTATATTTGAAATATATTATTGATATTCCTCATTGTAGATTCTTGCCTTGCATTAAGCGCTGGAGTTTTGAACGGCCCGCGTGTGTCTTCGTCGTGGTTCGTTCGACTCTTGGAATGGGCTTTAAGCTACCCCGAAGTCTAAATGGAGACTAGGGAGTACGAGTTACGGTTAAACTAAATCGTTGATCGACATCGAAGCGTGCCAAAACTCTACGGATCAGCGCCTAATGCCATCGAAGTATATAAAGATATATAACGTACGCTTTATACTTGATATATTCTGTATACATATAAATATTTACTTGTTCGTTACTTGACATTTATAAAATTTTGGCTAACAATAAAATTGCATAGTTAATCTTTACGTTTAGTTTCATAGTTTTACCATTGGTTTCTCGTATCCATCGACTCTACCGGCTCCTTCTGCTCCTCCTCGTTATATCCGTTAAAATTTTATTTCATATAGTTTAAAGTTCATTGGTGTTGTTTAGTGTTTAACGAATTTGAGTTCGATTATTGTTTGCTTCTTTGTTAGTTTGTAGTGATACGTTTAGTGCGAAATCTTTGACTGCTTTGTGCTCACTTTTGGGGGCGTCATCCCCCATCTAGACCCCAAAACTCCAACTCGTCCTTCCGTCCCGCCTAAGCCTAATCTAGCCCTAATCCCTAATCTAACCCCATCCCGTCGCCTGTGTTTCAAGTTAATGTCAGCATGGTCAAGTGCTACTTTGTGCGCGTTCGATGCCTACCTCAATCGATATCGAATTATTCGTCAATATCTGTTCCTATCCGCCAAGACCCTAGCTGATGGCTAAGATGTTGGGCCACTCACTTGCTCATCCGTTGATGTATTGCGTTTTACTAACCATTTCCTTGCCCCGATTCGGTTGTGTAAAATTCTAATAAAATTGATTATTGTTGTTTGATAGATATACAAGGCGTACGCGCAGACATACGCATGTATTGCATATTGCTTATTCCAAAATCAATATAAATATATATGTATAAATTGTAAGAATTTCCATACAAAAATTTAGTAGGTACGTTACTTTAGACCTCGGTGTTATCTCATTTTGTTTTGTTTCGTTTGCGTCTTCTCCCCAACTATGATACTGGACTTGCCCCTTATATTTTTCACTCACGTTCTTGCCTTCGTACAAAAAGTTTAGCAAAGCTATTTTAACCCCCTCGTTTGCCGCTTCACTGTTACCACCTACCTTTCAATTTATTCGATATAGCAAATTGCGAGTACAAACAATCTTAAAACTGCGTAACGGTACATATAGGTATTATATATAGCCATAGCCATAGCCAAGGAGTAGTTCATATCTTGTGTAGTACCTCTGAAACACGTATAAAACATCTATTAACTATTAGGTCTGTGGGGAGTGTGTGATGTCTATGTCTATGTCTATGTCTATGGTGTGTGGTGTAGTCCTGTGTGTGGCGTTTCGGTTTCTAGCTAAGCGACCTCTGATTAGATATACCCACTATATACCCCTATTGGTCCATCCCGATGTCCCTCCCTACTGGCACTATCTCGCAGTTTCCACGACGATGACGGATATGGGCGACCAAGTTCTGAACCCAGTACTGCCGACTTGTATCACAGTCGTAGGGCTATCCATATCACCTATCGTATCCTTTGTTCGATCTCTCCATTCTGTCTAGCTGCTATATAGAAATATATAAGGATTTCCCTTTGTGGTTCGGTAACGTTTTTTGGTATCGTTGCGTTAGTTTGCGTGTTAAAATGGGTCGTATTTTTGGCCAAACAATATTATGGGGGAAATGTGAGCCTGAACATTTTGTTAAGCAAAAAACTATATAGAAGATATAGCCTAAAAATCAAAGAAGAACATGGTGTCTGATGTCATATTGCTCAATAGTCCTTGGCTTACATTTCCCCCAAATTGCATTGTTTGACCTTAGCGACCTTCTTATTTGTAGGCTGTTCCTACAGTAGTTTGGAGTTTAGTTTTTGTCCCATTTAAGCCTATTCGTATAGATCCGCATTTCGGCGCGGAGAAGCCGAACTTCCGTAGCTGAGCTGCGAGTCCGTCTTCTTCAGTATGGATACGTGGTGGGTGGGTGCATCACCCGTGCGATTGGCCATCAGCGAGTCCTGCTTGTGGAGCAGGCCGCGCCTCTGGTCGGCAAAGGAGATAACCGAGTCCTGCTTAACCAGCTGATGGCGCCGCTGCTCCGGACGCTGGTCCACGAACGAGATCACCGAGTCCTGCTTGACGAACTTCTGTCGCTTATCCAGCAGGGAAATCGGTGTGGCCCCCGGACGGCGTGAGTCACTCGAGACACTGTCCCTTTCCGTCAGTGAGTCGTTGAGACCGCCCGCCCGGCGCGACTCCATGTAGGAGACGATCGAGTCCTGCTTGGAGAGCGACACCTTGGAGCCGTTGCTATCCTGCTGGCAGAGCGGTCGCCGGATGCCGGAGGCGTCGCTGCAGGAACTCTCCTGCTTGATGAGGAACTGGCGCGAGCCGTGCGAGTCCTGCTTGAGCAGCATCTGCTGCGACAGGTTGCTGTCCTGCTTGAGCATCATGTTGTGGCGCCGCAGCGAGTTGTGCTCATAGATGTAGGATACAGCGTTGCCCTTGCTGCCCGGGCTCTTCCGGGAGCTGTTCTGGTGGTAGTGCGACGACTTCCGAGTGCTGGTCGTGCTGGAGGCGATAGCCACGTTGTCATAGTACCTGTTAGGTGAAATATCAAAGCTGTTTAATAAGAAGTTTTTCTTGAAATTATTCTAAACTAATTAATAGATTTTTTAACTAAATGTTTCCTTACAAAAATAATTCTTATTTTTTAGAACGATCTACTAACCTGAGGCGTCCGCAGCAGCTACGCGACTTGATGATGGCCGCGAACCCTCGCCTGTACTTCTTGTTCACCGAGTAGAGGATGGGGTTTATGCAGCTGTTTGAGGAGCCCAGCCACTGGGCCAGCGGGATCACCTTCTTGAGGACCTCCAGCTCCTGCGGCGAGATATCCGAGCCGAACTTGATGCGCGCAAAGATGACATAGAGCGGCAGCCAGGAGAGCACGAACAGGATGACAACCGCCACCAGCATCTTGATGACCTTCACCTTGCTCTTCTGCTGCATTCGGTCCATTTGGGCGTCCTTCGACTCGCCGGGTATCGACCGCGTGGAGACCTTGAACCAGATGAGCACGTAGCACAGGGTGATCAGGGACATGGGCAGCAGGTAGCAGGCAACAAGGTTGGCCAGCAGGAAGTAGAGGTTTCCATTGGTGCCCTGGGGCCAGACCTCCTGGCATAGATACTGCGGCTGGGAGTAGGCCGAGAGCAGGGTGTCGGAGAAGAGCTCCTCGGCGGGCACCAGGTCGAAGAAGAGCAGCCACGGTATGGTGGTCACCAGCGCGATTACCCATATGCCGATTATCATGATGCGGGCACGTCGCTTTGTCATCTGCTTCAGGGGCCACCAGATGGCAATGAACCTGAAAGAGGGGAGTCCCAACAAAGGGTGTTAACAGATATAGTCAGAGCAGGAGCAGGAGCTGGAGCTGGAGCAGGAGCAGCACCTCCAGATGCCACTGACGGCGCTGAGCCGTCAAGGATAATGGCAATCATCAAGCTGTCTTGCCGAGGCGACGATGACGACACCGTTTCAGGGAGCTCACAGCTCTCGGCATGCAAATATCTCCGCTGATTAATTCGCACACGCAGGATGCCGCCATCCTTAAGCCTTTTTCTGCTGAGTGTTCGCTTTCCAATCTCGTCTATTGAACTCACTCTAAAAATGTGCGCCATGGGAGCGTGGCTGTCATTTTTTATTCTGCTCGCCATAATGAATTGTAATTTGAATAAGAGCTGTGAGAGGTACCGAGACGAGTCGTAGTCGGTATGGGGCCATCAACGAGTTCAGCATTTTTCATTTAGCTTAGTGCAGCCGGCTCATTGTGGCGCCCTCTCAATGGTCATAGACAAGACTTGTCCTGGCCCAAAGAGGAGGAGTCTGGGTTCGACTGCTCCTGGCCGAAAACCATGTAATTACGTGCATTGTGCTCGTATTTTTGGACTTGGGTCGTTGTAGACGTTGGCGTTGGCGTCTGTCCGCCCAAAACATTGGGCAGATAGCACAGCGGTAATTCCATTAGAGGGCATCCCACTACTCCCGGAATCCTGGTTCCCCAACTCCGACCTAAAAATAGCCAGCCAAACAAAGTGGGGGGCCGAGACCCTCGTCGCCTCAGGATAACGCGGTGGAATGGGCCAAAACAAAGCTGTCCGCAAAGCCAATATCAAATTGTCATAACGTTTATTTATAGAGGAGAGCAAACCAATTGCATTAACATAATTTGTCCATGCGATTTGCCTCGACCATAAATCAGGCGAAAGCCTAATTGAGTTCTGCTGTAGAGACAATGCAGTCACAAAAATGTAAATCCGACATCTTAGTATCCTTCATATTTAAATAAAGTCTATGGAAATGTACACACAGCTCTTAAGTGAATTTATCCTGGCTTTGATAAGTAATCAATGGTAGGTAAATTTATGGCAAATTGTGTTCTAATAATCGCAAAAATGGTATTGAAACTTAAGCTGCAAATACATCTATGGGGAATTGGTTTAAGCTAAAGTTTTGCTTATTTAGAAATGTATAGAAACGTTATTGTTTCCACTATCTTGTTAAAGTTTAGAATAAGAAAAATTATAAATTTTTGATTTAATTTATAAGTCTCCTAAAAGCTATTAATAAATATCACAGAAAATAATTTAAAAAGGATTTTGCTTTGTTTAAAATAAAATACCATTAATTGCTTAGTAAAATAAATTAGCTGAGTGCCACCTAAGCAAATCTCTACACAATGACAATGCAAGGATAGCAGCGGTGACGTTGGCTGATTTATGGAACAAATATGTATATTAGATGCCTCCCCACGTAAAAGTACTCCCCACATAAAAGTGAAGTACTTTATATCCCAGGCTAACAAATGAAGGTAGTTTACATATTATAGTGTATTCATATTTGCACATTTACAGCTTTTCTAGGAGCGGTAACTTTAATAATTGGCTTTGCCATATATACACCGCCTTTTGCCCTGCCCGCCTTCTAAGTCATCCGCAGTTTTATGGCGCTTATTTCAGTTCCTTCTGCGGTTACCCATACGCACTGTTGACATTTGCCAAAGCCCAACAGACGAAGACACAAAAACCTCAATGCCAGGGCCATAAAGCCACAACTATGTTTATATGTTTATATGCGAGTGCGCTGATATATGGATTTTATGATTAAATACACACATATATAGCCATATAATTAAATGGCATTGCCATAAGTAAAATCGAGTGATAAGCTAAGTCAGAAGCGCCTTAGACCCCCCAGCATCTGTATCCCATCAGCCCTTGAGTCCGAGGGAAGAGATTTAAGTTCGTGTTACAGATAATAAATCTTAAACTTCGATTCAGTTTACGAGGGCTCGTAAAAACATAAAGCAACAGAGGATGCTGGCGAAGCAACTGGATAAACAGACATCAATGGACACTGACTTGGACTTTGGACTTGGACTAGGAGTTGCCTTCGGACTCAGTGGGATGGAATTAGGCGTGGGCGGAGTCTGTCATGCGGGTCTGTGGGTGACCAAACGATGAAGTGATGTACTATACGTATACTGCTGTTTTCGCCTTTGTCCCCGCTGGCTGAAAAATGACAGTGGCAGAGAAGCAGGGCCTGTGGATATGACTCCTCCTCCGATAGTGGCTAGAAATTGATATAAATGAAAGTGCGCGCATAAGGCGACAGGCACTTGAAATCTCTTATTGTCCTTGGGGTTATGACTTGCCCACGTCAAAACGCTTTAGTATCGCTTGATAAATCAGTTGGAGGCGACATTGGCGACTTTATGGTAACAAAGCAATTCGAGTTGCTAGAGCTTTTATGCCTTTTATGCTGCAGGAAGCGCAGGGCCGACACTTAGATTCATCAATGATGTCGGAATCGGTATCAGTGTGACAAGGCAATTCGGCAAACAACATTCTACGCCATGAAAACATGAAACTGAGTGTATGCAGCTCCTAATACGGACAAGGCAAACCGTAGAACATACGATGAACTTGATCTTGAGACGCCTGCTCCACTAGCTCTCCTACTGCCGCCTGCTCGGTCAGACGACCAGTTTTCCCAGCAGCTGCTTGCATTGAGCGGCGCTTACTTTCGGATCAACTGCTCCGATCTGTCTCCTATAAAAGCGGCACTCGAAGCTTGCTATGTCAACAGTTGACAATTACAAGTCTTTAGCCTAGCTCCTACTTTAGTTATCCCGCCAAAACAAACCTCCGCCAACAAAATGTTCAAAGTTGTGAGTACAGTGTCCAGGACAAAGGAATATTATTAAATTAAAGTGTCAGAAAACAACTTTAAATATTTTGAATTAAAAAAAATTAATTAGCGAAGTAAAATATAATTTGTATCTGTGTGTGGCAGCCACATGCTGCTCCACAGTTAATCCCACTAATGAAGCTAATCCGTGAACTCTGATCCGCCGCAGCTGTTCGTGCTCGTCGCCCTCGCCGCCGCCCAGGCATACGCCTATCCCGGAGTGGTGGCCGTAGCTCCCGTGGTGGCGCACCCCGCAGTGGTGCACACTCCCATCATCCATCATGGCGCCCACTCGGTGCACTCGTAAGGCCATCCATTTTCAATCTCCTTATCACCTCTTACCCCACTCTCTCTCTATTTCTCTCTTAGCCATGTTGTGCATCATCCGGCAGCCGTCAAGGTCATCACCCCCGTTGTCCACAAGCCCGTCGTAGCGGTGCATGCCATCAAGCCTGTGGTGCCTTTGATTCCAGTGCATCACGCCCATCCCGCTGTGGTTGTGCATCATTAGCGGCACCAACCACCGACCCTAATCCCAATTCCAATCCCAGTCCCAAACCCAGTCCCAATGAACCCGACCCCCTCCCATGTCCAACGAAAACTGATCCCACAATAAAAGTTCAAAGCCACGTATTTTTTGCTAGTGTTTTAAACTTACCTGTCCAGGGAGACGGCAATTAGGCTGTAAACCGAGGCTGCCACGGAGACACCCTGTATGTAGGGTACAAACTTGCACATCAGCCATCCCAGCATCCAGGCTACAGAGTTGGGGAGAAACGTGTAAATGGGAGAGAGAAATGGGTAAATATTGGTCATAAACAATGCTAAAATTATGCTGAGTAACTTTCGGTCACATTGTCCTGGTGTTACACTGGCATAAAGGGGAGTTACTTTTAAGGAATGATAAGAAAATAAAATATTAAGCAAAATATTATAGGTAAAATAGTTGAAGAAAATTATAATTTAAATTTAAGTTTATTATTTCAATTTAATTTGATTTTATATAAACGTAAATGGTTCTGTCGGGAATATTTGGGTCGTAACCTTTTCTAGTAAAACTAAAACTTATCTATATTTATCGATTTAAAGTAGAAAAAATCGAAAATTTCTATGAATATGTAGATCAAGAAAATTTTTTATAGCGAAAGAGCTATGGAGCGTTACCTATAACATAGAAAACTTCTAGTTCACATCTTTTTTAATAATTCTAAACCTTAGAAGACCAGCATCTAATTTTTTTCAGTGTCCTAATATCTTGTGGAATTTTCCCTGTACAGTTGTTGTCTTGGTCACGGCCAGTTGGGTTCGAGTTGTCCTGGGTCCCCGGTTAACGTTCAATGCTTCTTGTCATCGCCGCCGCAGCCGCCCACGTCTCCACCGTTGTTTGCTGACTGAGATTTATGTGCTGCATATCATTCATAATTTGGTGACAAGTCTCAGATTGCGAGGAGGCAGGCACTGGGCAGGCAGCATTGTTTGCCCAGACCAGGACCGACCGCAGTCCTGCCTAAGTTAATTTGTATTCCTTTTATTCCATTTGATGGAAGACACGGGCCGCACTTGCCGCATAGTTGTGCGTTATGAATTTTATGCTAAGAGGAATAACTCACTCAGACACAAAAGGTTATAAAACACACATGGGGGGGCGGGGCCCGCCCAAGGTTGATGACAGCCGCCGAACAGAGCCGGGGGCATGACATATCGAATGGCAATTAAACAAGTACCGCCCACACGTCATTAGCGGAGCAGGATTGGGACGAGAGGAGCTCCAGGAGTTCAACGGTCGTCCGGAGGAGACGCCTCCTGCTGCCGGGCCGGAGATTCTAATTTCCTGTCTCGTTCGCCTGTCTTATCTCGATGTGTTGTCGCATTTTATTATGCATACGCACAGTACGCAGGCGAAGCAGGCCAATAAAAGCTAACTTTAATATGATTTGGCACATAAAAATATAAATATTATTTGCGCTCAGTGCCGGTGAACTCTTTGGCACAGGTTCTGGCCAGGATCATGTGTGGGCAGGACATCGTCAGACAAGACAGACAAACAATCAACTGTGTGTGCACAGGACCAAGCAAATGCGCGGAGACAGCACCGCATCCCGAATGGGTTTTTCGGTTTTATTCCTTCGATTTGAAATGGCTTTTGGGCAGACCTGCAAGTGCAACAGACTGGATCCGAGGCCATTAATGCGAGTGTATTTGGCTACTCACTTGATATTAAGCTGATATGGGTGAACTTTGATATATATCTTTCTGTCGGGGACGAAGGGCTCTGCCTCTTAGGGCGAACTTTATGCATATGAGTACTTCAAAAGTTGGTTAAAAACAAATTTAAATTCAAATTTGTTAGCGAAACGCTTCATCACTTTCAGCCGGGAAAATTAGCATCCTCTGAGTGGTGAACTCTTCAAAAATAGACCCTTGTTTAGACATCCTCTGTGCAAATAAACTATCTAATTGGGTATGCAATTCTATTCCGACCAGCAAACGTGACTCTCCCTGCTTGTCTGGGATTAAAGTTTGCATCAGTGCACTCAGCACAGTCAAGTATCTGAAGCCACTTTCTACAATATTATGCTTAGCTCAACGAAGTGGAGTGACTTTTTGATAATCCCAGGCAAACAATGGTGGTAAACTGAAGACAGTAAGCAGGATAAATAGTTTAAACAGTTGGGAAAATACTCTTTTAGGAAACCAATAAAATAAGTGGTGAGAGGGAAGAAATAACTTGTCTTGTATCTGTATAGAGACTGCCTTTTGTAGCTCATTGAGTAAGAGGATTATTATTTAAATAAGTTAATAAAAAATGTAATAAAATGATTTCTTTATTTTAATTTTCTTAATAAATAAAATTTCGCAAACATATATTTAGATAAATAAACTTTAACTCTAAAAGTTGAGTAACCTACAAAGCCACAAGGTCAAATGTCCTTTATGTTTAGTTATTTTTAGAAATAATAACAAAAACTGTGAAAAGCTGAAATATGTTACCAGAAATACTTAATGAACCAGACCATAATTAATGAATGGACCTCTCAACTTTTATGACATGTTGTACAAACATAATTGAAGTAACCGAAATAGCCCTAATTGACTAGCGTGTCGGGGCGACCCTGAGACTCTTTGTGGCTTTACCAATTTGTGGCGTGAAGTGGAGCCAAGCCAAGCCAAGTCCTCCTGTGTTTGCTTGACAAACATCCAGCTTCTTGAACCGACAGCCCAGCGTCAAGGTGAGTGGGGTGAGTGTTTGATCTGACTTGGAGTGTGTTTTGACATGGCAACATATGGCAAACAGACGCCGCCATTTATAAGCGTAAGCCTGTGCTCAATATTGATCAACTACAGGAGATAATACCAATCGATATTTGAGCTTATCGACAGCCTTCGATTGTGGGTGGTGGTGTGGTTGCCCCCAACAAAATGTCAAGTGAGCCCTAAGCCTTTTATTTTTGTCCTCTTTGAATTCCTGTGCGAACTTTTGTTTACCTCTCGCCACACGGCAGAAAAAGAGGGGTTTCTAGGAAAACAAATCGAGTCCTGTGAACCCATAAAGAGGGCTTAGTGGGAATTTTACATTTTACTTAAAGTTAAAAGGGATACCCTACTTAACAAAAGTTTGCCTATTAATTGTTATTACCCCCAAGCCTTCATTGTGAATCTATAAATTCTTTAAAAAGCTATATTTAATCCATTGAAATCGATGTTATTTCCTGTGTATAGGCAAAGTGGATTGGATTATTCTAGGCAATGAAAATTCGTTTCGGGTGCCGCATTGTCATGCACAGAGTTGGGTCGTAAAGTTAATGAAATAATCAGGCGTAACAAATCCGTGGGTTCGATTAGAGTGGGAGTGGGCTGGGAGTGGCCATGGCAAGGACATAACACTTCAGACAAATGCGTTATTGTTATGATTATAGCCACGGCGTCACGTTCTGCGTCGACTTCGATGCGGCAGCTCGGCGGCAAATTGAATACCACAGTTGGTTCGCCCAGCAATGCGTATCGAAGCAGGGGGGGAGACGTCCTGGAGGTGAGATATGGGATTGCTGATGCTGGAGCCACTACTGTTCCTGGGAGAGGTTAGAGGTTGGTTGCCATTTGCCGACGGCACGTAGCGACTGAATTAAAATACAATCGGCGAGCAGAGAGTTCTGAAAAATGACTTCATCAACGGCAGGGATAGGCGGCGCGGCGTTACGCATACGCCGCGTTCGCCCGGCACAAATCACGCGGCCCTTTTAATGAACAAACTGGCAACGTGACCCACAGATTGGCAAATCGAGAGCGGAACAGTGGAAGCAACAACCGTGAAGCGGATCCTGTGACAGAGGGGGCCGTAATGATAACGATTTCGCATTGATAACATGGCACAACAATGGCCATAAAGCGCCATTTGGGACAATCAATGGATGGGCCAGGACAGGCAAGGATATCCTTCGTCTCAAGGCGGCATCGTTGCTGGGAAATCAATTCATTTCGCATTTTATTGGATTTCGAAGCACACACATAAATAAGGGCCAGAGCCGGAGCCACATTCCACCCCCAATCCCTCAGCAACAGTGCAGGCCCAACCCAATACAGGTGCCCCCTTCCTCCTCCCCCCCACACCCACACACACACACACACACACTCGCGTCGTGTGGTATGTGTGTGGGTATAACCCTGACTATTAGGTTTGCCAAGCGAAATATTTAGGTCAATTCATCCAGCCGCAAAGAGCCTTGAATGCAAACAACCTTCCATTGCAATTCTGAGGCTTGAAGGTGTGCTTAGATAATGGCGCTGCCTGCGGCGATGGCCACCGTGAGCGTAGCTGCCAACGGCGACTGCAACTGAGACGGAGAAGAAGACGGAGACGGAGACGGAGACGTCGACTTTGGCGGCTCGAATTTGATTTCATATAATTCAGTTTGATGGCAAAACATGTCGACCATCTATCCTCTAGCTATTCGATTCGTGGGCGGTGCATCGGAAAAACTATCAGACACCAATGCGCCATGTTTGATGTGCAAATATGCCAAATATTCCAACTACCACATAGTTTTATGCATATAGAAAAATATTCAATAAAAATAGTGGGAAAAGTCAATATTCACAAGGAGTTGGATACAGGAAAATATTGATAAAATTTAATAAAATTAATATAAATATATAGCTATTAAACATCTAAATTTTAGATAATTAGTTATAGTTATAGTTAGATTCCCTAAAAATTTCTACGAATATAATTTATATCATATTTAATCATCTATATTTTAATGGTTTTATTTGTTAGATCTTCTAATATTTTTTATTAATATTTTTAATTAATTTATTAGATCTTCTAATATTTTATATTAATAAATTCCCACATTTTCTCTCTGTAAAAGTGCTATTTCATCCTTTGTCGCTGTGAACTCGCTGCCTTCGATTTAAACTTCAGCAGCTTGTCGAAAGCGAATTGGAATGTGAGTGGGGTTAAGAGTTGAAGGGGTGAATCCTTTTGCTCCCCACCACCCCAACCCCAACTACAATACCTTCCAATGCCAGCGAAAGGGCTGCAATTTGTTGTGACTGGCGTTTTCGCTTAGGCCTCAGCAGCTGGGCCCAACTCAAGACATGCCAGCGTGAGGGAGCCGAACTGTGAGGTGGCTCCAATCCCAACGAGCACCCATCACCCAGTCAGTACTCGACCCAGCACCACCCCCTGTGACCCACTAAGAGTTGTCGGGCCCCGTGGCAGCGCCAACCCTGCGCCTAGCTCGAATTTGTGAAATTAGGTCAGTTTTGTGTCGATGATCCTTTAGGCCACCCCGAAAACCAGCAACAAATGCACCAACACACACACACACAAACACTCGAATCGAAGAGTACAAAGAGAGGGAGAGGCGTCGCGAGAGACAGCAGAGAGAGTGCGCAGTGACACGGACACGGCCACAGGACACACACAATGCAGGCTGAGGTAAACTCATTCACTTTTTCGCCACTCGCTTCATTCGTTCCTTGCGATTTTCACTCGGCTGACTTCGTTTACTATACCACCCTCTCCCACCCCCTTGGGTTTTTGGGTGGCACTGAGTGCAGTCTCGGAGCCAAGGTACACAGGGATATAAGTTAGGAGTTGAGATACATTGTGTAGAAAAAATTCTAGAAACTATTTAACGCTACCATTTTAAAGCTTGACTAACTTATTTAAACAAAGTCCTTATATAAATGTTTATTTGATATTAATAAATTTCTAATTATGTACTTTTCTATTTTTCTCAGTGCACTTCAGACACAGCAAAAAATGCAGAAAAGAGAGAAAGTTCTCACAGGGCAGAGCCACTTAATTGGCAACACTTGGCACACAACCTGCGAGCCTACAAGCTACATTGTAGCTTGGGGTACCCATCCGTGGCAAATTGCAATGGAGGCGATGGAACTACCATGTCGTGCTCCGCAATCGGAATTTGATTTCCCAAGGATTTCGATCATTTTTCCATGTCGACGGCGATTTGCATAGACATTCGCCACTCTGGCACTCCACCTTCTCGGCCAGCTCCTGCGACTATCAATTTGGATGACAGCCCACAAAGTCTCAAGGAGCAAAGGATATAGACCGAAAGAGCGAGCGGATAACCAATTGGGCGGCAGACAGAGACAGAGAGATACATAGATGGATGGATGGATAGGCATGTCAGGCAAATTTATTTAAATTAAAGCATACAATTATGCGTAGCCTCGTTTATCGGGTCGTTTGTGGGTCGTCGCTGGGATTTGCAATTGGCCTTTAATTAAATATACACTTGTACCTTGTGCTCTGGCGGATTGTCAGTTCCAAGAAGGTCTTGGGGTTAGCCTTTAAATTAATTTAATTGAGTGCGAACATCTTGCTTGGGTAGCTAGGAAGATTTTTCGTTGGAATTGGGGTTGAATAAATTTGTCAGACTGAATATTAAGGGAGTTGAATTTTCAATGTTGATTATTTTAAGAATATATTTGGTAGGCAAATCATTCGTAACATCTAAATACATATTATTAAATATAAGAATAGAGTATCTTGCACTCTGTATAGTCTCAACTCGCTGCCACTAATTAGGTTATTTTCCTCCACTTGTCTGTCTATATATTTATGGCTCCTCGTCCATGTCAGAATGCTCGTAAAATGCTCGATGCTTAAACTTGGCATTTTGCAGGACACTTCAAAGGCTGAGGAGCAAGTGCTGCATTATTATATCTGTTTTATGTATGCACTAAAAACTCAGCCAGTGCCGAGTCTGCAGTCTGCAGCTCGGAGATATAAGAAATAAGTACGGCTTGAATGATATAGCCAAGAATAAAAATGCACCTCACCTAAGCCATACCTCAGCCTCACCTATTGTTCTGCACTACCAATGATAGCCAGAAGCTGAGCTCTTATGGCCCGAATATTCATGCTAACATTAGGTCTAATGGCGAGTCCATTACATTTGCTTTCATTTGTCTCTCGGAAATTACGCATACGCAGCGTAAACACGCAGAAGCAACAAATTTCGCTTGCCGGGGGCTTTATCTAAGCGGCGATTAATTGCAGGACATAAATCGGGCTAATATGCAGAAGCAACAGAAAAAAAAAAAACTGAAACACAAGCAGGCTCCATAATGTCTCCCCCAGTGGCAAATAAATCTCATCGTCTTACGGAATTAAAGAGCTACTTACGCACAAAGATGTTGCCAATCAGAGTGGCTGGCAGGCAGAAGACAATGACTAGGATGTCCGCAATGGCCTGGCGTCGTGGGTTGGCGAAAATGGAAATTTTATTTCAAATTAATGGGATTCATCTGAGAGATTTAGTGGCCACACCCACCAGATTCACGATGAAGTAGTTCGTCACCGTCCGCATGCGAGGCGCCCGCAGGACCACCGCAATCACGAAGCTATTCCCGATGAGGCCCACCAGGAACACGACAATGTAGGCCACACAGTACACAATGGACATGGCCAGCGAGTGGCGGTACAGGGAATCGAATCCAAAGTCCACGCTCCCGTCCAGCTGCTCCCATCGGAGGGTGCTCTCGTTGTAGGACTTGGTGGCCGCCGCCGCCGAGATCAAGCTCGTGGTGGCCGGCGACATGCTCAGCAAGTTGGCGTAATAGGTGGATGAGGTGGCATCGGCGATGGCCAGCGTTCTCTCTCCCGCTGCTGCCGATGCTGTCGTGGTGGCCGCCGCCAGTGTGGCTATCAGCGAACTGGCCGCTGGTGCCACCGTGGCCGTTGCCGTGGTCAGGACCGTGCCCAGCAGAGTGTCCATAATGGCGCCGTTATTCAACTTGATGGTACTCGATGCGCTCGAAGAGCTGCTGCCGGCGGGGCTGGTGGTGCCATTGGAGTTGCTCCCCAGCAATTCGTTGAAATTCAAGAGGTTCTGCAAATCGACGAAATTATGCGTGAAATTATTATAGTCCCCGGCGAGGGCTGCGTCGCTCTCTTCCGCCGTCGCCTCATCATCCGCCATGGGCCAGGGCCTGGCTGGCGGCGCCATTGTTGCCCGGCTGGCCAATCTAGCTTCTGTTGCCGTGCTGGGTGTTGGTGGCGTTGCTATTGTGGCTGCCGCTGCCGGAGTGTCGCCACTTGTGTGGCTTTTATGCTTGCGCTTGCGAATCCGCCCGCTGGCTGCCATCATCCGGCGTCTTGATTAGGCGGCTGACACTTTTAGTGGCGCCTGGGATTCGCTATCCCCTTGATTCGTATCTCTCTCGATTGCTTGCTCTGCTGCTGCTTAGAAAAGGTCTATAAAAATGGCATCGTCGCTTGGCATTATATCGTTGGCGTTGTCGTAGGATATGCAGGAAGTTCCGTGGCTTTTGGATTAGAGAGCAACTTTTAATTAGCGTACACGTCCCCCACTATGTAATCCGGAGGGGTTGTGTTTGTGGTTGCACAACAATTGCAATTTTCTCGAAACTCGTTTTTTCCCCAAGGTTTCTTTTCTTCTGCGGGGTTTTTTTTTTTTTGGGAAATCACCTACAACAGTTTGTTGCCGAATGCGAATGCGGAATGAAATGGCTCGGGCGGTCGTTCGTCAGCTGGTTGACGTTGCCTTGGCTGGCATTACGAAAAAGTCGGCGGCCCAAGGCCTCGTGTGCATATTTCAGATAAGGCCAAATGCTGGCTGCCTGGATAAATGGTAAAGCGGAGAAAGGAGAACGGAGAGCCTGGCTCAGGGACATGGTCACAGCCGCAGTTCCAACACATGCGCGTCGCTAATTAATTTTAATGCCATTTCTCCCATTGTTTGGCAGCTGGTTTTGGCACAATTGAAAAGCCAGCCAGCGTGCACTTTGACCTCAAAAAAACAAAAACAAAAAACCAAAAGAACAAAATATCGAAAAAAAAAAGTCGAACAAACATCGAGAAAAACGAGCAATTGAGCAACTCAATAGCAGCGCATAAAAATTCCATTAAGCACAACTGCCAAGCGCACGCAGCTCTTCGATTGAGTGCCGAAAAATTGCCAGTAAGCATTGAAACAATTGCTAACAAACCCTGAAGCCCTGAAGCCAGCGCGACATTCTTTTGTGCGGCTCCTCCATGGGAGTGTCTACATCAGACAAACTGGCGACTAAGGACCCTCTGGCACACACAATTCAAACTGTCCAAAACACGGCACAAAAAAAGTTGAGTATATATCTTGGCAATCACTGGGAGGGATTATCCGAGCTTTAAAATTATAAGAAGGCTATCTACGACTTTCCCTTGTAACAGGTGTAGTTGACTTGAATCGAATTTTGATAGAGTTTCCAGTATTTTAAATATCTATAAATAATTCTGTCTTTTATTTAACCAAAAATAATGACTTATTACAAATTTTAATAGAATTTATGTTTAAATCTGTTTAAATCTCAGTTCGGTTAGTAAACAATCAACTCAAAAATGTGTTCTTATTCCCACTATTGTTAATATCTAATACAATTATAAATCCTAAATATTCCTTTAAACTGTAAGCTACTTTTTAATCACTTTTAGAGAATTTATCGAAACGGCCAAGATAATAATCATATTTCTCTGTGTAGTTCCGCAGCTGGCGCTCCTTTGGGCCTTTCTTGGAGCGTGAAAGTGCTTGGAACCTAATTGAGCTTACATGCCAGCCTGCTGGCCATTTCGCAGGAAGACGCCAGCACCAATAGTCCTTAGACTTGGCACCACTTGGGTCCAATGGGGCGTAAGACCCAGTGTTCACACCAGGACCTTAGCTAACAAATCAGCCAATGAGCAAAACTAATTAAAATGTCAGCGCTGGAAACTGCAAGCCAGATGCAACTCCTTCTGGAAATTGGCAACTCCCAGGAACGTGGGAGTCGCTCCCACTGCGGCAGGTACACCAGAAGCAGAAGCATAACCAAAAGCAACACAAACGAGCACAAACACAAACACGCCCCCGGATAAATCAGCAAAACATTCGAAAGGTTAGAAGAGCAGTACGCGTGGTCGTTTCCGTGATGCGATGTTGTGGGTCGCCGATCCGCTGGAATGGATATTAGAGTTATCCGCCCCTGGGGCGACCGCGTTGTCAACGGATTCGCGTCTGAATGAGGACTGCAGGCACTGACACCGCGGCAGCTCGCTTTTCAGGCCAAAGCGAGCCGATAAGAGCCGACTGGCGGGATACGACCGAATGTAGGTCCCTGTTGCCAAACCGCGCCCGCCTTCAGTGGCCATTGCCGCCGCCACTTCGGCTCTCGGTTCATGCTTTTCGGCTCAAAACGGAGAGTGGGAGGCGACGGCGCCCACCCACTCGGACTGGCACTCGGAATCGGGCGCTCGCTCGCTCAGTCGTCCTTGTCGCCTATGTATGTACTCTATGAGCGCTGAACCAACGGCCCTCAAATGCAATGACTGAGCTCTCCTACATATATGTTAATGCCGCTCCCGTTACCGCTCCCTTTCCCGTTACCGCTACTGTTCCCGTTGCCCGTTGCCCGTCCTTTTCGGAGGCTTCTCGCAGGCTTAGCGCACAACTTTGTAGGCTTAAAACTGAAGGACCACATTTGGCAATATCCAAGGTTGGATCGTTGAAATGTCAGGGCGACCGTGTGGGAGGCTGCGTCCAAAACACACACACACCGCACTTGACTCGCCGGCCTCGCTCGGCCAGCCAGCCCATGGGCAGCAGGATACATCATATGCTCATTTCGGGCCCCTTTCATAAATACGTTTATTATGCCATTTGCCAGCTTCCGTTTTCGGTTGTCGATGGGATGGCCCATTGTTCGTCGTCGACGTCGCGTGCCCGTCGCAGGAAACAAAGCAGAACATAGAGAGCAACAAGAGGGGCACACGGCGTATACGCAATTTCCGTGTTGCCTCCATTATGCTGGCCTCTATTGTTGGTTGTGTCAATTGCTTTCGCCTGGCTGTTTGTTTATGTTTATGTGCAGCCTCTTCCTGCCAATTGCTCCGGTGCAACTTAGTTTTATTGCGGCGCTTCCTCGGAGAAGAATAGCGCTCCTTCCGCTCGATGGACGGACATCATCTTGGGCATCTTGGTTAAGCTGGGTCGACAATTAAAACTCTGTCGTCCAAAACAATAATCAAAAGTTTGCATACTTTTTGTTTGAAGTTTAACGGCAGTTTTCAAGTTTGCAGCTCGGCTCGTTAGCATTTATTCACGGTGGCTCGTAGTTGAGCCCTGTTGCTCAAGGATGTGCAGGAACTCACTCACTAACTCACTCATTTTCCTCTCTCTCTCCCTCTCTCTATGTAGGAGAGTTCAACCCATCAACCCACCCCGAGGGTCGATTGAGCGCAGGATGCGCGTGCGTTTGCAACAGCTGGCTTTCCTGCTCAGTCAGCGGCCAAAGGTTCAAAAACCTTGTGTTTGGTTCAACACTCACAAACATTTGGGCGCTCGCCAGCGTACACTGCGCCGATTCGGGGTCAGTTGTGGGTCCCATTCACAAACTGAGCGATGGGAAACTTAAGGAGGGAGGGTTTGCAAACAGCAAGTAGGTAGAGGAGCATTGTAAACCGGATTAGGGCAGGCATGGGAATATATAGCTGGCAGATGCTGCTTTGGCAGAAGGAATTCTGTGAAGTGTTCTTAATGAACGTGTATATATTATTTTTTCAGGCATGGAAAAATAATAAATGATAATTAGTTTGGGAAGGGAAATGTTTGTCACTTAAGCCTTGAATCCTGTCTTCTTTGAATAGATGAATAAATATATATAAAAACAAAAATGTATTTAACAACGCCTACATTTAATTATTGTCGTAATTTTCAGCCTAATTTGTATAATATTATTTTCGAATTTAACGAATAATGTTTACTGCCTACAATTTATTTACTTGTCAAGTTCGTGTTCTACGCGTAAATAACATGGCACTGACTACAAAATGGAATAAAGCGCCATTTGTTCGTTTTTTATACGTGTTTGATTTTGGTACTTTTGAGTTACTTGACTATTTTACATGTATCTTACAGATACATACTTATTTATATTAATCATATTAAATTTGCTTATAAAGTTTTAGTTTCTAAATATTTATTTCGTACATTATTAACTGTTTTTAAAGGCATTTAAACTTTCTAGAATATTTCTTACTTAAAGTTATTCATAGCTCGGTGGCAACTCTGTGAGTAAACATTTACGATTTGTCTTTGTCTTTCTCTCGAAAATGCTATCTCGCTCTGGAAATTTCCACTTTACACCTATCAACATGAAATTCCATCTAATTATATGGAAAACTGCCTATTCTATACAAGTTCAAGGGTATAAACCATAGATTGATAGATTTAGCTATTATAGAATCTGGGCTCAAGGATAGAAAAGCCAGGAGGTGGTGATAAAAATTATAAACATATACTTTAATGGTTTCGGAGATTCTTTTTTCTCTGTGCTACATACATTCTCTGTTAACTATAATAAATAATAATAATAATAATACTAAATGAATTTGATCTACTAAATCTTTTACATAGAAATACGATATTTTCCTTTCCATATATAATACATCTTACTGAAACCCTTGATCCCTCTTCTCCCTAACTATAGGTAGAAAAATTTTCGATTATTCAGTTTGAGGGTTGTTTTGTAGCACAGTGTCACCCACCACTGCCATGGGAACATGCGAGAAACAGGCCTGCCGAGTCACGTATCCCAAAGATACAGTATTGCCTACCTACTCACTCACCCTCAATTTAATCCGCGACAGACTGGCAGATGGTTCCCGAAGCGAGCGACTCGGGTATAAATAGAGGCGTCGAGGCCAGAGAACGGCACTCTCAAAAATAAAGTGTTCAAGTGCAGTCATAGTGTTTCTGAAAAAAAAAGTCTCAAATTAGTACAAAGAAATTTTCACTCTTGCTGGCTAGCAAGCAGTAGTTACTTATTAATTGGCAAAAAAAATGGAAAAGTGTAAAAATCACAGTAAAGGAGGAGCTGAAGAGCAGTTTTGCTACCAAATGACGGAGGGGCCCACGTAGTATTTCTCAGCGTTGGGCAATATTTGCTCTCGATTTGGAAACAAAGAAACCAGAGGCCCTGGCAACGTTGCGGATTAGTCATCATCGCATCGGGGAATTTCAAAATGCGACAGGCAGTTGGAGAGGCAGAATTTAGCTCGATTTTGGCTAGAAAGTGACCCCCTACGTAGACAGTCTGAGGCAGATCCAGGATATCCCCCCGTGACTACACTCTCTCTGAGCCAGCGGATTGGTTAAAAATGGGATAGGAGGAAGCCAGGTACACACAGCAGCAAATCCAGCGTGTTCTTTTCTCTATTCGTAAGCACAACCTAAGCCTAAGATGTAGTTTTATAAGCTACGAGAAGACAATCTATGGCATAAAAAACGTCCTCAAACGTCACCCGTAGATTACGTTTTTCGCTGAAAATGTCAGCATTTTCACCACGTTGCGTAACGAGGAATACATACATACTTCCCCATTTCATTCCCAGTCGAAAGTTCTCGATTCTCTCTTTGTTCTTCAACCCCCCGGATTGAGAGGCCACCAACTGGCTGCTCTATATATAGCGTATAGCTCATACGCCCCGGGGTAATCGTTACACGTAGTTCCATCTCTCTCCCACTCGGGTGTACACACCCTAAAGTATTCAGACCCGTTTTACATACTCATGTTTGTATGTTAATTGACGTGGATTTCTACATACGTACATACTATATAATATTATTCAGACCCCATACACAGTATGAGTCGGCAATGGCAGCTGCGCAAAATCTCGATGTGGCGTAAATAATACTGCCTGCCTTTCCCTCTGCCCCCCTTTTTCTCGATGGAAAACTTTCCAGCTTGACGTCTTTCTTCATGTTGTTTCTGTCGCTTCTTTTAGGCACTAGTTTGTAGTCGACTTAACCATTTATCTAGCGTTAATCTTATTTGTAACCACCTCTATATGCAACTCTGCCACATCACTTAACCAGCAATATGTATTTCTTTCTCTAAACTTTATAGTTGGGCGTTGAAAGTTGATACGCGAACGTGAAAACATGATACCCTGCGCGAGCCTGGGGCGGCATATGGGTGCCTGAAAATGCACTCCGCCCAGTTACCCCAGTGCTGCTGCGTTTGGCAAAGGCTGCGTCTGCGACTGTGACCGGGACAGAGACAACGCCGCCTGTGGTGTGTCTGCTGGGGTCAAGTGGTCGCGGACCAGTCAGCCCGGGGTGCTCGCGATTCAGTCAGAGATTGATTGTGCGGATTGTGTTATAGGAACACCGGTGTATCGACTTCTCTTCCGCTCCACTAAGGGTGAGCCCTACAAAACGGCCTTCTGTTGCCTACTATCATCATCGAACAAGTACCAAAGCGGGCAGACAGGCATACATATGACTCTGTTCCAACAGCGATCGATCGGTTGAGCTTGGCAGTATTGGCGTTTGAATCAATGTTGAATGACACATCGTCTATGGATTAGGAATCGAACCAGCCTCTCGAAAGCCAAATCAGTTGGTTGTAAATATTAATTTTGTTCCTGTATCCTTATATATTCTGTTGTAAAGCCAAAGCGGAAGACATTTCTTTTACCAACAATGTGTCACTTACATATGTTCTTTTATACCAGATACTGTTCAAATTTTTTTGTTTTTGTACACTTCACCAAATAAGAATTACTTGTACCGATGTATACTTACTTGCTTGTCGAAACAAAACAAAAATGGAAACAAAAAATTAATATGAAAAGAGCGCTCCTTAATGGAAAAAGAAAGCCACTGAAAAAACGTGAATAAAAAAATTCTAAGATTTCAAAAATAAATTTCGAAACTTTTGCTCGAGACATTTTTTTATTTAAAGCTCAGATCCGATTTCAGTTAGATCACCATACTCTTACGTAGCGTACCCACAGTAATCTCATGAAGGAAGGGTTATAATCTCACCAACCGAAAATGTCTGCGATTTACCTGCAAGGTGCTCCGATGTTCTCAAACCAAACCGAAAAATCTGACCAAGTGTCCGCATGAAAAGGAAGGGCCATTGATCTCTATAAAACGCTAAAAGTTTGTATTGGAAAGACTATATGTAAAAAAGTTTAGCTTACAAGTACGTATATTATATATTTTCTCATATTTTTAGGACACTGATATACTCTGGGTACTCATTTCCTTAAAACTACACAAAAATTACCAAAACAGACAATATATAAATAATAATAAACCAACCAACATGATCCTCTTACAAAATATGTTTCCCTAATCTCCGACAGGTAAACCCATCTTATAAATCGGCATAAAACCTGGTTATTTAATTACTAAGATAAACAAGTATTATTACAAATATTATGACTAGTAGGCAGGATTTAAAAAGAGAAAAATAACAAGATTATTAATACTGACTACCATATTAAAACAATATAATAGCTAAGGCTAAAAATAATACATTAATAAATATTTTCAATGAAGGTAACATAAAAAAATATTATTTTCAACATTTTATATTATTATTAGCCAACGTGGCACTGTTTTGGTTTTATATATAAACTACATCGATCTAGCCTTCGTGGCATTATACTGGTAAAATTTATAAATAGGTAGAAATTGGTTAAAAAGTTTGCCTTCGAGGCGTTAAATTGGAAAAGTTTTACAACAAATAGGTAGAAATTGGTATAAATGTTAGCCATCATGGCATTATAATGGTAATATTTACATAAAATAGGTAGGACTTGGTAAAAAGTTAGCCTTAGTGGTAATATTTAGAATATGTAGGAATTGGTAAAAATGGAAGCCATCGGGCATCATCATGGTAATATTTCAACCAAATATAATGTGATTGGTATAAATCTTAGCCTTCGTGGCAATATCTTGGTAATATTTACATAAAATAGGTAGGACTTGGTAAAAACGTTAGCCTTAGTGGCACTATATGGTAGTATTTAAAAAATAGGTAGGAATTGGTACAAATGTAAGCCATCGGGCATTATAATGGTAATATTTCAACCAAATAGGTAGGAATTGGTATAAATGTGTTAGTCTTCATGACAGTGCATTGGTAATTTTTACATAAAATAGGTAGGACTTGGTAAAAACGTTAGCCTTAGTGGCACAATATTGGTTATATTTAGAATAGGTAGGAATTGGTACAAATGTTAGCCATCGTGGCATTATAATGGTACCAAATGGTACCAAATAAGTATGGATTGGTATAAATATCAGCCTTCATGGCAGTGTATTGGTAATATTTCAATTAAATAGGTAGGAATTGGTACAAATGTTAGCCTTCATGGCATTATAATGGTAATTTTTACATAAAATAGGTAGGACTTGGTAAAAACGTTAGCCTTAGTGGCACAATATTGGTAATATTTAGAATAAGTAGGAATTGGTAAAAATGTTAACCATCGTGGTATTATAATGCTAATATTTCAACGAAATGGGTAGGGATTGGTATAAATAACAGCCTTCGTGGCACTATATCGGTAATATTTACATCAAATAGGTAGGAATTGGTACAAATGTTAGCCGTTGTGGCACTTTATTCGTAATATTTCAATTAAATAGGTAGGAATTGGTATAATTGTGTTAGTCTTCATGGCATTATAATGGTAATTACTTACATAAAATAGGTAGGACTTGGTAAAAACGTTAGCCTTAGTGGCACAATATTGGTAATATTTAGAATAAGTAGGAATTGGTAAAAATGTTAACCATCGTGGTATTATAATGCTAATATTTCAACGAAATGGGTAGGGATTGGTATAAATAACAGCCTTCGTGGCACTATATCGGTAATATTTACATCAAATAGGTAGGAATTGGTACAAATGTTAGCCGTTGTGGCACTTTATTCGTAATATTTCAATTAAATAGGTAGGAATTGGTATAATTGTGTTAGTCTTCATGGATTTATAATGGTAATTACTTACATAAAATACGTAGGACTTGGTAAAAACGTTAGCCTTAGTGGCACAATATTGGTAATATTTAGAATAGGTAGGAATTGGTAAAAATGTTAGCCACTGTGGCATTATAATGGTAATATTTTAACGAAATAGGTAGGGATTGGTATAAATATCAGCCTTCATGGCAGTGTATTGGTAATATTTCAATTAAATAGGTAGGAATTGATACAAATGTTTGTCTCCATGACAGTGTATTCGTAATTTTTAGATCAAATAGGTAGGGTTTGGTAAACGTGTTAGCCTTCGTGGCACTAAAATGGAAATATTGTGAATATTTAAAAATACTTGGTAGGGTATAATAAATTATAGCCTACGTGGCAATATTCCTATATTATTCAATAAAAACTTCTGGTAAAAATCCTTGAAATAATTAGGCAGGACTTTAGAAATGTCTCTCAAATATTATCGTTTAACCTATATCCCTGTATCGTTCGTGGAGTGTAAAATATTTACAAAATAATAGGTAGGGCTTAATAAATCGCAGCCTTCGTGGCAATATTCCGATATTTTTCAATAAAAACTCCTGGTAAAAATCCTTGAAATAAACTAGAAAGGGCTTCAGAAATGTCTCTTAAATATTATCAATCAACCTGTATCCCTTAACCGTTCGTGGAGTGTAAAATATTTACAAAATAATAGGTAGGTCTTACTAAATCGTAGCCTTCGTGGCAATATTCCGATATTATTCAATGAAAACTTCTGGTAAAAATCCTTGAAATAATTAGGCAGGGCTTCAGAGGTGTCTCTCAAATATTATCGTTTAACCTATATCCCTTAACCGTTCTTGGAGTGTAAAATATTTGCAAAATAATAGGTAGGTCTTACTAAATCATAGCCTTCGTGGCAATATTCTGATATTATTCAATGAAAACTCCTGGTAAAAATCCTTGAAATAAACTAAGCAGGGCTTCAGAAATGTGTCTCACATCTTATCGTTCAACCTCTATCCCTGTATCGTTCGTGGACTGTAAAATATTTACAAAATAATAGGTAGGTCTTACTAAATCATAGCCTTCGTGGCAATATTCCGATATTATTCAATAAAAACTCCTGGTAAAAATCCTTGAAATAAACTAGGCAGGGTTTCAGAAATGTCTCTTAAATATTATCAATCAACCTGTATCCCTTAACCGTTCTTGGAGTGTAAAATATTTGCAAAATAATAGGTAGGTCTTACTAAATCATAGCCTTCGTGGCAATATTCCGATATTATTCAATAAAAACTTCTGGTAAAAATCCTTGAAATAAACTAGAAAGGGCTTCAGAAATGTCTCTTAAATATTATCAATCAACCTGTATCCCTTAACCGTTCTTGGAGTGTAAAATATTTGCAAAATAATAGGTAGGTCTTACTAAATCATAGCCTTCGTGGCAAAATTCTGATATTATTCAATGAAAACTCCTGGTAAAAATCCTTGAAATAAACTAAGCAGGGCTTCAGAAATGTGTCTCACATCTTATCGTTCAACCTCTATCCCTGTATCGTTCGTGGACTGTAAAATATTTACAAAATAATAGGTAGGTCTTACTAAATCATAGCCTTCGTGGCAATATTCCAAAATTATTCAATTAAAACTTCTGGTAAAAATCCTTGAAATAAACTAGAAAGGGCTTCAGAAATGTCTCTTAAATATTATCAATCAACCTATATCCCTTAACCGTTCTTGGAGTGTAAAATATTTGCAAAATAATAGGTAGGTCTTACTAAATCATAGCCTTCGTGGCAATATTCTGATATTATTCAATGAAAACTCCTGGTAAAAATCCTTGAAATAAACTAAGCAGGGCTTCAGAAATGTGTCTCACATCTTATCGTTCAACCTCTATCCCTGTATTGTTCGTGGACTGTAAAATATTTACAAAATAATAGGTAGGTCTTACTAAATCATAGCCTTCGTGGCAATATTCCGATATTATTCAATAAAAACTCCTGGTAAAAATCCTTGAAATAAACTAGAAAGGGCTTCAGAAATGTCTCTTAAATATTATCAATCAACCTGTATCCCTTAACCGTTCTTGGAGTGTAAAATATTTGCAAAATAATAGGTAGGTCTTACTAAATCATAGCCTTCGTGGCAATATTCCGATATTATTCAATAAAAACTTCTGGTAAAAATCCTTGAAATAAACTAAGCAGGGCTTCAGAAATGTGTCTCACATCTTATCGTTCAACCTCTATCCCTGTATCGTTCGTGGACTGTAAAATATTTACAAAATAATAGGTAGGGCTTACTAAATCATAGCCTTCGTGGCAATATTCCGATATTATTCAATTAAAACTTCTGGTAAAAATCCTTGAAATAATTAGGCAGGGCTTCAGAAATGTGTCTCACATATTCAACCTACATATATCCCTGTATCGTTCGTGGAGTGTAAAATATTTACAAAATAATACGTAGGGCTTACTAAATCGTAGCCTTCGTGGCAATATTCCGATATTATTCAATTAAAACTTCTGGTAAAAATCCCTGAAATAAACTAGGCAGGGCTTCAAAAATGTCTCTCAAATATTATCGATCTACCTATACCCTTTTTCGTCCGTGGAGTGTAAAATATTTACAAAATAATAGGTAGGGCTTACTAAATCATAGCCTTTGTGGCAATATTCCGATATTATTCAATAAAAACTCCTGGTAAAAATCCTTGAAACAAACTAGGCAGGGCTTCAAAAATGTCTCTCAAATATTATCGATCTACCTATATCCCTTAACCGTTCGTGGAGTGTAAAATATTTACAAAATAATAGGTAGGGTTTAATAAATCGTAGCCTTCGTGGCAATATTCCGATATTATTCAATTAAAACTTCTGGTAAAAATCCTTGAAATAATTAGGCAGGGCTTCAGAAATGTGTCTCACATATTCAACCTACATATATCCCTGTATCGTTCGTGGAGTGTAAAATATTTACAAAATAATACGTAGGGCTTACTAAATCGTAGCCTTCGTGGCAATATTCCGATATTATTCAATTAAAACTTCTGGTAAAAATCCCTGAAATAAACTAGGCAGGGCTTCAAAAATGTCTCTCAAATATTATCGATCTACCTATACCCTTTTTCGTCCGTGGAGTGTAAAATATTTACAAAATAATAGGTAGGGCTTACTAAATCGTAGCCTTCGTGGCAATATTCCGATATTATTCAATTAAAACTTCTGGTAAAAATCCTTGAAATAATTAGGCAGGGCTTCAAAAATGTCTCTCAAATATTATCGATCTACCTATATCCCCTAACCGTTCGTGGAGTGTAAAATATTTACAAAATAATAGGTAGGGCTTACTAAATCGTAGCCTTCGTGGCAATATTCCGATATTATTCAATTAAAACTTCTGGTAAAAATCCTTGAAATAATTAGGCAGGGCTTCAAAAATGTCTCTCAAATATTATCGATCTACCTATATCCCCTAACCGTTCGTGGAGTGTAAAATATTTACAAAATAATAGGTAGGTCTTACTAAATCGTAGCCTTCGTGGCAATATTCCGATATTATTCAATGAAAACTCCTGGTAAAAATCCTTGAAACAAACTAGGCAGGGCTTCAAAAATGTCTCTCAAATATTATCGATCTACCTATATCCCTTAACCGTTCGTGAAGTGTAAAATATTTACAAAATAATAGGTAGGGCTTACTAAATCGTAGCCTTCGTGGCAATATTCCGATATTATTCAATTAAAACTTCTGGTAAAAATCCTTGAAATAATTAGGCAGGGCTTCAAAAATGTCTCTCAAATATTATCGATCTACCTATATCCCCTAACCGTTCGTGGAGTGTAAAATATTTACAAAATAATAGGTAGGGTTTAATAAATCGTAGCCTTCGTGGCAATATTCCGATATTATTCAATTAAAACTTCTGGTAAAAATCCTTGAAATAATTAGGCAGGGCTTCAAAAATGTCTCTCAAATATTATCGATCTACCTATATCCCCTAACCGTTCGTGGAGTGTAAAATATTTACAAAATAATAGGTAGGTCTTACTAAATCGTAGCCTTCGTGGCAATATTCCGATATTATTCAATGAAAACTCCTGGTAAAAATCCTTGAAACAAACTAGGCAGGGCTTCAAAAATGTCTCTCAAATATTATCGATCTACCTATATCCCTTAACTGTTCGTGGAGTGTAAAATATTTACAAAATAATAGGTAGGTCTTACTAAATCATAGCCTTCGTGGCAATATTCCGATATTATTCAATAAAAACTCCTGGTAAAAATCCTTGAAACAAACTAGGCAGGGCTTCAGAAATGTCTCTCAAATATTATCTATCTACGTATATCCCTTAACTGTTCGTGGAGTGTAAAATATTTACAAAATAATAGGTAGGTATTACTAAATCATAGCCTTCGTGGCAATATTCCGATATTATTCAATAAAAACTCCTGGTAAAAATCCTTGAAACAAACTAGGCAGGGCTTCAGAAATGTCTCTCAAATATTATCTATCTACGTATATCCCTTAACTGTTCGTGGAGTGTAAAATATTTACAAAATAATAGGTAGGTATTACTAAATCATAGCCATCGTGGCAATATTCCGATATTATTCAATAAAAACTCCTGGTAAAAATCCTTGAAACAAACTAGGCAGGGCTTCAAAAATGTCTCTCAAATATTATCGATCTACCTATATCCCTTAACCGTTCGTGAAGTGTAAAATATTTACAAAATAATAGGTAGGGCTTACTAAATCGTAGCCTTCGTGGCAATATTCCGATATTATTCAATAAAAACTCCTGGTAAAAATCCTTGAAACAAACTAGGCAGGGCTTCAAAAATGTCTCTCAAATATTATCGATCTACCTATATCCCTTAACTGTTCGTGGAGTGTAAAATATTTACAAAATAATAGGTAGGTATTACTAAATCATAGCCTTCGTGGCAATATTCCGATATTATTCAATAAAAACTCCTGGTAAAAATCCTTGAAATAATTAGGCAGGGCTTCAAAAATGTCTCTCAAATATTATCGATCTACCTATATCCCCTAACCGTTCGTGGAGTGTAAAATATTTACAAAATAATAGGTAGGGTTTAATAAATCGTAGCCTTCGTGGCAATATTCCGATATTATTCAATTAAAACTTCTGGTAAAAATCCTTGAAATAATTAGGCAGGGCTTCAAAAATGTCTCTCAAATATTATCTATCTACGTATATCCCTTAACTGTTCGTGGAGTGTAAAATATTTACAAAATAATAGGTAGGTCTTACTAAATCATAGCCTTCGTGGCAATATTCCGATATTATTCAATAAAAACTCCTGGTAAAAATCCTTGAAACAAACTAGGCAGGGCTTCAAAAATGTCTCTCAAATATTATCGATCTACCTATATCCCTTAACTGTTCGTGGAGTGTAAAATATTTACAAAATAATAGGTAGGTCTTACTAAATCATAGCCTTCGTGGCAATATTCCGATATTATTCAATAAAAACTCCTGGTAAAAATCCTTGAAACAAACTAGGCAGGGCTTCAGAAATGTCTCTCAAATATTATCTATCTACGTATATCCCTTAACTGTTCGTGGAGTGTAAAATATTTACAAAATAATAGGTAGGGTTTAATAAATCGTAGCCTTCGTGGCAATATTCCGATATTATTCAATAAAAACTCCTGGTAAAAATCCTTGAAACAAACTAGGCAGGGCTTCAAAAATGTCTCTCAAATATTATCGATCTACCTATATCCCTTAACTGTTCGTGGAGTGTAAAATATTTACAAAATAATAGGTAGGTATTACTAAATCATAGCCATCGTGGCAATATTCCGATATTATTCAATAAAAACTCCTGGTAAAAATCCTTGAAACAAACTAGGCAGGGCTTCAAAAATGTCTCTCAAATATTATCGATCTACCTATATCCCTTAACCGTTCGTGAAGTGTAAAATATTTACAAAATAATAGGTAGGGCTTACTAAATCGTAGCCTTCGTGGCAATATTCCGATATTATTCAATAAAAACTCCTGGTAAAAATCCTTGAAACAAACTAGGCAGGGCTTCAAAAATGTCTCTCAAATATTATCGATCTACCTATATCCCTTAACTGTTCGTGGAGTGTAAAATATTTACAAAATAATAGGTAGGTATTACTAAATCATAGCCTTCGTGGCAATATTCCGATATTATTCAATAAAAACTCCTGGTAAAAATCCTTGAAACAAACTAGGCAGGGCTTCAAAAATGTCTCTCAAATATTATCGATCTACCTATATCCCTTAACTGTTCGTGGAGTGTAAAATATTTACAAAATAATAGGTAGGTCTTACTAAATCATAGCCTTCGTGGCATTATTCCGATATTATTCAATAAAAACTCCTGGTAAAAATCCTTGAAACAAACTAGGCAGGGCTTCAAAAATGTCTCTCAAATATTATCGATCTACCTATATCCCTTAACCGTTCGTGAAGTGTAAAATATTTACAAAATAATAGGTAGGGCTTACTAAATCATAGCCTTCGTGGCATTATTCCGATATTATTCAATGAAAACTTCTGGTAAAAATCCCTGAAATAAACTAGGCAGGGCTTCAGAAATGTCTCTCAAATATTATCGATCTACCTATATCCCTTAACCGTTCGTGGAGTGTAAAATATTTACAAAATAATAGGTAGGTATTACTAAATCATAGCCTTCGTGGCAATATTCCGATATTATTCAATTAAAACTTCTGGTAAAAATCCTTGAAATAATTAGGCAGGGCTTCAAAAATGTCTCTCAAATATTATCGATCTACCTATATCCCTTAACCGTTCGTGAAGTGTAAAATATTTACAAAATAATAGGTAGGGTTTAATAAATCGTAGCCTTCGTGGCAATATTCCGATATTATTCAATGAAAACTTCTGGTAAAAATCCTTGAAATAAACTAGGCAGGACTTCAAAAATGTCTCTCAAATATTATCGATCTACCTATATCCTTGTATCGTTCGTGAAGTGTGAAATATTGACAAAATAATAGGTAGGGCTTACTAAGTCATAGCCTTCGTGGCAATATTCCTATATTATTCAATGAAAACTTCTCGTAAAAATCCTTGAAATAAATTAGGCAGGCAATTTAAATATTTTGTGGAGTGTAAAATGTAAAGAAAGAATTAGTTTGGATTTATTAGGTTAACGTTTGGATTATGCTACTTTTTTAGATTTCCAGAAATTATATTTATATAATTTGTTTTTTCGTTGTTTTTGGTACATCATGTTTTTAAGACTAATTCAATATTATTTTGTTCATTTATTTATTATAGTTATTTTGTTCTTTTCTCCTCTTTTTTAAATTTTTTTTTTGGCTAACACATTAATCTTTATATATTTTTGTTAACGGCCCAAAATATTTATGTAATTATCTTCAATCTTCAAATGTTTTTTGGTCTTTTTTTATGTGTTCGATTGCTTACAACCTCCGGCCTTTAAATCTATTCACTTTTAATATTTTCTTACTAAGTGAGTTATAAACTAAACTGTTTACAACAAAAAAAAGTAGTGCTTTTTTACATTACAATCAAATCATCTTATTCAAAAACTCAGGATCAAGGTTACTCATAATCCTTCGACTTAATTTACATAAATTCTACAAGCATATACATACGTACGGATGTAAAAACGACTACCTTTATAAACAAATAATCACCGAAAATGTCACCCATTTGTTTGGTTGCGTATTATGTACCAATATTAATTAAAAAACATCCCCTGGAGCGAACCAAAAGATACTTTTTACAATGTGTTAACAAATATATTTTATAAAAACTCATATATTTTCGCATTGATGTTGAAGAAAGCTATTATCCTTATATATAATTAAAGCTTGCATAATTTCGCAAAATTTCTATTAAGATATATTCAGGCCCATGGAATTTACATTATGTTTTTCTACAAACTGAATGGAAACATGCAATTAACTACAGACACCACAAACCCCAAAGCTTAATTAGCAAGAATTTTTCTATTGAAAATACTATAAGATATAAAGATCAACTAAACATAGGATTCACTGGATTTTTTTTTAAATTTCATCAACACTACAATAGGATTTTTTGACTACGAAGTGCAATTTAAAGTAAGCTAATAAAAAGCTGTACATGAAATTAAAAAATATTTATATATATACCAATTATTGCATCTAAAAGCATGCCCAAACTCTGCCAAAGAGGACAAACCTTAAAGAAATCGATTCTATAAGATTACGAAATATAAAAGCCGAATATATTTATTGAAATTAATAGTTCAATAAATTAAAAACAATTTAAAATTCATCGGATATTTTCGAATACAGGAGTGATTATGTTATGTATTCTTCACATATAGGATCACTAATGAACCTGAACCCAGTATATACTGAAAAAATTACACATGATCAAAAATTGCAGGGCTATACATATACTTAGTTGGGCGTAGCTTAATTTTCAATGTCTATCAACTATATGATTCCCCAACACTGAGTGTTATTATAAATTTATTAACGTGTACATATACATATTATTGGGATTTTAGCCATCTTAAACAAAATTCCACGAACATTATGACATGGAAACAAATATTCAAAAAATATGGTATGCTTACATTGCTTCTGCACAAAACATTTGTACTGTATTTATAGTTTTTCCGGATTAAGTAAAGCAATATATTTACAGTCATTTGCAAGAAGGACATTAAGTGTTATGCTTCAAAAAGCTTTGACTAAGAAAATAACCTTAATAATTAAATAATCCAAAAGCCGCTTTAGTCCAAAATTATTATATGTACAATTATTTTTGAAAATATTACATCACATTCTACTATGAGTGTGACTAAGAGAACAATTGGATTTTAAATAAAATCAACATAAGCCTGATTTGAAAAATAGAATAAACTTCATTTGAATACAAAATAAAAGGGAAATTTAAACATGAAATAAACCCCAACAAACATCACTATGGATAAATTTTTAAAACAAATACATAACAATACCCATATTAAAGAACCCTTAATAGAAATACTTTTTTACATTGAAATTCTACGAACAACATTATTGTGATATTTAAACAAACATTACTGGACTCCTACTGGCGATCTTTATAGCACCTTCTTCTCTGAAACATTGTATAATTTAGAGTTTCTGATTCAATATATTTTCCATAATTTTTTTAAATTATTTTGGTTGGTTATTTGAAATCTTTACGTGGTTAGATTTATTTCAAAAACTATTTAGGACTTCTGAAATGTATTATTAAAATTAACGTTCCATCTTTATCCCTGTTAGGCTTGAAATTATAAAATATCTGCAAATAAAAAGTAGGCTTTGAGAAAAATATAGAAGTGGCATTATTATAAATAAATTTACTGAATCAATTTATTAGTAAGGTTCTCCCACAAGTATATTACCATAATTCGTTCCCTCACATTCAAAGTCCAGTAAACATGTGTTTTATTACCTTCAATACAATATTATTAATTGTTATTATGTTAATAGCATTGAATACGAATTATTTTTCAGTGTTCATAATGTTTTTTACTTTTCGGATGTTTCTATTTAATTTTGTGTAAAATACCATTCTTGAAAATATTCTAACGATATAAAGAGAATTAAATATTATCATATATATATACGTCATTTGATTTGTTAACGCATTCAAATACATACTGCGGTCGAGTGTTTCTTATTGAATTATTTGATATCTGAAAATTGGTTTAATATATTCTCCCTTTTATTGTTCTAATTAAATGTAAAAGAATGTATGAAAACATCAAGCTTAAAAAGTCTCAACGTATAATATTGCGGAAAATAAAACAATACCACCAATGCAGATATATTATATATATTATTTAAATCATCAAAAATTGCTACCACTGCTTTTTGAATAAATCAATAATAAAGCTTGCAATAAACACAACTTTACAGATTCTGATTAAAGTCGAAATGTAAAGACTGAATTTGAAACAAAATATTACATCGGCAATTCAACAAATTTCTATGGTTTTCTAACATGTACCATTTAAATTGTAAAACATACATTGATATAAAGAAATCGTTTCTAAACCCCGAAATATTTTGCTTGATACACAAAATGCTTGCTTATTTATTTCTAAAAACAAGCACGAAATAGCTCATCAAAGTGTATAATTTAAATGTTTATATTTACTCATGGAGTTCATATACCATTCGTCTATAAACTGAAAGAAAACATTTACTCAACACCAATTATTATTCAAATATCAAAACGTACAACAATTACAATTATCTACGTTGTATTAAAAACACACATGCAGACTTCAGAAAAAAAGGGAAAATTATACAAATTGTACCAATCAATTAATTAATTATTTCAAAGGAAATCACTTCTGTTATTTTTTTTACCCTCGACAACCTGGATTTCAACCCAAACATAAAATGAATGTTCAACAAATAAATCATTACCATAAGTAACCACTATTAAAAGGATCGTATTTAGAATATTGGATTGGATTTGATTAAGGACCTACAAAAACTTTACATTTAGCAAGATGTATAGTATGATTTTTAATTTTAAATGAAATATCCTAGGAATTACCTATCCAAAGACATACACATCAGTTGCACGAAACTGTTGTACTGTAATTAAAGTTCTTCCGAATTAAGTAGAACAATACAATTGAAATCATCTGCAAAGAACCCATTCGGTAGAGTCGATGGGGACATGTGTTATGCTTCCAATGCTTTGTCTATGAAACTAACTTTAACCTCCTATAATCCTCTGTGTCACATCAGCAGCTTAGAACACAAATAAAGATTCCCTATTTCGTAAATCCTTCCCGTAGAAAATGAACACCTAAATGATTTTTGAATCTAACAGGGCTTTTGAGGTAACATTATCGAATGCAGTTATTTTACTCCCTCAACTTCAGGGTGACTAAAAGAAACATCGGTATGAATTAAAACCCAAATTCTATACTATCAACATGCAACATTAACTTGATATTTACACTACCTTCAATATATAGTATTTAATGAATGGGAAATTCACTTAATCCGTTCCGGCAAAATTGAATTATAACATCTACAATCTTATTCGTGATGAACATGCACCAGATAAACTTGGATATACATCGACACTATCTATCAATGTATCACTTCAAATCGGCAACTGTAACAGAAAATAACATTATGTATTTTTTTAACTCTTGATCTTCACCTGGAAACACTATTATAATATGGAAATATTCATTATTGGACCCTGTTTGGCACGATCCCCTCTTTTCAAGAACAATATTAAGATGCGACCCTCTTCTCCTCTTCTTCTGTATCTTTTAATGCTGAACATCCCTGGTTAATTATTTGTATGCTATATATGGTTGGAATTATTCTAAAAATCCTCTATTTTAGTCATTTATGTATGGATGCGGGTGTCAGTCATTTTGTATGAATATTTTTGTGCACGAGACTATTGCATAGTGAATAATCTTTTTATAATAGTATGCATACTAAATACATAATTTTTTGTTAATATTTTTGCAAAAATATATATATTTTTTGTAATATTCATTATTATTTGTATAACTGCGGAATTTACATTTCAAGTTCTTGATTTGATAAAACCGCTCTCCCATATAATCTAAAAGCTTCAAACCCTTTTCCAATACCATCGTACGAACATTAAAAGCATCAGATTTTCGGGTGAGGTTACTGATGCTCTTTGTCTCTAAAATATGTTTTTTTTTTTCTAAAAAAAAAATAAAAAGGAAAACATACACCACCTTAAAATAACCTCACCCACCAAATGTATGAACAAAGAGAACAAAATTTCAATACAAACCCACGACGAAGCCACCCGTTTCAAGAAGGATGTAACCAACCCAAATAGAAGGATGTCACTGCTCCTACTAAAGGAGTCCCTGGAAGGATGTCATGTTTTTAAAATTAAAACAAATAAACAATTATTTATGTAGTTTTATTTACATTTACATAAACTTAATCTTTAACTCCCTTCAGCACTGTGTCTGTAAGAGATTGGAAATCATTAGATTTCCATTAGGTTACTGAAGACCCTTTACCTCACTCAAAGGATGTAAGGATGTGACTTGACCCAGATGAGGGATAGCTACTATCTCAAGCAATATGGGACTACTAAAAGGACAAGGTGCCATTAAGGATTGCCGCTTGGACTCAAAGGAGATCGATTTCTTCTGAAAATAACTATATCTAAGCCCTGTTTTCAATATTTGAATAAACGATTGTGATTTTTGTGATACTAATCTAACGATTGTATTTTTACTGATTTTTAGTTTCGGTAAAAAAAGAGGCAGGTTTGTATTATATATGTATATATATTAATGTAGGGCTCGATTGCTTTAAGATTCAGATATACCAACGAATAGTACCCTTAAAAATGAACAAAGGTATCATTTAGTTAAAACAAAAATTCAAAATAAGTATTCATTTTCGATTTTAGAAAGGAAACTAAATCTTCTTTGATGCCACATCAAAATTATATAAAATTCCCAATTAAAACTAATTGTTCAGATTAAAACACATTCAATATATATTTCTTATTAGTTTGTATTTGTATTTATATTAGCTTAAAAAACAAATCCAAACAAGGTTAGAACACAGTATTCAAAACATTCAATTATTGACGAAAATTGCATACATTTTTCTTCACACACATGAACTAAATCGACGGCATATACTTTTTTTGTTGTTGTTTAATTTGTTTCGTTATCCTCTGCTTGCGCTGCACTCTTTTAAAATAGACAATTAAAATGATTTATAAAATCGCTTTGAATATAAAAATCACTTATATCTCTAATGCTTAGCGTTCACACTCAGATGGAGCAGCCACGCCCACAATCTGGGCCTGACCGCCCATCACACATATGTAAGAGTCGGTCGACTGCAGTTGGCCATACACAAAAATTGGATAAAAATTCAAGCGTAGCTTCGTCTATTTACAAAAATATGGTTGCACGTTTATGTTTTGGTTTGGATTTGTTAAGTTTTTTTTTCGTTTTTTCGTTTAATTTCTTAGCCGTTTTTAGAAACATTTCGAATACATTTTGTGGAGACCGTTTTTTTGGAACATCGATAACACGCTAAGGTTCTTGACAATGACACAAGAAGACAACTAAGGCTGGATCTGGAGCTGCATCAGGAGGGAGATTGGATATTGGAGATGGGATTGTTGAGTGTCTCAGTTTAACAATTGCAAAATAAACCAGCAAAGCGGCTACCAAACGGATTTCGAGTGCTGGCTGGAGGATGGGCTGTGGGCTTTGACTTTGACCCTTGACTTGAAGTACAATAGGCATTATTCGATATTTCTCGTTTGATTCGTCGTGCTTGACTTTCGGATTTTATACTTTAAAATGCTTTCTTTATTATATAATATGCTCGTATTTACGTTTTTTTTAAAAGCTGACAACAAATGGAAATGCTTATTTAGAGAGAGGAGGTACACTCAAAAAAATGCTGAAGCACAGCTGCTGCTACTCCGTCTGTCCGATCATCATTGTACATTTTGTACATAACGATTTGCTGATTTGTCTGGCCCACCACGATATGGAGTGCTGCTGCTATTGCCATATCCGGTTCCGGTTCTGGTTGCAGTTCCGGTTACGGCCACATTGCCTAGTGTGTGTCCTATGGGGGTGGTGGTGGTGGTGGTGTCTGTCTGCCATCTCCGCCTGCCTGCTGCCCAAGTTTATAATTCATTATCATCGTATTTCTATATAAGTGTTTGCTGAATGTTATACATAGTCCTTAGAAGGTAACCCTTACTGTTCTGTACGCCCACCGTGCATGTTTGTCGGTTTCCTAGTCACAATCCTTTCGTCCTTTAGCTAACTAGCAATTAGTTACATATGTATACACACCGGGGCGCCAACGGTTCGTTCGCTCAATTCGCATTACATTCGCTATTTACATGGAACTCAAAGTTACGCTTCATAAATTTTGACTAGTTGCCTTGAAGGGGTCTCTCTGTCTCTCTCTCGTTACTCCTTAATTACGGTTACTCGTTACTCGATAATCGTCGCTATTCGTTCGCTTATGTTGTGTGGAATTTTTCGGCAAAAATGCTTCCTTGGGTTCCTACTACATATGTACTTTGAGAGAAAAATGCTAGTTTTTGAAATCCTTTGGATACACACTTGATCATCTTGATCATCATTAATTCCTCATTCACACTCTAGCAGATGTTGGTGCTATATATCCTTGTTGTGCTTTCATAAGAGCCTTACACACACAGTTGTTGTTTATTCTAGACCTATATCACCGCTTAATTGTCTTAAACACTCTAATTATTTTAGCATCCTTCGCTGCTGATCCGACACCGTCCCTATGTCTTTTATTCGTTTGTTTGTTTGGTTGAGTTGTGAGTTGTTTGTTGGTTGTGTCTTACGCAGTTAGTTGATTGATATTATGAAAGTGGTGTGTGTGTGCCTCTACTTATCAAAGTTGCTCGAATTCCTCACAGTTCCTTACGTGTCTATGTATGTATGGTTGTCAGCATATATATATAGTATGTATATATTATAATGAATCATACAATATATGCGTACTTTGCAAGGTATTAATTATGTATTATGAAACCAATGCGATCCTATGCAAAACGTTATTCATTATATGTAAGTATGTATATACTCGTATGAATGTATGTACTGTTTTGCGTCGTTTGTACATAAAAATATATTGTATATTTATGCCAAATATGTAGGGGTTTGCTGTTTTGCTGCCATAAACAGCTTTATAATTATCGTATGGCCGAGACTCTCTCGGCCCTTTGCTTGTTTGTACATTTTGAAAGCGAAATCGCGAAATCGAACCACCGTTCGAATACATAACGCGCTTCGTATTTCTATATATGTATTTAGTTTAAACTGTTGTTTTCGTCCTGTGATTCTTAGGAAACATTTTTGAAATGATATACAAAATACACACTACAAGTTGATTTCAAAAGAAAACGAAACGAAAAAGCTTTTAGCTTGTATTCGTATAGTTCTGATGTCTTTCTTCTGCTTTGCTTGCTTTTTTTTCATGCTTTCGATGCTGCTTAATGGGTAATCGTACTATAAATAAATAGCATTTGCTGCATATTTGCATTAATAGTTGCGCTACTTTTAGTAATAGACGCGTTTTACTAGGCCTAATACAAATAGCGCTGATCTAAGGCTGTATTGCAAACCATTTTCCATATTGTGTGGGCTCCTTGCTCCTGCTCGTCTTAATTTATATCGAATCTTGTTTATTTTTAAAGCACTTAGAACTAAACAAAAGTGTGTAGCAGTAATAAGAAAAAAAACAATACATTATATACAGCCAAACCCTTGCGAAGAGGTTCGATTACGCCTTACACATACTACACGAAATATACAATAAGTCTTGTGATGTGTCTTGTATACATGATCATAATGGGATTTGGTTTCTTTCGGGAATTAGTGATTGCGCTTTGGCTTGTCACGCTCGAAGCTGATGCTCGTCCTGCCCGTCGTCCCTCAGCTGTGCAGGTGTAGCCATGTGGCCAATATCGCCATTAGGAGCAGACAATCGGACATTCTGTGAGTCTGGGCGGCACTCATGCCAGTCTCGCCACATTTGCCTGACAAAATAAATAAACATTGAGTTAGATTCCCTATTTCACACTCAAAGTTCTAGGTTAGACTCACCCAAAACGGATAGATTGGCCACCAAGTGATGCTCGGGCGGCTTCTGTGTGCCCCTATAGCAGGCGTCGCCCACAACCAGCTTGGCAGCAGTTCCCTCCGTGGGTCGATAGGTCAGACACACGCCGTGCTTGCTGCCCTTGTGGCGAGCAATCACGTAAAAGGTGCTGTTTTCGCTCCAGGACCCATGACAGGAGTATTCTAGAGAGGTAAACCAACAGTTAAACATGAGTTTCTCAAATTAAATTTAGAGCTACTCACCCTCTTCTCCGTCCACGCTGCACAGCGGACTGACATCGATCAAGTTCTCCGCGGTACATCCTATCCAGAGCTGACGCTGGGCATTGTAGTTGGGCACACAGCCGGGTACATCCCGTCGATTCCTCGTGGCCACAAAGCCCACGCTCGTATCACTGCTATTGGTCTTTTCCAGGACCAAGGCCTGCTGCTGCTCCTCCGCCTGCGGATCCTTGGGCGCATCACGTCGGCTGCGAACTGGCAGGCCTCGAGTATTGGCATGCCACGAGCCGCGCTCCATACGCTCCGCATTCCGGAAACTCAGCGAGCTGTGTCTGAAACCACGGAAATAGATTGACAAATGCCAGAGGTAAGAGGCGGCTGACGTACCCTTTATGACCGAAACTGCCCGAGTCAGGGCTCTCGTGGTGATGATGTCCATGGCCCAAATGGGACTTGCCGTTGTGATTGCGCTTGTGGCGCGTGGCCAGATACGGCGGCCCGATGGCGCCGCGCAGCGTATAGATGCCCTCCATAGGACACATGGCCAGGTCAGGATTGCTCGCTGAAAAGCGTAATAAAACAAAGACTTAATACGGCTCGGTGGGGAGTGCAGTGACTGCAGTATCCTTACCCAGCAAGGTAATGTAGGACATCTTATTAATGTCAAAGTGATCCGGTGCACAGGCGTCCTCCAGGCGAATGGCCGGCTTGCCCGTCTGTATCTCGATGACAAACGTGTCCCGGCGGTAGAACATCATGCACATGAATCCCGATTGGCTGCGGGGTGCGAAATGGAGCGAACATTGAATTGGAGTGGAAAAAGGGGAGAGCAGGGATGCGGGGAGCTTTTCAATTTTAGGGCCACTTACCACCCGGTCGTGTAGTGCACCACGGCCATCATTTCGGTCGAGGTCTGTTTATTTATCTGCTCGCACAGCGCACGTGTCTCCATGTAGCCGTTGGGCTTAATAATGTGCACGGACCCGTCGCTGCAAAGAATCGTCATTCAGTTTGAGTTGTGTGACAACCTCAGGCCGCAGGCCTATTTGCTACTCACTTGGAATGATAATTGTAGACGGCATTGCCCATGAGGGCATGCCAGTGGCGTGGACCTTTGAACCAGGCTGGGAAGTCGCAGCGCTCGGCTACCGGCGGTTTTCGCAGCGACATGATACGTGAGCCAACCTAGGGGAAAGGGGAGTTAGTTAGTTCGATTTCTAGTTTCGCCCTAGGGTGTCCTCAACTTGGAAAAAGGAGAGGTTCTGCACAGTTGGGAAAAAGAATAAAACAAAATATGGTATATGATCTGATAAAGTATTTTTTTTTAGAAATTTAAATATAAATAAATTTCTAAAGAAATACTTTATCAGAATTTGCAGAGTCGCTAAGACCAACTTAGCAGTACGTTTTTAAAAAATGTTTTCTACTTTGAGCCCAGTTTACAAACTAGCTAATCGCATTTTGACCTTCCATAAGATAACCTGGTTGGCTTTATCAACAGATTAATTCTGCCAACAGAAGGCTAAAAAAAACCTCTGAAAAGAGATTCAGGTTGTGTTGGTTTAAACTACGAAACTTCTTTTACAGACAGACTGACATGTCTCGATTAAACTTCAGAGCAAGTAGTCCAAACCTCGCTCCGTTTTTCCGTCATCTTCAGGTTTTTCACCGAAAAAAAGAAAGAAATCAGCTAAGAGTCAAAGGCCAAGAGATAAGCCAAAAAGAACATGACCCACTAGATCCATGAGCAAGGTGAGCCTGGCCAAGAACTTGTAAACTTTTTACGTTCTCAAAACCATGCAAAAAACGCTTGCCTGATTTTAACAACATTTTTGGCAAACACATTTTTTTCTGAGTGCAATTAAGTGAAAATGACAGGTGAACAGGGGAGGGGGTAGCTGAGAGTCGGGCCTGGGGAACGAGGTAATCGGGCATGGGTCTGTGTGCTGAATTGGGGCTTCTTGAAAATGCTTACCTCGGCACTGTCTAAGCCATTGCAAGTGGCGTCGCCGGATTGGGCCAGCTTATATTCGGCATCCTTCGAGCTGAGCACGCTGGGGCCGCCTGCAAAGGTTACGAATGTGCATGGGTATTAGGACTCAAACAAAAGTTTCATCCTGTTTGCCCGAGGGCTGGCTTGGCTGCTTACCCATCAGTGAGGAGATTTTCTCGTAGACAAAGCAGCGATAGCGCTCCTCGTTCGAAATGGCATGATGGTGCGAGACCAGGCCCACCAAATAGCGTGAGTTGCCATCCTTCCAGGTCGCCAGGCATGTCAGCTCCTCGACTGCGACGAGGGACGGAAGGAAGGATGAACGGAAGTTAGAAAGGATGTTCGCCTTGAGCTCCAGCAAGTAGCGATGATGAGTCATTGTCACTGGCAATGGCGGCGAGACTTACCCGTACTCTCGGTGCCCTGGACATCGGGACAAGCCTGGAAGCTCAGAAGGAGGCGACTCTCCTCGGTGCAGCTCTCAATGTTGGACACCGGCGACTTGCACTCCCCATGGCCACGATTATACGTGAAGATGAAGGGTCCTGCAATGGGAATAGAGTGTAGTAGGATGAGTAAGATCCCCGGGTCCCTGAACTGCACTCCAAGTTCGTTGCTTGCAACACTCACCCTTCAGCGGACACTTGACCGGCTCGGCGCTCTCCCGGAAAAGCGAGTAGAGCAGGGCATCGCCCGGGATTTGGTCGCAGAGATTCTGTAAAGTCTCACGGCCCTTGCAAAAGTCTGGGGGACATGATTATTTTAAAAGCACAAATAAAAATTCAATTAATGCAAATCGCAAATGATGTTGTCTGGTTGAGGAGAACACAGAACACATAGAAGTAGGAAAAAGTAGTAGTACATAGTAGTGTGGTAGTGGGTAGTAGTAGCAGTATTTAGTAGTAGAAAGTAGTTAAGGTTAAGTGGGAATAGTAAATAGTAGTAGGTAGTAGCAACACATTAAAGTAAGGAAAGGAAAACCAAATCTACAAAGGGCTAGGAATTTCCAAAAAATGTATAGTTTTTTGCTTTTTTTGTATATCGGTTGAGTGCCGCACTGGAAGCTGCTTGCTTGCTCGCCGACTGGCTGGGAATTCTTCATCCATCCCAGGGCCATCGCCCAAGCATGCCATTTAAATTGCACAGAAATTTGTTTAATTAAGTGGCCGCCGCTCTGATGCCGATGGTCCCGGGGAGAAAATTGCGCAAATAAATGACGAAATGAAGCTTTAAATCAGCAGAAATGTCGCAAGTTGAGCGTGGCAGCGGCGACTGTTGCGTGTTGCAAGTTGCTGCGGTCACGGCCCCAGAGCAGAGCTTCCCAGCTTCAAGTGCGGCACCACCAACCGGCGGAGAAACAACAACAATTTCTGTGGAAATGTGTAAAAAGCAGCGGTAAGTACAATACATAAGTAAGATAAGTATGTAAGTTCCAGAAAAAACAAAAAAAAATAAAAAATCCAAGGAAAACAGGAGAAAAAAAAAGCAAACAAACCGAGGGCGGTAAGGAAGAACAAACCAAAGACTTATGACGTTCACAGAAATAACTTAAAGACAAGAGTTTTTCATTTTTTCAGCGGCATTTCCTTGGGCCGTGTGTGGAACACTGCACTGCCCAACTTCTGTGTTGTAAACTTAACTGAAAGGCACGACACGTTCGAAAATAAAGAACCGAAAAGCAAAAACACACACTTGGTTCATCTTGTTCTTCCGGCTCTACGAGCAGAAGCACATGGGATGGGATTGGGTTGGGATGGTGGGACGAGGTGGGGTTATGGGAATCAGGGTTATGGGGGCTGGGACTCGGGTTGAGAAACAGAGGTAGTTACGTTTGTAAAATAATATTAGTGCCCTGGCAGGGCCTTATATAAGGTATTTGTTGCTAGAGCAAGCATAACATTTGAACTTAACTAAAAAATAATAACAAACATTTACTCATGATGAATAAATTGGGTATTCGGTGGTTTCTGTTTTTATGGCAAACGCGAGAGTTATATGTACTGTATGTGGCACATATAAGTTCGTTCTTAGTTTTTTTTTTTTTTTTTTTGGTAAAGGGTCCTCTCTTTTTTCGTTTCTTTTTTTTTTAAGGCTACTGGTTAAGGTTGTAGAGTTGTTGTTAAAAGTTAATTGTAACTAAAATCCATTTCGTATTGGCCTATAGACCAACAGAAGCAGATATGATATAATATATACATAAAACACATTCAGGCATGGTTCTCAACATTACAAAAATGTTTACAGCTAAAAAGGCACACAACAAACGTATTTGGTTTTTGTTTAAACAATTCTTTCAACAAATTGAACCGTTTCGGTTTTCAGTTTGTTTCTTTAGCAATACAGCAAGGCTACGGCAAGTATAACTCAAAAACAGGCACACGCAGAGTAAGTCGCAAAAAGAGGTACAAATCATGGGTAAAGAAAAAGTAATACCAATTATGTAGTAGATGTGTGTTTGGTGTTTGGTGTAAAAAGCCAAAAAGGATATGCAGGATGGGGGGGGGGGATACACACACACATGTGTGGGGGCCTTGTGGCGCTTTTGAGTAATGATTGTAATTAAGTAGCAACTACACTTTATGAGTTATACAAGGCACAAAACAAAGGTGGTGTCGTGGTGGGCGTGGCATTACGTGAGCGTTTGAGTGTCGTGTGTCCGGAGTGTGTGTGTGTGTTTGGGGGTGTTGAGTGTGTGTAATGGTCAAATACTACTGAGAAGCGTTTGTAGCATATATAGGAGTATATCATGACAAGGCAAAAAACGACACATCACAGACATGGAAAAAGAACCGAAAGGGAAAAAAATGGAAAATAAATTATAATACTTTTGCAGTTGGTTTTTCGGTATTCGGTTTGGGTTAAGGTTTTATTTTTGTTTTGTTTTGTTTTTTTTTTTTTAGGTCGCAGCGACCGTTAAGCGCAGAGTTATATTAGATAGCCGGGCTAAATTACAGTAGTAGAGTGGCCCAAAACATTCTAACACACACGCACAACACAATGATAAATGAGAGAGACACACACAGAGAGCTAGAAAGAAGGAGGAACACACCGAAAAAGGAACGAAGGATATATTCAACCAACGAACGAACGAACGAACAAACGACACAATTGTAACTTATGAGTAACCGAGAGAGCAGAAATTGTTGAGTTTCATGTTAAAATTACATTAATTAAATTACACACATGTATGTACATTGTACGTGGTACGGGGTTTTTTTTTTTTACTTATAACCGAAACACTGAATAAAAACTAATTAAACAACGAGAAGGCAACTGAACTGAAAAGAAACCAAAACGAGAAAGAAAGAGGATACCAACTGAAAAGGACACAAACACGGACACACACGGGAAAGGAAGAGAGAACAACACAAACACAGAATAATGGTGAACCCATAGAGCAAATAGTAGTACGAATAGTAGTAAGTAGTAGGGTAGTAAGTAGTAAGGTAAAGTAGTAAGTAGTAGGTTGTTAGGTTAGGTAGAATGTAGTAAGAAGAAAGTACAATAAGTAATTGATAAATGAGAGACAATTATACTAGCGGTCACCGGGCAGCCCATCCCAACATTTCATCATCATATACACAAAGCTGTATATATATACAATATATATTTGTTGCTAAATATATATCACTTTACTTTTTCTTTCATTTTCTTTTTTTTATTGTGCTTCGTTTTTTTCTCATAAGCATGTGCATAAAGGAGCACAAAATTTAGCTGAAATCCTTTCTGTTTTTGACGTTCACGAAATTGAATTAGAAAACAAAGTATGACAGAGAGTAAGTAAAAGTAATGAGCGCAGGGCGTTCTATACAAAAATGTGTCTCGAATTCGCTTTCATAGGCTCCTTGAGGAAACAAATGAATTTTCCTGTATTTAAATCCTTTTTTTATCATTCGTTTTTTTTTTTTATCACTAAAGCGAAAACAGAAATCAAAAGCGAGAGGGAGTGGTAGGTGAGAGGTAGATAGGTAGGGGTTCTTGTGGCGGGATGGATTTATGGGGTGCATTTCGGGGGATCGGACAACTGAAGAAACTCAACAGACCGTTTTTAAAACGAAATTTGAAAGGCATTCTTTTTGAAATGGAATGGGCATTGGGGTTGTACGATTTCCAAGAGCTTTGGTAGACTTGAGATCTGATTAGGATATAAAAAAATCAAGGCAAAGAATTATTATTATTCCGAAAAGATGTGATTATTAATGAACCATAATAAGGAGGAGAGATTTACAAACCGTTCGCTCGGATCACAGTCAATATTGGAGGTTTCAAGTGAGGAGAAACAATGGCAAAAACTTATAGGTAGGTTAGGGGTTTTATATATTACAAGTGTGTGTTTATGTACATATCGTCATGCACCGCTACCAAATCTTGGAAATCCTACGTCCAGCTTCGTCCAGAGCCGAAGCTCTAGATTATTATTTTTTGTTTTTTTGGGTTAATTCTTTTGTTTTAATTTATTTGCTTTTTTTTCGCTCGCTCATGGTTTTACTGTACAAAGTTGATGATGATTTTTTGTTAGCAGTGGATTAATTATAAACATTAATAATCATAATCATGTACAAATACAAAGAGTTATATATAATATTCAAAAAACAAAAGTCAAAGCGTCTCAATTGGTGACAACGAACAGTATCTCAGAAAGTAAACGGAAAATCGAAATCAATCGGTAGTAAATATGTATGTAAGTATGTATGTACCAACAAACAAACACAATTAAATATCTGTACAAGAGAATATATGGAATAATTGGACCTTTATTTACAGCGTTGTGTGTGATTTTGTCATTTTAGTTCATAAGTACGAGCCACATTTCAGTTTGTGGTTCTAAGCGTCGTAGCTGCCTCTTTCTGCTGCTGCTGATGATGATTGCTTTATGTGGCTACGAGTGAGTATTTAATGTTTAACCAGGTAAAATCTACTTAATGCGGCTCTCTACGCACTCCCCAATAATCCAACAGCAAAGGGGGGGAGACAGACAGACACGCGACCAGGACACGGGACACGGGACACGAGACTCGGGACAGAGCCAGTTAAGTGAGCAGAGCATAAAAATAATAAATAAGTATCAACAAAACACAGAGCCTAACCGTAAAAGTAACAAAAACAAGGCATACAAATTAAGACGAATGGGGTTTATGGCACGACTTTATGCCTATATAATATATACAATACTCTATTCTCATCTATTATATATACAAATATATATAGATGGACGTGTATCCACAAAATTGACAATGGAACCGCGACGGATGGCAAATAACCGGGCCAAAATGGAACACAGACCGACCAGGAGCTCTGAATAGAAGCCAGGACAAGCCGGGGGGACTCAGGAGCACGGAGCATGGAGGAGCGGAGCCGGAGCCGTAGCGACAACAAATTAATAGAACAAACGGGGACGACGACAACCAAAACGGGCAAAAAATGAATGAGCACATAAAATATTGCATAAATAAATGAAATGAATTGAAATGAAAATGGCAATGTGAATATATATATATATATATATATATATAAATATTTGTATGTATATGTAAGGTAGGAAAAACAACAATTGGCAACAGCACACACACCGTGGCCAGGAGCGGAGGCCAGGACCCCGGGAAGCAGCACTCGAAATTGGTTGACACCCCGGGCTCCCAACGCCCGATGCCCGACGCCATGGAATCGCCCCGGAATCGGAATCCGGCTCTGTTCCCGGGTGTCCCTAGGTAAATAAGTTTTTATGCCCCGACAAATACATACATATATATGCTGCGAAAACTGTACCAGCTCACGCAGGGGGGGAAAAACGAGGCGAAAAAAGGCGGAAAAAGGAGAAAACGGAACAACAGTGGGCGCATGAAAATGCCAAAAACTATATAAAATAAAATAAACGTCGGTGTCGGACTAGGCTGGGTTCCTGTGCCGCCGCCGCCTCCTCCTGGTTTTGGCTAACAAATTACCCAGTCGCACAGGTTGAAGCTCGCACAACTCCCCTCCAGAAGCACCCAAACACACGCACACCCACATCCATGTCCACACCCACGCCCATACCCATACCTATACCCACACCCAGGCCCACACCCACTTACACCCGCGATGGAATGGCAATGCCCTGCTATGTGTGTGCGTGTTGTTATTGTTGATGATGATTTTTTTCCTCCTTTTCGTTTCCTTTTTTCCTCCTTTTTGGCTTGGCATGGCAAACATTTTTACCGACATTTGATTAAATTTAAATATGCTTGTTCCGAAATTGGCCAAAGCATGTCCCGCGTTATGTTATAACACCAAATAATATCAAGGAAATTATGAGGGCGAAAAGAATGCGAGTGTGCGAGGCGCCAACTGGGGGGAACGAAAACCCGGAAAAAAGGAAAACAAAAAAAGCCAGATAAACTCATAATAAAAATCCCCGAAAAAACATGGAAAGTCTGCGAAAAATTAACGATGAAAATATTTCCACAAAAAAAACAGGAGAACTCAAGAAGAGGGCGGCCCCTCGAAAAAAAAGGTGAGTGCTCGGATGCCGTCGTAGTTTTGCTTAATTATTTTAATTATTTTTATTTACCGCCTACACTGCGCCGCGCTGCAATTAAAACGCTGCGGCGGCCTGGCCTTCATTGAGTGCCCATCACCCCAGCCTAGGTTATAGTTCCCTCCTCCCGGTTTTCTTTTTTTTTTTTTTGTATATATATATCCTTTGCTTTTTTGCAAGTGAAGTGGAAGGTTGCTCTGGTAGTGAAAATTGGTATGCAAATTCTGACTGGCGGCCCGTCAAACGCTACACAAAATACCTGGCCAAAAGTGCGCTCTGACTTAAATAAAAAATGCCGTAAACATAATTAAGGTGGGCAGCAGTTTGGGGCGTGGCAGGTACTCGAGTGGCCAGTGATACTCGTACTTCTGCTATGTGTAGTTTCTATTCGAAAATGCAATTTAAATGGCAGTTAGCAAACGCCCCGAAGTAGGCAATAGCTTTTGATGGCTAGCATCGGATTATCATTGATGCCAATGAATTGAAGGTTTCAGGATTCGTGAGAGGCGGCAGGAGTGGCTCGTTCATTTGATTGGCAGCTCGTTTGCACACACTTTACTTCTACGGCACACACTCAAGGCCAACGGAAGGAGGATTAAATGTATTCAAATTGATTTTAAGTGTATCAAGGTGTATGTTGCAAGAAAATTATAACTTTATGCTTTTAATATCAGATTTATTTCGTTTAAATCTACGATTAATTGTATCGAAAACTGTCAATTGCATCAATAATCGAATTTACAGGAAAATAGTCTTGACTCTACGACCTTATTGTAAACCCTTTTGAAAACCTTTTTGTATAAGTATTTGAAATTTATAAATCTTTAAAATTTTCTATATCTTTTATAATTTATTTCGATTAATTTCTATTAATACTAGCGCATATTTAATTAATTATCTGATTTAATAATCGATAAATGAGCTTCTTTTTTGTCATTTGTAATCCTAAAAAGTTTAAACTGCCTTTTAGAATCCCTAAAACAAAGCACCTATTATTCTGCCCAAATGTGTGTGCCTTTGCATAAGTGTATGTGTGCTGGGGAATATCCTTGCATATCCTTTGATGCCCGACACGAGTGAAAACGACACTACATTAGCTGTAGACCAATTAACAAGGCTTTCCCTGCTAATCCCATATGTGTACAAGTTTTCAGTAATTGAAACTGTCGACTGTCTAAGTCCAATTACTGCCTGCCATTCGCCATTGCCACTGCCATTGTTCGTGTGTGTGCTGGCTGTGTGTGTGTGTGTGGGCCATAAAAATGACTGAAATGAAAGTATCGTAATTGAAAGCAACTTTATTATGCCGCTGCTGAAAATCTCAATTTAAAGCGCATTAAAATTGCTACTACTATTTGTGATGGATGAGCTCTTACTCGGCATTTTCAGCGCCGGGAGGGCTTGCTCTTTTATCCAAAACTGAAATTAAATCTTGTACGAGTAGATTGTGCTTCGTTGTGTGTGTTTGTGTTTGTGCCGGAGTGCTTATCGTGTGTGCTTGTGTGACAATCTAAACAAATAATGATTTAATAAAGAACATGCACACACGCACGCAATTCCATTGTACTATTGATACCATTGTTTTACGGTCTGCTAATCAAAACGAACTCAGCTCCGCCCCCGCCATCAGTTTTACGGCCCTGAAGGCTCTTGAATTATAAATGAGACCTAAAACTCTCGTTTAATATTTAAACAAAATCAAATCAAGGAAAAAAGGAAGGCAGGCAGGCAGTCAGCCAGCCAGCAGCAACACGAGTCAGTCAGGCAGTCGAGTCGGGCTTTCGGGCTGTGAGGCGGCCAAGACAGCCAGTCAAACAGTCAGCCAGTCAGTTGGACTGGAGCTCGGAAATATCAAGTGGAAAATATCAAATTGTGAAGCCAAAGAGGAGCTGGAGACGGGTGGGCGTGGCCCCAGGACTGGCGTTTTTCAAATGCGAGGCCAAACTGTCTGACTGCGCTGTGGGCCAAGAGAGCTCGCCACTTAAACTAATTTGATTTCTATTGAGGCAAACAAATAATAAATAATGAATTTACATTTCTATGCGTGTCCGGACGGATTCCGGATTCCGTTGCCATGACTGAGCACTGAAGTGTGTATGTAAGAAGGTCGAGGGTCGTTGGGTGTTGGTTGCATTATGTGCAACATCCTATGCTATATACTCCTCCATTCAGAGTCTTAATTGCGCCCTCACTCTTGGCTATTTCCACTGGTAATTAGGTGCAGTCGGAGCTCTGGAGGAGACTCGCCTACCTGATTAAGAACTAAGAGGATTACAGCAATTAACAGCGAATTATGGATGCGAATAAAATGTGTTTTTTGCAAGCGGTCTATACTTTTAGATAAGTGTTATATAGACACAAATAAGTTTGAATCCCTGCGAGACAATGGGGAAAATGCTTTGCCACTCGCTGTTCCCAGCTCGGTGTCAAGTTTCCAATTTCCATTTTCATTTACTCCGCCCTCCGCCCTCTCCGACCTATAAATAAATCATGGGGCACACAGGGCCCAACCGGCAAAGTGGGTTGTGAATGTGAAACCCGATAAAGCGCCAAATAAAAAAAAGGAGGAACAAACTTGAGCAATAATTCTCCGGCTGCTCTTGAAAGTATGTACTAGAAATTATTGGAAATACAATCCACTGGCCCTATCCCATGGTATATATCCCAGTGTGGTGCCCGCCGCGTCTGCCGTCAGAGATTTGAATGGGCCTGGGGAAATGAAAACTGGTTCAAGACTTTACAATCAATACTCGTACCTCTGTCCGGTGTGCTGGTCTTTGGGTTTTTTTGTCATGATTTTGGAGGTGAGAGATTTATTTACAGATGAGTGGATGGGTCGCATCTCTGAGTCGCAACTAAATACAAGTTTGTTTTGTAAATACAAAAGTGTGTGGGTGCTCATTTGGGGTTCGGTTTTTGTTGTTTGCTATACAGAACGAACTATACAAATGGGAACAAACGCGAAACGAACTGTACAAGAACGTATGTATTGTAGCTGCGGCTGTTAAAAATTTACGAAAACTTCAAATATGCAAATTTCAAAACCAAAATCCAATCAAATTTCTCATGTGTGTGTGTGCACACACCTCGGTGTTCTCTGTGTTTGTTATTATTCATCTCTCGATATTTGAATCAAACTAGGCAAACACACACTCTTCACACACACGTATTTAAACTTTGAATTGCTCCAAATTGATTTGTAGTTCTAGCTTTAGCTTTAGTTTTAGTTTTAGTTTTAGCTTGGGTTTTGGTTTTCGGTTTTTTAGTAGGTTTTTTGGAGAGATCTTGTTGCTGTTGTTGTTGTTGAAAATGTTGAAGTAAGGAAAATATACATATCATATATAAATATTGAATAGAGTTTGCAAATATATATGGCTATATATTTAGATATATGTAATTGTTTCGTAATAAAAAATATATATGGAACAAACAATTCGTTATTATTTTTTAGCAGTCTCATGTCTCGTTTTTGTTTCTTTTATTGTAACTTTTTTTTATATATTTACACAATTTGTTTTTCGGTTTGTTTTTAATTATTTACAGTTAAGGTGAAACGAAAAGAATGCACAGAACCAAAGAGGAAACCAAACTGAAAAAGAGAGAAACGAAAAGTTCGTAACTAAAACTGGTTATCGTTTCCTGTAGAGCTGGCAAAGAATCGAAGTTTCCGCAAGAATCGATTTTGAAATCGATCAACATCGATGGTTTCCCAGCTCTAGTTTCCTGTTTTACTTTTTCTCTTCCTTTCGATTCGATTGAATGGGGGATTTGCCTTTATTTCAGTTAGAATTTGAATTAGAATTAGAATTGGAATTGGAATTAAAGAGGGCCGGGGAGATTGGTTTTCTTTCTAGCGACTAGACCTATGCACTTGCTGTGGCCCTCGATTTCGGTTTCAGTTTCAGTTTGGCTTTAATTGGTTGCTCTGTTGGGACGGGTTAATCTGCTAATCCGCTAATACGCTTGAAAATCGCAACTAAGTGACTTAATTGGATTGACACTAACGTTAGGTATTAGGTAATATTAATAGTGGTGGTGGTACGAGTAGTTTAAGTTGTAACCTTTTTCAGGATTATTTGCAACGTGTGTTTGTATTTAGGGGAAATATACAGTTGATTTTTGGTTTTTGTTATCGGTTTTCTAGTCGATTATATATATATTTTTTGCGGTTAGATATGTACTTCTTGTTGATTGATAGATTGAGTGGTTATTCGTTGTTGTCGATTGATTGATTGATTGATTGATTTGCTTGGTTGATTGCTTGATTAAAGTGAGGTGAGTTCGAGATATACAGAGAGAGAGGTAGAGAGAGGACCCTTGCCATGACAAACGTAAACAAAGTAGAGTTATTTTTATTCATTTCGTATGCAGAGTAATTGTTGTTTGAGACTATTTACAAGTTTGGTTTGGTTTGGTTTCTTTTTTTTTTTTTTTTTGTATAATTAACCAAAGATTGCATTGAAAATCATACGAGAACTGAAACCAAAAAACAAAACTGAAAGAAAAGTTCGAATAAAACCAAAGAGATGTAAGAACCTAAAGTAAAGTACCGAAATAATTAGTTATAAAAATCCTGCGTTTGTTTTGTGTGTGTTTTTTTAAATATATTTTTCCAAAAAAATAGTAAAACGTGTTTCTTCATCTTTGCTTTTCAGTTGATCATTTTGGACGGAACGAAAAACTTTTGTATTCTCGTTTTGAGTGAAATGAAAATAGCGCTTAAATGATAAGGTTAGGTTAGTCATGTTGGTTAACTAAGGGAGCATTTCGAAATATATGTAATAATAATAATAGGTTTGAAAATAATACAGATAACTGGTATTTTGAGATAGCGAGTTAGGAGATAGAGTCTTTGTATTTATCATTTTAGTTTGCTTGCTTTTTTTTTGCTTATAACTTATTTTAGAGAGAGATAGATAGGATAGAGATATAGAGAAAAATATAAAGTTAATGCTTACAATCATTCATATCGTCATTGGATCTCATTATGTACTGATCCGATGAAGATAGTCTTGAATGCCCGTTCGTATTGGGATGAGCTCCCCCCCTATGATCACTTTGTTTATTAGAGCTACGCATCGCCAGTGCAGATGGGTTCGACTGATGCATATACATACTATCACCTTCGCACTCACTTTCTTTATATTGGAGCACATTTTTATGCTTCTCATAGATAACCAGGCAACGATGACATCCTTTCCTAAAAAAGTTTTTTGGTTGCAACGAAAAGTTTTGTATTTTTGCTTATGGTATTTGGTATATGGGTATAGCTTGTAAATATGTTACGAGTATAATGGTATGGCAATATTCATGTTTTCTGTTTGGAATTTCTTTTTCTTTTTTTGGTTCGGTGGTGGGGTTGTGTTGTTGGCTTGTTTTCGGGTTTCTTGGCGGCAATCGACAAATAAAACGGATGGTAACTAGGGCTAAGACTTTGGCCGAGCATTCAGAAGGACCCTCCTCCGTGTGTTTTTTGTGTGTGTGTGAACGGAACCAAATATCTTATGTATATATACTATATACCGGGTGCAAACAAGGAGGAACACACACTAAGGCGCAACCCCTTGGCCTATATGAAGGAATTCGATTTCGATTTACTCTGGCATAAAAATGATCCCAGAAGAGGGCACAAAGTCGAAGCTGAAACGATCCTGAAGGGACTCAGACCAGTTCGAGTTTGGCCACTATTTATGGTAATATTTGTTGTTATATTTTCGATTGAAAAGCGATTACTAGGTTGATGTTTTATTTCGAGTTAAAGTAATTAAATGATCATCGAAAAGAACTCAAAGGACGTACACTTAAGAACGCAAGAAACTCACAAAATATATATGTTGTTGAAAAGTGATGTAAAAATATTTGGAATACATATTATTCGTATATATAAGTAGATAACGTATTAAAATAAACAGTTTCATTTTGGGTTTTTGTTTTGATTTAGATTCAGTTTTGTTTTTTTCTTGGTGATATCAGGCTAGATGTTGGGGTTCTGTTAGTTTCCTAGTTGGTAAGATAGTAGAGGGGACTCGATATGTTTACGATATTTATTATTGGTATACGACAAAAACTTGTACAAAACATAACGAATACGAAATGGGAAGCCGGAGGAGAGGGCGGGTCAGGCTGTGCATTAAATACGAGCTTAATCCCCGCCTTCGCCTTTGGCATCGCAGAGCAAAAAACGTCCAATAATATTAATGGAGAGTAAGGAAAAGCAGCGGAAAAATCAAAAAACATTTTCACATTTCAGCTACAACGGAAAAACTTAGCTTACGGATTAGGATTATTCATATGTTTATTAAATATTTATAAGCATAAACATGGCAAAACGCAAAATTCAAAATATAAACTCCACTTGGGTAACTTAATGTTTTGCATCCTTTTTGTTTTTTTGTGGGTTCTTTTTACTCCTCTTTTTTTCGCATTAAGGGAAGCAGCTTAAAAGGGTTTTAATTGTTTCTCTCATTGCTCTTTACGACTAAAAAACATTCATACGAAAGGAAAACAAAAGAAAAAGAAGGACGCCAGACCAAAGGCAAAGGGAATGCCTGGAAAAGTAGTCGTAGAACAAAAAGCAATATTCCTTAAATTTCTTTGGCTTTCGTTTCGTATCGTTTTAAATAAAAAAAACAGCATAAGGAAGGAAAACGAACAGCATCAAACACTGTTGCTAAGTAAGGTAAAATGGCAGAGAACAGAGAGTATGCAAAAGGCAGTTTTCTAAATTAAAAATACAATACGTGGATACGTAGGAGTTTGATTTAGTTTTTGGCTTTGTAGCCCAGTAGTAGTTACAACACAAGTGGGTACACAAAAACACATACACGGATATATCTATCGGGCGATATTCAGGGGTGGTGGAGACACAGATAGATAGAGAGATAGATAGATGCTGCTTTTTGTCTCAGTACATGACTCGCTCTTGTCAAACATCCGAATTACGAGCTACGCGCCGCGCCGCCTCTAAGGTGGCGCCTCTCCATGTGAAAGGAGGATGATGGAGGACCAGTGCGGCAAACAAACTCAACTCAAACCAGTTTCAAAGGCAAAAGTTAAGAACAGCAGCAGCAAGAGCAGGAGGAGGTAGCAAGAGCTGGAGCTGGAGGAACAGCAGCTGGCAGGCAGCGGGAACATCAACAACAGCGATAACGTTGACGACAGGTTTGACTGCTTGTGTGAGTGCAGTGGTACACAGAGAGAAATTGGATACTAACAAGGCCTAGAACTATAACTAATCTCATTAATAATAAGAACTTTAAAAATGTATTCCAGTTTTTAATCGTAGAAAATTCCTAATGCTGGAATATGTCATGTTATGAGAAGTTAATATTTATCGAATCGACAAACTGAAAATTCTTGCTAGATGCTTTTCATTATGTTAAATTAAGGAGTTAAAGAGTAAATAAGTCTTAATTGGATGTTAAAGGTCTTGTTTTAAATTACCCTGACAAAATTTCCTAATGAAAAGTTAAAATTTGTGGAAACGACAAACTGACAGCCTGAATACTAAAGTGTAGGCTATTCCTTATGATGAAGTACAGGTAAGACTTAAGTTGGGAAAAGTGTCTGTATAGAACATAACTGATTATATTTCCAAAAACCTTTTTAGATAATTTTTTATTAAATGACAAGCTCAAATTTCTCTAGCCCTTAAAAATATTATCCTTTCTTAACAAAAAAAAAAGACAAAACCTTGTAGTTTATCTCCGTGTACCTTAGCTACCATATATACGGGTACGTGTGTCTCCGCGTCTCCTTCGACATGGCTTGGTTCACCCTTCGCTGTTGTCTCAGTCCTTCTTTACACTCCACCCCACTCTGCCACACTCTGGCTGAGCTGGCTCCTTTTTAATGAGGTTAGTGCTGCATTTTGCCGCTCATGCGGAGGGTCCTCCGCCTTACCTTAACACAGTTTACCGAACACACACACCTTTTCCTCAGTCAGAAATGAAAACTTATTCAATTATAGGCACTCTTCGACAAAAGGAACCGGCGTAAAAGAATATACACATATATGTACATATAAATGTACATATATATAGATGTAGATGTGTGTGGCAAATGTAAACCAGAACATCTCATTTTCCACAGCCTCTGCCAAACAAAAAAAAACTTATGGGTCGCGCGAGTATCGGGTTGAGATGTTAGCATATATATATACATATTGTTAGCGGGTCGTTCGGAGGTAAAGTGATGGTACTTACTCGTCGACAATCAGATATTTGTTACCATCGGAGGCCGCACACCTGCCGCGATAGCTGAACTGTGAGCCCTTGATGTGTATGGATTGCTGATAGCCGGACAGGAACCAGGAGCCCTCCCACCGGGCCGGAAACGTGCAATTTGTGGGCGCTGCAAGCCAAAATACACAGAGTAATAATTTATTAATAAAAGACATAAGACCATTAATGCATTAAGATATTATATTCCAATTGCCTCCCCGTGGATGCGACCTCAATTGCGTTCATTGTTCATTTAAGAGGCGCATAAAAGAGCAGCATTTAAAGTACTCGTTGCTCAGTGGTCGCTTATTGATAAATTTAGATTTGTAGATTTGCGCTTGGCCACTTTCTTGGGCCTCTCCTTCTAATTGTATTGTCAAGTTTTTGGTGGCAAGATTTGTGGCTTTTTAATTTGTAAATTGTTTCAATTATTATTATGATTGTATTTAAGTGCGTGCGCATAAGGGGCCGCAAATTTACGACCTGCCGTCAAGAGCGGGACATGGGTAGGCTACGGATACGGATACGGATCCGCTTAAGGGAGGGCCAGGCGCATAAATAAGTTGAACAAGCCAGGCAACCGAAAACTGCTCGTAATAATAATAATGTCACACACAGACATGCTCACACATACACACCCTGAGAGGAGGAAAACTACCGAAATGGCAATTGTGAATATTAAAAAAAAAAAAAAATACAGAAAAAAGGAAACAGAGCCGAAATGGGAAAAGCGAAGCGGAGCCCAAGCCAAAGTATAGAGAAAGAAAGTTAGCTAACGGCATGCCACACTCACTCTCGCACACATACACACCGGGGCATGAGTACTATATCCCATACAATGGGTATAGACCCACAGATACATATAGAAAATGGTAAAACCACCCTCCAAGCCATACATACAGCTTAATGTTTGGGCACGATTGGCAGCGGCAGGGAGGAGTTGGCCCGGAGTTCGGAGTTTGGGACAAGGGTGGTGGGCAGGAACCGGAGCGCCGATGGAGATGGAGATGGCAGCAGTCCTGATGGTGATGGGCGCAGGGAGTGGGAAGTGGCAAGTCGGAGACGGAGGACGGTCCGAGCACAGGCTATGCATTCAAATACAGAAAACTGGCAAGGAGAGACGAATGTGCGCACCCGAGCCAGAAACAGAAGCACAATCAAAGGCAAAGAGGCGGTGCACTGTGGGAAAAGGTATACTAAACCTTTTATTTAAGAATTAATATTTATAAAAATTACTTTGTAATAATAAGCTAATATTTTTTAAATTATTGAATGAGCTTTAGAAAAAACAAATAATATTTAATGCTTAGATTTTGGCAAACAAATCATAGACAATTTTTGGGAACTGGTTAAAGAGAAAGCATTAAAGCATTAAATTAAAAAAAATCCTGTGAGTGTGCAAATTATCCTTAAGATTTAAAAATTCGAAAATATTTGAAATAATGAATACTAATGAGTGCTAATTTATTGTTTTATGATTCACAGGATTACCTTTAAGACCCAAGGTTTCCTAGGTTCCTCTTTAATGTTTTTAATTAATAAACATTTTTCAATTTAATTATAAAATCAATAGTCTTAGTTTTTCAATGTGTACCCAAACAGCAGCTACAACAACAAAGGGCAACGGCAACACGGTGCCACACACACACCCAACCGTACTTACAGCGATACACATTTTATTTTATTATTCCTTTCCTTTCTTTTATTTTACTTGTTCCTCGTTGATTCCTCCATTTTTTCGCTTTTTGTTTTTACATTTGCGGCAAACAAAAGGTACTCATGCGCAGGATCAGCGCAGCGCTCTGAACTCTGAGCCCCAACTGAGCCGGAGCTCAGACCGCCGACTATATGGAGTCGAACGTATAGCCAAAGTTATGCTCCAGCTCAGGCTGTGTGTGTGTGTGCGTTGTGTTGTGTTGTCCAATGACTTGTGCTTTTTACGGGCCGCATTCGCAGCCTGTCATAATGCGGCCCATACGCACAGCGGGCTTCCTTGTGTGAAAAGTGTAGCACACTTTGCCGGGCAGCCACCGCCCCGAACGAAGGTCCGGAAGCGGGAGCGAAGCCGGAACAGAGCGAACGGCGAACGGCGAACAGCGAATGGAGAGACCCGAAACCACCCCCCGCCTCGGCACACCCGACAAATAATTGTTTCGCCAATTTCAAGTACCGTGAATAATTTTCCAACATGATTCAATACTTTTGCCTGAGTGCCGCAGCGACTATTGTTGCTGCCGCTGCCTTTGCCGCTGCTACTCCTACTGGCAATACAATCATCGCACGTTGCCCTTCGCCCTTAATTCGCTACCCCTGAAATATGCTGCAGGACAAGCATAAGTAAATACAAGCTAAAAGCAAATATACGACCACGACCGCGACCGACTGCCATCCTGCCAGGCAGGCAGACAGACAAGCGTACAAATGCGTATAGACAGTTGAAATGACGGACGCGGGCACGGGGCTTTTCGGATATATTTTTGGTGTGTTTTTCGTTTGGATTAGAGTGGCTCAAAAGAAAAACAGAGCGGCGAAAAAAAAAATACGAGCAGTGGGGGAAATGAACAAGCTTAGGCAACAACAACAAAGCGAAAGCCAACAAAAAAAAAAAAAAAAGGGGGAAGAAAATAAAATAAAATAAGCTCAAAGAGTTGTGCTCCTCACAATGGATCCCTATAAACTGACAGTAATCAGGTGCATTAATCAAAATAAATCTCGGGGAGCTTTGTCAGCTGCACAGGGAAGCTACATACATCTCTAAGGCGCCTCTCTGCCAATACCGACATATACATGTGTTGCGAGGAAATAGAACAAGAAAAAGTTTTAAAAATGTCAAATAGGAACTTTTTAAAGACCTAGACAGAAAACTTTTCAAATATTTCATTGTAATATATATTTTGGAAAACCAAAAACACATGAAATACTATTTTTGTTGTTGATAAGAATTTGGGAAAGAAATATGTTTTATTTTACTCTATTAGATAATATAGAAATATTTGTAGATTTTTTGCTTAGTTCAAACACACGGAATGCTGTAGCAGAAACGGGACTGGTGGAACCTTTTTAGAAGCTAATGAAATGATGATAGAGAAGAGTTATATTCCCCTCCTTTAGATATAAACTGAAGCCTTTAGCAGACCTCCTAACCTTACCTAAACCAATGGCAATATTAATATTAATAATTGAAATATATTAAGATTGAATGAGTAAAATATATATAAATAATGGAAATATAACAAAAATACCTCTCCTCACTTAGATAATTGTACTATCTTCTATAACTAAATGAATTGCAATAAAAACCACTCATTGATGAACACTTTTTGACATCATTTCTTTCCTGCATTCAATTAAGACTGACAGCTAGACAATTTAAGACAATATTAATTGTTTAACTATGTACTACTACTCCGTCATTTGGTGGTCCTCACCCCCACCCAGTCTATTGTGACAAGCAATTTCCTATCGCTGGCAACGTGTACTTATCTTATCTGCGATGATCTATAATGACAACTTCAATGCGCTAACAACTCCTTAACCCAATTATGCTGCCCACACTTGGTGGGTGTGCGCAATTTGAAGAGGTCGTTCGTTAGGAGCTCGAACCGGGGTAGATGTAGAATGTGTGGTTACGGGAACACACTACTCCCTTTTCGAACATTACTGGACCACCCCTATTGACGGGACGCACTCTGCACACCCCCCACTCCATACACAGACAGGCACTTATTGCCGCACATAGCTAAACTCAAAGAGCATGACGCTTTTCGCCTGCGAGACTCATTTGCGTTTCGGGCCCTGAGTCTGGGTCTGGATTTTGGACTTTCGTTTGCGTTTCGCATAGGGACAGCAGCTGTGTAGGAGGAATAGGAGGAGGAGGGGGAGGCGGGATACCCAGGGGCGGGGCAACCAAAATGCTTTTGTCTAACTTGAGTGAATTATGGTCAGCGGTCGGTCGGTGGTCGGTGGTTCGCCCTGGCCCTGGCTGTTTGTTTCGGGCAATTTCCGTACAATTTGCCATTGCATGTTGCTCGTCCGTCGGCTGTTGCTGCTTCTCCGCTTGTTGTTTTCATTGTTTTTTTTTTTTGTTTCTGCCTGTTTTTTTTTTTTTCCTTTTTGGGTAAATTCGCTCATGGTGAAACAGTTGAAACGCATTATACGAACGCAGATCTGCGGTCACAAACTACTTATGGATTCAATTGAGCATGACCAACAGTTGGGGGTGAGTGAATAGGAGTGGGAGGCGGAGTTCTGGCCTGCCAGAGGGAGGGATGAGCCAACGCCAGCTGACGCTCTGTTGCGAGTACAAATTATGCCGCAAAAATTAAATGAAATTGGGGACTTGGGTCCCAGCTTGGGGTACTTTCTTGGCGCGCCAAGTGAAATTATAAATTCTTATCATAGCGCTACTTATCGGGGAAGGGAAGCTGCTACTCACCATCTTGCCTTGCCCAGCCACTGACGGACGTGGCCAAAAGCAGCATTAGCAGCGGTCCCAGCCAGCTTTTTGTCGATGTCATGGTGGTGGTGCTCCTACTCCTTGTTTTCGCCGCTGGGAAGATGGAGCTGCTGTTGCTGCTGCTGCTGGAGTCGGAGTGGGTGTGGGTGTGGGAGCGGGTCTTGTTTCCATTGCCCGGCAGCAGATGCTGCCACAAGAACATCAACCACGTAATGCCGGAAAGTTGCGCGGCCTCTCCCCGTCGTCGCTCCAGACTAATATCACCGTTATAGTTAAAGCACCTACATTCATCATACTCCTCCTCATCATGCGGCAATGCTGCGCCAGTTGTGCCCCTTGCCGTGGCCGTTGTCGTTGTTTGCGAACAGTGCTGCGCGGTGGTTCCAGCTCCTGGGTTGTGAGATGTGACTCCTAGTAGTTCTGTTGCTGTTGTTGTTGTCACTGATGCTGGGCTAGTGCTGATTGGATTCACCTGGGCCAGCAGCGGTGGTGCCGCAGACGCATGACTTGGTCTTTCGCGCCGCATTCGCTCACGTCGCCAGCATCGCTTGCCGCCGCATTCCAAGACACCGCCGGCAACGACTACATCCACATCCCCGCCAGCAGCCATTGTGGGCATAACTAATTGCGACGTCTGCCGGAGATCGGTGCAGCTATGGCCCGCTGCGGCCGCGGGTAACTGAATACTCGCCTGCAGGAATTTTCCAGCCCACAAGGAGGAGGAGGAGGACATTGTTGCCGCTGCAGGTCCTGTTGTGGTTGCTGCCGTAGTTGTTGTTCTTGCTGTTGTTGTCGGTGTCAACGTCGCCGCTGAAGCATGTTTATCATAATTTTTATGTTCCCAGCCGGGCGGACAGACGGAACAGCAGCTGCCGTGGCCCAACGTCTGGCCCTGACTTCGGCTTCGACTCTGGATCCTTGCACCGGCCGCAGGCACATGCTTACATGGATAGCAGAAAGGCGGTAAATAGATTAACGACGTTGTTCCTGCTCTCGTCTTGGATGTGGATGTGGATGTGGACGTGGACGTGAAGCTGGAGCTGGAGCTAGAGCTAAAGCCCGCTGTCCTTGCTACCGCCTGCATCGGATGTTCCTGCTGCTCCTGCTGCTGCTGCTGCTGCTTCGTGTCCTGTGGGTACAGAGACAAGAGTGGAATATTTTATTATTATAAAGCGCAAACACGCTGGCTGAGCCAAGTAAATATAAATAAGGTGGCGGGGTGAATTTGAATTTAAAATAAAGCGTCACCCCGGCCGTCTCACTCGCATATATAAATAATCCCACAAGATTCATTGTTCGGCAGTCGGCAGTCGTCCGTCCGTCCACACGCACCAAATACAGTTTTTCACCCAAATAAAAATAAAACTTCCTCGGCGGCGCATTAAAAAGCAATAAAAATAAATATGGTCTCTGGGAAACCGACGCTGCGATCGAAATAAAACCGTCCAACGATGCGTAAATCAAAAATCACGCGCTATAAAAAAATTAGACAGAAATTTATACGCATCGATTTATGTGTACCCAAAAGCGTCGTCGCCACCGCCACCGCCCCCGTCCCATTTCCATTTCCATTTCCATTGCCAGCATTTCCTCCGTTATAATCTTTTCCTGCATTTAGCGCCTCCAGCTAGGGGAAACCCCAATAGAAAGCAACAACCACTTGAGAGATTTCAGATTCCTCGCATGTGTGTGGAGCAAAGTCCACGATCCCAGACCACCACCACACTCGATGGAATTCTTAATTTCCATATCGCATGTGAGCTTTCCAAGCAACAGCCATATTTTTATAGTATATGTTTTCCGATCGACGGCAACTTAATTGATCACATTCATCGTTTGATGGGTGCCCGAAAAATTTATATTGAATTGAAATTAATTTTTGTGTCTGTCCAATTTCAAACGGGGCACCAATAACATTTGACGAGTGTCGGTCCATAAATTTTCAATGGTGTGAAGCTTTTTTTAAGAAGAAGAAATTCGTTTTTAATTGAATTTCTTTGGGAAATATTAAAATATATTAAAAAGGGGTATTTGCTTGATTGATTCTTGGGAGGGGAAAGATGGAAAATATATATAGACTTTAGATAAATATACATATATTTCAAATCTTTAAGCAATTTGTTTAGTATTTCCTCTTATAATTATATTTATTTGTGTTAAATAATTTAAACAGTAAATATATAGACACTGAGAGGAAGAAACACATATGTATATCTACAATCCCCTGAATATATATAATTTAAAAAAATTTTAAATGTAAATAATATTGAGCCTCAAAGATATGCGCATTAATCTATTTAAATTCAAATTTCCCACACAAAAGCATAAAAAACTTTAAGTGTTTTTTAGTTCTAATTACAGCTCTAGTTTAAGTCTTTCCGTATTGCTTTAAAATCACGGATATTGTTTTTTTTCCCAATGTTTTGTGTTTTTTCAAACGTAAATGTATCAATGTCTTCTCTAGTTTTAAAATAAAATAAAATATATTGTCTACAATTGAACAAATTCGAAATTCCCTCAATAACCTCCTTACAGAACCTGATATTAATATCCTAAACTAATTAGTCTTTGCCTTTTCACATTTTACAATCGATTATAAGGGCACACATCATAACTTCCTTATTGCTTGAATGTAACATTCATGCCGTGTGAAGGTTGGAAAAATGAAAAGCTTTTCCCCAACTCCCCACTCCCACTGCCACCGCCAAGGGTTGCCCTGGCCATGTGTCATGCATTATGTCATGAAGGAAGGTTCGTTCTACTCAGAAATTCAGCATGCTCCAAGGAATCTAAATCAAAATGGGGGGAACTTACTTCCCCGTGGTCCCAGCTTGCGAGGCATAATGCAATTTTGATGTTGTGTAAGCGCTGCTCTTAGCCCATCATCTATGCTAATTAAGTTAATTAAAAAGTACCAGCAAAGTATTTGCACTTGGCCAACTTCACGTCATAATCAAAGTGGAGGCGGCGTCGCATCGAATGGAAAATGAAGCCCAAGTCATGTCAAATGCTCTTAAAAAGCCAGAGTCGCCCCTTCCCCCCCAGACAGATACGGAGAGATACTGGATATGACGATGACGATGCCCAGGCGAATTGGAGGTGGAGATGACTGGAGGCTGCTGCTGGAGATGACTATGTTGCCATCCTCCACACAGTGGAGTGTCTTTATTTAAAAACGAAGAGAACGGAGACGAAAAAACGGGGCCAATTATAAGCTTCATCATTAATTTGAATAAAATTAATTCTTCCAAACACACAGAGACCCACAATACCGCACCGAGATGGAAAATGCCACAAAAGAAATGTGCCACAAAAAAAAGAAATGTGTCCAACAGAAGGAGCACAGCGCAAGGAGGAGCTAACGAGGAACGGGGGCGAACGAAATGACAGCAGACGGTGGCAAATAAAACATTTAGGCGGAATTATAATTTTACTTTGCTTATTTATAATTTACGTTTTAAATGTGAAACACCTGACAGCTAAAGAGAATTTATGTTTGCATGTTTTCCATTAATTTATTTTTCCGAGGCGCACCCCGGCCAAGGAAACTGCCAAGACTCCAGCCTCGAACTGCACGAAAATGCACAGCAGGAGGGCAGCGGGACGGGAGGACAGAAGGACGGGACTCCAGGGTGTCGAAGGAGACCGAAGGAGGAGCCAGAAGACAACCACATTTCGCTATCACGTTTGGACTATAAAACAGGCCAGCCCGCGCCAGGCAACAAGGCAGCCCCCGAGCCGTGCTGATGATGTTGTTGATGACGTGGAGCGCCGCTGCATAGCAGCCGCCAAAAAATGGCAAACGGGGCAACCCAAGACACCCAAGTCCCAGTCAGCAAGGAGGAGCACTCCACTAGGAAAAACAAGTAGATTGATTGGGGGAAAAATATAAGGGCCATCATTATAGTTTACAGGGGAATTACTTTCAATAAGAGGCGTCGAAGTGGAGCAAAAGGATATAAGGGAATTTATTAAATATTACTGCAAATTGGTTTTTAGTTAAAAGAAAATTTTGATAAATTGTTAACACACTCAAAACGTAAAAGATTATTTTTGTAAACTAAACTACTACCAAGTTTTGGTTGAAAAGTGAAGGATTTTAAATTTTAAAGAGAATAAAGCAATAAAACATTAGTAAAACTCTCCCTAGACTCGAACTATTCACCATGCTGTTACTCTTACTATTAAATAAATTTCTTTAAGTGCAGCAATGCCACAGACACAAAGACCCAAGAAAACGGAGTCGGAGACGTCTCGACGCAGTGCAAAAACTTGTCAAGTAAATATAAACGAAATATGTGGCACGGCACCCGGCCGGGTCCGTTTCGTTCCGTTCCGCCTCTACTTGCTTTATTTTATTCCCATTTTATTATTATTTTCACCAGGCCAAAAAGACGCAGACGCCGAAGCAGCAGCAGCAGGAGTAGAAGCAGCACCAGCAGCAGCACACATAAAAAATATTTTTATGCAACATTTTTATGATTTCCGTCTGGCTGCGACAGCGCGGCATGGGCACAAAGAAACTTTGCCCAGTGACAGAGCGAGCGGCACACGGTCCGTTCATGATTCTGTTTCCGATTGCGCCGATTCCCAAGTCCAGGCCATCTCCTTCACCTGGTTTCAATTAAAAGACACTTTTCTTTTATGTGACGGCTTATTTCTCATTACGTTTGCCATGTTCCTTGTTTTTATTTTCATTGGAATCCGGTTCTAGGATGCCCGCCCAATCCACCTCCCAAGCCCAAGACCAACCCGACCCTCTGGTTCGCAATTGAAATTGGAAAATTTTGCGACTGCTGCTGTGGGGTTGGCGGCTGGTGGTGTTGACGGCCGCTTTCTGGAATGGATGGGATGCGTTCGCTCCCTTGTCTCACTTCATCAATCATTAATTTCGTTTATTTTTAGTGAAAATAATCACTTTGGGCAACATATGTGACCGAGCAGAGTTTCGCATGTGCTCGCTGGGCTGGGGATGGGATGGGATGGTGTGGACTTTGGCAGGAGCTTGGCGTGAGGGTAAAAGCATGACAAAGAGTCTGGAAGATGCGCATGGTCCAAAAAACACCTCCGTGCAATTATCAAATGGACTGGGCCCCCTTCTTCGGGGTTGCGTGTAGCTCTCCTTCGGTTAGGTTAATGTGTGTGAAATGACTTTATTGGTTTTTCAGGTGGTCTGGCCCCGGGTAAATGATGGCCTTGGCTCATGCCACGCTCTATTATGGACACATGTGTCCCGTTTGCTAAGGGTAGTCTGGGGGAGTTAAGTGCGACTTAGATGGTATAATAAAGCAAGCAGTTCCTTAACCCCCTCATGGCATTACCCAAGGCAAGGCGGAACAATTAGGCAGAACACAATTTGGTCAAATTGATCGATAATGTCTAGATACTAAAATGGATATGGAACTGCAAATACAAAGGTGCTTTGTGGGTAGATTTTCGGAATATCTGTAATTAAAGCGGACCTTTTTCTGCGTCATTCTATAGTGGAACTCAATTATTTTTCCATGTGTACAAAACAAAATTGTATATTCCACAAAATAAGCATTTATTTAAGCAGTTGATTCTAACTTTTAAGCCTTTTTTAATGTTTAAAATAGTATTTGACCCTTTTTATGTTGAAAATTTTTCTTTATTATCAATTTACTTTAGGCTTTGTAAAACTTCAGAAAAAGCTTTATTCTTAAGCTTAAACTTCATTTTATTAACAATAAATTCGTTTTTCCACCTATCTCGAATTAGTAATAACTTCCCCTGATGTTAATTAGAGCAAAATGTGCATGTAGACGTACATATGTAGTTAGTTTGTTGTCAGCTTGAGTTTATTTATGACATTTTTATCTTTTTTTATACCCTTGTTTATGTGAGACATCTGTCTCGCCGAATCCCCAACGGCTTGCTGACTGGCTACCTTTCACAACTTATCGTGCCTGTTGTCAACTTTTGCAACCGTGTCCACTGCCACTTCCACTGAAATACGTAAATCCTTATTCACTCCAATGACTAAGAGGCATTTTCTTATCTGGATGCGGAGCAACGAACTAAGCAATAAATATAAATAGAGAATTTTCACATCGGGTGAGCTAACAACAACCAGCACACCACACTCGCACTCGCACTCACACTCACTTCCGAAACCCACACGCACCTCGAGGTGAATTAATCAACAGCTCTGCAGCCGCAGCCGTGGCCGTAGCCGTAGCCGGAGTTACGTCCCTTAGTAATTCCCCTAATGCAATACATTTCCGTTGTGCTGCGGGCTGTTATCTGGTAAAACCCGTGCTTATGCATCGATGTACCAACATGATTTCTATCTATGCGTCGATAACATAAATATGACGGCTGGTCAGGAGCTGCAGGGGGAGAGGAAGTGCAATTGCAGTGCGCGCACCTCATTGAACTTTTCAGACAAACACAATTTGTCCGATAAGGAAAAAAGCGTCTACACGACACCCTCGGAAGGGGGGGAGGGCGTACTGGCAGCAGTGCCACAGAGCTCCGAAGGGGGGCGGGGCAGTCGAACGGCGCGCGCACTAATGGCCACCATTAATAATTGAAAAACTGAAACAGTTGAGCATGTGAGCGCAACTGAAGGATGATGGCGCTACGTGGGGGGGCGACGGCGAGGACGGCTAGGTGGATGTTGGAGGTTGGTTTCTGCTTCGGTGGTGAGGGAGGCGGAGGGTGACAAAAATCTATAACCAAAAAAGTTATGAATAAGCGAACGACAACGAGTGGAGAGCAACGATGGCGAGTCTGTACACGGTGCAAAAAGTGATATTTGTGCTGAGAGATTACGTTGTAGCTCTGATAATGACTCGAGTATACATATAGACTAAGCAACTTTTTCCCCCACTTAAAATGTATTTTTTTAGCTTTAACGATGCCCAACTAGTTATTATTTTTAATAGGAAACAAAGCCTTAAATTAGATTTTATACAAGTTTTAAAGATTGGTTTTAAATACTCTTTTTAAAGCCACTTTATGAATATATTTGTAATTTTTAAAAGCATTTTACTATAATTTATCGAAACATCTTTTTATATAAATGTTTTTAATACTTTTTTAGTAATAAAATTATTTAATTATGGCTAAATTAAAATTTATCTTCACAGATTTAAGTCTCTAAGATCTATTACTTTCTTTAAGTGAAGAAACCAATCAATATAAAACAAAAATATATAATATATTTCAATCTATATTTATAAAATCCACTTCCTTAAAACTATCTATGAAATATAGAATTAAAAAAGAAAATTCAAAAACAAAATAAATCCATTTTTTTCATAATTTTTTTGCGATCTTATCAATATTTTATCTACAAGTATCGAATAGATCTTTAAAATGCAAGTATAGTAAACTGTAAAATGTTTTATTTTAAGTATAATCTACATCTTAAATATTTTCTTCGGTGTACAAACCTGTTCTATGCTTTCGTTGTTGTTGTTGGGGCTGTCGCTGTTGTTGCTGTATCTGCAGCTATAGTTGTAGTTGTAGCTGTAGTTCATGGCTAGCTGATGATGCTGCGGCGCTGCAGCGACGCTAACGCTGACGCTGACGCTAACGTCGGCGTCGACGGCACGGCGACAATGTTGGAGCTGCTCTTCTTCTTCAGCGTTCTACCCGTTCTCCTGGTTTTACCCGTTCTTCGTGTTGTCTCCAACGAAAATGCAGCCAAAGGGGGAATCGCGTGCGAAACGCAGCCAACCAGCATTGGAAAATTTACAATTCCTTTTTGTTTTTTTTTTCTTTTTTGGAATTTCTGCCACTTCTGCTGCTATATGGTGCTGCTGCTATGATTTTTCGTCCAATTTTCCGCTGCAGGGCAGCCACCAGAAAGCACACGAAGCGAACCGAAACTGAGACTGAGACGACGGCGACTCCGTTTGGTCGTGCGGTCGTGCTGTTCGCAATCGCAGAATCGGGGAAAATCGGGGGAAAAATATTGGAGCAAGGTGTTTCCAAACACACACACTCGCACAGCAGCTGCGGCGAAGTGGCGAATTCGCCGGGGTTCTGCGCAAATGCAAAAATTTGGAGAGTCGAGCTAAAGTCGCAGCCTTCTGAGCATTGTTGTTGTTGCTGGTGGTGTGGCTCCACCACCGTTTGCACCGTTATATTGCGCCTGCCGCTTTGTTTGTGTTGGTGAGCCTCCTCTCTCAGGGACTCTCCCGTCTCTCTGCTCTCCTCGCTCCCCACAGAGCCTCTGTGCCAATCCCCCTCGCCAAGTTATTGGGGCTTAGTAGACTTTTTTGTAGCAAACCAGACAAAGTCGTTGTGTTTCTTGCACATTTTATTGATATTAATTAATTGCGAATCAAGCTAGCGAGCCGCACTCATAGGCCGCGACACGCGACGCACACACACGCACTGGGCTCGTTCAAGGTATACACCAAATTCTGCACACACACGTACTACACTCGGCACTCAGTTTCTTAATGCTTTTTGCAGTTCTATTATTCCGTCTTATTTTCACTTGGTCAATAGCGCTCTGCTCTTTGTTTTATTGAATTTTCACACAGCTCCACACACAGCTCGGGCGAGAGACGCTTGCTATCGGCAGCGGCGAATGGGAGAGCGCTGAGCGCAGCAGCGAAAAGCCAGCTTCTGCTGCAATACACACCACCTACGAGCTAGGGAAATTGTATCTATGGGATGTGTGTATCTTCTACGCGGCACGCGCGATACGTCCGCACGGTTCAATTTTCGGAGAGAAATTGATAGATACGTTTTTTGGGCCCTTGCGGAGAGTATCTCAAAGTACGTCAGATACAAGTGACCGTCTCTTGGTGGCTTCAAAACGCCATGGAACTGCAGAGAATGTACTAAAATATACCTCAAATTGAATACGTCACGGGGTTGAAATTTAACTAAGTAAACTAATTTTCTGATGTCTTCCGTTAGGTGGCGCTGCTGATAGTATTAAATCGATTGTATCTATCCTTTATCATTAAGTTCCTTCAGCTTCGGAATACATACGTTGGCAATACAATGATCAATAATACAAGTTTTTTATACAATATGATTCCTTCATTGCCTTACCATCTGTATAAATATTACTAATAGTACAGAAAACAATATCATTTCGTTCATTATTCTTTCTATAATGAATCATTTAAAGTATAGAGTGGCACAAAACAGTTTACAGACTCAGCAAACCAATTTTAATTTAAAAATATATATATATAATCTAAGCAATAAAAAGAAATATAATAAATCAATTAAAGAACCACACTAAGTCCTTTTAAAAACAACAGTATTTACACTGGAAAAAAATAATAATAAAATCAATGAATTTTTACAGCTTCCAAAATATATTTCAGATTCTTTAAATTATATCCATTTATTTAAGTATTTTGAAGCAGACACTCAATCTTTTCAAATATTCTTGAAACTTCATATAATTTCTTGAATTTTTCTTTTTTGAAAAGCATTCACATACTTTTAGCAGCCATAGTCTTAATAAAAACAAATGCGTGCAATACCAGATTAATATGCCGCACTTAAGGAATTTATGAGACACATTTCAAGGGGCTGAAAAGCTGATTCAGCTTTTCTCTCATTCCACAGTTCTCGATCTTTTTGCTTATACATCGATTTGTGTAAACAAGACACAAAGTTTACCCGAAGAATTAACAGAATCTGTCTCATTGTGTGCGGTATCAATTTACGAACTTGCCATGCAACAGAAATAACAAAGACTTGTTGATATTAGCGTTCGTTGACATACTGAGAACGCATAATCAAAGTATCTGTATATTGCCACTTAGTGCCCTTGGAATAACCAATTTCTTGGTTTGAACTGATTCATCATATTCTATATGTATAAATATCTCATGTATTAAACACATTTTCACGAACTTCATTTGACTTACCTTGTTTATATAGAACTTTAAACAAAAATTAACAAATAAAACGAGATAAAACCGATCATGGAATACTTGGCCGACATTCAAATCAATTTTATGAAACTAAAACCATTTTGAAGTATTTAAAAGTTCACCAGGTTTTACTTAGAAATCTAGTTCAAACTGCTTGATGTAACTTAATATCTGTTTTTCTTACCTGGTATATGTAACGTAGAGGTCCTTTATTTATTTCTAAGCATATGAACCCTTTAAATTTATAGAACTGTTATCCACAGAGAGTAAGAATTCCTATTAATGATGATGTTATTTTTTAAGAGCAAGTGTTGAAATGTAGCTTAAAATAGTGCTAACTTGTAATTTTGTATATGAAATATTTGGAAAATGGAATGGCTTAATACAAAATGAAGAATCCTTGTATTTACGTCTTTTCACTAGTCTCTGCAAGGGGATGATTAAGGGCGTCGTGATTGTGCTGTTGATTTTTAATGATTAGTTCTCCGGTTACTGAGCAGGTAATGATTCGAGCAGCGCAGCGCATATATCGGTTCCGGGCACATAGCCAATAGGTCTTGGAGCCCCGCGAGTTGTTGCGGTAATACTCATAACCGCCCATTAGAAGTTTGGGTTTCCCTTTCGTGCCCTTGACAATCATGATGCCTTTCTTGCGGATGATATCTGCAAAGAAAGAGAAACAAAATTATGATTAATTAGTAAACGTTCTTAAAAAAACACATAATAAATTACACAGTAAGGTTAGCTTACAGTCTTTGGAATTTGTAATTCTTGTTTCTTCGTTTTATATACTAAGTTTATTTAATAAGTCTTTATTGGCGTTTTTTTTTAGCTATTGAAAAAATATTTAAACTGAGGCAATCGGGCATTTTGATTTATTTAAACTCTATCTTGATATTTGTCTCTCAGGTCAGAGTTGATGCGAGTGCTTGGCATATTTCAGACGGTACACCTCCTGACCATTCTTTAGGACATGAGTGGTTGCCCGGACCTTGCAGTTGGCACTCCGATAGCGGGAGCAGCGCCAATTGATGCTGCTCTTCAGCTTGCGATCCATCACGAACTCGTGTTTGTCAATGACCAGCTTACGCTTCTTCTTGCGGGTGCTGCTAAAACTGGCCAAACGGGCAATATCTGCAAGTTAAGAGCAAAGTTGATTAGTAATATAAAGCAGAGTGATTGAGAAGTAAGCTCGAAACTTAAAAATGTATGTTAATTAAACTGTTTAAAAGGTTGGGCTTAATTTAAGTTTATTTTCTGTACATGAGTTTTGACTTAAATAAATGAAGAGATCCTGTCAAAGTTTTTGAGATCGTAAATAAAATTAAAAGATAAAAAACATGTAAGAACAATTCTAAGCATCTTTTTTTAAATAATTAAAAAATACCCTTTCAAAATGCTTAGATTTGGGTATATACACTTTGCAATTTTTCACATAAACCCAATTATTCCACAGAGATAATGTTGATGGACTGCCTCCGCCCTTGGCCACATGGCTGATGGTTGTGACTGCTCGAGTGCACAATCCGTCCCTGTAGGGTGTGGACTCTGCCGTGGCACTTGATTTGCGTGGTGTACTGGGTGCAGCGCCAATAGGTCTTGTTGTTTATACACTTTTCGCGAACGTAGGAGAAGTTGCGATGGATGAGCTGGACACGTCCCTTTTGGCTAACCACATAGCCAAATTTGTGGCCTAAAAAGTAGATGAAAATGTAATTGATTAGTAAGAGATCATGATAAGCTAAGCATAGGCAATGAGAATAAGTTTTCAGGAGTTATTCGTTTGGCCTTAGTGATGAATTTTGCTTGCATTTATTCTTAATGAAAATGATCAACTTTTCGCTCGTCTCTAATGTACACCTAATGCTAACTAGACATCGTGCGAGGTGAGATCGTTCAGCTCCTCCTCGTGCAGATCGAAGTTGACATCGCCATCGACCTCCATTTCGCAGTCCATTTTCGCGACCATTTGGCGCGTTTCCCGCAGAGTTTGCGCCTTGCTGGAGCTGTACTTGTTCCGCTTAAGCTCCGCATGCATGTGCTCCGCCTTGTTGATAATGAACTTGGGCGGCGTCTCCTTCAGCATGGTAATGCGGGCGGGACATTTCAGCTTCTTGGTGGCCATCGAACTGCAGCGCCACAGGATCTTCTTCTTGTTCTCGCTCATGATCAGGAAGCGAATGCCATTGGCCATGATGGCGGGTCGACCGCGAAGCGATTGGGTAAAGAAGACCAGCACATCTTCAGGATTAGGCACCTCATCGTTGGCCAGCACAACTGCAAAATTTTTGGTGGGAAGTAAAAAGAAAGTGATTAGTTGTGGTCTAAGCTTCTGACATTTACAATTAAATCTTAGTAAATTGGACAATCAGGCAAGGATCTACGTATGTTTCTTTCAGTTTTATTTATATACTCTGCAAAACAGACTCTTAAATTACAAATCGAAAAGGTGCGCCATGCTCTGGGGCAGGCTCATCACGTTGGACACCACCGGAGTCCTCATTCCCCTAGCAGTGACCTTTTCTTTGCGCTTCGGCCGGATGTGACAGTGCTCGTGTATCTGCCGGAAATCGTTGCTATCCGTCTTGCTCATGCAGATGAGCACCGGGCACTTGGTGTGTCGATAATACCAATGGCAACGCCAGTACAGATTCGTGCGGTTTGTATTGTTCCTGAAGAACTTCATGCCGTCCAGCCAAAGGAGCTGGCCGCCGCGCTTGGATTGTGAGAACTGAATGTTTGGATTGTTGCCTCGATACTGTCCATGACCGTAGTCGATATCTGAAAGCATAACAGAATGCGGGAGAAATAAGTTAATAAATTATTTTAACTTGTTTAAAAAGAAAAAAACTTAACGGATTTGGTTTGTTGAACTTATTTTTAGACATTGAAAAACGTTGTACAGTCTTCGGCTTTAATACATAGAATTCGCTCTCTTATATATCGACTTAGTGGTAAAAACAGTTTCTAGCCTCGGCTACAGGTCCAAGTTCCCCAGCTTCGACTTGATTTCGGTCAACGGTGGCGGCCCCCGAAGAACTGGCTCCCGATCTCGATCCCGCATTCTCGCAGCGGCCTCAGCCTCCTCGGGCTCATCATCGTCGTGGCTCGCCCACTCGACGGGTGGCGATAGCTTGGTCTCTCCGCCCTGCGGCAGCGGCTTAATCATAATATCATTACTCTCCGTGTGCTGGTGCTGGTGGCACAGACGCAGAATTAGCGAGGACTCATCGTGGATGGCTATGGCGGGGCAGCGCTCCTTGTAGTAATTCCGGCACTTCCAGTACTGCAAATGGCCACGCTTCTTGTTCCTAAAGAAGCGGAAACCATTGATTACCAGTAGCTTGCCGCCGTTCTTCTTGGAGTCCGCAAAGTCAATGTGAAAAGCTGCGGAACGAAAGAGAAATTCCCGATTAGTGAGAGGACAATATGTGAATGCACTTTGGCATGCTTCTAACTTTAACTGCACAACAATTTTCAGTTTGTATTTAAGGAAAAACTTTGATTTATTAAGTGGCTAACGCTTGGACAGTATGCGCTTAAATGTAATCCTAAGACGACTCCATAGAGAGGGTCTTCTTCTCCCTTTTGATCAAGGCGGGCATGCTGACGTTGCTGGGAAACTTGCGGCTGTGATCGTGCTCATAAGTGCTCTTGATGATGCGGGCCTGGGCATATTTGTCCAGAGCAGTGACCACGCGCGCTCGGCACACAGTCACGTCCTGTTGGATGGGTTCAAAGAGAATATGTTTATAATACAATGCAATCTATAATCAAATTTCAATTCAATTATCTTATGACTATCTTTAAATGTAAAGGAAATAATCTAAATATATTCGTTACTAATTGATTTTTATACCCTTGCAGGGTATTATAATTTCAGTCAGAAGTTTGCAACGCAGTGAAGGAGACATTTCCGACCCTATAAAATATTTATATTCTTGATAAGCATCGACAGCCGAGTCGATCTAGCCATGTCCGTCTGTCAGTCTGCCCGGTTTTATGCGAAATAGACCCTCAATTTTAAAGCTATCTTAATGAAACTTTGCATATAATCGTTTAAATACTCTCACTACCTATACACACATAAATATTTACTCTATTAATATTTACTCTATTATATCATGACAAATGTCTTCTTTTCTTTTTCGATATTCTCAGCAAATGTAATATTTCTTTTTAATATTTCATTCTCAAGTCACATTTTTATATATTTTTGGAATTAATTCTATTAGGACTCACCTTTCTCGAGCATATCCAGTAGGTGCGTGAGGCCGAGCATCGATTCTTTACAAATTTCTCATTTTGGAAGAGCAGCACGGTCCTTCCCCGTTGTCCTGTCCCGAAAACAGCCAGTTCTGCAAAGATTAAGAGAGTGATTAGTGCAAATGAAATATCTATTGACCTGTGATTCCTGTAAGAACTGTGGAATGTATGACAACTATAGAGGTAGCTTTTGAACGGAATATAGTATGTATGTTTATTGTATTGTTAATATGCATTAAAGTAAGTATGGACGACTACACGTGGTTGTGCACGCCCGAAATGGCCACATAGGTCGGCTTGTCCTTGTGCGTGATCATGTAAACGTTGCAGTTCATCCGCTTCTTCACACAACTCCAGTAGATGTTGTCTTCGTAGTTGGCCTGGCGGCGATAGCGATTCCCATTATAGATCAGAACATCACCGGTACGGGTTCGCTCGTAGCGAATGCGATCCCAGTCATCCAAAGTGCGGAGGCATTTCTGCTTGGTCGCCAGACCACAACGGATACGTTGACGTCCCGATCCCATAGTTTTTGGCAAGAAACTCTCGTTGCCATAGTCGCCAAGGATGCTGGGATCAAGTTCGGTGAGACCTGTAAAATAGAGAATGGATATAAGGTTAGTATATATAATTGTATAATAAATAATAAATAAATAAAACAAAGATAAATAAAAAAGCCTTAAGCCAAATAAAAAATAGTAAATAAAATGTGTAAATGAAACATAACAACAAAGCAATTAAATTGTATTTTTATAAGGCATCACTCACCCGAGTTTAGGGAAATCGTTCAGGCAGCTTAACCTTAAATACAATCATTTAAAATAAATCATTTATTTAGCATACAAACTAAACTAAATACTGGCTAACTTTTATACATTTCAAAAGACGCACATATGCTGCTCCTAGCTTAGTCTAATATTCGCAAGTTAAACAGTCGGCATCCATCCAGTCCATCCATGTCCAGCTGTCATCTACGAATGGTTATGCACTCCACTGACCGCGTAGCGGGATTGACCGTTCGGCATGATGTGCGTGATGACTCGAGAGCGGCATTGCTTGCGCCATCTGCTGCACTTCCAGTAGACTTTATCCTTGTAGGAGGCATTCCGCAGGTACCGATGCTCGCCACAGTGCAGGACACAGCTGCCAGCCGGAGTCCGAATGTATTGCACATCCACCGGTGTCTTGGAAAAGCGTGCACGCTTTTGCATTGGTTGTGATTGTGCCACTTCTATCACTTCATAGGTAACTGAAATGGCAAAGAAATTCAAGAGTATTAGTTGTGAATCAATAGCATTGTAGCCCAATTGAATATACCAAGATAGATTTCATCTTAACAAACTCTCTTGATATAAGTAAAACGTTTATTCAAATTTTACACATAAGAAATAAAAATCGCGGTTAAGAAAGCAGAAAGTAAGGATTCTTGATTTAATTTAATCGCTGCATATCCTCGATGCTTATGCTTATCGCTCCCAGCTCCAAGGAATACTCTTCCTCCTCCTCCTCTGACTTTATTTCTGACATCTGATGTGTGATCCCTCCTGAGGCCACTGATTTTTCGATTTTAGGCCTAGTCGTGCTGCGCGTCCTGGGCACTATCGATGGGCCAACTGACGACAGTCGCTTCTTTCGGCCAGTGTTATGGCAAGTGTGATAGCAGGACTCCAGCACAATCTTGTGTACTCCGTCAACGACATTGGTAACGACGCGAGCATTGCATTTAGTGCTGCCCTGCAATAGGAAATAGTTAAAGAGTCGAAGTATGTTAATTACAAAACTAATATAGTTTTATTAACAACTAAATTAGATAACAATGGTTATGTAATAATTCCGAAAATATAGAATTTTTTAATTTCAAATTCAATATTTTTCAATAATTGTAAAAATTATAAATTGTTTAAAAAAATTATAAAAATCGTATTATTAAACAAATTTTAATTAATTCCTTTTATTCACTTTTAATATAAGAAAAATTTTAGGTTTCCGATAATATTGATTATTTTAACTTCAAATTCAATATTTTCCAATAATCATAAATATTATAAGTTTACAAAATTTAAATATTTCCTTTTTTCACTTTAAATAAAATAAAATAGTTTATGTTTCCGATTATATTGACTTCATTAAAAATTATAAAATTCGAATTAAATTCGTAATATATAAAAAAGTTTCTTCTATTCACTTTTATTTAAAGAAAATTTTCGAATAATTATTAAGTTTTAAATTTTATATACAAGTTACAAGTTATACAAATTACAAAAATAAAATACTTTTGAAAGTAAATTTTCACACTCACCTTCTTGGAGCATATCCAATAGGTTTTGAGACCACTCCGTCGATTTCGAACATAGTTGTGGCCACTGAATGCCAGTAGTTTGCAGCCCCGTTGTCCTGTTGTGAAGGTGAGCAGGCTGTGTCTGATTGCTCCTTCAGCGTCGTCCAAATCAGAGTATTCTGTAAAACGAACATGAAACAATTAGTTTTATAATGTAGGATACACTCAAGGGTTGAAACAAATGCAACAACCAAGACAAAACAAAAACAAACGAATCGTTTTTTCAGGTTCTTTATATATTTTCTAATAAATAGTAATTAAGTCTAAGTGCGCTCCTACTAGGCCACAAGCACACTGATTTGCTCTGAAGTTATGAGCTCGCTTAGAAGCTGAGTGGCAAGATCAGGTTTCAGACGCCAGTGTGCGTGTGGACTTACGCAATGGTTTCTATTGCTGTGGATGGCTACGCTAGTAGGGCGGATGGTTGTGCTGGCCGCACTTTATGGTCACATCGTGGTCCTGCACGGTCACCACACGGGCCTTGCACTTGTGAGCCCCCGCCCGGGCGCAAGACCAGTACGTCTTCGATCCGGTGGCCTTGTTTCGGGTGAAGGTGAACTCCCCGATCTTCAGCTTGCGGCTCCCCCGGAAACCCGTGATGTAAGAGTAATATGCCACGGAATCGGAATCTGTGAATAGAAAGTTAACAAAATTGATTAGTGGTATGTTCTGACTTCAGGTAGAGCACAAATGATTACAACTAACAGGCAAACGTACGCAGCAGACACCGTCAACTTAGCTAAATTGAATTTTATTGAGTCAATTTTATTATAATTTACAATAAGGCTTAGGACTAGAGAGCTTAATTCCCCGTCGGCGAACTGAGCGGATCGGCGCCGGCCTGAGATTGATCCTGACGACGCTCCGCCCGGGACGCCGCCTCGGCCTCTGCCCGCTGGCGCTTCAGAGAGCCGTACTTGCGGGCCTTCAAGATGACCTCGTGATTGTGTTCGCTGTTCAAGATGGTCAGGGTGTCCTGTTTGGTTTTGAGCCGTGCCCGGCAGCGCAAGACGGCGAACTAAAGGATATAGGAATTAATAATCAAACTAATAGTAATAATAAGTATTCTTTTGTTATAAATAAAGGCTCAGAGGTTAATGTGATTCACTTAAACTTTGTTATAATCTTTTTTTTAATATATTTCCTTATTAATCGAGTTAAAAAAACAACTTATTCGGTCAATAATGATGTAAAGAATATATTTGTTTAGGTTAGAAAACCGTCTTAAAGTTTTGGGGAAAAATCCAGCCTTATTTATCTTTTGTTTTATAAAATATAGACTATACACTCACCTGACTGCAGCGCCAGTAGGTGACATCGTCCCGGCAAATGTGGCGATTGAAGGTGTGTTGCTTGAGCATTATTTGCTTTGTGCCATACTTGCTGACGATGAAGAATGGTGAGCTGCTGTTGACGCCGACGGATGAGCCGGTGGCCAGCTGCATGGTGGCCTCGCCCAAATCCACGCTGATCTGATAGTCGAACTTGGCTACAATGGGGGAGATAAGATGTAGATAAGGTTCCTTGTTAGTTGGAAGATGGCTGGCTGGCTGGTTGGAATATTATTGCAATAGGGACGCCTCGGATTTAAATGTAAATAAAACACTGGGAATGCTTGCATGGTTCTCGTTATATATATTGTACACAAATGAATTCTTTGACTATTATAGCTACATACACATCCTCTACGGGGGGCACTGAGGACAGAAGGTGGCGTGGTCGTGATGCTTGGTGAGACGTGGCCGCTTCTTAAGCTCCACCAGGACGTAGAAGGCCCGGCAGTTGCGGGTCAAGCAGTGGTAGTATGTACGGTACTGCATGGCGCGCGTTTTCTTGTACGATCTCCCGTTGACCATCAGGAACTCGCCTTGGGCCGTCCGCTTGAACCGGACGCCGTTATGCGTTATTTTTGCTGGAGATTAGAGAGTTACATTCGTGATGAGATGGGAGGGCGATACATGCGACGGATGATCTCTTAGCCTATCATCATGCAACTAAATTGTCTACTTCAAAGATCGTTTCTGTTTCTGTCTCTATATTTTTCTTTGTGTTCTTAAAATGACGGACTGAAGGCCACCTTGGGCAGCAACTTGGCTGGCACATTGGTGCCCAGGAATCGCGGCGGATGATTGTGCGGCTTCTTGCCGAGCTTAATGCCGCCATCAAACTTGGTGATGGCCCGCGCGGAGCACTTGTTCTCGGTCAGCCGCTTGCCATTGCCATCGGAACAGATCCAGTTGACGGTGGACCGGAAGCTGGCCTCCTTCTTGTACATGTATCCGTTAAAGACCAGGTTGAAGCCCTGCTTCTGATTGCGCAGGAAAAAGTATTCGTGCTTCTCGATCCACACACCGCGAGAAACGTCCCCGATGAACTGGCCTGAAATGGCGGATGTGGAAGATTACTGGATGTGTAACCTGTGGTGGTCAACTGGGGATCTTAGTAGGCCCAACCCAGAAAAACACAGGGATTGAAGCGGTGCTGAACAAACGATTTATTGCGGGATATGTTCCCCGATCTAGTCGAGAATATGTACGTAAGCCTACAGGAGTCTTAATTTATGTACATTTTTTACTTGTTTATGTATTCTGCCAAGTGTAAATCAATCTGTATTAATCAACTCACCCACAAACGGTACATTATCGGTTGAACACAGACACTAAGGACCATTACAAGGGCCACAAATATGAATTTTAATCTTGCTAATAACACAATAACACTTATTTTCCCCTTTTTGGAGGGATTCTTCTGCGAGACGACGCCAACAATAACAACACTGACGCTGGCTCGCTGTACACCCACTCACAACCGAGAAACACACACAGGCGCGCGCGGCCTGGCCACAGGACATTGCACACAAGTTTTGCATATTGTATATTATTTATACTTCAATGTAGATTATATTATTTACGATTGAACACAGTTTGTTTGCAAAAAACCGTTTAATTTCCACGGCGAAAATGTGAGAACAACAAAGATGGCGTGCTTAGAGGTGGAGAAAACATCGCTATCGATGTTTTCGATAAATATCGCTCATTTTGCGTGGTGCCAGACTTTTACTCACGCACAGTCTGGCATCGCTATGTAGCAAAGCTGAAACTTTTTGTCATTCACAGAAAAAATAGTGGCCGGCCTGCTCGCAGTCTGGCAGCACTCTGTCTTCTTAGTCCGGCTACTCTGGCGTGTTTTTCAACAATTTACTATTTTAGTTTTAATCTTTTTTGATTTAGACCTGCTTATAAACCAATAAACGGCTGCAAGACCAGTCAGAAATGCTTTTCAGTTGTTTTATTTTTCGTTTTCGTTTAAGGCGACTCTTTCCGAATTCAATGTTTTAACCTGTTGCACTTTTTCTCCATTTCGCAGCCGCCACATCCGCATCGGCAGCAATCGCAGTGCCTCCGAGAAAACGCGGCAGACCCAAAACAAAAGTTGAAGATGCGACGCCGAAGCCGAAGCTCCTGGACAAACTGCGGGCGGCCACCAAGAACGAGGCGAACAGCGAGCCGGCGGTGTACGCCTCCACCACTAAGGGTAAGTTGGAGGATCTACCTTCCTGCACCTGTTGCTTTGGCTAATCTACCCCTCTCCACACGCAGGCGGCGTCAAGCTGATCTTCGATGGCCACTTGTTCAAGTTCTCGTTCCGCAAGGCTGACTACTCGGTGTTCCAATGCTGCTACCGCGAGCACGGCGAAGAGTGCAAGGTGCGGGTGGTGTGCGATCAGAAGCGGGTGTTCCCATACGACGGCGAGCATATGCACTTCATGCAGGCCAGCGACAAGAGCTGCCTGCCCTCGCAGTTCATGCCGGGGGAATCGGGGGCCATAGCCTCGATGGACAACACCAGAGATCGAAAGCCAATGATAAAAAGCAAAACTAAGTTGGACGACACCGAGCCCGAGCCCGAACCAGAACCCGAGGAGGAAGTCGAAGAGTTTGAGATTCAGGAGATAGACGAGCTCGAGCTGGAAGAATCGACGGCTGGTGCCGAGGAGAAGCTCCCTGTTAAGGAGCCCGCCGCAGAGGTGGATCCGAATGATTTCCGCGAGAAGATCAAGCGGCGCCTGCAGAAGGCTTTGCAAAACAAGAAGAAGTGACACCTATCGTGCCCATGCGCCTGCAATTAAGCATATATATTTTTCTTTATTCTTCAGTTTGGGTTTCCAATATATATTTTTACATCAATTCACGTACACACATACATAGTTAAGCTTTTCCCAATAAAAATATGAAAATAAATCAAGAGCAAACCCGTTAACACTAAGCATGTAAGCGCTAAGCCGACTCGAGATATTAATGTGTTAGCCCAGAATAATCGACCAATTAATAACCATTATCTTTCCCTATTTTTCCAGTCACCCAACATGTACGAAACTGTGGCCCGCAGATGTTCCTGATAAGCCGAAAGGGCGGCACACTGCTGACCATCAACAACTTCATCTACCGCTCCAATCTCAAGTTCTTTGGCAAGAGCAACAACATTCTCTATTGGGAGTGTGTCCAAAACCGATCGGTCAAGTGCCGCAGTCGCCTGAAAACCATCGGCGATGATCTCTACGTGACCAATGGTCTGTGTTCAAATAGTAATTTACTTTTTGTAAGCTAATGGCGTGTATTTTTCTTTTTACAATCCAAAAGATGTGCACAATCACATTGGCGACAACAGGCGCATTGAGAATGCCAGGGCCTCTGGCATGCTGATCCACAAAAAGCTGAGCTCGCTCACGGCCGCCGACAAGATGCAGGGTTCTTGGAAGCTGGAAACCACCGAGGCAAACCAGGACCCGCAGCCTAAGATGTAACCATCTGCCACTTTTTAGCCATTCCCCTTTCATTCGACTTACATTTTTTAAGCTAAAGCTATTGTTTTCGTCAAGTTTATGTCCGATTTGTAGACTGAGTGTCCCGAGCCCAGTTAGGATGGGTAAGTACCCTACCTGGGACTTCATCAATACGAGTCCTGTGATTCGTAGAATTAATTCTGTTTATGGCAAAGGGATACAAAATAGGAAATTTCTAATAAAATCATATGAACATCTAAGCTAAATACATTTTAAATGAGCGAATTTGCACCAGGCTACTCTTGCAATGTCTTTCTTTTCCGATTTTGTATTAGACACGCAGTAAAATGCAAACAGTTTTCAATATCTAATATTCAATATCACCAGGTTGTGGTTTTTAGGAACTCCATGAAACGTGCGATCGGAACCTCCGATGTTCACCAAAAAAAAAATCTAGAAATTTGTAAAAATCCTATGATATGTATAGAATTTTGATAGTATAAGAATATTTTCATAATTTCTCTTTTTATTCCAGCATTAAGTACTTTTTGAAATGTCCTAGGATTGCTTATTCAAGTGTATTTTCTTTTGTGAAGCCTGCTAATATACTGAGCAACTACGAGTTTATTCTGAGATCGTCTCACATTCCCTCAAAGAGATTTGCAACTATTCGGTTGGAATCCACGGCATCTTTAGGCTGGCCAGCTTGCACCTGACATTCTTGTGGTTGTGCGAGGAGCAAGTGCTTCGATATTTCACTTCGCTGCCCACCATGAAGGTAGAGGCCCGCGCTTTGCAGCCCTTGTGATGGTACATGCAGCGCCAGGATCCGATCAAGTTATCCTTGCCCAGAATTCGGTGCACGATGAACTGTTCATTGGCTATGATGAGCTTGGGACGCCTATGAGCCGCCAGATTAAACTCTGCAGGTCCGTCGTACTCCATGGCTTTCTTTGAGTACCGACGTCGAACTGGAAGAAGAGAAAGCAAAGCAACTGCATCAGAAAAAGGGAATATATAGTAAGCAGGCTAACATCTCTTTTAATGATTTAAGGGTTAAAGACAGCATACAAAGTTTTTCCAAGAGAATTTATTTTGTAATTTGTAAAATTATTTAAATCTATCAGGACTTACACAACGTTGCACTTAGCTTAAGTCTAGGTGAGTCGATTTGCAGTGGGTACAACACAAACCTATTATAGACACGCTCAAAAGGAAATATAAAATGTACACATTAAGGATACATAACTTTCTGCCTCCCTTTAAATTAAGTACTTTTGGGGCAGTCCTTGTATCCATTTGTATATTATGGCAGCAAACATTGTATATACATATAAACCCATTAATGTTGTATGTTGGGAGGGTAAAACTATCAGTTTTAAATTTATACATCGATAAAAAATGTCATGAAAATTGCAAATAAAATTGCAACATTAAAATCTTAGCTATAGACACCACAAATCGAACATCACCTTGGTATAGGTACACTCTACATCGACACTAGTTCAAAAACTTGCTCAAAACCACAGACATTGATGACCCCATACCCAGGGGTTGCGCTAGTAATCCTTGCTGATGAAAACCGCTCCGTGGGCTTGGTGCTGCTGCATTAGCGCCATCATCTGCGGCGCCGTCTGCACGCTGGGCAGGGACAGGGGCATCGCCAGTGACATGGATACGGGAACAGGTACAGTCACCGGCATGGCCAGGTGGGTGGTTGTAGTGGCGTAGGTTGGCGGCGGCATCTGCGAAACCTGCGTCATCATCTCCAGCGTCGGAGTTGTTGATGTGACCACCGTGTTCGGGTTGAGTATGGGATTCTTTATCGCGGCTGGAACGTTGCCGTTTGCCTTCGCCTGGCAATACAGCTGGCACAGTGGCAGGAGCTCCTTGTGGCGCCTCTTGATATGGCTGAGGAAGTTCCCCGTTGATTTGGTGGTGCCGGATATTAAGCCGTAGCAGGTGGTGCAGGTGGCCTGAATGGCCCCAGGCGTCTTTTGGTTCGGCTGGATGTTCTTATAGAACTTACCGTCCAGTATCTTGGGCAGGGTAAAAGGCTTTCGGAATGATTCATCATCGCTCAGATATGTGACGGCCAAAGCGGCGACAGCAGCATCTGTGGGCAATCCGGGCGTGGGCGACTGCTCCTCCATTTTGATCTCAACTGCAAGATTACATAGAAACAAGACATTAGTAAGGAATTTAACGAGTGTTTCAAGAACTAAAGTAGGTACAAAACGAACACGCATAACTACATATTTCATACACATTTAGTTTAATTTATTTAGTTTAAGTTAAGTCTAGGGATAAAATAATATAATTTGTTGCTTGTGGCGGCGAGCCTACTGCAGCTCCGAGAACTCGTCAAGCAAGTCCGCCGTGAGATCTATCGAGGTGACCTCCGGGCCGTGGGTGTGCGGAGCCCCAGAGATGCGCAGGTGGACATCCTGTACCTTGGAGGTGACCAATGTGGCCCGGCAGCTGTGCTTCACATACCGTGAGCAGCGCCAGAAGACGTTCTTCTGGCTCTGGCGGTTTACCACATACCGGTAGCCTTCGTAGACCAGCATCACCCGTCCCCGCTGCGTGGTTGTGTACTGGATGCTGGTGGTCTTGTCCTCCAGGAGAGCCTTCAGCGACTGGATGATGCCTGAAATCAAGGGCGAGCAAGTTGATAATCATTAGTTTTTGGTCTTATTTGAGAGCTTGTCCCAGGATTACGTGCTACTCTATAAAGAGCTAGGAATTTAAATTTCTAGTTACTCGTGTTTATTTCAATTTACAAACGCAACAAACAACTATTGAACACAATTGGCTCTTTAAATTATGGCCCCGGCTTGGTCACCGACGCCTTGAGGGTCGCGAGCTTGTGGTTGATGAACTCCTGCACTACTGACGGGGTCAACTGGTCTCCGCGAATGGCAAAGACCTTGCACACGTGAGCTGCAAAGATATGAATGGTTCTCCCATGTAAAAATCGTGTGTTTAGTTGAGATCACTACAAGCTATGTACTTATGATTTCCTGCAGCAGATTTTTGTAAGGCGACTCCTCGTCCCGGGCAATCTTGGCCAGAGTCTCCTTGCCAATCACCAGGTCCGTTACCCGTGAGGTATATATGGCCGGCATGGGTATATAGGCTCTGGCCAGCGCCGCCTTGGAAACATAGACGAGGCTGCCATCGTACAAGGGAATAGCATCGGCATCCTTTTTGGGTTTTTCCGTACCAATTGTTGTTGTTGCTGTTTTCTTGTCATTTTCCTTTGGCTTGGGCACGACTATAGGGTCCTTTTTTGGTGTTTCTAAAATGACACATTAAAAAAAGAACAAACTTTTGTTAAAACACCGATTTTAGGCATGAACAGAAAACATAAACAAAATAAAACACAGTTGCGGTGCTTGTATAGGACTTTATTGTGGTTAATTTTATAAATAAGAAACTGCACTTGCAACACATTTCAGGCGGGCAGGGAGCTACAACAGTAATCCTTAATAATTATCACGTCCATCGCTGTATTTAACGGGGTAAAACACAAATTATTGTTTTAAGCACGCCCACGAGTCACACAAGGCAGAAAAATAATGGCAGCGCCCAGGGCTGCATTCAGGCACAGTGACACTTCGCTTGAGGGTTACAGCTCTTCGAAATATTACAGCACTTTGTTACCTATTTAAACAAGTTAAAGGGAGTTGTTAAAATCAAAACAGATATTTTTATAATAAAATCATTAATTTTCAATATGTTGTTTTCAAAGGACAAGCTGTGGCGGACGAAAAAACCATTCCCCTTACCAGTACGCACTGTACCTGCAACCCTGGCTGGGAATCAAACAGTCCGGCAACTCTGGTAAAATGCCACAATTGTGAAAAAAAAAAATAAAGCAAAAGTGAACGGCAGAAAATTGTTAATAATGGTGTATAAACAAGTGATATTACAGAAACGAAAGCGACCCGGGTTAGTGAAACTTATTGGCCCAATGGGTAGGTGCACCAGAAAACACACGCGGCCTGCAAAGCGCCCTAAATAGTGCAGAGTGATAAAGCCGAGGCAAAAAGCGACGCCTACCTAAATTTCTGTCCAAGCAAATATTGTGTACAAATGGTAAAATGTCGAAATTGCAATGCAAAAACAATGTCAATTCTATGTCAATAAAGTGTTGTGTTTGCAACAAAAACAACGGTGCAGGGAAATTATTTGGCGGATCAACTTGGGCAATCGAGCTATGCGGAGCTGTCTAATCAATATACACATCCTCCCACTCCAAATTCTGTCTTGCAGAGCTGGAGGAGCACGAATTCAAGGCCCAGCCATCGCTGCCAGTGGCGAAGAAAAAGCCGGGCGGCTCCCGGAAGCAGAACTATGACCACTTGGATGTCTGCTTCACGAAAAGCAATCGGGGCAACAATCTGCTCACCATCGACGGCAAGCCCTTCACTCTCAATCGGCGGATCAGGGACGTCTGCTACTGGGAGTGCGTCAAGCTGCGCTGCAAGTACACCAAGTGCTCCGCCCGCGTGGTGACCAAGTCCAACCAGATCTCGGCCCTGCGTGGCTTCCACAATCATCCCTAAATTACGAATTACCTGTGCCATTCAACCATTTAGTCAAATAAATATGTTAAAGTCACACCACCTTCCACCTGCAGTTGTAGCTTCTGTAGTGTGTTTGCCAGCAAGTAAACCAAACTCCCCAACACTAAAGTCTCGTCATCCTTGCAGCTGTCGCCGGGTATCAACTGGTGGCCAATCGCCGCGGCGGCCAGAATCTAATTTTCAAAGGACACATGTACACCGTGGAGCGCAAGTACAGTAACAGCATCAACTGGGTATGCTCAAAGAACAGCAACATAAAGCTTCGCTGCCCGGCCAGATGCGTCACCACTGCCCACTCCAGCAGCATCAAGCTAAGCCATCGTCACCACAATCACCCAGCAGATGCCTTCAAGCTGCACCGACCAAGAAGGCGAGGTGATGCTGCGAGGAAGAGAAACCGACGCAACTGAAGAAGAACAAGTGCGGATTTACCAATTGTTAGTCTAAGGAAGATTTCTAAAGAATAAGAATATATTAATTTCGTTTTAAGCTTACTTGTGGCAAAATATATTAAAGTTAAGCTTTACTGTATTTATTTTTATATTTACTAACCATTTCTCATGCTCTTTTCTTCAGCAGGTCCACTGTGGGAGGCCCATATTTATAAACAAAATGGATTTATGGTCATCGATGGCTACCGCTTCGTGATCGGAGCCTCTCATGTGCATCGCACCTATTTGAAGTGCGCCAACTTCCGTCACAATTGCCGGGCCAGGGCCATTTTAAATAGGGACACGAACAGAGTACGGATGAGACACGAGGGCCACAACCAGATGAGGCGAAAAGACGAATCTCAAAGAGAGGGGAATAAACTTAAAACTAATTCAGATGCAAAATGTTCGCCTGCTTTTCACTGTAATCCAACTAAGACATAATCCCATTACATCTAAACACGAAAACGATATTTGCCAAGCGCCCACTAATTCCAATGACATCTATTTCTTGCAGGCACATCCAGATTGGCTCAGTATGTGCGCTCGAATCGAGGCACCGACCTTGTCTACCACGAGGGAAATACCTACACACCCAATGAAAAGCTGAGGCAAGGCCAGAAGAGCAGGGACTGGAAGTGTTCGATGTACCACAAGGCCAAGTGCCGAGCTCGCTTGGTCACAAAGCTAACACACGGCGGTGATATCATTCACGTCACCAGCAACCTTCACACCCATCCCACCATGTACACAACCACCCAGAAATCGAAGAAGCAGCCATGCCTGGAGAGAAATCCCCTCTGCGTGCCTATTAGACCCAGCAAAATGCAGACCAAGTAAGCTCTAATGACTGAAATACTTGGAGTAAGATCTACATTAGTATTGACTTAAAACTAAACTAATTAAGGCATTAGGTTTACTGAAACTAGTCTGCTTGGAGTTAATCAATATTAAGTGAGTTTTAGTTCTGAACAGAAAGGTTATTAGGTTTATTTTCTCTTATTTTCGATTTGCCAAACCACTTGAAGAAGGCAAGAACACAGCTTGTAGCAAATTATAAATCGAATAAATATTTTTCTTAGCCAATTAATGCCTCTTCTCTTCTAAATACAATAAATCCCTTAATCAGCGTGCCGGTTTTGACTTTTTATTTCGACAAGGTCCTCACCAAGTCTTACTTTTCCAACTAATTATTTCTATATTTTTCTTTGCAGAACTCTTTGTCACGGGAAGTGACCTGCCGGTGGAGTCGGTATACAATGCACATGGAAAGCCAATGGACTTTATACCCAAAATATATTGCATTCGGGGGCAAAGGAAGTCCGTACAGTTGATGTATGATCGATATGCCTATGCCAAGAATAATAGACATGGCTGCACCACCTATTGGAACTGCCGGCATCGACGGATTGGTCACGAACCCTGTAATGCTCGATTATCCACCACGAAGCTGCCAAGCGGAAACTTCAAGGTGTTCCTGTCCAAGCCAGAGCACAATCATCCGCCCTCCAAGCGCCTTCGTAGGCAGTATGATTAGTTTTTAAGATTTAATAAAGTATAAACGCGCCTTGTGACTTGGCAAACAGCATTCAACCGACCGACTATGATCTGTAGATGTAGGGATTTGTTATGCCATAGTCCTAATATCACTAATGCCTATTCCTCTTCTCTGTCATGTCCGCAGAAAGCAGCGTAGCCATCTACTCGGCCACATCGCGCGGACGGATGCAACTCATCTACGGCGGCCAGCCGTTCATCTTCGAGAAGACGCTGAAGCTATCGACGGGCGAGGAGAAGCGCTTTTGGAGATGCAATCAGTGGTGGAATCAAAAGTGTCGCTCCCGTGTATTCACCATCAACGACGTGGTCTGTCCCTTGAATCGATTCCACACGCACGAGGAAATTGTGCGCCGCAAGAAGAGGGTGCGCCGAGTGCCACCACCGGTGGTGGTGAAGGTGGACACCACGACGTCGGCCAGGCAGCAACAGCATCAGCAGGAGATCCAGCTGGCCAGCGATGCCATGCTGACCACAGCCCTGGAGGACGAATCCCCAGCGACGATTGATGTCAGCGAGTTGGGAATGCATCTGAAGTATGAGGAGATAGTGGCGGATGTTACGGGCATTGTGGGCGGTGTCAGAGTGGTCAGTCGTCGGAAGTGATGCCCGCCACTTCGTTCGGATTTGGTGGCGTCATCTAATTTTTTCATTAATAATCGTCGGAGTGGATTTTAGTTTATAAAATACATTTTACTTTTCTAAAGCACCTCAGACCGAACTGTACATTTTGAGAATTTTAAGTAGCCTAAAAACGTATGCTCTATTTTAAATGTGAACTTGAACATTTTCAATATTATTTAGTTATTAGCAACCGCGCTCCTATCACTTACTTGTGCGTAAATATAGATTTTAACTTGTGTTTTTAGGAGACGGACAAACTAATTTAACTCTCACCATTCACTTTATACAAATCTAAATATATATATATGTGTGTAAATCCAATAAACTTAAGCCTTTAACAGTGCACTTTATATAAATCTGTAGTTAACTGATGACTCGATGATAACTTTATGCAATTTTCATGTGTAAAAAAACCCTGTAGTAATCATCCGGATCCTATGCTTTCTTTTTCTTGCAGTCGCCGAAGCCTCATTCTACTTCACCAAGGGTCAGAGGGAATCGATCAAGCTCAACTACGGCGGCCACAGCTACGTCAAGTTTATGGAGAACGGACGCGGCACTAAATGGATATGTGCCACGCGCTCCACCACCAAGTGCCGGGCCCGCATTCGGACCACCAAAAACGATAGACTCGAGGTTCTTCATGCCCCGCACAATCACGAACTGACGTTGGTGAAAAAGGAGCGGGGAGGCCTACGTAAGAAGGTTAAAAAATCGAAATGAAACGGTAGAATACAGTTTTACTATTAAAATCTGCCATATAAATATATATTTTTACATATCTATATGGAAAGATATAAGATATATATAAAGTTGAAGGTCTTTTTTTGTCTTAAATAAATATATATTAAGAAAGAAATAATTAAACAAAACAATTAAGTATACTCAAAGATACACATTTAAAATTAGCTGAAGAAAACTGAAATATAAGTTCTATATAAGAAATTCAAAGAAAATTTACAAAAATACTTGGAGTTTTCCTATTTTTTTCGAACCCTTAACTGGAGGTCGCCTTACCCTAAAGTTTCCATAAAATCAGCTTAATATTTTAAACAAAAGAAGGAAAGTAAATAGAGTTCAAATGATAATATGATTTATTCGGTATTTTATTTTTTATGAAAAGAAATAGAAAATTACTTAAAAGTAATAATAAAATGGAGATAAAAATGTTGCGAGACACTCTCTAAAATTAGGTCTTGGTTAGGATTAGCAGTCCGTATTAAGGATGCAGCTCCTCGAAGCAAACGTTACACATCCAGTTAGCGCCGGGACAAGTGTCGCACAAGGTAGTGACTTTACGCATATTTGATATGCCCTTTTTTAGACAATTGACACACTTGCCTTTCATCCGTGGTATTCCCACGGACACATAGTTGTGCCGATTGGCCGATGTGCGTATAATGTTGTCCGGATTTTTAAGGTTGAGCTTCTTTTGCGGAAGGTGGTACATCGGTCGGGCTATTTCAACAGTTTTCTTTAAGACTGCAATAAAAAAAAACACACAAATTAGCTAATGAAACAATTAAATTTCTTAAATACTTAAAATAAAAAAAAAACTATTACTCTTTTAAGGTTTTAATAAGACTGGAAAAGTTTATTTAATTTCGTTATTTGTGTGGGCTGAAAAATAAATTATCTGAAATTAAAACACATAAAAAAACATTAAAGACTTTGCAAATCGTAAGAAAAACTATTCAGATATACTTACCATTTAATTTTTTCTTTCCTCAACGCCAGACTGCCAATTAACCACCCTGGGAATGAAAGTTTTTAGGCGTTCAGGGGGTTCATGATTGTGAAAACCCCTTATAGACTTAATTGCTTTCATGTGCGTGGTGAGAGCCGAGGTGCAGTGCCGCTTTTTGTACATGGTGCACCGCCAGAAGGCCATCAATTTCTCCGTGTTTCGCGTATGGCAGCTAAAAGTGAAGCCATCGTGCACCAGTTTTCCTCGATCATCGTAGGTGAGCACTGCAAAAAGGGAGAAAACTTGGATTAATTACAAGGAGAATTAGCAATCACACTTACACTTTGGCACTGCAAGGGGATCGGGTTCAGAAACTGAGCAAGCTGACATTAATTTTACTTGTTTATTTCCTTAAATCACTGCAGTGATGGGAAAGGTACGAATTTTATCTAGAAAATATGCTGTGGTTCCATGTATGAACCAAGGTATCAAGTAACTTAAGGTTAAACTAAAAGTAAGGTTTACAGTCAATATTTACACAAAGTATTTGTTAATTCGATTTATAGAAGATCTGTTGAGCTTTTGAGTCGTAACCGATATGTTTCCATGTACCTCCCATCACTGTCACTTAGTTAACTACATTGATTGCACTACAGAGACCACAGGTACTGCCCTTGGGCCACTATTCGGGGATGAGCATCAGGGAGGCGTGCATCAGTTCGTGGTCTGTCAGTTGCAATGAAGCCGCTTCACCGCTGGCCAGCTGTGGCTGCTCCTCCTCGTTGAACTCATCATCCTCCTCTTCCTCCTCCTCCGTCTTGGGCTCTTGAACAAAACTGTGCGTTCTAGAGTGCTTCCGTCCTATGCATCCAACGGCTGCCAGCTTGTTTCGCTGCACAATCTTCTCGATCTTGTCCGTGTGCGGCTGGTGATTGTGCAGTCCGCCAGTCACACTCTTCAGCCGACCGTTCTCCAGTACGCACCGTGATCTGCAGCGCATCTCGTGAACCTTCTTCGAGTAATTGTGGCAGCGCCAATACTGTTTGTTGCTCTTGCGACTGTGGCAGTTGTACATGTATCCATTGAGCACCAGACAAGGCGTTGACCAGGGGCTCTCGATGAAGACCAGCTCGTTGCCATCTGTGAAATACACAAGTTGCAGCTTTGATTAGTATAAATAGTATAGAAATTGAAAGCTTTTATCTTAGTTTTCAGTACATCCTACCGACTAGTTAGAAATCCTTTTATTTGGTCTCGTTTATTAGAATTTTTAATAGACGAATACGTTTACAGAATTAAGAAAAGTAGGCTTAAACTATATTCGAAAGGAAGGGCCGATTTGTTGGAATGAAAATATCTAAAGGATTTTATGAAAATCCTATTGAAAAACTGCAACTACTACAGCGACTGTATATAAATTTCGGCTTATATTTTAGGTTTGCCACTTTCTTATCTTTTTATGACTTACGCAGACTTCGAGATTGGGCAGTTCTGGTTCTTCTCACATTTCATAATAGATATATCCTATATAACCCGATAATGGATACGTAGCCAACAAATCGACCCATTGCACAGTTCGAGATAAATACAAGCTTAGTTGCTAGATAGATGCTTGATCCTTAGAACTCCTCGGCGTTTGTCCTCCTCCTCCTCCTGCCATCTGGCCTCTCGCTCCCGGTCCCGCACATCCGCTTCGTCCTCCTCCTCTTCCTCCTCGGCCTCAGCGGCATCTACCAGCGCCTGCATTTCAATCTCTGTGGCCTCGGAGGCGGGCAGAAAAAGTTTGCATTCCTTGCCGTCCTTAGCGGTCATGATGCTGATGTTACTGCTGCCCAAATACTGCGAGATCTTTGGGTTTGACGTGCAGATCTCGATGTACTCCTCCAGCTCCTCCTCGACTTTGTACAGCTGCCGTTGTCCGATACGCGAGGCATGCGACTGGTGGTTGTGCTGCCGCCTGGCATCGACAAAGCTACCATTCTTTGTGATGACCACCGCCTTGCAGCGCAGCTTGAGGACATCCGCACAGCGCCAGGTCGTTTGTCCATTGGCTTGGGTTAGCTTCTTGTTGTAGATGTAGTCCCGGAACACCAGCTGGGCGTTCTTCTTTTGACTCCTTATGAACCTAATGTCTTCGTCTCCTGATTGCCCGAAGATTCCCCAACGCATAAGGACGATAAGAAGGCGGAGAAGTGTGTTTAGTGATAATAGCAATGTCAAGTTAGACTACAACTAAACTAGTGGATGGCTTAAGCGCTAAGTTAGGCTGCACGGCGAAATAAAACAACATTTAATTTAGGTTTTTTTTTGCTTTAAGCTGTTTATTTGCAGACAGAGAACCGTAGAACCCATGTAGATGGTGGCAGATACTCACGGATGCTGGGAAAAACATAGTTTTCGACTTACAGTAACCATTTATCACACATTTTAACTTCACTTTGCTTTAAAATTTCCACAAGGGTGGAAAATGCTTTGAATTGATAAACACTCCATTTGCCTACAAGGCACAGGCGCAATATAAATTACTTGTCACAACACAGGCACATTTCACAGAAATTATTAATTTACAAGCATATATTATTCTTATAATTTCGGCAACAACAAAATAAAAAACAAATGCAGCTTGGCTTGTGGATAATACTATACGACGTTGCCACCTTTTAAAATACAAGGATGCATTTCAGAGCTGCCATACCTTAGATATTCCAGCGATACGGCAACGCTTTAAAAAAATTAAATTAAAATTCCCATTTAATAGTTTCTTTATTTTCAATATGCATTCGTACAACAAAAATATCTTACAAATAATTCCAAATCTAAAATCAGCACAAGCTGCGGCCTTCAGCTAAGCTGCTATGACTCTTAACTATACATTAGCTCCTTGTTTTAAAACCAATTGTTAGCTTTAAATAAATAAAATGTCTTACAAATACATATATTTGTTTAAATTTAAAATATTGAAAAAAAAAAGCCCTAGAATAGTGACGTTCTTGTGGGCACTTCACCACCAATGCGTACAAAAAAAAAATTTTATCCAGGTACCCAAATTTTGAAGGCAACTCTTTAATAGGTACGCAAATCTAGTTAACCTTGCAACTATCCTATACTCTGAATTAATTTAACTACAAATTTAAATTCTGAAACTGTATCTATGGCTAGTTTCCTTCACAACAAAAATGTAGGTACTACAAATGTATAATTTTAAATCTGAATCTATTGGCTCATTTTCCTTCAAAAAAAAATGTGATACCCATTTATTAATATTTGCCTTCAAATAGACGTCAACACTATAATAAATATTAATAAACAAGCATACCCTATGAAAACCTTTACATAAGACTCGGCAATAAATGCCGTTGCTAGAAAACCGAATCAGCAAGCTTTTACGTTGCTTCAACCAGTCTCTAAGCAACATCTTTAAAATAAATAATATTTGTAAAATCCACTTGAAAATTATAAATACCAGAAGAGAAATCGAATAATGCTCTGCGATTGTTTGATTTGATTTCGTAGCCGTCCAGGCTTCACACCACTTTACAGCAAAGTTCCTGAAAATTAAAAAATAATACGGACCTTACAACTATATTATTACCTTGAATAGTTTACAATATTCGGTGCTCTCGGGTGCAGCTTCAGTGTTCATCTCGTCCACTTGGTAAAAATTCAACACTCTACTCACCTCTAAACACTACTTTTTAAATTCGCGTGATCCAGGCTTGTTGGCATTTAAATAATTTGCCTGAAACAGCCGATCGACCAAGTGTTCTTTTGCGGTTTAAATAGAACACTGGTTGCTTAACTAGCTAATAACTAAGGGCCACCAAAGCAATGCTTAAATTAGTTTTTATACCAAATTTAAACGAACTTAACGGGCTTTTAAAGAATATGTTTTGTTTGCGAAGAGATTTAAGTAAAGGAAAGTAAGTAAAAAATGTCATTGTGATTCTAATGAAGATTTTGACTTCTTCGCAAATGGAAAACACATTCTTTTCTAAAAACTACTTATGACTATTGGCTTTGAGCCATGTCTATGACAGAAATTCAACCAACCTTGAGCCTCTGTGTTGCCCTGATCCGCGCTGGTGTCGACAAACGAAGAGTCACTGTAGTTTTGCTTGACCACCGCCTTGGATGTTGTGGCCGTCACACCGCCGCCACTCGTATTCGCCGCAGACTGGTTGCCAGCATCCTCGTTCTCCGTGAAATAGCTGTCGTCATAGCGCATATCGCCGTAGGCATCATCCTCTACGTACGTTCCCTCGCCATCGCCAGCAGCATCGCCATGGTCCTCAGAGTAGTCCGGTTCAGATTTCGTGGGCAATTCCATGGGGAGATCAATATATTCAGCTTCTTCCTGCTGCTGGCGGACTTGCTGCTGCTGCTGGTGGAGCTTGGATTCAGCCGCAGACACTACAGTGGTTTGCACGGTAATTTGCTGCGGCACCAGTTGCTGTGTCGTCGTCGTTGTGGTGGTTCCAGTTTCCGTGGCCGAGTCGAGGGGGTCAATTACGTTGGCGGAGACAGATGTTTTCGAGCGCTTCACGCCGCCACTGCTGCTGGTTGTGGTCAAACTGGAGCGCGGAGCGGATCGTTTGTTTGTCGACACCAGCGTTGCCGTCGTCGTGGTCCCCGTCTGCAGCTGCTGCTGCGTCTGGATCTGCTGCGACGCCTGCTGCTGCTGTTGTTGCTGCTGCTGCGGCTGTTGTACGATGGTAGCTTGAGGTGCGGCCGTGGTCTGGATGACGATCTGGGTTGTGCCCTTGTTATCGTCTCCCAGGCCGTCGTCCACAGTCTCGATCTTGTAGCGGGCGGAGGCGCGCGGCTGCTGGCGCTGCACCCGCTGAGTCGGTACTTGCTGTTGTTGTACATGAGGTGCTGCTGGTGGTGGGCTGGGCTCCTGAGGCGGTTGCGGCGCAGGATCGTTCTGAAAAATGAAGATATTTAATATTGTAACCTTTTGTTGGGACGTAAAAGTTTAGAGAAAATAAAATAAAAACAAAATTTGTACTGATTTGATGGTGAATTGATAAGGAGCCCAATTTAAATGAAAATTTCCCTGATATTAAAGTTATTTTATATAAAAAAAATTCATAATTTAGCTATTTTAACATTTTCTCAACTTATACTTCTCACATTTTTCTTATCCCCAATCTCAGGTACTAATAATTGTTTATGCTATGGTACCGATAATTCGATGCCTAACAACCACCCAGTTGACTGTTGCCATGTCGGCAAGAGCGAGACAAACATATTGTACGCAGCACACATTCACAAGCACTTTTAAAGCGAACCTATTGCCTTCTCTATCTGGCGCAGCTGCCGTTTGGCATTTGGGCTGCGAGAAATTTCTCGGTACAGTCAAGTCGCCATGCTCTTATACAGACGCTGCCGTACGCGTGTGTGTATTGCGCGCGAAAGACGATGCGCTTGGCATTGTTGTTGTTTTTGATATACTTACATCCGTCAGCCCCTTGATTTGCAGCGATTCAGCGGTGCTAATAAAAGCGGGCAAGGCGTCCTGCTTCACATTAACTTCGCCGCAGTACATAAACTGTATTAAATCCTTAAGCGCAGAGTGGCTCACATTATTCAGAAATACTGCGAAGAAAGAAATCATTGAATTATGCCCCTCTGTCTGAAGTTAAAAAAACTCACCAATCGCATGGGTGTTCGACGGCATCTGGGTGAACATCTTCCGGAAAAATGGCGAGCAGACAGATAACACCAATCGATGGGCCTTCACTATATGACCCTCGGCCGCCAGGGAGACGTCCACCAGGTCGCCGCGACATAGCGACTCGTGAAAGCCAGCCGACAAGTTTGTGTTGAAATTATTCCAGCACAAACTGAATTGCTCGTCGTCCGCCATCTTGGACGAAAATCAATACTTTTCTGTATCTATGCGTGTGGGCTGCAAGCGCAAGAAAACCAATGCATTTGATTGTTACTGCTTCAGAAGTTGAGTTAACTAAAAGATTGTTTACAACCACCGCAGGCGATTAAGAAGCAATCGCCAAATAAATGCAACGCAGCCGAAAAACTGGGAAATTTTTCACGCGTCTATGTGTGCGTGCGAAATAGATGGCTTCTCTTTCACTTATTGGCCGTGCAATCAAATGTGCGAAAGAAACAATCACTGCCGTTTGAAAACTCACCTCTCACTTGGTAATTCTAAATAAATAAATTATTTATTTTGTTAAAGTTAGTCTTAATTCCCGCTGACGCAGAAATGCGTCCGATTCTTTTGAAAGCGAAAAAAGGTGTGTATGTATTATTAGAGCTGCAGTGTTGCCAGACTTGCATGGGTTAAAATAGCTAAATTGAAAGAAAGAAATATGCTAGAAATAGCTAAAAACAAAAAATTGCTAATTTTCTTGTGTTATTTTTAATATCTGAATTTTTAATTACGGAATCTTTGTATTTATCTGATTCAGACATCCTTTGTTGGCAATGTGTAGTTAAAACAACACATCCCACTTCTTTTGAGTCCAGATCTGTAATGAATATTCTTTTTTATATGCTTGCAGGGTATTATAATTTCAGAGAAAAAGGAATTTTGCCAAAAGTAGCCGAATCATTAAAAAACATGAGCTAGATTTCTAGCTAATAGCATTTGCATTTTTAAACTAGCTATAAAATTCTTAAAATGGCATCACTGGTAGCCAAATGAAAATTGGCTTTTCCCTAAAAAATCCCAAACATTCATGAACTGGCGGTCTGGCAGATTTGGTCACTCACGAACATAAAGTATGGCAACACACCAGTGCTGGTGCCAAGGGAATACCCTAACTGTATATTTTTCACAATATTTAAATAATACTTAAACTTTTTCCCTAAAAATTATTTTCATCTAAAACTCCCCCTTGGGCCCTAGGCCGTAAAAAACCTCTAAATCATAGGTGGGGATGGGGGGAGGGTCGTGAACCACTGATATGGGAATCCTGTCGTTATTATTAAAATATTAAAATTAATATTTTTTCGCGGTGCAATGGATGAGTTAAAAATAGACATTAATTTGTGCACATTTTTTAAATCATCTAATATTATATACTTAAACAAATGTATGCCTAAATTCATTTTTAAACATATACCTGCTAACTCGAAACTTTGCCTGAAGAGGGGGAAGAAGTAGGCCTGTCTTTTTTAGTTCTTTGTTTTCTTAAGCCTTAAATAAATATTACTACTTTTAAATATTATTACTTTTATGTTACAATGGATCGCCTTGCTTCAGGAATATCGAATACTTGTGTGAGGTAAGTTAATTTACTAAGGGCTAATACGATTTTTTTAAAGGATGTTGACCCATGTTACGGTTCATTTTTCAAAATTTTCCTAAAATATACTAACTTATGCGATGTCCGCTTCATGCAGATCATAATGGCAAAAAGAATAGTATAATTTATATGTAATATACCTGATGTAATTTGCCTTTAAAAAATTTAAATAAATTTAAATGCACAATGTATAAAATGTATACTAATACAACACTTTCAATATATATAAGCACAGCCGCAAGATTCCGGTTCCTAAAATTGTGGTGACTGACAACATTGTTGTGGGCATACAATATGAATGCGGGGTGATAATTGCAACTGATGTCGGACCTACTATATCAAATATGTATCGACTTCATGATAATATATAGTAAGTATGCCCATAGATAAAACTATATCAGAAAATCCAAAAATGTATTTACTCATTTTTGGAAATATTTTCTTATTTATAAGAAGAATTTTTAAAAACGCGTTCTATGTAAGTGCAAAAAATAAAAAGGTTTCTATATTAACTACGGAAATATAACGATTATTCTTTAATATAATTCACTAGAATCAGGACCAGATTTTCTTCGAATAATGTTTGGTAATAATGTTTTAAATATTTAAATTAATTGTTTTATAAATTGCTCAATTGCTCTGGGTTCATTGCAGCGCTGCAGTGACAGGAGTTGGCCAGGACATATGTGCCGTGGTGAGTGTGATCCAATCAAAGCTGGAGATGCACCACATGACAACCAATTACCGCCGGGTGCCGGTTCGCTGTGCCAACCAAATGGCCAAGCAGCTGCTCCACAGCCAAGACGGCGACTTGAATGTAAACCTGTTGATCGCCGGGGTGGACAAATATGGGACGGAAATGTATTCAACGCGGTTCGATGGCTCCTCGGATACTGCCCCATTTACCGCTATGGGTACCGGCACGATGAACGCGATGTCCCTGCTGGAGACGCGCTGGCGCACGGGCTTGGATGAGGAGACTGCTCGCGATGTTATCCGCGAGGCCGTGATCTGCGGAACAGGAAGGGTCGAAGGTCCTTTCAAGAGTCCCATCCGACTGTGCATTTTGAGGAACGATTACTCGATGCTAGATGAGACAATAGGTTCAGTCGTGCAGCCTTTAAGGCCTTTTGTTTCGCGAGTCGTGCCAAAAATTGTGGGCGAGAGGGTGGTGATGGTGGAATCCAGTACTCCAGAAAATGGTGGTAGTGGAGAAGAAAGTGTAGTAGCAAAAGAGAAAATAAATACAGGAGGACTGGCGAAAATAGACGAAGGAGGAGATAAATAAGGAGCAGGGGGAATAGAATATCTGGAATCTCCAGGTAAAAGAGCGAGGCCTTTCATTATAAATATTTATTAATTTTTTAAAACTTGACCACCTAAAAATGACGATCAATAAATTTATTTTAAATCAGGTATCCTTGAAATTATTTCCTCTGTATTCTCCTTGTTAGAATTACCATTAAAGAAGTATAATCAAGAGCATAATTACACATTGTCTAAAAAAAGTATATTAATTAAAATATTTCGTTTTAGCAAATCTGAAAAATTGTATATAAAAACTTATGTCCTGGCAAAATCTGTTGAAACTGCAGTTAATATCAAATGTGCGAAAATCTGCACTTGAGCGGCGCCCACTTGACATGCAGAATCATCTCATGAAACTTAAGGACTTTACAATAATAAATACTGATACTCAAGCTCAAGTAGCGAAACAAAATCAGCATAAAGTGGCTGCGAACAAACAACTAATAACAACAAGGGGAATTTGTGACGTTTCAGGGACTGAGTAGGAGTCACCATCGGGTATCTGATAGTAAGGTACCAACTGGACGTGTGTGTTTGCTCTCCATACACATGCCTATCCAAGGGAAAGGATAGTCCTAGAGATGACAGCGTGATGATGATGATTTCTTAATATTTCAAACAAACTTAAAAACATATAAATTAATTACTAAAGTATTTAACAATATACACGAGGATAAAAAGGATTTGTGTGCAGCATCCTTAAATATTTTAATTTACGGGGAAGTAAGCTCTATTAATTAAACAAAAAAATATTACCTGTTTAGATCAATTTTAGTTAACGAACTAATATCATTTATAATTGATTTAGCTTTTTGACAAATTGGTTAAAATTAATTGGTTAAAATTAAAAACATGTTTTAAAGTAAAATTTAAACTTATTTCTTTAGCTTCCATATTTCGAAAATTTTGAAATTTTATAGAGCATATTTGGTTTAAAATATATCTATAAAAATCTACTTAAAATACGAATTAAATTAGAAAAGCATTATATTTCCTTTGATACTATCTCCTGCCCATCTCTAACCCCAACAGAGACAGAGAGAAAAATAGAGAAGGAGAGTGAGTCGCATGCCGATGCTCTGCTGTGATTGGCTTCTCGGCGGCCATTTTCCCCATATAGCCGCCCATACACACTGAGACATCAGCATCAGGCAATCTCTGGGGTGAAGGCGTTAGGCGTTCAGTACCAAAATCGAGCTGACAAATTGCAGACACGGTCGAGTGCGCATCGGAACGGCACTTTCGGGATCGGGTACGGTTGCATCTACGGGTTACGGACTGGAACTCGGTCCAAATTGGATTGTATATATATATTCCACAACCATCAGCGAGCGACTAGAGATATTTATTCACATTCAAGTGTCGCAAGTTCAAGTGCGATTTGGCAAATTGTACTATTTATTTGAGTTTAAAGTGCTTCTCAAGTGGCCGTGATTGGATCCCAAGGATGTTGCAGCACCACCAGCAGCAGGCTCAGGTGCCACAATCGAGTGGCTACTACGACTACAATCAGTCGCCCAGTCCGGGGAGCTTGACAAATGCGGATGGACTGAACAGCACACCGTTCTCAGTCAAGGATATACTGAATATGGTTAATCAAACGGAGGCCTACGAGGGAGCTTACGGACATCTCGATAGGTAAGCTTTGGTTGTACATTTCTTAAAGGGGTTTTTGGGGATATTGTTCATATTATATTTGGGTTGATATAGCGGGGAATGTATGGAAAAATATTATGGATAGGAGAGGATGTGCTTCATTTTCAATCATCATAATTAGGAGTTGTGTAATCCCATTATAAAAGAATTATACATAAAATCCTGGCCCGCTTTTCTGATAATAAACCCTTCAGACTTTCCATATCAATTTTATCACCTTAAAATTTTAGCTTTAAGTATATGTAACTAAGCCAAAATACTATAATACATAAATATCATATGTTTACTTAAAAATAAATAAATAATGAGGCTATAGAGGATATTCAAAGAATTAGAAATACGTTTAAGAATTCATCTATAAATATCGTTTCCAACTCTTTAATAATTTATTTGATTTTATGATATTATAAAATCATTAAACATATTTAGGATCGTATTCAAAAATATGTTAAATTTGAACTTGTTTTATAAGGACCTTAGCATTTATATAAGAATTTAGTCCTTTTTTAAATAATGACAAGAAAGATCTTTGGGGAACAATAAAAATTTAAATTTTGTTGAATAATTCAGATTCCTTTATTTTAATTGATATAAATTTGATCATCTTTGAAAATCTACAATACAACCAGCTGTTATTTAACTGCTGTTTAATTATTACACAGCATCTTTTTATATATTTACTTGGATATACACAAGAATATACATACATATATACATATGTATATGCAAGAGTATCTACCCAAATCTACCTGTCAGCAAGTTCTTCTCAAAGACAGACAACTTCCCATTCCCAGTCGCATTTTATTTATTTTTATTTAATAAGGCTCCATAGGAAAATTAATTTCTACCAATTTTCCAACGAAAGATAATATTGTGATAACCTTCCGTCGAGACGCGCGGCAGAAGAAATCCTATGAAAACACCAAGAAAGCATGAATTGCAAATAGGATCGAATGAGGGACTGGGACCGAAGGAAGAGCCTCGGAGCATGAGGCTTTGACAAATCATCGTTATTTGTACAAGAGGCCAAAGACAATGATGCGAAGACACACGGTTAACAATAAGAAAAACAAGGTCCGAGGCAGGCAGTCCGGTTCGGACTCCGGAGGTAGAGATCGCCCGCCCGATCCCTTTTGGGCTGGTCAACATGTGTGATTCGCATGTGTGTCCGCCGTTTAACGCACTGGGGCGTCCTTAATTTCCTGATGAGCCATGAAATGATGTCACCAAGCGAAGGGATCCTGTCGCGCCAGCAGGAAGTGGCCAGTGGAAAGGTCTACGGCCCCGGGGAGCCGTCGCTGTGTCCGGCGTGATGCAACACATGGCGGCCATGTACCATATATCCTCGTGTTTAACCTTTCCTTTTTTTTTTTGCCCATTTTCCTTGCTTTCTCGTAGTGCGGCGGCTGCTTCGGCGCTCTATGGCGCCGGCGAGTACCAACAGCATCTTCACCAGCATCCACATCCACATCAGTACCACAGCCACCATCAGCAGCAGCAGCAGCAGCAGGAAACTGATGCATCGCAGCAGCTACTGCATCCTCAGCACTTGGACGATGGCACCACCAACTCCTCGTCCCTGTCGCCGCTCCTGCCGCCCCCGCATCATCAGTTGTATGGCAGTTACCAGGACTACGGAATGCCTGCTCACATGTTCCAGCATCACCATGGCCATCCCCACCAGAGCTTCCAGCACTCGGCGGCTTCGGCCTACAACATGTCCGCCTCGCAGTTTTATGCCGGAGCCTCGGCAACGGCCTACCAAAGTCCCGCCACCTACAATTACAACTACGCCGGAACGAGTGATGTTTACGGCGGAGCCACGCCTGCCGCGGTGAGCATCAAGAGCGAGTACATCCCCACGCCTTATGTGACGCCGTCACCCACTCTGGACCTCAATAGCTCGGCGGAGGTGGAGAGCCTGCAGGCGCCGGCGCAGAAGCTCGGCGGGAATGCCAGCGGCGTCCAGCGACTAATGGAGACATTCAGCAACTCGGCCTCGCTAAGGAGCATCCACACTGCGGATGAGGGTGCCAAGAGAAGTGAGTATATAAAAGATTATTTTAATTTGAAAAGGGAATTATATATATTAAGTAGTTAAGAGGATTATCTTTACAAACAAAATGTATTTATAAAACAAAACCTCATTCATATTTAAAGTCCCAGTTATGTAAAGTATTTTACATTCTTGTTGATATTTTCAATTTCTAATACATATTTGGTTCATAAGAATTTTTCCTTATCTCCACAATTCTATTGCATTTTCCTAATTTTTGCAAATATTTATATTTTCTCTTCTCAGAGGACAACAGTCAGGTGACCTCCTCGCGATCCGAGCTGCGCAAGAACAGCATAAATGGCAGCAGTAGCCATGGCTCCTCCGGCAACCATGGATCCTCGAAGCCACGAATGAAACGCAAGCCCCGTGTCCTCTTTTCGCAGGCTCAGGTCCTGGAGCTAGAGTGTCGCTTTAGGCTAAAAAAGTATCTGACGGGTGCGGAGCGTGAAATTATTGCCCAAAAGCTGAATCTGTCGGCTACGCAGGTGAAAATCTGGTTCCAGAATCGCCGCTACAAGTCTAAGAGGGGTGACATCGATTGCGAGGGCATTACCAAACATCTTAAGGTGAAGTCAGAGCCATTGCCTTCGCCTCCATTGCTGCCACCGCCCATACCCAATCATGTGTTGTGGCCACCGACCATGCAGCAACTCCAGCAGCAGCAGCAGCAGCAACAGCAGCAGCAGCAACAACAGCAGCAACAACAGCAGCATCAACTGCAGCACATGCAATAGCTCCAGATGAGATGATAATTAGAGTCTTTAATTTATTGCGATTTCAAGCAGAATCTATGTTGTAATCTAAGAAAATGCCTCATAGCTAATAGTACCTTGTTTTATGTAAATGTTGGACAATAAATAAAGTTTAAGACAAAGCCAGATTTTGTACAGACTTTTCCATATACAAGATAATGTTCATATTCTCTACCAAACCAAAGACAAGTCTTAATTAACAAATAAAGTCATCACTTTTCTTCACATTTCTTAACCTCCTTGGTCACAACTCTTACACCCTGATGAATACATCGATGACTCCTTGCCATGCCGCCTCTCGTATTTATATCTTTATGAACAGCTTTCGATCGGCCACCGATCCATTAGGCACTGCATCTGCGTATAATTGCCGCCGATCGCCGCATAAATCAATTTTATCGAGACGAGCGATCAGTTTTATGAAAAACGTATATTCCAAAAACGAATGAAAACACACACAACGATTTCCGTTTTAGTGCTGGAAATATTTTCCCTTTGGCTGCTTTTCGCATGGGGATGCCACGGGGAAAGATAAAGGGTAAGGGGGTTAAAGTAAAAGGAGGGAAGTGCGTTGGCGGCAGACATTACAAAGGTTGCATTTATGAAACGTTTAAGTGGCAGGGCAATGGCAATGCAACTGTAAAATGTTTTCCTGAATCCACACACTGAGATACAGATACTCTTGTTCAGATACAAAATGCAGGGCACATCAAAAACTCCCCTTCCTTCTCCGGCGGAGCTCTCGGGCCATTTTATGACAGGCCGCGGGGCAAAGGCTAATATTTCATGATATTGGTGGTTCAGTGGTGTGGTGGCATATCAATTACTCCACAAACACATGCCTCCAGACTGGGGGCGACTGCAAATGGGAGGTTGAGGTTGAGGTTGAAGTTGCGCTGCCACAGACCAACAAGTGCAGCTGATCACACTTTCGGTTTGAGTTCCACATCTCTGACAGCCGAAGCTTCTTCGGGGGTTAGCTCTGGGGTGAAGACTCCTCCTTCTCCCTTCTTTCTTGGGTTAAGTGTCAATCACGCGGGGATCGGGCATTAGCTCAAATTGTATGGTAAACACAACGGAAATCCGAGAGATTTTATTTTCTAGGGGTTTTAAAAAAAATAATACATTTTAATTGGGGTATTGAATGTTTTGTTTAATTTTATTGTTGAATATTTAAGAGTTTAGAAGAAGTAGATGAATTTGTAAATGAATTTAGAAATTATTGACGGTTACAAAAAAGTATCTTCATGTTTATCCTTGTATCCTTTTTGTCATTAAGTCGCAGCTTACAATAATTCTATTTTTAAAAGAGCAAGCACTAGTTACTTCTCCAAAAGGGAGTTTCCTTTGGAGTGGCAAAAACAAAACGCCCACGCAGCCAAGGGATAATGCATGTCAAGTGCCACCAAACATTACCTAATGGACCACACTGACCAGACGGAATATGAATATCGGCGACCCATAAACAATTACGTTCTCATCTTTCAATGTCGGCGGCAATGTTGCGGCGACGTGTGCTCCTCCGCAATCGGAGTCTAGACCGACGCGACTCTCCTCAAGTGGAGAATTTGTCAATCCCATATATCACACGCAGGATCGGCGATAGGCCGGGATAGAGTTCGTTTGCTGTTGTAGCGCCGTTTAATTCATGTTCCGTCAGAGGATCAAAGGCTCTCAGAGCCGCTGTCGCAGCTGTGCCCCTTACCCTGACTCCGTTCACTTTCCTCTTTCTCCGGATCCCGATTCCTGAGCCCCAATTGCTTTCACTGCTCTCATTTGCATTTCCTCAATGCGGCGAGCCGCCAAAGCGAACTAGAGGTAAGCAAATTAAGATTTATTAACAACCATAAATAAACACTATGAAAGAAAGGCTGCAAGTGTAACTATTGGTGTTTTTTTTTTATTCTTTTATTTGGGGCAAAACTGTTTCCCATTTCCGCAGCCTTTGAATAGTGCCGCCCCTGCAATTGCATTATTGTACCCGGTAATTGTGGATAAATTGGGCATACTAGTATCGTTATATTGGTTTCAAGAACTTAGAAAGTTATCTAAATAAATATATTTATCTAGCATAACATAAGCTTTATATTATTTGCTAAAAACCTTCTCTAGTTGTAGTTTTAAATCTTAATTGGATTCATGATCAGAGCTGTGCATTGGGTAATAATTAATTAATTTTAGTGATAAAATAAATTTAACAAAATATTTTACATTTTGCCTTCATCGATTTAAAATGTATTTTTATATTCAATCATCAAATCTTTGATTATTTTCCATTTGTTATGGGAACAGTTTGTTTATAAATAAAGCACATTTAAAGTTACGAAATTATAAAAATTTTCAATGATACTCATGCTTTAAGTTTGGTTTTAAAAAAAAACCCCAATATGCAATTATTTCTTTATCTAAAATACATATGTACGTACCTATTTTTTTATTCTATTTATTCCGTTTTTAATTGAAAATCTTGGGGTATCGCCTAGTCCACAACCGTACTTTATGCCTATTTTCACTCTGCTTTTTCGCCTTTCACTCCCGCTGTCATTGTTCCAGATCCCGGGCTGTCAAGTGGCAGAGTGACTCCGACAGTTCCTCCATTAAAGCCTTTGACATTTTATCGGAAAATCCATCGAGAGATCCCGTTCCCGTCCCGTCGCTGAATATACATTTTTATTTGATGTGCGCATAAAATTGCGATCTCGTTTTACATTCTCTCCCCCCCAATCGAGGCCATGTTCTTGGGTGTCTCTGTTTAATTTCCATTGGCCGTTTGGCTTTGCGCGGCTTTCAAGTGGAATATTGTGACAATTATATTCAAATTAATTGAGTAATTGCATTCGGAATCCGAGCGGCGGCATTTTCGAGCATTTGATTTATGGCGTGTGGAAGCTGGGCACTCAAGGAGACGGAATCCGAATAAGCTAATAATCCCGGGGCGTTGATATCGCCTTCAGATGGGTTCACTGAAAGAGACGTTCGGGGCCAATGAAACTCGAGTTCCTGCCGCTGGCATCCTAAACTACTTGGGGAGCACCTGTAAACAATTTCAATATTAAACCACACAGATTTTGAATAGGAAGTGGGTGGGTTATGAATCAATTTAAATAGATGAAATTAAACCGATAAATTGTATTAAGTTATGGTAACTTTAAATAAGTGTGATTTTAATTTATAGTTAATCTTTTTAATGTCAATTTATTGGAACAATAATAATACACAATGAAAATACAATACAATTATATTCTTATTGGGCTTATACCCATATATATTCTTCATAAACTTAGTTATAGATAATTTGATCTAAAATACATTTAATATAAAAATCAAACAAATATTCATAAAATATGTTAAGGTTTTCAAATAATTTTTGATATTTTCTGATATTTTTTAATTAGTAGAATTTTGGTTTTAATTTTTTTAAACTCCTACAGCTGCCTTAGGATCAATCTAAAATATAATAGGAAATAAGCTAGCAGTTTGCCATTTATGAGGGAGAATTTTAAGGGTTTTATGCTGGATTTGTGCGGAATTAATGTGGTGTTTGAGTGGGAGTTGTGTGGTATTTGTATTAATGATTTGTTATCCAAAGTCTGTAAATTAACTTTAATTAAATTTATTTTAAGAACAAGAAAAAAATATATAATCTCCTATTAACGCAAGAAATACATTTACAATATTTAAGTCTTAAGACCCATTTGGGGTTAAAATTTTTAAAATAATACAGAATTTCAAAATTTTTTTTTTATTTTTTTTGATTTTTGATTTTGTTTTGAATCGGTTATGTTAGTAATCGTTCTAAATATCCGTTTTTTTCTGTAATGTCAAATCTGTACTAAATATAAGAATTAATGAGAGTCCTATTATACAAGACACAAACCTTATAATTCAGATGTGGTTTAAGTATCAGGTGCGGTTCAAGTATAAGGAATGGTTCGAGTATCAGATGTGGTTCGAGTATCAGGTATGGTTCGAGTATCACATTTGGTTGGATTTTTTAGGAGATAAGCGATATTGTCATCCGGCCACACTGAGCCCATTCGGATCAGCTGGAAGCGCAACAAGTGCCTCACTAACGGTGTTCAGTTTTTTTTCAAAAATTGTGGTGTGCGGACGACGTCACGCGCGTCGCCGGGTCAAAGTTGCGTCGGCGGATTGCCGCATTGTTTGCGTGTGTGTGTGCGGGAAGGGCGCGCTTTCATCTGTGTTTGTGTGTACGTTGTTCGTTCTCAGCGTGTGTTTCGAAATACCGCATTGTTTAATTACAGAATTACAGCCGCCGCGGCTAATTCCGTGCCAACAAAGGCAGTGTGTGAATGAAATTATGCTTAAATAGCTACAGCTAGCTAGCCACAGGTAAACACACGGCTAAGAGAACGGGAAGCAGTGGCAGGAGGAGGAGGAGGAAGAGACAGGTTCTGCAGCGCGGCAGCGGTCGCGTCGGCGCAGCAGCACCCGTGTGTATCTGTGTGAGTGGTCCGTCTGGTTTTTTCGGCCAACTGTGTGCGTGTGTGTTTGTTGTTTGCGAAGCAACAATTTAATTGCTATTCGATTTTAAAAGCAGTTCAATTGCAAACAATTACAAATATGTAATTTGCCGTCGATTGCGTTTGCCAAATGGTTTAAGTATAATTGCATTTTTTAGCCGCAAAGCAAACACACACATCAACTGGCGTTGCCTGCATCAATTGCCTGCAGTGTGTGTAAATGGCGTAATCGTAATCTTTGTGCCCCCTTTTTAATGATTTAATTAAAAGCGTAAATTGCAAGCCGAAATTCAATTTGTCCATTTGACTTGTGTGTGGGTGGCGGCGATTCGAGACCCACAATGACATTGAATTGCCAGTTGTTGTTGCTTTTATTGTTGTTGCTGGCACACACACTTTTATCCAGTAATTAAGTACGTGCGTCGCGTGCCGTTTTGCATTTTCTTTTCAGCCTCTTTTTGGGCCGGAAAATGTTCTCGTCTTATTGCGCGATTATTTGCATTTCCATCAATTCGATGTTCGAGACAACAGAAAAAATCGAAAGAGAAAAAAATAAACCAACAAACCAGTTGACCGTGAGATAATTCGTGCATAAATGCGAAAAATACAATACCAAATAAATAAAATAAAAATGTTGTGAATGATTGAAATATATTGTTGCCAGTGTTTGCTATTTCTCTTACTCTTCCTCTTCCCCTGTACATGTGTGTGTGTGTCTGCCCTTCGCCATTGAATAACGGCAGTTTTGCGAGGTGCAAAGTCGAAGAAGAGCAAATAACAACAACAAATTGCCATCACCTTTGTCGTCAGTACAGCGAAAAGCCAAAAAAGAGTTAAAAGCCGGCATTTGGAGGACGGCAAGAAGAGTTCGGCAGAAGATAAAAAACCAAACAAAACCCAACAGAACGCAACTGCGGCGTCAGCTGAGCCTTGGTGGCCACATTCCAGCGTCATCAGCCGGTGGAGGCCATAAACGTTGCCCCCGCCGCAGCCGCCAAAGCGGCCAAGCCCGGGTCACCAACGAAATTCTTTCTCCTCTGAAAACGGGAGAAGTGAGGAGGTAGAAGAATCAACAATACAGCGGGTAAGTCAACTTGGAAGTGTACAGGGAACACTGGATAAGTGGGTACACGAACACTTGTGTGGGGGTGGTGTTTTAAGCTCTGAATTTTTTAGCTAATTATGTTGAATCGGAATTTTTTTGATGTCAAAATCTATAAGATACATATGTTGTTTGAGAGAAACTAAAGCATATTTAAACAATATATTTCTTGTACACATATATTTATATTCAAAATTGTGAGTGGTTTCAACTTGAATCTTGAATCCAAGATTTCCAAAATCATGGCTTTTCAGACGGAAGACTCATTCTCAATGTTTAAAACAGTTTTTCGTAAATGAATTTTACGTTTTATTTAATGTTTTTCTTTGAAGATCAAGTAGAGCATATTTTTAAACATTTTAAAAATCATTTAATCTTAAATACCCCTTAAAATAGGGTTTTTATCTTTTGAAATGCAGCCACTTAAACCACGGCTAATAAGAAATTTCAATGAATTTTCATGATTTTATTCGTTTAAAACTGAAAAGAACTGTATAGTTCTCCATTCTATTGAAATCACTTTATTGACAGCATTTTCCCAGAGACCATTTCCCCACTCCATACTGTAAGTAGTGAGTACGTCAACGTCAATTTTCTGTTGCCATTCTTTGTTCAGGTTCTTCTTGTTGCTCCTCTCGCCTTGTTGTTGCTGCTGTAGTGTCACGCCCCTTCGCTGGTGGTAGGCGGCGGGCCATGTGAAAACATTTTTGCGTAGAAATTACATATTGTTTCGTTTTCACATCCCAGCCAACCTGCCACCCCGCTTGGCAGAAGGTAGGTAGGTAGGTAGTACCTTGGTTACTGGCAGCTAAAACCCCTTTACCCGACGCTTTCGTGCCTCTTGTATTTTTATGGGTCGTCATCCATCGCCGCCCCTCGCCCTTCTGGGGAATCGCTTTCTGCTCATCAAAGCACAAAAACATCCAAAGGCGGTTGCCTCAATTATGTTAATTATGAATTGCTCCGGCTGTCTGTCGAGTACGGGTATGGTGCACAGGGTCCGGGCCCTGGTTCCCGGAGCAAGTCAAGCGGGTAAGTGGGCTTTTGGGTTAGCACCTGGTGAGGTCGCAATGTAACCCAAATTTTGAGAGCATTTCGCAAACTTGATTTGAGCCATTGCCAAAAAATTGATTCATCTCCGCTCGCTTTCGCTTGATGATCTTTTAATGGACCATAAACCCAATTTAGGACTTTGGACGATCCCATGGCAATGAACTTTAGTCATCCGAATTCCTCACAGAGTTCAATCTTTCGTTAATTTACCTAACGAGCTGTTTGAGTTGTTGGGGATTACATCTATCTATAGTTTGGCAAACAAAGGTGATTATGTGGCTGATGTGTTAGTATATTTCTTAATGATGTTTTGATAGTAACGCGAAATTATGAAGAAGAAATTTTAAGTTAATTTTGCTTTAAATAGATTGGAATGTTGCTTGTTTATTCTTTAACTTAAAGCTTTAAAGATTGTTTTTTTTATAAAAATATAATCGAAATAAACACTTTAAATTAACAACATGATTTTCCCATGACCTAACCAACTGAAAACGAGTTGTATGTGCTGTAAATGCTTTTACAACTAATGCTGCGATTATAATCATTTGATAAAAACATTAAAATACAATATAACAATTTATAACAATTAAAATCACTCGACTTTTGTTTCACATTTCGTGATGCACATTCCAATCTCCCATTCAGCCCGCATTTAACCCTTTTGTTCGTACTTTTTCAAATGAAATTTATCGCAGATTCAGCGGCAATGCCAACAACAATAGATCAGGAACAGCAGCCGCTGAGACCGCCGCCATATTCCCCGGCTAACTTCAATTTTATCCGCCACTGGAGAATTTCGTAATTTTCAAATCACAATATTAATGCTGGCCGCCCTCCCCAAACAATGGTGAAAAGTCTGTATAGTGTAGTTGCTGTTGTTGTTTGCCTGCTGCAACCGGGTGGAGCGTGAGCTGGAAAACCGGCGGCAACGCGACGCTTTTTTGGGAAACCTTTTAACAATGGAAAACTTGCCCAAGCCGTCGACGGAACTGCGTCCAAACTGCCGACGTTGTTGTTGCTGTTGCTCTTGCTGTTGCTGTTCTTGTTGCCTTTGCAAAGCCGGAAGATATTTCAGACTGGCTTGCAACCGGGCCTGAACTGGCGGCATTCAGGGAGGGAAGGGTTGTGTATGTGGTGGCTGCCAACTGTGGGCCATGGGGAGTTGGGTGCTGGTTCCATGTTTAGACAGAAACAAGTTTTATGCTCTGGCAATGATGACGCTAGAGCACTGACTCCAACTCCCAACTCAAACGCCGACTCTCTGCGACTTGGACTCTGGCTCTGACCAGTCCATCGGCTTCGGTGGCCAGCTGCTTTTGTTGTTCTCGGCCTACACTATTCAGTTTTAGTGCTTCAGTGCTTAGTTCCCCCTTCCGACTCCGACTCTGAGGCTGCCTCCGGTTGCGATTCCAAGCCCAAAAACCAGACCCGGTCTGCTCCCGAGCCATTTACCAGAGTATTGGATACAGTGGCGGTGCTGCGGTGCAGCCGCGTTGTGTAGTTTTGAACTAGTTGCGGCGTATCAAATCAAGCCGAACCATTGTCCGGACCTAAAGATGGGATCGTGAGGGAACCGGGTCATGGACAGGAGACCTTTACAGCACGCGGGAGTGTAATTTATAAAGGTATAATTGAAAGATTTATCATAATTTACGGCAACATACCAAAAAGCATGATTTTTAATTGGATTTTTGGTATTGAAGAAAGTTAAGCTAGACAATAAATAGGTCTTTTTTTCAAACATTACATTTTCGATTATTAAAAACGTTTAGTGTTTGTCCGTTTTTGAATTTTCCAATTATGAAAATTGACTTTTATTGTTTATTTATCAAAATTCGATTTGAATTTGAAACCTAAACTTAACCATCTCTAGTGCAATAATTTCGCTTCCACAACCCAACAATCCACCTCATGCATAGTTCACCCATTACCCATACAGCACCTCACTCTCTCTCCAGGGGTCGCACTTTTTGGTTCTGTTCACAATTTGGAAATTAACTGGTTTGGTTGTTTTTGGCCTGGTCCGTTGGACGCTGGCCCGGCCAGGGGGAATCCTGTCTGGGCCGCAAACTCGCTCCAGCAATTCGTATTGTTCGATGGCGTCGAGACGGACAGCTCTATATATGTAAAGGATAAAATGAGCTTAAAGTTTTCCTGGGTTCACATTTAGTTGGTCCTTTTTACGCGTTGAGGTTTTCGACCGTCTGGGATTGCCCCCGAAAAACTTTTACCAGCCAAGTGGGGCGGTTACGCTTAGAAGTGGGCGTGTCGATATATAGAGAAAGGGATGGTCGTGACCGGGGTTTTTTCCGTTTTTGGGGAGTAGTGGCTGGTGGAAGTCGGCCATTCAGCCGCGACAGGAAGGCAGCACAGGAAGGAAGTTCATTTTGTGCAACTTAAGGCTCTCCTTTCGCTTGAGAGTGTGGATGGTCTGTAGACTCCCGAATGCCTTGAGTCCCGCTCCTTATTTTGAATAGGCTGGAGAGATCAGATATGGAACTCGATGAACGAGATAGATAAAACAAAGTTGCAGTCTGCATAATGGGCATGCACAACAAGCTAACTTTGAGATCAAAATGATAACAGTAGTTGGATTTTTAAAGATGTTTAGGAAGTATGCTAGTAACTCTTAAACTCTTCATTTTTTAGGTGGTTTACCTTAATTTTAAATTATAGAAATATATTTTAACAGTATGTTGAGAATATATCTCTAATATTTTATTTTTACTTCTAGATATTAGTCATTTTATTTAAATTTATATATAGACTGCAATTTCAAAATGGAAGTCTAGGAAATACATTTTTCCTTTGAATCGCATCTGGGTCCTACTCTCAATTTTGGCCACATCCTTTTTCTCTCTACTTTCCTGCAGTGCAATTGTGCCAAAAGCAATTTGAAGAATTTCTTATCTGAATTTATGATCCTCCGCACCTTGGAGCACATAAATCAAACCATAAACTAGAGACAGTCGCCGGAACATATGTGGCTATGATGGACCTTGCCAGGGGGAGTGGTTCCAATTTCTGGTCACTAATCCGCCGCACTTGCTCTCCCACAATGTCTGTCGCCTTAAACTCTGTCGGTTAATGGGAATCCGTGGATGGGAAACAGGCAAATTGCCCGGCTTGGCATCGCACAGATACTCACTAATACGCCCGCACACTCACTAAAATTTTTAATCAAGCTTGCCAGCAGCTGTGATTCCGCTGGTGGAAGCCATTTGGGAGCTGCACCCCTCTGTAATCCTACCTAACCCCCACCGCCCACATAATGTTCGTCCTTCGGGAGCACAAAAAATGCAATCAACGTCAAATGCGCTTCGAAACTTTGTGCAAAATAATAGAAAAGCCATTAATTTCACTTCTCGTCGAAGATGTTACGAGACGAGGGCGAAAACGTTGGAAAATCGGGGGCGTAGTGTCGGGGCGTGGCTTGGACATATGGCGACATGGCTGGGAAATACGAAAAAAAATTAGGAATTTGGCAAAGGGGAAGCTAAGAGAAAACGTAATGAAAGCGGAGCAAAGTAAAGTAATTTTTAATTATGCGCATAACGTGAGTCAAACTTTGATTGGATTTACACGAGATCCGATTAATCGCTCACTGCATCCGTTTCCCAAGCTGGTCTCTTGGGGAAAACTTTTTCCAAACACTCAAAATGTCTGCCCCCGCAAATGACGCAAAGTTCTCGGCTCAAACAATTTTCATTAGCAACAACAAAAACCGCTAATTTCACTTACAATTAGCGGTAAGCCAACATGTCGCATCAGTCGGTCTCCTGGCTCGGGAAAAGCAGTGGGTGGGTGGTGGTGACACACATGCAATGCCTGCACAAGTTTTTAACTAATAAAAAAAACAACAAAATTAAATATGAAAAGCTTACCAAAATATGAAGGGGATTCTTGAAATCCAGCGATAATTTTAAAAGTTTTTTCTAATGCTTAAACTTTGAGGAAGATTTTTCTAGATTTATTTTTCCCACATATATTAAAATGGTTTGCAGTCTTGTAAATTAATTTTACAATAATAAAAATTTTTAATATGAGCAGTATACTAAATAATTTATTTATTAGTTGCACATGCAAATAGTTGAACTTTATTTAATTTATAATTTTAAATTTTAAATGATAAACCAGCTTATTTAGAATTAGTGTATTTAGCATGTGTGTGTCCCTCAAAAAGCTTTGCTCACACAATTTGTTTAACATTTATGAGTGACAATGGGCTGCGGCCTTGCTGTGGGGAAAGCGGCCATGGGAATTGGGAAAGCAAGGGGGGAAGATGACGACCGGCGGGCGGAAAATGTTAAGCCAACATAGTAGTTATGTAATACAAAGTTTAGCCAACGGTCAGCGGTAATGCAATAAGCAACTTTTCCAAACTGCTGCTTCGCCTCGGACTCCATTAAAGTTGTCAAATGAAGTCGAAGTTTGATTGCCCGGGGCGCAACACTGACCTGCTCCCAGTTCCGCTCCCTCGACAACTTTCCCTCCCTGTTGACATGGACTTGCTGCTGTCCTGGAGATTAGTGAAATGTCCTGTGATGTTTTCCTGTTAAACGCCATCGCAGCAGCAGAGGAGAAGAGTATTTATAATTGCCAGCCTTGGGGCTCAGACTTGTGCGAATCCGGCCGGATAAATGGGTGCGCAGCTTGTTTCATCCTCCCTCCGAGGGCTGATTGACAAGTTTTGATCTAAGTTCGTGACGAGAGAGTTTAGAAGTTTAGAGAAGATAGCTTAGCTAGTTAATTTTATTAGTTTGAAAACCTTTTATTAAGTATTTCTTCTTTCGAAAAACTAAATAAATTAATTTAAGCTTCAAGCTTCTTTTGAATATCTGTGTATATGTTTTACGATGTTTCCCAACAAAGTCTTGCAAAAGAAACCTTGTGGTAAATAAATTATTAACTAAAAGATATCATATCTTAGCCCTGATTAAATTAAAGACTCACATGCATCGTGCATCTCCTGTGGCAAGGAAACTTTGCCAACGATTTCCTCAGACAGTATGTGCGCCGCTCGTTCCACCCAACTCTAGCCAGCACCATCATATTTTGCCCCAACGGTGTCTAACAAAGCAATTAGAGCCACGGATACGCCAACACCGTTTGAGTTTGCTAAGTAAACGTTGCCGAGACGCCAGGACTTGGCCTTAGGGCAGCATATTCATTAGGCAACAAGGCGAAGGACTCGAAGGATCGGAGGAGGTGTTAGAAAATAGCAGGGGTTCCTTCGGGGTAGACAAACTGACTTGTTGGGCTGCCCTGCCTTCTTCGCTATGGCTGGCCCAACTTATGGGTCACTTGTTCAAGAAAATTTCACAAAACTTTGCCAACTTGTTGTTGTTATGGCCAAGAAAGGAGCGAGTAAGGAGGACAAATGGCGGGATGGTGCGGAGTAATGAGGGGCTGACTAATGAGAGACTTGAACTGGTACAATGAATATAATTAAATGAGTCCAAGGTGTAAACTAGCGAATTGTTTGATCCCATTCAGTCAGCTCAGAGTCCCTGTCTCCTTCGTCGCTTCCTTCTCTGGCTGGCCTTTTTCGAGTCCTTGCCGCCTGCCAACTTTACTTTGTGCCTGCTCAGCTAAATGTTGTTAAACTTTCATCTTGGGCTCAGCACTTTTTGCACTTTTCAAACAGTTTTTTTTCCCCGGACTCTTGTTCCCTGCCTGGCGGGCATTTTTCAGTCACCGACTTGCTCCAGTTAGCCAACTGTCAGTCAGTCACTTGATCGTTTAGAGCGTGACAGGTGGCATTTTACCGGGACAATGCCGAAAGGGAAAATACCCTGAGATGGAGGGTTTTTGAAAAGGGAAGATATAAGGCTGAGGGGCTAAATAACAAATCTAGATCTTGCCTTAAGAACTATAATCCTTGAACTATATATTTCCTTTAACTACGAAAATTTAGAAATTAACTCTTGATAACAAATACAACTCAAATAAGACTTTTAAGCTAAGCATGATAGCCTGTTCCTCTGTGCCAATCCTTTCCCACTAATCATAACCTTTCTATGGATTGATTAATTATTCAAGACCTTCTTTAATGCCCGTAAATCCCAAACGGTTATTATGTGCGATTTGCTTGCCAAAAAGTAAATGGAATGGAAAATATTTACAGTTAATTTTATGGATTTTTCAAAGATGAGAAGACGGTTGCAAACTGCTTGAAAATTCCGAATTACTCTTTTCCTGCCAAAGTCTCTACCTTTCAGTGCTTTGCTTATTAATCAGCAGGATAATGAGTGCTGCTCTCTCTCCCTCTGTTTTCTGTAAGCCAAGAAAAGACCCCAAAAGGGTCCCGTGACAGTTGCAGTTTAGTGTCTAATTAAAAAGTTCTCCGCTTGCGTGATTTTGTGTTTGAACGGTGCTGGCGGGTCCCGCAACTGAGCAAAAAAAAAAGTCTCGAAGTCGAGTCAACTTTCTATGGCACCACTTTCGCTGTCCCCTTCGGAGATCCCAATGAATATTCTTGTTCTGCATTGATGATAAAACCAGTTTGCCCCGTCGCCCCTATATCTCCTTGGCCCCACACTTTTTATGGTAATGAATGGGTCAGGCAAAAGTGGAGCTTTGATTTGTGATGCCGATGCTGGTTGCTAGTGCTAACAGCAAAAGCAAATAAAATACCGGCATCGAGAATAAAAAAAAAAGAGCAACAATTTCTTGGTGTGACATTGGACCGCTGTATTTGTTGGGTTTACTTTGCCACTATCGTGTTTTACCTTACCCATTTCTTTCGTAATTCTATTGACCTTATTCGCAGGTGTCTGTCCATAAGTTTACAGCTTGACTCTGGGAATCCACATTTCTTTCTGCCCAAATGCAGCTCTCGGGTTGAAGGGTTTTCCCAGTGCAGTCTGTGGCTTTCACTTCACTTCACTTTACAGTTCTCAGCTGCGGATTTTGAATGCACTGTATCTTATTTGTATTTTCCTTAATGGTGCTTTGCTCTGGTTTTCATACCCTTGAACTTTAAAAAACAGATATTTTCCATATCAGGAAAATAGTTTTAAAATTTTAAAGTTGGTTTAATTTTTAAATATATGTGTTATTTAAATATAAAGTATATAGAATGAATGTTTTAAAATAAAATTTCAAGTTGAATTTCTTTTTAAAACCACCATAGTTAAAATTTCTTCGTTCTTGTCTATCAAAAGTTTATGAAAATATAAAGAAAGTGCCGTTATCAAAATCTTCCAATGAAGCCGTCTAAGGAAGTATTAATAACCACATTTTTGTGCTCATTTTAAAATATTTAATGTACTTTTCTCTGCATTGCTAATTGTAAATACAGATAAATAAACTTTAACATTTTTTTAAAGTTTAATTCAAACAGTTTTATATTTATTTATCCAACTTTATTTGCTTTGTAAAATATTTGCAATAGAAATAGTTATTTGGCTCAATTATTTCTTTACATTTTTGCCAAACTGGCAAAGCCAGCAAAGGGGTTTTAATGCCCTGAAAGGTCTGTGTTGTTATATATTTTTGTTGTTGTGCTGTTGTTACCACACATCTCTTCGGCTCGGATGCGTGTGAAATATTTCGATAAATGTTTGTGGATTTGTGCGAGTGTGTCAGCGAACTGAGAGTTTTTCGCTATTTGGGTGTGGGCTTATGTCTGTGTGCTGGTCCACTGACCGATGTAGCCCTCCTTTTTATAGTTCTGTTTTTGTTGCACTTCCCCATTCCCCAGCCAGTTTCCCACAACGTCTCTTGGCGTTAACTTTTCCACGCACTGATGACGAATGGCCATGGAAAATGATGAATGTTTAATGGGGCAGTGCGACAGCAAAAACATTTTGAGGTAACATATTGATGATGGGAGGACGGCGGGAGATGCACTGAATTCGGTTCGGTCGAGTTGATCGGGGGAGGTGGACTGGTGGATGGTGGGTGGGGGATGGGTGGCTTGGTGGTTGGTCATGCATCAGGGAGCGGTTCGCTGCCAAAAACTTTCAAATTCTCACATGTTCCAATGTCAACAAAGTTGCCCCGAAATATTTTTACAAATTCAAGGGAAATGCATTTTTAACTTTGTCTTGGAATACGTGATGGAAAATGTTGAATAATATTATATAACTTTTTATAGAACTTATTATAATGGAATTTAAAATTTATTTAGTATCTTTAATAAACGGATTATTAGTGTAAAAATATCTACAATAATGATCCCACTCTAAAAGAAGTACTCATCTCAAGTGTTCAAGTCTTCCAAGACATAAAACATTTAAGTTATCAACTGAAGATATATAATGAACTTAACTGAACATGAGATAGATCCCAAGTCAAGTGATCTCTTTAATTCTACTCCCTTGCCCCTTTGGCCTCTCTTTCAATCCACTTTTGAATATTTCCCCTTGGATTTTCCTTTGAATTTATCTGAAAGTATCTGGCTTGCCTTCAGTGTCATTTTGTTGCTGTTGTTTTTGTTTTTGTTTGCGCTACATTCCCGGTGGAATTTATGTAGATATGTGGGTTTGTGTTATAAAAATTGCTCCACTTGCGATATACAATCCCCTTTCCCCACACACTTTTCCTCCTTTTAGCTGGTCGTTTATCACATTTTTTGCTTGGCTTAAGCAAGTCTATCAAAAATATGTATTCGTAATTGCAGCAACGTACACACAGAAAAGCTGTAGGGTAAAATGCGAGGATGGGAAGAGGTGTATGGGTTACCAGATATAAGCCAGCGAAAAAGAAGCACAAGCAGCCGCCGAGGTTGAGGAAAAGCGACAATGTCGCTGTAATCGTTGAATGATGTCATGCTGACACACTCCTTACTCACCATCTTTCTTCGACACCTAAAGCTTTTCAGCAAAATAAAAAAAAGAAAAGAAAAAATTAAATAGAAACTTGAGAACTTAAAGTAAACATGGTTGTCATGTGAGCTTGTTTTTAGTTTATTTATTTGGATAAGAAAAATGTAATAATAAATATTAAAAGTTGTTGCAAAAAATCAGTAAAAATACAGGGATATTTGCTTTAATTTCTTGTTAATTTTAGCTGCTTTTTCAATAGATACCTGGATAAACTAGCTGGCAAACTCCCCTTAATATCTATGAGAACATATTACATGTTTTTCTATACAGTTAATTAATATCAAATCGATCATCATTAAGGTCTTTTTTTTGGTATCTGCGTGGTATCTGTTTTTTTATTCTAATGCCTTAACGATTTGGCCAGAATCCAAACACGAAACCAACTAAAACTGAAACCCAGCCCCGGGCACCCTTTGGCAAATCAGTTACCAAGGCGCTGATGCTGCAATAAAAGGTGCGATTTATCATAATGGCTGACGCATGTAACACACACACACACCCACACACCCATTCACGTTGAAATCACAAGATGGTATCTGCCACCCTCTTTCCCTTTCTCAGCCTCCAAGGTACACTTATATTTTGCAATATAACGCAATGGTTCCTGCTGTGGATTGTGGATCCATCGATTTCATTTCTTGCCATTTTCCGCATTTTTCACAAATCTGTTTTTCGCACACACACACACACATACACTCCGTTTATGGCCTGCTGGAGCTGTTAGTCTCTGTGTGTGTGTGTGGAGTTATCTGAGGCAGCCGCCAGACGCCAGTTCATATTGATTACAACAAATTTGCCGTCGCCATTCGTTTGGAGTTGTCGCCGGCTTTGAGGAAAGAGCAAAAAAAAAAAAAAAACGTGATTATATAACTGATATATAGATGTGACTGTGCCAGTAAGCGCACTTTCCTGCGTATGTCGGCTTTTATTAATTTTGCTTTTGTGGAAAATGCTTCCACGTTCCATCAAAGATCCATTAGGGATATTGAAATATGATTTGGTATAGTAATTGAAGATTTAGATAAAGACCTCGCAAACATTTAATAAACTCTTATTTATTGAGGGGTATATCTCTGGATTTGGGATTCTTCATCAACAGGGCGCGGTTTATTTTCTTCGTCGCTGTTTATTCCATCCTCCTTGCTAATCGCTGTTACAGTTCTTTATTATGGTTCTTCTTTTCTAAGCCAACTTGATGAGCTCTCTTTAGTTGTGTTTTTTTGCACCATTGCATTTTCACACTGTGCGAAAAACGAACATACTTAGTATATATTTTCTCTTTTAATTAACCCACTGCTAGTTTTCTCTATTTGTTTTTGTTATTCTTCTTGAACTCTAAATGCCAACAAAAATTGTGAAAATTGCCAGTAAAAAAATATAATAAAAATAAAAAAAATAAAACGAAGTTTCTACTACCAAAGAGTTATTTATATATAAATACATAGGTTTTTATAGAGCGTGAGTTTTAATTAAAACATCAATATTAATAAAGGTTTTATTTTGATTTTTATTTAAACATTTTTTAAGCATTAATAAATCAAAAATAGAAGATATATTTGGCTTCCTTAAATGTTCAAATTATATTTATTATATATACGTATATAAAAGGTTGCACTCTGTATATTAGATCATACATTTTTTTCCTGTATCATTGCTTCTTTTCCAACGCAACCCCACTATCTGAAAACCGTTCACTCGCTTGACATTTAGTGCCGGCTGCCGCTGCTCATGTCTTGGGGTCTTCGATAGACCAAAGTCAGGGTCCAAACGGGGAGACGGAGACTGCGAGTTGAAGCTGTAGCTGAAGCTGCTCTTTTGGCGACGACGGCGACTGTCTGGAATTTCGTTGGACCGGTTTATGTGTGTGGTTTGCCACTGGCTGTTAGTGCCTTTTGTTGTTGCTGCTGCCGTGGTAGTCGGTGGCTAGTGGTGGTGGTGGTGGTGCCTGTTGTTGGCTGTGATGTTGGCGTCTGGGTAACTGGCTCCAAAAATACAAAATACTTGCACAGCACACGGCTTTGTGCGATACTTGGCTAACCAACTGGCCAACACACACACACACATGTGAATGAACATGGCCAATACACACACGGACACTCGTACATACATAAAACAGCGCGCATATTTGTCGTTGCGGATTATTTCATAGCACAATTCTCCAACGAAAGCTCTATGGGGGGTGTGGGCCGTTATCAAATGACTGTGGTCTTCCCATTCTCGTTGTTCTTACACTCCTCCTCCTCCAATTTTGTGCTCTCTTTTTCCCGATTTCTGATTTCTGACTCCTCCTGCTCTTCGTTGGCTGTTAATTTACATTGCAAAAATTTTCTTTTGACTTTATACGCAATTTGCAATTCAATAGTTTATAGATTTTGCCCATTGTGGGTGTGTATAGTATACTTAGTATACTCAGATTTGAGTGTGTATGGTATTTGGGGTGGTGTTGAGTGTCGCACATGTGGGTAGGATGGACATAAGTAGGTAACTGAGGCAGGGGCAGGAGGCATTTTCAGGCGGGCTTTTCGATTAGGTCATTTAATCTTAAGAGCTTGGCTGGAATCGAATGAGTTGGTTCCATTACCGCAAGATGAATAATTTATTTTGGTTTAAATCTGCACATAAAGGTAAATTTGTTAAACTATTTAAGATGTTCTTATTTTTTTATATTGAATATTATACATAAATATAAACCTTATTTACATATATGCAAATGTCCTAATTATAAACTCTTATCTTCTATTGCAGATCCTCATTATATCCAACTGTAAGTCAGAATTATTTAAATCAAATAAATATATTTTACTGTTAATACAATTCGATACCAAAATAGTTTATCTAATGGTATTTAGCATATTCAACTCTGCATATCACAAATTAATCCCCCTTTCCCGCTTCCAATCACTCAGTGCCAGATAGTTTTCCATTCAAAATACGAAACTGGTCTGTGGCCGAGCCCAGTTTTGCAGTCACCACCGTGCTCAGATTGACCTCGCTCCCCTCGCAGTGGCCAACATTTGATCAATCTAATCAGTTAAAATGCATCCGAAGTTCAGGCAGGCCAATGTAGAGGCCAAACATTGTTTCGATATGTTTAGTTTGGGTCGAATGATGCCCACACACTATGCAAACCGTCTAAATGCGATTGGTTCTCGGCTATTGGCCAAATTGCTCTCATCGCTCACCGCGTATAATTTGAATGCGCCCCAAAATTGATTTCAATGCAAATTGATAATGAAATATGCGATGGAAAATGCATTAGAACAGAGCCCGACCCTGCGGCAGCTGCATTCTTAGCGCTCTGACATACCAACACCCGGCATTCGGGCCCGTTTACCACCCGCTGTTTTTGGCCATTTAATGCAATGCGGCAAATAAACGAAATGTGGTCAACGCAATGACAGTGCGATTAGCCAAAACCATTGTGGCTGAATCTGTTGGAGATGTGAGCAGAGCGTCCTTTTCGTGGCTTCCACTGGGGTAGTAGTAGCTAGTAGCTACAGCTGCTGCGGTTGCCTTAATCATAATCCCCGTGTGTGTGTGAGTGGGAGTGTGTGTGTTTCTCAGCTGAGAAGTCAAGTGTGCCTGTGTTGACCACAATTGGTCAACATACAGTCCACTGAAGGCAGCCATCGTGGCGTCCAGAATTGCATTTAAAATTTACTGGTGAAAACATAATTGAATAAAATATTTACATATAATCAGTAAGACTTATTGCTGAATATAAAATACGAGAGAGAGAGAGCTAAAGATTTGTGAAGCGTAAAGCAAATACCAGTTTACATCTCATTTAAAAATGAAATATACAAATTTGCACATCACATTTAAAATTCCATCATATCAAATCAGGCAAATCAAACACATGTACTTATCAAAAGGAGAACTTTTCATCAATCTAATCAATATTCAGCCTCTCAAAATTACTCGAATGAATTGACAACCTTATGATTTATTCAATTTTGTTCAAAAGGAAGAGGATGACAAAACATCTTTTGCCGTAATAAATCTCAATTGGGAAGTAAGTAAGAAATACTTGAACAATAAATAACAATAATTATGCAGGAAAATGCTCAAATAAGTACGACATTTGTCTCCGACCTTCCTTCCCGTCTTCTTTTCCCAGTCTATCTCTCCCACCTCCCACTTTCAATGATCCATAATTGCTATTAATTGTGCTTTAGATTTGCATAGCAAATAAATCTAAGAGGGGGTAGGAAAATGCAAAGCATAAATTCAACAATTGCTTGACACTTGAGCAGAGTTTGAAAGTTTTTGTTGTCTAATTTATTTAGCATTGTGTAAACTTGTTCAAGGTTGAATAGGCTTTTAGACCAAATGGAAATTAAATGGCAACAACAGCACCACCATTACCAGCAGCAGCAAAAGCCTCAAAGAAAAACATTTGAATTACGTCGAAGACAATTCGAAATGCCAAAAGGCAGCCGAAGTTTGGCTCCATTGTTTTGGGCCAAACTCGAAATCAAATTGTGCCAAATTACTTGGCCAGCAAAATGGTTGGGGCTAACCAATATTGCTTCTATGGTTCTCTCTCGCTCTATCCCTCTCTCTCTGTCACTATATATATATCTCGATTTCTGTGTCTGCTGTGGGTCCAAATGAATAATTTGGCATCGCAGATAAACGAAATCAATGTCCACGGCCCGGGCCCGAAACCAAATGGCAACATCTGCACATTGCTCCAAACTCAACGGGGGAAATGTCGGGAGCGGGTGGTTTTTGGGGTGGTTTAGTGGAACCTATGGGCCACTCTGGGGAACTTGTTATTGAATTAAAGTGACTTGATTTACGGCGCGTTCTGGTCAAAAGCTCTTAATGGCATTTGCCACGGCTCCCAGCTTCCCTCGAACTCGCTAACCCGCTCTGTTTTGGGTCCTTTTCACATCCCTGCCACTTCATGGCATGGCACCAGGGTCATCTGTTCTCCAAAATGAAGTTTGTGCTTAGTGATGTAACAAGCGTCAACGGGTCGTATGCGTGATATTAAGTATGCGACATGTTGCACTATAAAGCGGAGATGAATGGAAGAGTTGAAAGTGTGGCAATTTATAAGACAACTTGACTGTGACATTCAACTATATTTATACCCTTGCAGGGTATTATAATTTCAGTCAGAAGTTTGCAACGCAGTGAAGGAGACGTTTCCGACCCTATAAAGTATATATATTCTTGATCAGCATCAACAGCCGAGTCGATCTAGCCATGTCCGTCTGTCCGTCTGTCCGTCTGTCCGTCTGTCCGTTTCTACGCAAACTAGTCCCTCAGTTTTAAAGCTATCTGAATGAAACTTTGCATATAGTCTTCTATATACTCTCACTGCTATATATGTCGGAACGGGCCGGATCGGACGACTATATCATATAGCTGCCATACAAATGTTCGATATATTTGTAGAAAAAAAATTATAACTTTTCTGTTTTTCAACATTTTTGCACAATTTTTTAGATATGGCCATTCTATATTATTATAGAATTTTGGTAAAAATTTTATGAAAATCGGACGACTATATGATATAGCTGCCATAGGAACGATCGAGAAATAAATAGGAAAAAAATTATAGCTTCGTTGTTTTCCAACGTATGTTTATCTACTCTGAGATATAAGCTTTTTTTATTATTCTAGAATTATGGTATAAATTTCATAAAAATCGGACAACTATATCATATAGCTGCCATAGAAGCGATCGGTAGATGTAGAGAAAATGTAAAGCTGGGAATGTAAAACTGTAACCGTCAAACTGTAAACATAATAAGTCTAGGTAAAATGTAATGAAACTCTGTTTTGTGTGTGTTTTAAGCATTTAAATTTATAATATAAATATCAAAACCAATCTGCAAGGGTATACAAACTTCGGTGTGCCGAAGTTAGCTTCCTTTCTTGTTAATATATTAACTTGATCAAATTCAAACTTGATTTCAATTCAAGGAAATTATGTTTTATTAAGCGTGCACAATTTTAAATGTTATTAAAAGTTTGTTAGTGGCATAATGTATAAATAAAGGCTTAAAAGCTTAACGAACAACTTTGGCTTAAATATATAATAGAAAAGATACATATTATGCCGTCACTCATGCAGGTTGCTATGCACTTACTTTTGCCACCACTTGACTGCTAGGTATGGCAACAGCTGATAATATTGCTATTGTTGTTGGCTACGGTATTATTGCCATTATTGTGTGCTGCAGGAGGCACACACACACACACATAGTTGTATTTAACTAAACTAAGGCGAACCCTTAAATGACAGCAGATAGCGGTAATAATTTATGCATGCTGCATGTTGCCAGTAAGGGCCATCCGCCCACCGCCCCTTACTGTCAGGCTTTATCTTGTAGTTGGCATTATTCGCCACGCCTCCTTAACCGCCGAGTAGACACCGCATGCACACACAAACAGACGCCTGGACACCCGCGCCTCCGCCCCGACAAGGCTGCACATAATTTAATTAAAATGAAATCTCGCACGGGGCGCTGAACTGCAAACTGTGAATGCAAATTATTATTAATTACAGCACAGCGACGACAAATGTTTATGCCCGCCATATGTGTGCCAGTCGCACACTCCTCGCACTGTCTCCACCTCCCCACAGCCTCTCTCCTTCTGCCTCGTTGCCATCTGTTGACAGTCTAGTGCAAAAACAGCTTTGGTTAAGTGCTCGGGTGTGTTTATGTGTGGTGAATGAAATTAAGAGAAATCTAAACACATTTGCTAGTCATTTATCCTAATGCCAGGCTACTTTGGTTCTGCGTGGTTCCCTTAGCAGTGCCACTTTTTGTCTCTTTTTTCAGTTTTTCCTGTTTTCCAGCAGGTTCTCAGGACTTGCAGTAATTTATTGCCCTAATTGACAAGTTCTCATATTCTTCCTCATATAATATAATTAATAATAATGCATCTTACGAAAGTTTGGTCTACAAACAGTAGCAATATTGCTGGATTATTGATTTCTCGATGCACAAGGACTGTTCCTTGTATTGATCCGTTCGTGTGATTCTGCCCTGAAGTGTACTGATGTTATGATCATGATGAACCGTGGCATCGTAATGACCTCCTCCTGGTTCGGTCACCAGCCTTACTGTGACAGTCTGCTTGGGGTCCCGCTTGTAGGCATCCTCAACATGGCTCAGTTGCAATCGCTGGCACTTGGGATAGGCAACCAGCAGCTCGTTGATGCTGTCCACGACAAATCTTGCAGCACGCTGAACAATATCCAAATTGAATGGAATCTTCACGTAGTTATAGCACTGACAGTAGTGCTCCGGAATTTCGGCAGAGCTGCAGCTACGCTCTTCTGGAATTGGTAGAAATAGGGAAACATTACGATCATTTCTTAGTTGCCAAGTCCGGCTGCGAATGTGCTCGTCATTTAGGTTCTCCAAATTTGCCAAGTCCTTCAGTGTCTCGTGCAAGTCGTGCGTGGTCATCAGTCGGTGGGCGTTGGTCTTTAGATTTTTAATCGCCAGTGGAAATCGCCTGACCATCCACCTCGGATAAATGGCGATCACCGTCGGCAGCGATATTTCCCTCATGCCCTGAAACGTATCAGTGAACGGACCAAATCGCAGCCCATGATCGGACATGAGCAGTACAAAAGTGTTCCTAAAAAGTTGGTGTCTTTGCAGTTCTTTTAGGTAGGCTTCGTAAGCCACATCTGCGACTTGGGCATACCAAAAATAGTCGTGGACGCCGTGCGATTGCCAGAAGAAGCCAAAGAATCCAGTGTCTTGACTCCGTGCCTCCATATGCGGCAGAAGGCGGTGCTTGAAGTCGTCCAGAACTTGGGAATATGATCGACCAGCCGTGCACGAAATGTAGCTGGCACCCTGAGCAGGGTAGTTAGTTTCTTGGTCGATCTCGTACATGGCGGGGCGCAGGTAAAAGTCAGTTGGCTGGCGTTGAAAGCCACTTAGGTTATATACAAAGGTGCCAGCTAAGGCTGAGTCCTCGCCGAACATAGTGACATATCCGGCTGCCTTAAAGAAGTCAAAAAGAAGGTAACACCGGTCGAAGCATTTAGGGTTGCTTGCACCATAGCATCCGGTAGGACCATTCAGTATAGTATCATTTTGACCGCTAAGCAGTGGCAGAACATTCGGGTAAGAATTTTCACCAACACGGTTATAGCCCCACATCTCCGTGTGTGGAAACTTGTCCACAAAGTTCATTGTTTTACTGTAAATTAATGAAGAAAATATATGTTTTTTTAAATTAAATTGTAAAGTTTGCTTACCTAAAATATCTTCGGTAGTGCATGTGGGAAATGGAATCGATGCCCAGAATCAAGACAGAGAGACGCTTCAAGTGTTCCAGTCTCACCTTTTCTCCTTTCCTTGGAGGTATTGGTTCTGGCAGGAATATAAATACATCAAGGAAGAGTAGACGACCACGGTCTCGCCAGCACCAGACCCGCAGTGTTGCATTACTTGGCTCGATCTCCTGATATTTGCGCAACCTGGTAAAACCAAAAACGGTTTGTGCCACGTATCGATTATTAAAGTCATCGATCCTCTCCAAGACGGTGTAAACGCAAAAGATTTCGCTTACTCTTCGAATTCCGTAATACTTCCAAAGCTTATTTTTGCTAAGGGCCAGGTACAGGAAGTTTCTACCTCTGATTGTTCTGGGCTTTAATAGTTGGGTCAAGTAGCACGAATAAGACGGCAAGGCCTTCATAAAGTACTGTGCGGTGGGCGACAGGGGATCCATGGCAGGCATTTTACATTGGGAGGTGTTTACCAGAAGACCCTTACTATTTATATTCGACATGATCTCCGGTGGTTTCCGTGGTCTGATTTCAACGGGGGTTGGTTCAGGTGGTTCAACATACAGGACAAGCAAAATACAGCTCAGTAGAAGGATGTTGAGACACATTGAAGCATATTTTACCCAAGACTTCTTCATTCTTATTTAAGAGGTTCTTGTGATATTGAGATTTTATAAGAGAAATCTGTATTCTCTTTTAATTTCTAAGACAAGTGAAACAAGTTAGTCCAGCTTACTTTGATAAAAAAGTCTGACAATCTTAATTGTATTGCAATTAACGTATATTATATTTCAATGAAAATGAAGTGGAACTCACACATAATATAAACCGCCGCAATCTGACCAATTGTTAACTACATCCTTCCTGTTTAAACCAACTTTGTTTTGGTTCTTTCTGTTTTCACAATTGGTTATTTGCCTATTAGCATAGTTTACAGTTTCCCTTTCCTTGGCCACTTTTAGCCCTTTTCCCAACAGTCGGCTTTGTTTGCGTTTGCCAAAAAAAAAAAAAAAAAAAAAAAAAAGGAAAAGCAAATATGTACAATAAAAAGGAAAAACAAAAATGCCCAAACAACGTCTAAATAATGAGGCCCTCGAGAAGCGTTCAGTGATTGAGTTTGTTTTCAGGCGTTTTAATTAGACTAACTTGATTAGATTTTGAAGTTCTCCTCTCTCTCTTATTTACTCTCGCCATCTTTGCCATTCTACACCAATTTGTATGATAAGGCTAACGAATAGCTCTCCACCTGGGGATAAAAATCTGTTTGGTAGTAATTAGCCAGGTTAAGTTTACCAAAGGACATTACATTGTTGCATTTATTTAGTGAGGATTGCTTGATTATTTTATTCCAAAGACCACTTGTTTTAGCTCATTTAATCCTATATTAATGGGATATATATAATAGATAAAACATAAAAAATAAAAATATTATTTATTTCTTATTATTTTGCTTATGAGGATAATAATAATCATACACAAATTAAAAAAGCAACTAGGTAGTGTCATATCCCCATAATATTGGTTTGGCTTGTTTTCTTGTTAGCATTTATCCTCCTGTAATCCCGTATTTCCAAGGCCTGAAGTCTATTATGTATCTTTAACAAGGTATCCTGGAGTGCCTTGCGACTTTTAGCGAAAGGAGAGATAGCGATAGGAGTATCCTTCATTCCTGAGGAATCAGAGACCCAGCACAAGTAACCGGATCTATTTCGCAGCCAGAGACAAAATGGGAATTCTGTTTCTCATTCAATTTTTATTCCCGTTTTTTTCCACCCATTCGCTTTGTTCTCTTTTTGCCGGAATGTTTACCGCCTGCGATTTTCGGGCTGTTGTTTTCTTTAATTTTCCGCATACAGATGCAGCAAAGCAACGACTTCCTGCCTTCCTCTGATCTCCTTACTTCCGGTTGCCCCCTCCGCCGGTCATGTCTCGTTTGCAGCATCCTGTAGCCTGTGTAAAACATATGCATACATTTTATACCATTACAGCATAACAATATTGCATTTGCAAGAACATTTCTCTCTGCCGCCCACAATCGCCTCCACTCCCGCAGGAGGTCTTCCTCTGTACCGCCAACTGTCTTGCGTTATGTGAATCCCGCGCGAATCCTGTGAATCCTAGCGACCTTCTACCGCCATCCCAGGCGCCCACCTTCGTTAGCGTTGAATTACGGTAGCTCTATGCATACCCTGTAAAGGTTAAAAGCTGGGGTGAAATGCTATTATTCATATTTTATATTTTGCCTAAATAAATGTAGTTTCTAAAAAATATATGTATTTCTTTTAATTTTTTAAGTAACCAAAGTATATGTTTTTTTTTTTTACTTTTTCACTTTGTTTATTATAGATATCATAGCAATTTACAGGATATTGCACGTTTGCCACGACCCTTAAATGATATGCTTCCTGCTTGTCTCCATTGCTGTTGTTTTATTTCGTTGAATTTCAGTTTCAGTTTTTGGTTTTGGCTACAGGTTTTACCTGAGCGCCAGCCAGCATCTGAAACTCTTCGAGTTGAACCGCCTCCCGCCCGCTGCCTGCTCCAATTACTGTTTGCATAGTTGAGTGTCGTCTGCGGAAATTTGTTTATTTTACGCGCATTGCGTTTTGCTTCGCTTCAGTTTTGGTTCGCCCCGGTTTGGTTGGATAACCATCCGCATCCGTCCTCTCCTGCCGTTGCCGTCACGAGGATCCTTGGCTACTCCTTTTCACCGAAATCGGAATTGGAGGAGCACAATGAGACATGACGACGGCATATCCCACGACCAAGTCGCTAAGACAAACTGACAGCTAAATGCGTCAGACTCGTTGCAGATTTCATTTGGCGTGAATTCTTCTCTACATTTCCCCCCGCTTGACATTTTTTGTGCTCGTTTTTACATCTCTTTTTCTGTTTGGTTTTTTTTTGCCAATGTATTTTGCATTTTTGTAGCTTTCGTTGACATTTTCCTCGCTGCGAAGCCTTGTGCATTGAGCAGGTTTATAGCTTCCTCTTCTGCCACTGCTGGCAAACGGTGCAGGTTACAGTCGCAGTCAGAGTTGAATTCCCCCTTTGCTACAACAAATAGAAAAAAACAGAGGCGGTAGCAAGAAATGTCAGACACAACCGTGACTACCGAAAAAGGGCAGCAGAAAAAAAGCGGAAAAACGAATCGTGGGAATGCCCAGGATGGGTCCACCACGGCGTATGTGCAATAAGTTGCTCATCTAACTGCGTTACATATACGCACACAGAGGCCATAACAAGGAAAGCCTAATGAAAATGTCATCGGAAATGTTGACAAATAAAAGAAGAAGCAATGCGATATTTTTTGTTTCCCTAAATCCAGTTAAGCTGTTGCCTTTCAACTTAATTGGAAAACAATTGGTTGCCTGAAAATGTAGCAACTTTTTGTATGATGTATTCGATTTATTCTTCAATTAAAAAATAAAATATTACAGTCACTACACTTGTAAAAAAAATAAGAAATATATATATATATATATAATCAGCTTTAAAAAGATTTAATATTAATGTAATTTGAATATAGGATAAAGAGAATCTAATTCCTTGTATCTGGGAACTTAATCAAAAAGGCATACATAAAACGGAAATCCGATTTCAGGCAATCCAAATCGTATGAGCTGGCTTATTGGTACCACTTATTCAATTGGCCTTCTCATCCTGCTGTGGACGAAACATGGTCGAGAAGAGAACGAGGAAGGCTTCAATCACTTGACATGTTCAGCAGTCAATTTGTGGATTGCTGGGATTGCAACTCCTCCGCCCCCGCCTCGATTTTGCCCGTAATACTGCTACTTTTGCTTAGTGCTCATCTTCTGTCTGTGATGCTACTGTTCCTGGTCCAACAACTCCCCCTCCTCCTTCTGCAACTATGACATGCTACTGGCCCTTGTGCCAGCTGACTGACCGACCAGAAGAGTCGAGTCCACTATGCAGTTGGCCTGCGGCCAGGTATGCCGACCTGCCAGAGGAACTGGTAGCATATGAGCATCCGTCCGTAGGTGGATGTGGTTGCTGGCTGAAATCTCCTGCTCCTGTTTCTGCACCTGCTGCCATTGTCCTGGCCTTCAACTATGCGTTGACAGGAGCCGCCTTGAATCCTTTGGCCCAACTATGTCCGGAGATAGAAGTGGGTAGGGTTTTGCCTGAAGAGCAGTACGCCATGAACAGCTAACAAGCCGATCAACATCCCACATGTGGGTGGTAGGACATAGTCCAGTCCAGTATACACCCACGCTAAATAGTTGATATATACTTTCGAGAGATTTTTATTTGTTAAAATTATGTTTACTATTTTAAGTGATATTTTTAAATACGAATTACACTCTAAAGTATTGTCCTGAAATATTGATGTTGAACTACTCTGAACAGAATCAACTAAAATTAAGTTAGTATTAAAAAAAAATTAACTATGCCTCTTAGAATAAATCTAATGTTAACCGAATATCTTTTAAAAGTCATGTAAAAACCATATTTTACCTTTAAGTTAGCCAATTTTCTCTCTGGGTGTTGCTCCTGTGATTGCTGTTTGCCAGGTAACAAAATTACTCGGTCTGGGCCAAAGTTTTCTGGTGGGTGGGAATAACACTGGACCAACTTGCTGCCAATAACTCAACTAATTGTCGCTGCAAGAGGTCCATCCCTTCCTGCGTTCTTTGCGGCCATCCTGCTGGCAGAAAAATGAGCTACGAATTGTTAATTTCGAGCTGCAGCTGAGCAAAGAAATCGTTTTGGCCAAGCCAAGCGAACGCAGCCGAGTGGCAGCATTATTAAAGCCTTGTCAGCAGCAGCAGTAGCTGCCGCACGTGGCGCAAATTGTGGCATAAAACGGTAGCAAAGACACCTGCTGGCTGCTCTGCATATTAATAAGTTGCTCTGGCCACGCTTTCCCAGCCACCATAATGTATATTTTCTCCTGCTTCGGTTGGGGCCAGGTTAGTTGGTTGGCTGTGCTGGCCCAGCTGGCCATAGTTGGGCATTCATTAGACTCGTTGGGCGATTGTTGCCTTCGTCGTTGTTGGCCAACGTTGCGTATGCGCCGCGTTGTCGCTGCTGCCAGTCTGGCTGGCTTTAAGCCTTAAATCATTGGGCCATCAGTTGTGGGAACTTTTAAAATATATAGCAAATAAGTGCACGGAAATAGTATTGTGTATTATTTATTTAAATATTGTACAACTAAAACTATTAATAATTTAAACCCTAGTAGAGCTGACCTTTAAAAATCCCGTCTTAATGAAAATTGAGCTCTACATTGCGCTTAATTTTTCTGTCCCTGAGATCCGTGCCTCGAATTGGATTTTTAAAATAGTCGCATGTCCGTTTGGAGTTGACCAAGCCCTTGGATATGCACCGCAATCCCAATTGCTTTCTTGTGTTCTCGCAATCGAAGAACACGAGCGCTAATGGCCTAAACTGCATCTGAATGAATATACAGAAGAAGAAAAAAACGGCGAAAGTCTGGCGACAGGATGTCTGCAGGACTCGTTGTCAGCCTGTCTGTCCTTTTAGCTGCATTGCCGCACTGCTGAACTTGAGTTTGGGGCGGCTTTGGTTTGAGCGGCTTCATTGTGTATCGAAGGGCTGGTTGGGTTGGTAGAAGGGCGCTGACGCCGGGGATTCCCCTCATTCCGGCACCTCTGCCTAACGACTCTCCTCTTGCCAGTTGCCAAATTTACTTCAATTTTTTATTTGTCGCCATGGCACGTAGAGCGTGCTAAATTTTCCGCACGCATTCTTCGCTTTATCTCTGTTTTTACCTATATCCCAGTCCCTGTCCACTCTCACTATCCATTGGATCCTTTAGTATTCTCTTTTGTTCTATCCTGTAAATATTGTATGACATTGTTTTATTTAATTCGTAAATTTAATTGAGAGTGGTAAAAAGTGGAAAAATATTATATTTTCATGGCAAAACAAAAGAGGCTTACCAGAGCATATAATTTTCATAATTGACAACTGATTTATGTTTTGTAATAGATGATTGGCATTTGCTAAATGGAAATTCGTTTTTAGTTAATTAAATGTGATGTGGGATTTCAAATCATCAAAGTGCTGAAATGACCGGAAGCCTAATAGTTCAATTAGAGAGTTTTATAACAATAAAGAAAATATATTTTATAAAATTTATTTTCATTTATAAAATCCGATTTTTTAATTAGAGGATATCTTGAATATGAAAGACTTCCCACCGACTTTCCTCTTTTTTTTCCGATGAGTGCACTCCATTGCCAGTGGCTCGCTGGGCCGTCTGGCAGTTTGCCAAAAAACTGTCAAAGCAACACGAGACAACGCCCCATGCCCTTGCCCCCTCTCCCCTGTTCCATTCTCTAGCCAGATTTCCGCAACCCCGGCTGAAAGTCGAATATCCTGGCAGAAGACAGGGACATGTGTGAATGCCAGTAGAAGCTTTGGGGGGGCTCGCTATGAAAATTCTATACAAATAAAAATGCAATTCACACAAATGGACTGTTCTCTCTCGTTTGGCTGTAAAACATTGACAGGGCCGTAGGGAGGAATGGGTTAAAGGGTGTCAAAAAAAAAAAAAAATCAACTACAAATAAAAAAGAATCCAGTGATAAACGTGGACAAGCGGCAAAGATTGAATTAGTTTGTTTCGGGACAGAAGTGGACACGGGGAATTGAGTGATGAGAGGGCTGTGCGGATGGTATAGATCCTGGGTGCCATAGTTCATTTATTGTTGTTGCTTCCTGTCGTCCCACTCGAATTCCTGTCAAATGCATTTATTGATTTACTCCACAAATCTATTGTTCGATGGTTCAAAAAATACGGTAAATGAAAAATCCGGAATGCCAAATCTATTATTATGAAATCTATGGCAAGCATCTAATTGAAAGACATGCTGTCCAATGTAAATTGGAAATGTGCCATCATCATCATTTTTCAATAATCCTGTCAATTGGTTTGTTTTTAGCTTTAAAATAAATTGTTTTAGAATCGAATATTTCATTGTTAACTGGAGCGAAATTATTAATAATTTTTTTTCAGGATTTATTTAGAACATAAAAACTTGTATTTAATAAACAAAAATTTGGAACTAGCTTAAACGTGAGTTTAGTAAACAAATACAGTTAAACAAGATTTTGTTTTAAAATTGATATCCTGTTCCACATGAAATAGCATACTCGTCAATAATTGTTTGCTTCAACAATTTTCGATTTCCGCAATCCCAACAACTTTGCAATGTCCACGTTCCGATGTCCTGGGCCAGCAGCAAATAGTTTTCTAATAAATTGGATAAACTGAAAATGCCGAGACTGAAAAAGGGCCAGCACAAAAGTTGCCAACAATGCAAGCTGGCAGGAATGATGATAGGTCAGGCTTGGGACATTTTGACACTTTGTTATTAAGCCGCCCAGGAGGCGTTTACGTAATATGCTCGTTTCCATATTCATGAATTGGCTGTCCTCAAGACATGAGAGCACGTTAGCCCGATTATTTTGAATAATGACTGCACGCATTCGATGTCGGTGTCGGCCGGACATGTTTCATAAATATTCAAAATGCATTTGCTGCATCCCTCCACTGACATTGATGCTGATGCTGATTCAGATGTGCACCATGTGGGTCCAATGGCGGCGATATGATGTCCGAAAAATGCCAGAGATTACGTCTGTTGTATGAATTCATTGTTCGCTCTCCCAGCCGAAAGAAAGGAAAGTGTGAATAAAAAGTATTCTCTTTCTGCGAAACCATATTGTAAATTGAAAAGCTAACTGAAAAACAAAAAGTGTAAGAGGAAAGGGTATTATTTTGGTTATATTTACTAAAGTTTTCTGTGCAATTATTTCTTTTTCGTATTCTTTTTGAAATAAGAACTGTTATATAATTTGAATTAAGAACATTACTGAAATCGTATTTTTACCATATTTTTTCGTACCTTCCCAACAAGTTGCCTATGCCCTTGATTCCCCACATTTAATGGGTACTACATGCCTGCAGTTCGGTCCTGTTTCGGACTGGCCATGACTGATGTGCTGTTGAAAATGTATTTATAAAATTTATGCACTGCCCACACCAGAGGTCCTCGAGTACTCAACTTGCCGAGAGGAATCTTCACTTTATGACCGATCCAAGTCAACAACTTCACGGATGGACTGCAACTATTTCGAATCCATTTGGGAGCTCGAGTGCTTCTTTGCTTATATCTTGATTTATTTATTTGTTTAACAGGCTCCAGCAAAATAAAACGAAACGAAACAAACGATGCGAGAGTGCTAGTGCTAGTGCGAGTGTGTTGGGAGTTAGATGAAGCATCAAGTCATCAATTAGGCCGAAAGCCAACAGTTGTCAATTAAATGGGAATGACAGGAAAATTGGTAGCTCCGTTTTGTGGGTCGGAATAAACGTTAGGCGGCTAATTGGCTCTTTAAAGCGTTCGGAATCGCTCGATCCGATGTGAAGAGGAATGAACTCAGGTGGTGCCCGGCCTGAGATTCTCATTAACTTCGGGGAATAAACTGTTAGGCAGAGGAGATGGCCACAGGGATTGGCGGTGTGTGTAAGAGGAAACCTAGCCAAGCCAAGTCAGCCGTTCACCTTTACCTCATCATCAAGAGATTCTCACCAGTCCTCCCCCCCTCCTTCTTCGTTTGCCCGGGAAAAGTGTTTAATTACAGGGCACAGCAAATCCGCCAGCATATTGACCCAGCCAAGTGGAACGTGTCGAGTACGGTTTGTTAGAGCGAGTCAGCAGCGTTAACTTGCCTTCCCTTTCTTCTGAGCCTTAACCCTTTGACAAGCTCAGAACGTACGCAAAAAAAACAAGAAAGGAAGCTAACTTCGGCACGCCGAAGTTTGTATACCCTTGCAGATTGGTTTTGATGTTTATTTTATAGATTTAAATGCTGAAAACACTCACAAAACAGAGTTTCATTACATTTTACCTATACTTATTATGTTTACAGTTTGACAGTTACAGTTTTACATTCTCAGCTTTATATATTTTATACATTTACCGATCGCTTCTATGGCAGCTATAAGATATAGTTGTCCGATTTTTATGAAATTTATACCAAAATTCTAGAATAATAAAAAAAACGTATATCTCAGAGTAAATAAAAATGCGTTGAAAAACAACGAAGCTATAATTTTATTTCTATTAATTTCTCGATCGTTCCTATGGCAGCTATATCATATAGTCGTCCGATTTTCATAAAATTTTTACCAAAATTCTGGAATAATATAAAATGGCTATATCTCAAAAATGATGCAAAAATATTGAAAAACAGCCAAGTTATACTTTTTTTTCTAAAAATTTATCAAACATTTGTATGGCAGCTATATGATATAGTCGTCCGATCCGGCCCGTTCCGACATATATAGCAGTGAGAGCATATAGAAGACTATATGCAAAGTTTCATTCAGATAGCTTTAAAACTGAGGGACTAGTTTGCGTAGAAACAGACAGACAGACAGACGGACAGACGGACAGACAGACAGACGGACAGACGGACAGACAGACAGACGGACAGACGGACATGGCTAGATCGACTCGGCTGTTGATGCTGATCAAGAATATATATACTTTATAGGGTCGGAAACGTCTCCTTCACTGCGTTGCAAACTTCTGACTGAAATTATAATACCCTGCAAGGGTATAAAAATGAAGAGAAAAAAAATGAAATGGAAAACAGCAAAGACAAATGAACAGATAGCAAACGTCATTAGTATTCAAGTTTGGGTCTGAGGCGAGGGTTAATCGACAACTACGAGACGCTATCTATGGAGCTAATCAAGGGTGACACAGGCAAAGGAGAGACGGTGATTTTCTTAGCAAGTCCTGTGATAACAAGGGATTAGGTGAACCTTTTGTTTTTACCCAAAAAGTAATTTTACCCTAAGAAACATTTGTAAAGTTTGGTACCTATTTCTGATGTTGTAGCAGATTCTAAGAACAAGATTTTATGTATGTTAATTTGTACTTTTTGTAGGGAAAAACGTACTTGAAACACTTTATATATAATCAGATTTTCTTCTTTAATTTGTATAAATTTAAAAACCAACCCTCAGCGACTTTTCAGATTGCTTCTACTTTGCCATATGTTGGCCCTTGTCGTGGTAGTTGTTGTTGCTCTCCATGGTCGTCCTTTTGCCATCTGTGGGTCACATGCTTACAGGGTCGCTTTTGGGGATTGTGGATGAGGTTGAGGATGTTGGGGACTCCGGTCTCCGGACCCGGGAGTGTTTTGGTGTGGCACTCATTGGTGCGTGTAGTCTGTCGGCAGCGACCTTTCGGTTGACTTTTCCACTTTGACGAAATTAAATCTGCAATGCTAAAATGATGATGGACGCGTGTGTGTGCATGTGTTGCGCTTGAATGGCAATTGAAAAAGTCAAAAAATAAAGGGAAAAAGAGAGAGAGGAGATTGAAAGAGGATGAGGCATGAAGATGAAGGTTTTCTAAGTCTTTAGATATGTATATTTCAAATTTAAATTTAATGTTTGTCTACAGACTGAGCACAAATCTCTGCAGTTCTTTAGAAAATTTTGAGATAAAATATATAGAGTTACTAATGTGAAGATATAAGAGGTGATATTTTATTGAGAAAAACTTGGAATAAAAAATGTTTAATTTTAGTCCAGTGTTTTATAGTCAAATTTTTATTTTTATTCATATTTCTTATTCTTTTTTAAATGATATGCTTATATTTTTTATTAAATTAATCTTATAAATTTTTATCTAAATAAAATAACTGAACGTGACCAGAAATATATATAATTAGGTCATTTATGCTGATGATGAAGATGCAAGCACGCTTTTACCAAGAATTCATATCAATTAATCAGAACTTCCATATCATAAATTATATATTATATCATTTAATACTCATTTTGATAACCAAATAATGTATACAAGCCACCTCGTAATAAATAACTAAACACCCCACAGCCTTTAAATACATTTGGTTTGGCCAAGACATTGTTATGCCATTAAAATCACTCTCATTTTCACACTGTAACAGCCTTTATGGTTGTCAACTAACCACATTAAATGATTATTTATCTTCCATATTGCTAAATAACATTGACAATGCTGCATTGTTTTGCCAAAATTAGTCTCCATTTGTTTAAGGTGTCGGTTTGGTTCTACTATATTCTCTCGGTTGTGTGGCAAATGAAAGTCCTTTTAATAATCCAACTCAGTGCATATGAATTTATTAATTAATATTTACCCTAAAGGAATTTAATAGAGCCGTTGGTCAAAGAAACATTTATATCAAATCAAAGCACACACATCACAAATTCATGCATTACTTGCATCTATGCAAGTTTAACTCCTTTGTCCGTTGCCTGCAGCTCCGACTAATGCGACCGTTCAACATTTTAGTCTATGTCCAAGTCCAGATCAGCAGCAGGAGCAGACTCCAACTCCGACTCCCACTGCGTTTCCATCTCCAAGTCACAATCACAATCAGGGGCGAGTTACGGAATCAAAAGCAGCGACCGAAGCAAAATCAGGAGCAGCAACAACTGTAATGGCTTTAGAGTGAAACACTTTAGTAATTGGTAGCTTATTTCCATCAGCAGGCAGGCGGCAGGCGGGTGGAATGGCTGGAGGGCTTGGGGCTGGGCTAGTGTCCAAAAGGAAGAACTAAAGGAAATGAAGGGACACAGCCAGAAAACAGGACCAGTTCTGGAGCCAGAGCTAAGGACCAAAGCCAGAGCTAACGGCATCACGATTATGCACAAAAGCCCCACTGTCAAGCTTAATGTGAAACGTCGCACAAATGAAACAAATGCAAAAAGCGATAGGTGGGGGGATCGGTATAATGGTCGGGGGAATAGTCTTGTGGGGATGAAGAAAGGAGGAGGGGGTTGACAGGAAAATAAAATGGAAATGACACATCTTACACACAGCTTTAATACGGGGCTTTATTGTGTTGTTTGTGTGTGCTTTTGGCCAGCTAAACTTCAACAGAATCTCCATATATCTATGGTTCTTACATATTTTGTATACCCTGTAGAGTGCAAGGGTATATATGTTATAGGGAAATTGAAGCTGATCCTGTGGAGCAGCGGAGTTGAGTCCTAGATCTTGATGAATTTTTATTAATTAAACTTTAATAATTACTTAGATATATAGTTACTATTAGTTCTCATAAAATTATGGATCATAATACTTCTAATTTGCCTTACATTGCTTCTAGAAATGTTTTATAAACCTTTGAAAAGCCATATGATATTTAGGTATTCATTGTTCGATTCACTCCACCACAGTGTTACTTCATGTCTTTTATCTACCTGAAAGGTAGATATATGCGGGTGTTTGTCTCCCATAGGGCAGCACCACCACCAACTAGGGGAAACAAGAAAAGATTCAGGAGAGAGGGAATGCAAAAAAAAAAAAAAGGTTCCTACTTTGACATAATTAAACGCATTTGAAAGATGAAGATGTCGACGCTGTCGCAAATGGGAGGAACAAGACCAAGATGAAGATGTTGATGGTGGCAACATCCCCTCCTCAGCTGAGCCTGATTCATGACATGGCCACGGCTAGGCAAAAGGTGTGGCAATCTGCCACCTTAGCAACCTTCAGCCTCCACTCGTCGTCCAATCTCCGAGATGCCACCACATTGATGATGAAGCTGATTATGTTCGGCTCCCTGGCTATGTCCCATCATCTGCCGCCTTGGCCGGTATCTTCATCTTACATTTTTTACTTGGCCGCCTGATGATGAAGATGAAGTGCGGTTGGTTTATCAATATTACACTGATGGAAATAAATATTATGCTAGGTAGAATATGTCATATGTATCAGGTATAGAAATGTATATTATTACAAACTTCTCAATTAAATGGAAGTATTTTCAAACCAAAGAATAAATTCCCAATTATAAGAAACAATCCTAGAAATAAAGTCTTAACCATAATAATTTCTTTTACATGTCTACGATGATGAATGAACTCATAAATCTTTGTGGAAACTTCTTTGGCCATTTCTCTCGGTGTGTGTCTATGCAACAGAATTGGAAGAAGCATCCTCTAGCTCACCGGTGGCGCAAGTTGAAAAGATTTGTGCGGCATTCGAGGCATTTTATTTGAGTTATTTAGTTGGTCGGCTGATGATATTTTTCCCTCCTTCCATTCTCGATCGTTGTTGCTTCTCTTCAGCCATTGCTGTTGGCATTTTATGGCGGCCATTTCTCTTATTTAAGGTGCGAGCGCATTGAGAATGCCACCATTCCAGTTCTCCGCCAGCCTCCTCGGCTGCTTCAACTGCTTGTGGTTGCTGTTGCTATTGCTGCCGTTCTTGTTGTTGTTAAATCCATAAATTATGCAGACATTTAGCAGCAGCCACGAGACCGAGGAAAATTACGTATACGCCGCGTGTTCGCCGCTTGTCCGTTCATAATTTAAGTTTTTCCGCTTTCGGCTGTTGTTTTTGCCATTGTTGTCTCCTCGGTTAGCTGATGTTGTTCTTGTTTGTCAACATGTCTCAGGGTGTTGGCATCGGTTTATTGTTGCTGTTGCTGGATCTATATATATGTATATATATGTGTGTACGTATCTGGGAGAGTGTGTTTTATTTGTGTGCCGCCTGCGGCCATGGTGATAACTCTGATGACGTTGATGAAAAACTTTTGATTGATGTGGTGGCAAAAACTTCATGTTTGTCATTAGGCGCAGCTAGAAGGAAAATCAGGCAAAAAGGGGAAGCTAAAGGGTTTCCTGGATGCGGTGTATAGTGTTTTTGTATTTATGTGGGTGTGTGGGTCATACATATATCGTATCGGCGGAAAGAAGCGAACAAGTTTTTGGCATAACAAACGACAGTCGACAAAAAGTTCTGTGTGCGTGGATGCAGCACTTGAAGAGCTTTGCGAAAAGTTTTGTTTATTAATTAATTGAGGAGGGCTCGTGCATGTGAGTGGTTCGAAGGAGTTTGCTCTGTGCGTTGCCTAGGTTGCTGAGTTTTCCGTGGCAGTGAATTGAGTGAAAAGTTTATTATTTGTACGAAAAATTTCAAAAAAAAAACACCCAATTTTTTTTTAAGTTATATTTTAATTAGGTAAACTATATTTATCTTAGTACCACGTAATACTTGCTTATTTTATGAACTTAAGCCTAAGCATAGTTCAGTAAGTAAACAGGACAAGATCACAGGGTTGAGAATTGAGAGAGATTTGTACGTATATCGGAAAAATTTAATTAGAAAAATAACCAAATGCAATTAATACAATTTCTTTGATGTTTTTCGAGTCTATTTTAAATTTCTAAGCTATTGAAAATATATATATGTTAAAGATTACTATTTAAAGTGAAAAAATAGATAAATAATTTAATAACAATTTTTTTTTTTATTTTATGTATATTTATAATCATACCAATATTTTAGCTTAAAGTGAAACGCTTTAAATAAATAAATAAATCAATACAATACTTGATCTTTTTAATTGAAACTTTTATAAATCTCAACGAGATCAACCTGCTGGCACCATTTTCTTCCTTACCCTTATTTTAAGCTTCAGCTTTAACTATAGTTTTACCTGGGTTCCTACCACCACACCCTGCTATACCGTGTGTCCTTGGCACCACCACCTCTTAGAAGTAGGAGCCATTCATTACGGAGTGTTTGCCTTTGCCTAGTTGCAACCAACAATGCCACACTTTTCCCCACTTCGTAGTTCTTGTTTCTACTTTTTATTCTACTCTCTCGCCTTTTTTCCACCGCAGCAGCAGTTTTGTTGGGCACTTTTTAAACTTTTCTCGTTATTTTTGCACATTCGCTTGGGTTTTATGGGCACTGCTACACTAATTACCTTGTTTTTCGGAGAATTAACTTTTCGATTACTGTTGCCACAGTTTGTAACTGCTGCGATGAAGAAGAAGACGACGGAGAAGAAGTGAAGGAACTTACAAGTGTGCAAAATAAAAATATCGATGCGGGTTAACGTGATGAAGGGAAACTGTTGTAACGAGTAAATTGTTTCTGGAATTCCATCTGACCTCCGTCCCTCTCGCACATACATACATTTTTGTAAAAAAAAAAATTATGAAAATATGCTAAAAAGCAGTGGAGAGTAGCAAATCACAGACAGAAACAGTGGCCGCAAATTTTTGCGGTTTGGCAGTTTAAAAGTCCCCCTTTTTGGCCTTCTATGAAGCGCCCCCCTTTTCACTCACATTTTGATGGGGGGCAGTAAATTGGGGTCGACCTTGTTGGGGGGTAGTTGCTTTTTAGGGAGAAAATTTATGCTGCTGCTGCATACATATATGCATATATGTATGTATGTACCTAGCTAAATGAGATTATTAATGAATAAAGAGCGCCTTCAAGCGGGTGTTGCCACAGCTGGATCGAATAAAGTTTGTTACCTTATTCCGATTTTCCTTCAAAAACTTTCTCAGCCTCGTAGAAGCCTCTTTGTGCCTTCATAAAGTTTTTGGCAGACTGTTTTGAAAATGAATTATCTTGAATCGAATTAAATGATGGTAATGGCTAATTAAGCCATTTAAATTGAAAATTCATAAACGGGTAAAAACTTCTTCTGGACAAGTTAAAAAGTCTTAAAAGTTTTTGCCAAGCTTTTGCTTTGACTTTAAACTTCTCCACTTGCCAACTTTTAATTTTCTTAGACTTGAAAGTTTGCCCTGAAAGTGCAATTAACTAATTATCTCTTTCTTATTTTCTTGCAGAAACTGTTGGAGTCCGTTGACAGTATTAAAGGTAAGAACACATTATATTTGCTGCCCTTATTTCGACCCATTATTGAGTTCATTTTAATTAATAAAATTCGCTGTAAAGATTCATCTTCTTATCGCAACCGTCATGTAAAAGTGTATTTACTTTTATTTCATTTCCCTTTTTTTGTTTGACTTAATGCCCTGTAATCTACGGGTGTGCTTACGGATTCAATCAGTATCTGAATTCCCCAATGACGCATTATGGCCCCAGAGCAGTAATCAGAAAACTACGAACTGTAATTTGTGACTTACGAAAACAAAACATAACCTTTATTAGTCATGATAAATAATTGAAGAAGTAATGAAAGGTAGTCATGGAAATGAACTAGTAAATATTAATTAGTAGTGCTTCTCTGTTTATTTTTTCACAGGTTTAAACAACATACAGTTAATAATAAACTAGAACTAATTTATATTTAGTATTTTCAGTTATTTTAGCTTTGTATTGTGACCTTTTAATTGCAAGTTTGCTAACAAATGTTATCATTACATTTTTCAGTTATAATTTCCTTTCGTACTCAGTCATCTTTCTTTAAGCTGAGCTGTCAGCAGAGCTCTGTCTCCATCGCTTCCCTTTTACACTTCCCAGAAAGTGAAGAAACATCTTCATGAAGTTAATTACAAGGAAATTCTGCAGTGATTTCTGCTGGCCAGGCTAGCAAACGCCCCGAAACTGGCCATCGGCTCCAGATGCTTCTCGGGACAAGAGCGCAGGGACGACTTACATTTTTCTTTTGCATTTTCCCTTTTTTGCCATTTTCAAATGTAATTACATTTCATTTTTCTCGCTTCGCTCCTTTTCGGTCGTTCCCTGCTGCCGAGTTGGCTGAGTCGTTCATTATCCAGCGCTGTCCATAACATTTTGTTGCACAGTCGTCGCTAATCTTGGTCGACAAGTTCCCTCCACCAGAATGCCCGCCAAGTCTCCTGGCCCTTAACTATCTGTCTCTGCTTCCTGGCGACTGTTTAAATGTCAGTTAAAATCCCATAAATTCCCCTTAAATGACTTCTGTCTGCCGCAATTTCGTTTGCCCAGCATTGCTGACCCTGGTCGGATATGGGCAAGATGGCCAAGACGAATGGCCAAGAAGAATTGCAGTTGGCTTGGGGGGCTGGAAGCTGGGCTGAATTAGCTCCGAGAGCTGGCAAATCACACAAAAATCGTTGTCTCCTCGTAACTCTGGCTTTAATTCATTCAACGTTTTTTGTTGGCTTAGCAAGAAAGATAAGAAAGCGTTTTTATCCATCCGTCTTACTTGGCCAAGAATCAGTTGGCAAGAAGAATAAGAACGCAGAGCTTTCCTACTGACCAATGTTGCAACCTACATCTAGCAGCTAGCAGCTAGCAACTTGCAACTTGTGCAATTGGTTCAATAAACTCATTAAATGCTTTCAACTTTTTGTTTCCAGTTTTTAGAAGTTTTCCTTTTTTTTTTTTTTTTGTTGTCCCTATTCATTGTCCTTCGCGAAAAACTTTTCCGGGCAGAAATGGCGGTCATTCGGTCGCCTTTTGCCTCGTTTTCAACTTGTCGCATTATCCCTTTTATTGTCGTCGACATTTGCAACGCATTATCCTTGGCAGCTATTTTTGTTTTGTCTGTTGGATGGGAAATTTTTCCCCATTTTTTTTCGCTCCTCGTAATGCCGCTGGTAAAGGTTTCATAACTTCGTTTGGAAGTTTGACTAATGCGTGGCATAAAAAAGTATTCTGTCCAGTTGGATTGCATCAAAGGGATTTAAAAAAGAAATGTATTACACAAGCCCCAGTAAATCCAGTCTGTGATTTAATTAATTACAAATGGATTTAACAACCCATTTGCATACCTTGGAAATTAGTTAAGCCTGACTAAGACTTTGTTGTTTTTCTTTTGTTGGATTTAGAATGGAAATTTAAATGTAAAATTTAAAATATAGGACATTACTAGAGATACTTTAATGAAAGTTAAAAAACATCAAAAATATGTACCTTTTGAATTTCGAAATATTTTATTTTTTAAGAATAAATACATGTTTTCCTTTTAATCTGATATTTTCCTTTTAAAATATAAAACTGCACATAAACCATTGCCATGATCTCATTCGCACTTGTTCCCATTCCTTGCCAATAAATATTTGGCCCAGAAAGCATTTAACTTATTTGCCTATTTCTGGCTGACTGGCTGGCTTTGTGCCTTGGTCCTCTGCCTTGGCCCCTTGCCAAGCTGTTGGCAAACAATAAATTTTGTGGGTGAATTTAAGCGCGGCCACATTTTAATTTGTGGCAGCCACAGCCGAAGTAGCAGGAGCATCAGCATCCGTACGAGTATATGGAAAAGCCAGCCAGCCAGCCAGCGGCAGCTTCCGATTCTATGCCTCAGCCTAACACCTTGGGTTCCCCCCTGTCTCCTGCCACCACTCCGGAAAAACCGCAGCATTCATCGTTGCCTGGGTGCGGCTAAAGCCTCAACCATAACTATGATAACGAGTGGCTCAGGCGGGGATTCGGGGAGTGGGGAAGGCGGGGGGCCAGGGCAATGTCAATTTATTTGTTGTGCCACCAACCGCAGCTGGCTTGGCTTCCTTGTGTTGTGATTCTTTTGGAGGTTTTGCCAATTTGTCGGTTTCCTTTTCTGGCTTTCTCTCTTTTTACGTTACTTTTTTTTCTAGGAGCAACGTGGAAATTTCTTATGAAAACTTTGTTTACAACAATCAACCCGCAGTCACCCCGCCTTAGACCTCCCAAATATTCCCGCTTACTTGCACTTACTCCACCAGTATTGAGTTGACAATATTTTTAATAGAAACCCTCAGACTGGCAGCCAAAGTTTTCTTTCACTGGTTAGAAGGAGCAGGAGGAGGAGGAGGTAGTGGTGGCTGGAACAAAGTTGGCAGTCTTCCGCCTGTGTTTGTGTTTCAATTTGTGTGCCTTTTATAAAATTATGCACTTTTGCCAGCTGGAGAGATGCACAAGTTCGGCAACAATTTGGAGCCAATTGAGTTGCAGATTTTCGGGGTTTTCAGGCAACGCTGTCAAGCTGCCTTTGCTGCAGGATGATATGTAATTTTATAATTTATTTGCAGTCTCAAAAAAGGATTTAATTTCCTACAAGATTAATCTGTCTTCTACAATAACGGTGTTAGCTTAACTTGAACTAGAAATCAATCTCCTTTTAATTATCTAATTCCTTTTTCTAATTTCTCCATGTAATTTGCAATGCTAATCCCTAGGCAGCTGCACTTCCGATTTCAATTTTAGCCCTGATTACAATTCCATTTCCAATTGCCGTAAAGAGCAGTTGGAATTTGTTTTACTTTTCCTATACTTTGCTCCCTCCGTTTGGGAGTCCATAAACAGTCGTCGGCCCCCCTCCGTTGGGCCATTAATTTCTGGCTAAGCCAGGGGAGAGAGAGTAAAGAGGACCAGGGAACAGAGGTTAGCATTACGGCCAACGCAATACCATCATCCATCGAAGGCCATAAAAGCTGGAATGCGAATGAGAATGAAATGTTTCACTCGCAATTTGAGCCGTGTTGTTGTCTCTCATTAAAAGCTGTCAATGGTTCATCATTGTAATTAAACAAGGCTGGCTAAGACGGGGTGTAGAAGGTGTGAGTTATATTGAGGGGGTTGATTGTTACACACACACACACACAATCCATTGAACGTTTTAAAAAATTAATTTCTCGGTGACAATAAAATCTTGCCACCTTTCCACTCTTCTGCCTCTTCTTTCGTATGCCTTTGGCAATTTGTAGTCCTTCTTATGTCCCTTTTATTGCAGCAGAGGTTTCCTTGGCGGCAAAGTGTGTAATAAAGCTCAGTTGATAAATGTATATATGTATAAGGTGATCTCATGCTATATAGCTTGGAGGTGCGGCCAGTAAGCTGCCGTTCGGGGACTGCAGTTCTCTCCACTGCAACAGCGATTATAATGGGACAATGTAAGGATTCGTCCTGGGAGTTCTTTTGCCGCAGCGTCATTGTCGATGATAAATGGGAATGGAATAAGGAAAGAAAAAGGAAAAGCAGCGGCGGTTTCCGTTACTAAAAATTATTGAAATTTAAGTTGAACAAAGAAATGAAAAATTTTAATTAAAATAAAGGGATTGGAATATACATATAGATGTTATGTTATAAAAGACCCAAGAAGTTTCTTTAAATCCTACAATAACACAATTATGAAGATTCTATAAATCCTTTATTTCTTTACTTATTAAGAAACAGTAACTTCCTTTATCTCTGTGAACCTAAGAAAGAAGATGTTAAGACCCTAATAAGCTCTTCATAAAAGCATAAACCGATGAATTCAAGCAAATTCAAATACTATCCAATAAAGCAAGAGGCTAATAAAATCGGAGAATATTCATGAAGGGAAGCCCTGTTGGCTGCTGTTGCTGCTCCTCCTTCCCATGGTGCCGCATATCCTGGTTCGCTTCTCCTTCTTTCTACCCAAAAAATAGAGCTTAATGCATTATGAGCTTTTTGGCCTTTTGTGCTCACAACAGCCGGCAGCCGACTTCTCTTCCACTTGAGTTGTGTCAATCCCCGGCTAAGACTCTGTTGCCACAATCAAGTTCATTGGCCAAATCCGACCACAAAAACACACAGGAAATACGAACAGATGTTGGGGCGAGGAGGCGGCGGTAGGACTTATTGTGAAGTATCTATAAAAGTCATTAGACTTAAAGTTTTTAGTGTCCCCTACGGAGGAGCTGGGAAAAGAGAGGTGCGAACGACTTGGGGGGGTTAACCTGAAGTGATTTCACACACGTCCCTCCACATCTTGCGATTTTTATTGTTTTGCGGAGAGGTGACGAAGAAGGAAAGGCGGGACAAAGAAGGCCAAAAGGACATAGAAGGAGCAGCAGCCGCCGGGACATATGGGCAAGGCATGTGAGCAACTCGATAAATCAATATTTGAGTGTGTCTATGCCTTGAGTTTTATCCCCTCTTTTCTCTCTCTGTCTCTGCAGTAAATGCAATTGTCTCTGTGAAAGGAGGCTGTCCTGAGTCCTGGACGCAGGACGGGGCTAGGGATGAGGATGCGTCTGCTGGTGGCTGCTGAGCCCGTGGCATTTGAGGAAATGACAGATAAATTTGCCTTTAAAGCGCTTTAAGTGTCGCGCGTTGAGTGAAAGCCAAAAACAAGAATACCGACCCAGGGGCATGGGTAGCAGTGGGTTCTGGCCTCTCCACAAAATCCGGAAAAGGACGTAACGCTCGCATCGATGTATAGTATGGGTGTGTCCTGTAGCTATATGTACGTGTTTCTTTTTTTTTTTTTTTTTTTTTGGTTTTATTGCCTGTGTCTGCAGAGGAGATGATTGCAGAGGCCAGAAGTGGGGGAAATATATAGAGGATGACAAAGCCACCGTATTTCGCTCATAAAATATTTCAATATTGTAACAGATTTTTTCCTTTCGGCTTTTCTTTTTATATGGGCGATTTTTGTCATTACTTGCGTATTTGTTGCGCATATTTCATTGTTTTTCCAAGCGCTGTGTCAACTTCAAACAAGATTCAACCAAAAATAAAGTACACTTAACACAAGCAGGACCAAACCCCGGCTATCCCAATAAGCTGTTCCCCACTCTTTTTGTTCTTTTTTGTTTTAAATTGAAATAAATTGAAGGGAAAGAGACTAAAAAGTATTGGAAAATCGAACAGATATATGGCGAAAAAAATATTAAACCCGCATATAGAGTTTTAAAAATGTATGTAAATCTGTATGGATGTGTATTCGTTGCCGCTAATGCTAAAAGTGTTGCAACGCCGAAGGATGCTGTTCGCCCTCAAGTGGCAAGGCCCTCGAATGTATGCTACAAATAATCTGTTTCTGTTTTCCTTGCTGTGTGTGTGTGTGTTTGCAACATTTACATTTGCATTAAATTTCAATTCGCCAAAGAGCTACGAGTAAATGGCTAAAGGGAGCCTCCCCCCGATTTACCAGGGAATTTATAACTAAATCCCCGGCATAAGCAGCTGAAATCCAATGGCATTTGCCATGTTTACCCCGATCCCCATCCGGAGCAGCCAGCCAGTGATGCCCACAAAGGAAGTCAACCGCCGGAGGACGCTTGTTGGCCATATGTTGACTGGCGGCTGCAAATCCGCCGTAATTTGAATAGGACTACAAGCGGCGGAATAAAATTCGATTCAGATCCCGTGGAATCTATTTAATGGCATCAAAAAAGGGCAACAAGAATCCAAAGGGTTTTTCAGATCGAAAACGAAATGGAGAATTTAATTTTATTGTATATTCCCAGAAAGTCAAGTTGAATAGTGGAGAGTTTGAGGTATTCATTTCACTATCTCAATTATCTTATTTAATTTTTGTAATAATTCATATTTTTTTATTAGCGTTTTTGTTTAAATACCTTTGGTTTATGTTTTCATAATTCTTTCAACAAGAAATACATGAAATACTTTTAATTCTTTTCTAATAAAAATAAAAATACATTTCGTACAACAAATGCTGTGAAATAAATATTTCCCTTACAGTTGGCCAATCATTTGCTTTTTGTATTCATTTAATTTCAGTTACCGTTTTTAGGGATTTGTGGATTTCCTGTTGGTCAAATTAAGCCCTTTATTACCCCGTACACATTGTTTCTGTTCTGTCTATTCACTTTTTACATGATGATGCCACGTACAGTGTCCGGGGAACTCCACTTTGATTTTCACCCTCTTGACATGTTCGGCTCATTAAGCTGTCATTTACCGTAGTTTTGTAGATTTGTTTGGCTTCTATGCAGTTACAAATCAATTTTGGGGATTGATGTCTGGGCAATACCATATATATCATGTATTTTATGTGTACTTGTCCCCTCTTTTACTTTCTTTTTTTTATCACATCTGCAGTTTGGCTCTGCGCAATTTTATTTTGACCCTTTTTTTTTGTTTTTGATAAGTGCACTTCACGTCCAAGGCGACGTACGTGTGTCCATTTAGTTTTCCATCTATGCACTGGGAAAAATTCTATTTTTAAGGGTTTAAAATAATTTTGATTATACCTAATATTTTAAAAATAAATGTAAATGTACCTGCTTTTTACCCGTTTAATAAAATGTAATATTGGAAAATAAACCTTTATAAACCTTTAACCACTGTTGATTTTTTCCATCTGCACATCTGTCAGCTTGTATATGTTTATACTCATGTGAGCAGTAAAATATATAGAAGTGGTATAAGTGCTCCCTGAAATCACTTCCAAGCTTGACGTTACCAAAGCTGGCTTCCCCTTGCCTTTTCGCATTTTCCATCCACTTCCTTCCACTTGCACTTTGGTGACTTTGTCGTCTTCTTATTTTTCGACGCCCCCCGTCAAAGTCGTCTCCATCATCATCATCATCCTTATAGAGCTCTCCCTCAACGTTTTTCCCATGGTCGGTTTTTGTTATTGTTTGTTAATATATAGTTCTGCTTACTGCTCTAGTTGTTGCTATTTCTCGTTGGACGCTGCTGTGTGTATGTATTTTACTCACGTAATAACGATAATAACGCTTATTTCTTTCATTTCTTTATACTTTTTTTTGCGAACCACTTCCGAGCTCCCCTTTTTCTTATATATTTTTTTTTTCGGGTGAGGCAGGGCAAGATGTCGTCGGGAGTTGTTGTAGTTGGCAGTGCGGATGCTGCTGCTGCTGTCATGTAATTCTCTCAGAGCTTTAGTAGCATAATATTTATTGTGAAATTTTGTACAGGGTACGAGAGAGCTTTTCATGGGGTATATTAAATACCGATGAATACTTTCTTAGCTTACAAAAGAAGTAAAATTCTAGCTAATAAACTATGAATATTAAAAAAAAGAGTAAGATAGATGTCGCAAAAAATGTTGCTAATTAACTAGCACATTGTTCTTTAGTAAAGTAAAAAGTATTATGCTTTTTTTTTTTTTTTTTTTTTTTTTTTTTTTTTATATATAAGTTCAAATTTAATTATACGTTAATCAACCAAATCAATGATTATAAAACGTAGGGACTAACACTAACAACAAACATAACATGGAAACATAACAGTAAACGGTAAACAATTCATAATTTACAAAGGCATTTCAATTATTGGTGTAGGACTCGGGTTCTTTGCCTCCCTCTTAACCAAAGGTCACCTGGATGTCGTCTCTTCAGTCTTCGTCTGGACATGGGGATGGCCAATGATGCCGCTAGGTGGTTGGTGTGGGCCAGAAGCCGTTCATTGTACCGACTTGAGTGCCTGTTGATCTGCTCCCTCACTGGTAGCATTTTGAGGTCGTTAGCGATGTCTGCATTCCTAGCAAACCAGGGTGCATTTGTGATTGTGCGCAGCGCCCGGTTTTGGACCCTTTGCACTTTCATAACGTTAGAGTCGGACGCAGTACCCCATATCTGGATGCAATAGGTCATAGTAGGAACAACTATTGCTTTGTATAGCAGCACTTTGTTACTGAGGCTCAGCTTGCTGGTGGACTTTAGCATCCAGTTTAGCTTTCTGAGTTTTCCACGGCATGCTGCTGCTATTTTGGTGGTGTGTTGCCTCCACGTGAGCCGCTTATCCAAGATCAATCCCAGGTATTGGGCCTGAGGAGATTGAGGAATTAGCGTGTCCTGAAATTTGACCCTAGGGAGGATTTTGTGTCTCAGGGAAAAATTGCAGTGTTGCGATTTATTTCCATTTATGGATATGTTCCACCTCTTCGTCCACTCGCTATATGTATCCAAAAAGCTTTGCGTTTTTCTAGAAGCCTCAATTCGACACGCTGAGAGTATTATGCTAAGGGCTAGAATTATCAAGTACCCACACGTCGTATACTTGATATTTTTCAAACATCTTTGCCGCTTTTAAAACATCAAATGCGCTTAACTGTTTCTCTCTGCCAATCTTTTCCCCTCGTGCTTTTCCCCATTGTGACACGCATAAGGGGGTGGGGCAGGATGGAAAAAGTAAAGCAGACAAATTGATAAAAAGTCACAAAATGAAGCCAAAGCAATAACAGACACACAAACACGAATTGATAGAACTCTATGTCTTCACTGCAAGTTCTTGTTATTCTTGCGGATTTAGTTTTAGCTTTAATTTCTGTTTGTTTTCTTTGGGTTTTGTGTGTTTTTGTTTGTTTTTATTCTTATTTCTTAAGCAAATAGTCGGTTTATGGAGTCATGGTCACGTAGTGAGTTGCAGTGGATCATATCTACGTGGTTACTTCTCTGACCTCAGACAACACGCGCCGGAAAGAGAAGTGTTTACTTTCCATAAGTAGATTTCACTTGGATTCGTTCATAAATATAGCTGAGTGCGGATTTAATTTCATTAAGTAAAAGGGAAGGGTGTTTTCGAGGGGAAAATGCACTTAAATAACTTTTCATATATTTTTTATAAATTTATACTGATATCTACAGTATTTCTATGATATATTCTTAATTTAAACCAACTCTTAGGTCATATACACAATTTTCCTAATATTCAATCAATGCACAGTAATTGCCCAGAGGTCGCAGCTAATAGATGTAACCGGTGTCACGGACTGATTTAATTATATTTATGTTCAATTAAAGCCATGCCAAGTATTCATGTATGCCTCCTCTGGCCCACATCTTCATTAATTTCTTTGTATGTGCATGATAATTACCCGGCCGTTATCAGACATAATTGAACTGCAGTCAATGGCAGTCAGTGTAAGCCACGAAGCACACACACACTGTAAATATATAATTTATACTTTCATTATGTGGCCTGGCTTGTCAGTTGGGGCATGTTTGCATTTGCCATTTCAGCCGCATTAGAGGCAATCAGGCACTGGATGTCTTTCGGCCGTTTGTGTAATGCAATGTTTGATGTTTACCATTCGATGTTCGTTCCATAATTTCACCGGGTCGTCGTCGGCGAGGAGTGAAAAGTTGTTAAGGTCTTGTGCCTTGTAATTATGTGGGTGGCATTTGGGGCACGTACTACAAACAAAAACCGATGGCAAGGGCGCATAAAATATAAAATACTTATCGGCTTTTGCTCTCACCTGCTGTGGAAAATCCTGCCATGCCCTAAGTAGTCATCATCAGTCATGCGTGCGCAGATATTTTAAGTGCTTCCTCCTGGAACGTGCCTTCGAGCAGCTCTAGCTCCAGCTCCTTTTCCTCCACCTGCTACTCCTCCGTCTCTCCAAATTCCAGGCAGAAAATGAAATGATGGGCCAGAGAGTCAAATGCCCTGGTATTATATTATAATGTCTATGCTTATATCCTTCCTGGTTCACAGTGCTGGCATATTTCCCAGCCCATCTAGCGAGAGAATCCTTTAGGCCTGCTCTAGCTGCATTGGCCCGCTTAAGGGCCATAATGAATGGGCACTTGAAGCGCGTGAGTCGATGTGAAATAGTCAAGAGGAGCTGGCCAACTGCAATTGAGCTTAAAGCAGGCGATTATCGATGCGGCGAGAAAATTCCAAAGGGGAGTATAATAGGATTATGTATGAAGAGGAGAACTGTGATAGTAATTATAGCTTATTAGTTGGCTAGGAGAGCTTTCCCTTACAATATTAATTGATTATATGAGTAAATAATATCATCTTTTATTTATTTGATGTCTGTTTAGCTTATATAGATTTAATTCTATCTGGTTGTAATATGGGTTGTTGGATTTTAAGCTAGATTATGTTGTTACAGTTACATAGGTTGAGTTATTCAAGTACGCATAACCTGGCTTAGCTCTCAAATATGCTTAAATTCACTAGAATCCATTGCGATAATGCATCTGGTAGCTGCCGTGCCCGATGTTCCTCTGGGTGTTGTTGTTCCCAGTGTTTCTGATTTGGTTTGCTGGTTGTTGGCTTTATAACAGGTCAGCTTATGCGCATCCAGAGACAAAAGCGTTGAAGCTGCAATGGTTAAGTTGCCTTTGTGGCTATTCTCCTCGCTGTGGGGGAGATGGCTCTGCTAATAATGGTATTGCTATTAAAATGGCAAGAGACGGAGCACAGAAAAGCCCAGAGCAGCACTAAGCAGCACTCCTACTTCTCACAGATTTTTTATTTGCTTCTTCCCCCTCAGGAGGACAATGAGTTTAGAACAAATACACAAAATAAAGAAAAATTGCTGATTTTTCTTTTTTTGGTTGTAGAAAAACACGCTGTATTAGAGGCTGTCACAAAACAAACAATTAACCCTATGGTGTCAACTGGGGTGCGAAAGGAATTTGTCGGTATTAAGGATATATTTATTAGGGAGTTGTTTATAATTTAAGCTATGATATATTTTTCCCAGTTAGTTAATTTAATATATATAATAAAATATTTATCTATGTTTGTTAAAGGCTCTTAATTTTTAAATAAAGCTTTAGCAATAAATTATAAAAAATGTATTTAAAATATTATTCAATTTACCGTAATAATACATATATAAAAAAATAACATTAAATCAAATTCTTAAATATATTTCATGGGTTAAGCCTTCGGCCGTGGTCCCTTCAAGGTCAGGCCAACTAATACATTACGGGCCATTTATTTGAAATGCTCTCATCTCGCCATTTACCCTCGTCCCCTCATTTCCCCGCTCCCCCTTCCAAAGTATCCCCCGGAGCTGATTGTCAAGTGTATGAAATATATCAAAACATTTGGCTGTGTTTGACAAGCAGTCAAACTCCTTGAGCGGCCGCTCGTCAAGAGTGCTGGGAAATCTGCCTCTCGACGGCACTTTCCCGGCATCCGACCCAACCCCAGGTCCACAGTTTCCCGCACCGAAAGAGGAGAACAAAAAAAATAAGAGGAATTCGCAAGAAATTTCATTTCCTGATGCTCAACTGGAAAACGGAGGGCTCACGCTGGCAGCGGAGAGAGATCCAACCCCAAAGCTCTCGGTCCGGAGTCCTGGACTCAGGCCCCGAGCTGTACTCATTTGGCTTTAACATAAAACCAATTTAAACTTGGCCAAGTGGGCGGATGGGTCTTCGGGCGAACTGTTTAACGTTCCTCAATATGCAGACAGACAATAACAAACTACCGCGCCAAAAAACGAGAACGAAAACGAAAACGCCGAACCATTTTAATTTCATTTCAGAGCCGTAATTTTAAGTTCGAGTTTCAGCGGCAGCTCGCCCAGTTTTCCACCTGTCCTTGGGGCTGACTGGGACTGCCTGCCACTTAATACTCGTGGGAAAAACAACAATGGTAATCCTCCAAAAAGAAAAAAAAAAGAAAAGAAAAAACAGCAAGCTCGGCAAAAGCGCCAAGGCAAACAGCTGAAGGAGAAACTTGATAATAACTCGAACTCGAACTCGCTTGCTTTCTGGCTTTATTCCTTAAGACCCAAAAGTTTCCAAAGGGGGAGTTGGATGCGGATGTGGCACGTTTGCACCCATCCCCTTTTCGCTCATCCCGCTTGTCTCTCATAATTGCGGCGGATTGTGAAAATTAAGCGACTTGCTCTCATAATAAAAACCAGCCCAGTCTCCTCCCCCTTCCCCTACGATAACGATTAAGGCAACAGATTTATTTTAGACAAACACACAACCACCACACACCATGCCGTTCTACCACGTGTGTCAGGACATGTGATTGTGGCCTAGCCCCCAACAGGTGACACACTCGAGCTGGAGCTTCCTGCTCCCTCCTCCTTCGACTTAGTTAAGTGCAAGTGCAATTTAAATTCCAAATTTGTTAAACTGTCACAAGTGTTTTGAATACGAAATGAGTAGGTCTCGCATGAAGACAGTGCCTGACGTAAGCATAATGTGAGTTTGGAATTTTTGTAGAGTATTTTCTAGTAGATCTTTACTCTCTTTTATAATGCGAGTGGGGAAGTTATAGATTGTATAAAAAACAATTCATGGAGGTGATTAAAGAAAATATAAATTTACCTATGATGTCATTACTAATTTTGATTGAGTTACTTATGCTGGTTTATTAAATTAAAATCTAACCAAAATATAGATTTTTTGGTTACCTATGATTGATTTTATATTTTGTAATATAATTCAATTACAACATAAAATGGTATACAAACATTAGCTATCTAACACACATTACTGATAAATATTGTGTTACGAAATTTCGGGTAAAAAACTAGTTTCAAAAGATCCTGTTTACGTAAAGAACTTAATTTTTATTAAAATCAAAGAATTCACCATATTTTTTGTAGCTTTATACTTTCGTGACGGTCTGTTCTTGGCTTATATAGATTGTGCCAGACCCGGCTAGGCATAATTATACAGCGAAAATCTGTGAAATTGTGAAGGGAAGATGGGCGATGGGCGCTTATGGGTGTTTTGGATCGGGACTTGGTAGGGGTAGCCAGGCAGGTGAAACGTGAAAATTGCTTAGCGAAAAAAAAAACAACAAGGAAGAAATAAAAACACAAACCAGAAGAAAAAAAGGAAACTTTGACTTTTGAGCATGAGGATGGGATGGTTCCTAAACAAACACGGACACGACAACTTTGAGTTACGATGCCACACGCACGTGGCTGGTATGTTATGGTGTGTGTTTGTCTGTGTGCTGGTTTGTGTGCCGTGCATGAGTAATAGTAATGATGTTGCCCCACTCAAGAAGTAGAACGTTGCGCCGTGAATACCCCTCACAGCCCCATCAGGCTTATGAATAAATTAAGAGGGAACCACCCTCGACACCCCGGCCACCGAAATGGGGACAGAAGGCGCAAATAAAAAAGAGCAATTTAAATGCGAGGGAAGAATGTCGGGGCATCTCCAAGGAGCTCAAGGAATAGGTGGGTTTTGGGGTTGGGGGCTCAGGCAGGTGAGATAAGGCCGGGGCGGCAACTGGAGATAATGCCGTTAAAATAGAATAGCTGGCAAAGGTTTCTTATTTTTTCGGCAGGCGACGCTTTGGGCCAAACAAACTGCAAGACATAAAGAAAATGACGCCACTGTCATCCACAGGGCGGTGTTCAAAGGCAACGCGCACTCGCACAGGTGATTTACATAGCATACTTAAGTGGAGCACTTTGTGAACCATGCCCCTATCCGTTCCTCCCTGGATATCATCATCATCAGTGGATGAAGAGAGAAGCAGATAGATAGCGAACAGAAAAGAGACAGCAGAAGGAGCTAGGCTACAGCCTTTGGCGGGAAGTGAAACTGAAAAAAGTAAAAAAAAAACGCATATTTTATGAATAAAATGTATTACAAGCGACAGCATAAGGAGTTTGACATTTTTATTATGCCAGCAAGGGCAGAAATCAGATAAAAGAGGGTTAGCAGGGGGAGTGAAGCAGGAACATTGATGGGCTACACTTGAAAGAGAGGCTTTAAATTATTTAAAATTAATAATATAAATATTCAAATTATATATTATTGATTAAATAAACTAATAATCTAATAAACTAACATAATAGGATACTCTAAAAATCACTACTTTGAAATTTCTGAAACCCTTTTTTTTTAACTAATAAGCATTATTATGTTTTCCCTGTAAATAAATACTTTATTTTAATTTTTTTTAACAAAAAACTTATCCAAAGCTTACTGGAACAATTCCGCCCAGATCCCAAAACTCTTATCAGTTTTTTTTCTTCAAACCAAATCCACCCATGCAGACGAAGTGCTTGGGTTGTTTTCCATTAAAAAAAAAGCGAGCAAAGCGAAAAAGTTACGGATCCGGCAGAGTCAAGTGTCAAGTTTTGCCAGTCAGTTAGAGCCAGAGTCACAGTCGCAGTCGTAGTCGGGGATTCCCGGGATTAGTGGCCAAAACCGCGCAACAGTCGAGGGAGAAAACAAGTTTTGGGCATTAGTCGTAATCGGATGAGGGGGGCATCAAGCCACGGCAGAGTGTCCCTTGGAGCGCACCTAATTCAATTATTATTGCCGCTCCCAGGACAGCGTAGGGCTATACAAAATGTATTTTAAATAAATATGATTTATTACGTTTGACGTGGCTCAGAAAAAAAAAAAAAAAGAAAAAGGCAAACCATGAAAGGCACGGTTGGATGGATGAGTACGGTAAGGAGAAGGCAATCTTCTCCAAGGATTGCCAAAGCAGTTTGCTGAACACTCCACACCGGCTGGCCCCGAAGTAAAAGGTAAATTTGACTCAAGGTACACATGGTTTTTTATGGTCACAAAAGAGGGAGGGGAGAGGAGGTAAATGGAGAGGCAAACGACCTAACCCGGGGGAGGGCTTGTGGCAGCCACCTTTTGGAAAGGCTTGAATCATCAACAGGTTGGCTGGGGATTGCGGATTTGGGGATTGGCGGAGAATCCCTCCTCTGTTTCGGCTTTGGATTGACAAACATGAAAAGGAAAATACGCAAATGCAATATAAATTTACTGTATGATTGATATTGGTTATGCTACAGCGAACGTGTGCGTATATATTTTGGCATCAGTGTGTGCGAGTGCGGGTTGAGCCTTAATGGCCGTGATATAATATTGACACAGCGTCAGAGTTCCGGCTGGAATATAACCAAAAATGTATTGCCAGGAGATTGTGGGCCATTAGCGGCATGCCGGGGGAGGTCTGGGTAGGGAGAGGTAGGTCCTTTGGACCCAGCGAAGCCAGAAAATTGCGGGGAATGATGGAAATCGCATTGGACCCCATTCAATTTGTGTTTGATGAGCATAAAGCTGTAAATTCATGAAAGTCGATGAGTGAATAAGTTAGCCTTTTGGAAGCGGCTTGTATATATTTTTTAAATTAGGTAAATAACATAGTTTATAAACTTTTAATATATTTAACAGCTAAACTGAGCCCTAAGGTTTTACTAAGAATTTCTTTGCAAAAAATAGCATTCGAGTTGCCCACTACAAGAGGTTTTTATTTATTTTCCATTAAAACTCAAGGCATTCTCTTAAAGGAATCTTCCAAATACCTTTAAAGCTTCATAATAAAATGTTCTTTGCTCATGTAAACCCCAAGGCGTTAACTATATTTGCATATACATATATACGTTGCCAAGACGATGAGAATGCATCCTGAGATAGTTGTAAATAAATGTATATTTACACACAGCCAGTTTGTATATTTGATTGCATTTCAAGCATGAAAGGGTGATGAAATTCTTGGCAATTATTTCGCCTTGGAATTTACCCCAATTTCACACACACACACACACACACACAAGACGGGGAATCTGGGGGACTTATTTCCATAGCAAGTTAATGTTCTGCAGTATGAAATGTCATTGCGACAGTCATTAGTTCCCTGACTCACGTGGAGACAATGGCGGTATCCCTTGGACATGTCCTGGACTTGGGTTCCAAGCTCATAATCCCCCTAGATTATCGCACAATGGCTACTATTCAGTTTTGGGGGGCTAACATGATTTAGATATCCATAAATTTGCACTGTTTAGTTGTAATCAACGGGCGAAAGCACAATGCAAATCCAATGCCACCCGTGTCAGCACGGCAATATCATTGGTATCCGAATGAAACCCCATAAACGATGTATTAGATATGTGGGGAAAGGAGAGCATGTCGTCCAGCGTTTTTGCGGTGGCAACCAGTTGAATATGAAATTGAATTTATATTGAAATTTAGGATACGGTAAATTAAGCAGCAAGGTTGCTCTGTTTGAACATTTAATGTGGAAAATCAAATTATAATTATTCGTATGAGTGACTAAATGTATACGTTAATTTAAATATATAAATTTGAATTTTAATAGAATTTAAATAGATTTAATTTGAATGTTTAATTTATGTGAATTTCAACTGTTTATTGAACCTTTTATAAAAATTCAACTTAAATCTATTTAAACTATATTTAAATTTAAATTTTATAACTATCACTTTTCCAAACTTCAAAGCTATTTATCGTTTCCACTAGCTAAATCATTAACTCTTTGTGCTCATAGCTTATTCGCCATTAGAGTATCCCAGCTCCTGTGTGAACTTTTGGCCTGCGTTGAGGATTAGGAGTTGGATCCCAGTTGCGTGACAAGGGGAGATTCAAGCAAGTTTAAGTCCAAAAACATAGCAGCAAACCCCGAGCAGCCTCGACAACAACCCGCTTAACCCTAAAATGTTCAGTTTATGGTCAGTGTCGACGACTGGAAAACGCTCTTAGGTGAATTTATGGACCCAACTCCAGACAGACCAACAGACAGACACACATCCTTGGGCTTTGCCAGCGCACATATAAGGGCACGTTTTGAGCTTGTGCCCATTTAGGCTCCTGGCCAGTGTTGTAAGCAAATAAACCCACACAAAACATGGCCCAAACTGAAAATATTTAGTCGAGCTTTTATGCATAACTAATTGGCTCTGCCTGGTTTTGGGTCTCCCACTCAAATAGCCCGCTATGCACTTAGAATATTTGGTACATTTTATAAATAAAACAGATAACAAGCGGCTTTTAAAGACAATATTTGTATAAATTGAAAGAAATATATAAAAACTGAGGGATGATCGTGAAACTAAAACGAGTTACTATTACTATTAGTACAGATCCAAAAACGATACAAAAAAGAGTCATTAGTAGCCCAGTTTGCGTCCTTCTTTTTACTATCCTTTGTTGGTCTATTGGGTAGTTATAATTACAAACAAAATAAGTTTTTTGCCGAGTGTTGTGTTGTTCCTTCGGCCGTTTGTGTGGTCATCTCTCGCTTGGCCCCTACTGCTGGCAGCCAGATATGTACGCCTCTGGACCAGAGTCCTTCCCAACCCAATGCCGCCCCTTATTCTGCACCCGCATGGTCATCCTCTGGTTTGGTTGGGTTGGGTGGTGCGTGCTGGGCAAACGGACAAGTGGATGGACGCAACAGGAATGTTGGCGCCTTCGGGCGATTCCCTGGCTGGAAACTCTGCCCCAACCCCCGCTTCTCATTTAATCAACACACCACCCCCCAAGCCCGCAGTTAAAGTGCACAATTTGCCACAATGTTGCTTGTTGCTGCTTTTTGTTGTGTTGTTGTTGCCGCCGCTGTTGTTGCTTGTCATCAACATCGTTATGTTGTTATAGCCATCATCATCAGTAGCACCAGCAGCAGCTCTCCGCCACCACCATCAACCTCATCATCGTTGTCACGCTCTCACTGCCCCGTCCGTGTGCATTGTCAGCTAATTGAATTTTCAGCACAAAATGAAATTTAATTTATCTTTATTGTTTGTTTACGCGGACAAATGACGAGAAAGAAGAAAAAACAAACATATAGCCGAAAAAAATCCAAAAAATAATATACATACAGGCTAAAATGTGATAACAGGATTTTAATATACTCTTCTGGGGGGGTAATTGTATTGACTCATATTCTGTGACATTTGAAGGATTTAAATGTGGAATTAATAGGTTATTATCCACTGAGTTCCCTCAAAGGTTTGGCAACTCCTTAATTGTAATGCTAATTTTATAAATTGTCAAAAATACTCAAGAAGAGCATCATAATCTTCGTCATAAACCCAACTCAAAACGTCAATGTTTGTGTCTCCAAATTGTCTTGAAGCAAATCTGTTGGCTTAGGCTTATAGGTGGTCTCACTTCTGAACCCAAACACAAAATCAAACAAACACTTACTTTATGCTTATTTTATGTTTGTTTCTTTGCAGGCCCCAAAATGAAACTCCTCCCTCTGGGCATACTAATGATCTGCCTAGCCGTGGGCCTGGCTAATGGTGAGTTCATGAGAGGTTCCGTCAGTTTAGGTTTTATTTTAAATGCTTTCTCCAAAAACCCAGGAGAGACAAATCTGCCACCCGTGTTTACCCAAACCTTGAATAATATCATCCTATACGAGAACGTGACAGTGGGCACAGTAGTTTTCCGGTTAGAGGCCTACGATCCAGAGGGCAGTCCCGTGACCTATGGTGCCATTGGAGCCGATCATTTTAGCGTTGATCCCGTTTCGGGCAACATCACTTTGATTAAGCCACTAGATCGCGAGGAGAAGGACAGCCTTAAGTTTCTGGTTTCCATAAGGGATCGTGTGGATCCCGAGGGAGAGTCGGAGCGGGATAATGTGGTTGAAGTACCAATTACATTCATTATACTCGACCTGAACGACAATCCCCCAGAATTTCAGAATGTAAGTGATGATAGCACCTTGATTTTTCCTAGATAAACTTACTTTCTTTTAATACCCTTCACTAGACTCCCTATGAGGCAGATGTTAATGAAGATGCCAAGGTGGGCACCACCATTTTTGATAAGATTCTTGTCAAAGATCGGGATATAGTTGGCGAGAGTCTTGATCTAAAGTGCTTGCCCCAGCAGCAGAGTCCAGAGGCCTGCAGCAAGTGAGTCTGCCCTTGAAAATATCTCTAGGAAAAATAAATAAAAATAAATCAATCCCCAACAGATTCCGATTGCATGTGATCAAGCGAGAGGCCACTGTTCTGGAAGCTGCGGTAGTGCTCAACGACACCCTCAATTACAACCAGCGGATGGTGTATCACTTTCAGATCGAAGCCACCGATGGACCACACAAGACGCAGACCACCTTCGAGGCCAGGGTGAAGGATGTTCAGGATAAACCACCCGTCTTTCAGGGCTCTCTGTCCACAGTGATCGATGAGGATAGTCCCATTAATACCTTGGTACTCACTGTACATGCCAGGGATGGTGACACGGGCGAGCCAAGAAAGATTGTCTATGATCTGCTGACAAGTGAGTGTTTCTTAGATTTATATTCTTAACTTTATAATAATCTCGAATCTTAAATTCAAAATGAATACAATTTATATACCTTAATTTCTAATTATTTTCCTCAAAAAGTATTTTAAACTGATACAACCCCTTACTTCCTAGACCCCAACGACTACTTCCTGCTGGACTCTCAGTCCGGAGAACTGCGCACTGCCAAGCCCCTAGATCGCGAGGCTCTCGAGGATTCCACGGGCATCATCTCACTGGTAATTAGAGCCCGTGAGCTGGTGAACGGCGTGCCCAGCGACGAACCGCTGACAAGTGCCACGGCCAAGGCAACGGTGACCATACGAGATGTTAACGATTCCCCGCCAGTGTTCAATCGCAAGGAGTACTCCGTGTCCCTGCTCGAGAACACACCGCCCGGAACCCCGCTCGCCCTGGACATGAGCGTCAGCGATGCTGATGTGGGCATGAACTCAAAGTTTGCCCTGCGTCTGGAAGACGTTTCTGGGGTATTTGATGTGGAGCCCAAACTGGTTACCGGCTACTCGCAGGTGAATATTCGCGTGGCCAACGGCACTTTGGACTACGAGAATCCCAACCAGCGCAAATTTATCGTACTGGTGGTGGCCGAGGAGACGGACACGAATCCAAAGCTCTCCTCAACGGCCACAATTACGGTGAGCGTGCTGGATGCCAACGACAACAAACCGGTTTTCGAGCAGGAAAGCTATTCGGCCTCCGTCTCGGAGGCGGCGCTTCCGGGTCAGTATATAGCCACCATTACGGCCCGGGATGTGGACTCTGGCAGCTACGGAGACTCCGGCATTCGCTACAGCCTATCTGGCACCGGAGCGGAACTTTTCCATGTCAACGAGCAGACAGGTGTCATTAGCCTGGCCAATTGTCATGGCGAGGGTGAGAGCAACAGGCGCGAGAGACGTGATCTGCATGGGTTTGAGAATGACGATGAGGAGGGGGAGGGTCACCTGGAAATGCTCTCCATGGAGGCGGCCGTTCCCAGGGAGATTGGCACCGAGCCGACCGTCCAGTATACATTAGTCACCCAGGCGCCAGAGGAGCGAGTACCGGCGGCTCCAGTTTCAGATCCAGCTGCATTTCCACCTGGAGTTCCCGCAGCGACTGCTAATGACGACAAGGCACCACAAACGTGTCTGGACTACGAATCGGAGACCACGTACTTCTTGTCATACAAGGTGAGTGACTGTCTCAATCTTCGTGGGCGGGTTGTGGGAATGATTTCATATGCGTAACCCGGTGGGGGAGTTCGTGTGAGAAAAGTGCTTATGCGACAGAACCTTGGTAAACACGTGGCTAACGAAAAACTTGAGAACATTCAAATTCAAGGCTTTTTCTAGGCTTTTTAAAAAATTAACACTGATTAAAGTCTATTTTATTTCCCTTCTTTTTAAGCTTAAATAATCAAGCAAATATTTTCCCCAACAGGCCACCGACGACAATGGACGTGGCTCAGCTTCTGTGGTTTCCTTGCGGATCTCCGTGATGGATGCCAACGACTCGCCGCCTGTCTGCGAGAGTCCCCTGTACCGGGCAAGTGTGGACGAAGGTGCCGTGGTCTTTGACTCCCCGCTGATTGTCAAGGCCCGAGATGCAGACACCATGTCCAGCATTAGCTACAGAATCCGAGGCTCCGAGCAGGTGGAGGGCATCTTCGACATCGATCGGGAAAGCGGTCAGATCAGCATCCGACCGAACGCTAGCCTGGATGTGACCAATCTGAAGAGCGATCAACTCATCTTTGTGGTGGAGGCCAACGATGGGCTCTTCACGGCCAGCTGCGGGGTGAACATCACGGTGCGGGATGTGAACAACCATGTGCCCAGCTTCGAGCAGCAGAGCTATAGTGCAGTTGTGGAGGAGAACTCGGAGATTGGCACGAGTGTGGAGAGGGTTCATGCCAGCGATCTGGACACCGGAAAGAATGCTGAACTCCGCTACCGCATACAGCAGGGCAGCTTCGACGATTTTGGCATTGATGAGCGTACCGGCGAGGTGTTTGTCTCCCGAAAACTGGACTTTGATCGCAGGAATACTTACCAACTTCAGGTTCAGGCCGCTGATTTGGGTACTCCCAGTCTGACGGGCACCGCTACTCTGACCATCAATGTGCAGAACAGCAACGATAAAGATCCCTACTTTGTGCCGGCCACTCAGCACGCCGAGGTGCGAGCGGATGCTCCACCTGGACAGCTGGTTTACACCTTAATCGCTTTGGATCCTGATGTGGCCAGTCACAATGCCCTGGAGTTTGCGGCCACCGATGACATTACTGCTATTGACAAGGAGGGCAAGGAGCTGCCGCACAACGATCAGTTTAAGGAGTACTTTGCGATTGCTAGGAACGGCAAGGTGACGGTGAACAAGAACTTGGATCGCAATCTGTTTGCCGTGATGCGAATCAATGTCCTGGTCACGGACAGTACAGCTCCCAATGTCCAGCAGGTGGGAAATTTGCTTTGTAGCTTAAAATTTATTAGAAGAATTTATTAATTATTTTCATTTTCAGGGTCGCGGTTTGCTAATTATTCAGATTATTGATGTCAACAAGATACCACCGGTAAGTTAGTTATATTATAATTAAATCTCTTCTTTCCACAAGCCAAAACTCACCTGTTAAGCATAAATTAAAGCAAGTTGTGATTGGCCAGTTCAATTTCATCTACGCTGTCCGGTCCTAAGCTGTTTGATTCCTCATTAAAGGAAACCATGCTGGCCAAATAATTGTGCTGATCCGAGTAGATGTTTCTACAAAAAAAGGGGGCTAAGCTTAGACTTTAACACAGAAGAAATTCTTCTAGTTTAACATACAAAACGGCTATGCTGCAGGCAATCTTCAATAACATTTTGAATAAAAAGAAGACAAAAACAGCCGTGCTCTCAGGAAATAGATAGCACAAGCTGCAATAGCCCAGGATAATTTCGTATAGATTTAGAATGACATTGTCAATGGCCTGAACAACAATGGTGGGCATAAGCAGCTCAGCCTGAGAGTTGGTTAGAATAGGATAGCTAAAAGGGAACCAAGTCTAGACAATAAACAACCCTCTTATAATAAGAGACTCACTTACATGGCCACCACTCTGGAGGCCAAGCCAACAAAGCACAGGAGAAAGCGCACCACGATGAGGCCACAGATGAGAAATATAAAGATCTCCCTGATCCACAACTCCTGCGTGGACAGATCCACCTGAACCTTAACGCTCTTGAGATCAGCGTACAGGTGATATACATTCAAGTTGGCGACATTGAAAAGTATGAAAAAGACATTCATAAAGAGCATCTTTAGCTTGGAGTTGGGCAGCATTCCAAAATAAGAATAGTTAAAATTTTCACTTAAAATTTTAAGAAACCAATTTTGACACTGTTTGCAAAGACCAAGCTAATTCACTTTCTTCCCCAGCGTTTCAATGCCCCTTGGAGCGTGGAACAGCCGCAGATAAAGTTGCAAATGGTGGAAGAGCAGCCTGTAGGCACTATACTGACCACCTTGCAGGCCACCGACGAGGACTCCAGCATCGGGGAATTCAACATCAGTCCGAATGACTATTTTGCCATCAACCAGACCAGCGGAGTGATCTACACCATTGCCCGGCTTGATTACGAGGCCGTTAAGGAGGTGAAGTTCCTGGCCACGGTCAGTGATACGGGTGTGCCTGCCTTGACAGCCACCGCGGACGTGGTGGTGGACATCATTAACCTTAATGACAACGAGCCAAAGTTCACCCAAACCGATTACTATTTCAATGTCACGGAGAACTCCCCGCGAGGCACTGTAGCTGGCAAGGTGGAGGCCACGGATGGGGATGTCGGAGTCTTTGGGGAGATCACTTACACCTTGATTGGAGAGAACAACAAATACTTTAGCATCGATGCCTACACGGGCAACGTGATGGTGGCCAATGCCTCTATACTCGATCGCGAGCAGATCAAGGAGCTAACGCTATCGGTTGTGGCCCAGGATAAGGCACCAGCAACTGTCCAGAAGTCTGCCACGGCAACGGTAAGTTCTCTGACATGAAAACTAATCCTTTTGATTTATCAATAACTTTTTAACCCTTTCTTAGATCCACATCAACATCCTTGATGTCAATGATAATGCCCCCGTTTTCACGCGAGATGTCTACAATTCCACGGTAGCGGAGAACGCCGCCTATCAGCCCCCGGCTGCCCTGCTCCAAGTGCAGGCCATCGACCAGGATGAGGGACTTTATGGCGATGTTCGCTACATTATCACCGGTGGCAACGAACTGGCTCTCTTTAAGCTCGACGCCCAGTCCGGCATTGTGTATCCAGCGCAGAGTTTGACCGGAAAGCATGGGGTCTACGATCTGACCATCTCGGCCCGCGACACCCAGGGATCTGGCACCATGGAGAGCACAACCAGAGCGATCATCACGGTGCTAAGGGTTAATCGCCACAAGCCGGAGTTTATTATACCCGCTCTGTCTAATGCCACCATTGAGATACCCGGCGATATTGTCCAGCCGGACTATCTCCTCCTTACCGTCAAGGCTGTGGATAATGATACGGAGGATAATGGAAAAATCAGCTATCACCTTCAGGTGAACAACAGGAACGAGCAGCAGACGGCTGAGTTTAAGATCGATGATATGACGGGAGAGTTGCGCGCTAAAACTCTGCTAAATCGCAAGAATCGAGCCAAGTAAGTATGGCCACAATGTCTCGAAGAATCTTCTATTAATCTTCGGTTTCTTCCATTAGCTACGACATCATTCTGGTGGCCCGGGATGCCGGTAATCCGCCATTTGAATCGCTGCGCCTGCTCACCGTCAGTATTGTGGATGCCAACGAGAATCGTCCAGAGTTTCCAGATGCCTCCAATCCCTACAAGGTGTCCATCAACGAGAACAGTGGAAGGGATGTGAAAATTGGACATATTCAGGCTGCCTCCAGGAGTAAGCACAATCGCGATATCTTCTACTACATGCTCCTGGGCAATGAGGACGGAGCCTTCTATGTGGACAAGCTGACAGGTGACATTTACACAAACAAGAGCTTAGACCGTGAGCAGACAGACGTCTACACGCTGTACATCTTGGCCAGCATCAAGGCAGATCTGCACATCTCCGAGGAGGAGCGCGCCGCCTTTTCCATCAAAACCTTGAATCGGGACAACACTGTAGCAAAGGTAGCCATAACGGTGCTGGATGTCAATGATAATCCTCCCGTTTTCGAGAAGCCCATCTATTACGCTGGAGTTAATGCCAATGCCAAGATGGGCGCGGCCATTGCGCTGGTGAATGCCACGGATGCGGATCAGGGCAAGAATGCCAAGATTGAGTTTATGATCGTGGCCTCAAACCTGTACAAGTTCGGGGCCAGCAAGGCCACTGGTTCGATTGTTCCGAGTCCATTTGCCATCTCGCAGGAGGGACGTATAACGGCCAACACGATCATGGCCGAGTATAACCAGGATCGCTTCGAACTGGAGATTGTGGCCCGAGAGCTCGAGCAACCCCAGCGATCGGCCAGCACCAAAGTTAATGTAAGTACCTTTTAATTTTTTTAAATTTAACCCGATATTCACCGAAATAACCATTAACCTTAAGAAAAATTCCACATAAAAATATTTTATATTTAATTTTATTTAAAATCCATCTAGATCTGGGTCTTTGATGGCACACAGCTAGTGCGTGTGATCCTCTCCCGACCGCCTGAAGAGGTTTATCAGGAGCAAGAGGAGATCATAGCCGAGCTGCGTAATGCCACCCAGCATCGCATTATTGTGGACGAGATTCGTTTCCATCTGGACTCGATTGGACGCATTCGTATGGACTGGTGTGACCTGTATTTCCATGCCGTTGATCCCCAGACCCAACAGATAGCACCGGTCGATGAGATCCTTAAGGACATTGACAGGAACTACGATTATCTCAAGGTGAAGCTGTGAAAGGAAAGCTTTTTAAGTAAGATTATCTAATAATTTAATTGCATTTCCAGGACTACTATGCTGGCTTTGCCATAGAAAATGTGGTGCCTGCCTATATAGCCATTGTCCAGGACGAATTTGATCTGGCTGTGGCGGGATTGGTGGCTCTGGTCATTGTCCTGTTCGTGGGCGTCATAAGCTTCATTGTATTGTGTTGCTGCCTGAAGCACTGGAATCTGTCGGTGCCCGTTGAGACGCGACGGAAAGAGGCGTTGATCAAGAAGCAGATTATAGAGGACCTAAACACCACCGAGAATCCTCTTTGGATCGAGCAGTAAGCCAACTCTGTCTAGGATTTTAGGGAAAAGATTACAAATTTATCTCTTTTTTCCCTAAAAGAAAACTAAAACTGTACGAGGAGCAGGAGTTGACCATGCAGGTCTTCTCAGAGCCCGATCACATCTCCAATTCGGAGACACCGGGCCACCTGGACCACCATCGCAGCTCACTGGAGCAGGTCCATCACGTGGGCCAGTCGGTGGATAACACCTATGCCACCATTCAACCGCGTAATAACCAGAACCGCCTGACTGGAGGCGGTGGTGCCGGAGGTGGTTCAATGCGCAGCGGCGGCGGCGCCAGTGCCGGTGGCGTGGGTGGTGCCGGTCTGCTGCTGGCCCGCGTCGATCCACATCACATGAATGAGTTTGCGGACTATGCCACGCTGCGTAACAATCGAGCGCCATCGGTGAGTGATTTGAAATGCAACTGCAAATAAAAGAGTCTGGATAATGAGAGTCTTTCCTTTACAGCTGTACGAGTTTACGGGTTCCACCTTCCAGGCCCCCATTCGGGATGGCGATGATGCCGTGGCCGAGCTGATCTAAGTCTCGTTTTGGAGCAGCGACTGGTTGCCCCCCAAAAGGATGTGTAAATTATGTGTAGTAGACAAGCCCTTGCCGTGGTCCGTTCTGTTGCATCTTTGAGTTTGCCGTTAACCATATTATATAGGCACGTACATAACACTTATATATATCGAGAGCGTATATACATACATACTTAGCGTAGTTGTATCTGGTAAGCCAGAAGTAACCAGGATAGGGGGACAGCAACAGCAACAGCAACAGAACTACAAGAACAAGAACCCATAGAGGAAATTCTCCCGCATAAATAATGACAATAATATATATGTACTATTATATATTGACAATGTCTCTAGCCGTAATGAATCGATATTGAATATGTAAGAGTTACTAATCAGCATCAGCATCAGCATCTTCATCTGCAATCCTCGAATAATTCCGCGATATTAGCTATGTTAAGTTGTACCACTCCGAAAAGACTAAATTATTTGCTCTTCCAATTCCGTATTACGTTTAGTTAACATTTAGGTTCTTAGATCCTAGTTTTAATTAGCCAAACTTGCTCATAACTCATAAGTTCATGTATATTTTAAGTTGGCGAGAATTGGAAATGTGCAACGAACTAAGTTACAATTGATTGACCCCTGTTCACATAACCTCACGGACAGCGAGCCAGAAACTCATTTATGATTGCATTTACATTAAATATATTATACGAATAATTACAAATGCATTTTTACTGACCAGGAAATATTTCATTTACCAAACTCTACTGAGAATTGTTTCAACAACTTGTTGATATTTGGTAGTCAGTGTGGCGAATCCATAAACAACCATTCAAACCGTTGCCCAGCTCCCAAACCGGACGGTTGCTAGAGCCTACGCAGGGAGAATAACAAAATTCCCACCCCCAGGAGGGAGTTTTCCGAGCACAGGCATTTCCTTCGATATTTTAATCAACAAAATCGTTGAACAAAACCTGTCGAACCTGTCCCCAAGCACACACGAGTTTAGTTCGTCTTTGTATACATAGTACTTATAGTACTTGAGTTAAATTAGAAGAAAATCCGCCGAAATGGAGGAGCTACAGATAACCAGTGTGGGTCAGTTCCAGACCCTGGTGCGCTACAATAATCCGGTGCTGGTGGTCAAGCACCCGGACAAGAAGGGCGCTCCGTTGACGGAGATTGAGATGAAAAGACCCCAAACTGCGGGCGCTTTGCTGGATACCAAACGCGAGACCGAAGAGATACTCAATTCTATTTTGCCGCCGCGTTGCTGGGAGGAGGAGAGCCAACTGTGGCAGCAGTCTGTGTCTAGCACTCCGGCCACGCGTCAGGATGTGATCAATCTGCAGGAGATGCTGGACACCAGGCTGCAGCAGACTCAGGCACGCGAGACGGGCATCTGTCCTGTGCGTCGCGAACTATATTCACAGTGTTTTGGTAAGGTTAAAGCGTCTTAAACCTTTTCCAGTTACCACTAAGACTCCCCCCTGCAGATGAAATCATACGTCAGGTGACCATTAACTGCTCGGAACGCGGCCTCTTGCTGCTTCGCATCCGTGACGAAATTGCCATGTCCATGGAGGCCTACGAAACGCTGTATTGCAGCTCCGTGGCTTTCGGTATGCGCAAGGCTTTGCAAGCCCACGAGGAGAAGGAGATGCTCCGCGACAGGGTTAAGCAACTCGAACTGGACAAGGAAGCGCTGGAGGAGATTATTGCCGACATGAAGCTGAAGCAGGAACAGGCCGAGCGCCGCAATGCCGAGTTGCGCGCCTCTGAGGAAAAGAAGTTCACCGAAGAGATCACCTTCCTGAAGAAGACCAACGCCCAGCTCAAGGCCCAATTGGAGGGCATTACCGCACCCAAGAAGTAGAGAAAAAGATGTGTAGAACTTGGTGGTATATGCGTTTTGCATTTGTCACTTTCAAGATTGTTGGAACTTTTTAAAATTACAATATTGGAGCAAACTAAACTAGGTTTCCCCGGCGGGTGTGGATTCCTCTGCGGGCTCTTCGGTTACATCTTCTGTCACTTGTTCTCGTTGGTTCATGTCTTCGTCTTCCACGCTGATCTCATTGAGAATGGGCGTCGGCTTGAAGGCTTCTCCGGTCTTTTTCTTCGATACTGTCTGCTCTGTGGCTGCTCGCTTTTCTGGCGGCTCCTCAGTTTCAGCTTCCCCGGTAGCAGCATCCTCTTCATCTTCCTGGGGCAGCTGGTTGCGCATGGCCAGCAGCTCTTCCTCGGTGGGCAGGGTGCCCTTGAGCTCCTCCATTTTGGCCATATACCGTTCGTAAACAAACTGCGCCATTTCGGACATATTTTCCACAGTTCTTATGGCTTCGCTGGCTACTGCAGTGCTGGCCAAACGATCCGTGGGGTAGCTATCATCGGGCACCAAGCTAAGTTTTAAGGGTCGCTGCGTAAGCTGAAAGGAAATGGAATTAAATTTTGATGAAGATCCTTAATATCCTACTTTACACTCACCAGCTTGAAGGTCTGCTGAAGTTCCAGGCAATTCTTGAACAGGGAAACCCTGCCAAACACATACAAACCCAGTCGAGCACGACTCATGGCCACCACCAGACGTCGCACATCCCTTAGATGACCCACCGCCTTGGTGCGGACCAGAGAAATGAGAATGTAGTCATTCTGCTGGCCCTGATACTTGTCCACGGTGGTGATCTTGTGCGGCCAGCCTATAAGCGGATTATTGCCACACCTGGCGTTAATCACATCGCGTATAAGATGCTTCTGTCCATTGTAGGTGGTCAGTATGGAGATCTTGGCTGCAGGATAGCCCTGAAGGCGCATGTACGTGTAAGTGGCCACTATGTACTCCGCTTCAGCCAGATTCTGTGAGATTTGGAAAGTGTTAAAAGAGTTAATTAAAACAAGAAAGAAAGCTAACTTTGGCCAGCCAAAGTTTCTATACCCTTGCAGGTAACAATTAAAATATATCATAACTAAGCCAAAAATGCATTAATTTCGATTCGGAAAGCAGTTTTGTGTTAGTTTTTATTAATTTAAAAAAACTGCATACCAAATTTAAAATTTTAAGAAATCCAAATTTTTGGCCATTTTCGCTAATTTTAATGATGTAACCCCTTATCAAATTTCGCAAAAATGGCCAAAAAATCGATTTCTTCCGGACATGTCTAGAAAGATTCGCATGTTAATGCTGATCAAGAATATATATGGTTTATGGGGTCGGAAATGATTCCTTGACTTAGAAAAATATTATTTTGTATTATAAAATCGGATTTTTTATATTAAAAAACTTGTTGATTTTTTTTAAATTAAAAATATCATAACTCGGCCAAATGAGCATTAATTTTAAATCGGCAAACTGTTCTGTGCAAGATTTTCTACAGTTAATAAATCTGCATACTTCATTTAAAAATTTTGAAAATTTTATTTTTTATCAAAATCAAAAATTTTAATGATGTAACCCCTTATAAAATTTTGCAAAAATGGCAAAAAAATCGATTTCTTCCTGACATATCTAGAAAGATTCCCCTGTTGATGCTGATCAAGAATATATATGGTTTATAGGGTCGGAAACGTCTCCTTCACTGCGTTGCAAACTTCTGACTGAAATTATAATACCTGCAAGGGTATAAAAAAAACAAACTTAAAACCCACCTGATAGAAGTAGGGATTGGGTTCGCTTTCGCCCACACCCTTAAAGTCCTCCACATTAATCAACTGATAATCATGGGCAAAGCCGGCATTGGCCTTCTTGTACTCATCCCGTGCTAGGATGTGCTCCAAGTCCTCCAGCTTCTTGTAGCGCCACTTGTACAGCGAACAGATGCTGGCACGGGCACGACCCTGGCCATCCAAGTCCACGGTGGGCACCCCGAGACGCACCAGCCGGGTAAACAGGCTCTGCTCCATGTTGGAGTACTTCTGGAAGGCCATGTTCTTGATCACAGGCGGTAGCTGGTGATGATCTCCGATCATGATCCAGCGCTTCAGGCGATTCAGACCGTCCAGCGGATTTTGCAGCAGCAGCGGAATGAACGTCTCGATTTCCAGGATCTGGGCGGACTCCTCCATGAGAATGTTGTCGTAGCGGAAGCCAAGATTCACCAACTCTTTGCGCTTCAAAGCAGCGTGCGTACAAGTCATGGCAATGATTTTGGCCTCCTTAACCAACAGGTATTTGGAACGATCCAATCCCGTGCGCAAAAGCTCAAAGGCGCGGAACTCCTCCAGCTCGGTGAAGATGTCCGAGATGTAACGGAAGTTGGAGCTGGCTATATCCATGAGCTCCTCAAAACTGCTGCCCTTAAACAAAGGTTGCGGGGCATCTGCAAAGAATTTTCCGAAAGGAAACTCTTTCTCAAACACCGATCTCAGCTTCTCAGCATCCGCCTCCTCCTTTCTGTGCACACTCATCTGGTTCTGGAACTTCTCCCAACGCGCCATCACATTGTAAAGGTAAAAGTAGCCAGCCGTCTCACAGGTGTACGCATTGTCACCGCTCACGCCCAGAGCCTCCTGCAGTCGCTGCACTTGACTGAGCAAATCCATGCGCTTGGCCAGCACATAGTTGACCCTGCCATAGCGACTGTAGTCTTTCTCGGTCTCCAGGGCCTCCTCACCATGACCGAGACGCAATAGATGCCGCTCGTCGATGTCCAGAGCCATGATCTTCTCGAAAAGCTGGTTCAGAGCCTGATTAGAGTGGGTCACAATCAGGGTGCGTTGGCTGGGATGATTGTGGTAGATATTGGAGATGATCTGGACAGCCACATCGGTCTTACCGGTGCCGGGAGGACCCACCACCAGGGTCAGACCTGGCTGCATACCCGCTCTGATGGCCTCCACTTGAGTGGGCGTAAAACGTATAGAGTTTCTAGGAAGAAAACAGAAAGGAAATGATTATAGAGTCCCTCCAGAATGATCTCAAGATTACTTACTGCTTGGGCTTATCACTAGGATAGGGTCCCCTGGCCTCGTACTTGTAGGGCTGCACCACTATGGACTTGGTCAGTGCCTCCACCTCCATTTTCTCATCCCTTTCCTCGTCATCGCTTTCCTTAGAGGTAGGCACATCTTCAAAGATTAGGCGATAGGGCGGCGGGCGACTCTCCTCTGGCAGCTCACACTTAATGCTGTATGTTGGAAAACTGGACACCAGATGTTTGTAGTCCAGGAATGTATCATTAAATTCCAAACTCCGCTCTTGGTTTGACATATTCGAGTAATGAGCGGCCGCAGGGTCACCGTAGCCAAGAAGGATGTCGTGCAGCCAGGGCGGCACCACACACTCGGTGTTCATCAAGTGGCGAATGGTCTCCAGGACAGCCTTGAAGTTGTTCTCCTTGGGCTTGCGACGCATCAGTATATTGAAGCTTTCGTATACATCATCGGCACCCTGAAATTGTAAAGTACTCCATGAAGATTACCAATAAACACCTTGGTTTCGTATAGCTCACCTCCTGCAGATCGTCCATGTCCTGGCGATACTGATTCGAGTCCAGCCACACGCGATAGCAACGTTGCTCGCCAGGCAGCTGGGGCCTTGGCTCTGGGCCATCCTCTATGACCCGCCCGTTGGCATCTAGCATGCCCTCCACCTCGCATCCTCGGACACTGACCAAGCCCACCTGCGGTATGAAGGGCTCCCGGTGGTTGTACTTTGTGCCATAAGGCTGCGTTGGCTTCACGGTAATCAGAAAGCAGACGTCGTGCTTGCGCAGGTTTTCCCATTCCTCCTTGATCTCCCTCCGCACGGAGAGTGTCACTCCCACATCAGCACGCACTCGCGAGGGCTTCTTCTCGCCGAGATGCGGCTTGGCTACCTCCACCACCGCAAAGCTGGCCACGGGCAGCGCCATTCTGGCCCAGCCTCCAAAGACTACATCTCCGTCTTCAGACTGCCATGGCAGCATTCGGCTCACAGCATCCTCGATGTCCTGTCGGATTTCGTAGGTGGATTCCAAGCGGAAGAGGTTGAAGTTGCGCAGCAGGTAATCGTGGAGGGTTAGGAACTGCAGATTCAGCTTGGGCAACGCCAGGCAGCTCTCGCCAGTGTAGTACTCCGAGGGCACTACGTTCTCGTCCCAGATTATCTGCTCCGTGGGATACAGCGGCATCTCGTTGAGAGCCTCTAGCTGAGAACAGCGTCGCTCGTGTCGCGTGATTAGCAATTCGCGTAGGAACTGCTCATCCAGGCGGTGCCACTTCAAGGACTCCACCATCTCCTCTGGCACTAGGTTCAGGAAAGTGGCAATCTGACGAAGCCCGTCGCCATCCAGGCCACCAAAGTGCTGCTCCAGCGACTCCCGATTGTCCACTGTGGCCACGTTGGATAGAGCGAAAACGCGCAGGCTGGGAAACTTGGCAAACACTGCCCGCTGCAGCGAGGTGATCTTCTTGTAGTGCAGCTGGGTCATGTCGTGATCCGTGAGCGAACTGCCGGTAACATCGTTGATCTCGAAGCGGGTATAAAACTTAAGCATGTCCAGCAGCTAAGAAATATAATATTTATATAAAAAATTAAGTTTGTGATTAAGCGGTTTAAACTAGTTTTAATAAAAACTTAATGAATTGAAATTATCAATTTTTAAAATATAACTAATGCTAATATTTCAGGTGATTTGGATTTTAACCCTTTTTAAAATTTTGAATAACGGAAATAAAATGAAATTTTTTTTCTTTCCGATATGGCTGATCAAGAATAAATGTATGTACTATATAGGGTTAGAAGTGACTCCTTTACTTCCGCTTCTGACTAAAATTGAGGGTATTTTAATAACATTGGGAAATATAGAAATCATCTGACCAAAATCGTAATAATGATTTCATAATTCTCCCTCAATTCCCGAAGATCCGCTCCTGTGCGCTTCCCGTAACGCGTGCATTGAATGGAACGTGTTTGGTTGTTTTACTACCTGCCCTCGTGAATTCTACAAACTCACGCAATCATTTAGCTGGCTCCTCTCTCTCTCTGAGTGTTTTTTTCTCTTTCCCTGGCCTCTAACTCTCTCTTAGGTTTCAGTGCACTACAGGTATCCAAAGTCAAGCCGGTTGGTTGCCCCAAAAGGTTGGTACGTCATCAGTTTGGGCACGACCACACACACCATCTCAGCGGCGACTGCTGCCAGAGTATGTGTGAGAGCGAGTGCTAATTAGGTGAGCCAGGTGAGCCGGGAAGCGGATGTCCTGGCGGCAGTAAATTCGAAACAGAAATCGAAACCCAATATAGGCGTGTGTGGCTTCGATACAAATCTCGGTGGTGAAGGTTAGCTGAAGGGTGTTTCTTAAGGGGAAATCTTCATTAAAGACTGTCGCTAGCCCCATCCTTCTGCTTCTGGAGTGCGTGTAAGAGGAGGTGTGAGAGGACAAGTGTGTTGACAGGGCACGCGTCAAGAGGGGCTTCTCACACATACAGCTGCATCTTATCATCGCTGCATCATCTAGCACATCCTGGTGGTGGAGAGAGAGCGAGGGGAGCAAACAAAGACTCCACTCACACTCCCACACAGGCGGCGGCGGCAGACATTGCCGGTTCCTCCTGCCTGACTATGTACTTGCTCCAATTGATAATTTCCGTCGCTCAATTTAAATCCAGAGAGCGCGGAGAGACAGAGCGGTGCTGCTCCGGCTGCATTCAAAGCCCTGCTTCAACTTTGTTGTCTGCCGGAATGGCCAGAAGGTAGGGAGGGAGAGAGCATTGGTGGGGGTTGAGCCGAGCGCCGCTCACGAAACACTCCACGCCACGCTCTCTCCGCTTTAGTGACTAGAAGTTAAGAGCGTCGCCAGAGAGTCATTCGCTTTCCAACGTCGCTTCGAATCGGTCGCTATTTCTTCTTCCCATTTCACAAACTTTTCGATTTGAATACAAATATTGTTGAAGGAGGAAGTGAGACGGGCATTGTTTATAAGCTGAATCAGAATCTCAATCTTTATCTAGCAGAATTCCAGGCCTGCGTGCCTTTTGTGTGTGTGTTTTCCTAGACATAGTGAAAAAGTGTCGCCTCAAGTTACCGTATGCATGTCATGATCTTGGCTTACAGCCGGCACCTTGATGACGCATTTCTTAGCCAGCACAGATCCAACACATAAACACCAGCAGCAGCAGCAGCAGCAACTACAACAACAACTGCTGCTTACCTGTATTTATATCTGTATCTGCTTGAGTATCTGTGTTTCTGTGTGAGCAAAAGATGCTCGTGAAAACGCTTGGCGCGCATTTTTTAGCAACTAAATGCAGCTGCTGCTCCGCTCTGCTGATTCCCCTGCTCCCGCTCCTGTTGCTGCTCCTCGGTCATCCATTACGTGTAGGCGGTCATGTCAGTAGCAGTGCGGGATCTCCTGGACCTGGAGCCGATCCCCACCTGGTGCTGGTCAACAAATGTTGCGAGAAGTTCGAGATACACGTGGACAGCGAGTGCCAGTACGTCAACGAGACGGGTGAGTGCCCAACAGCTGGTCTCTGACCCATGCCCACTCCTTCTTTGCCATAACAACGACAATGCCGACAGCGGAGTTTGTTGGCCATTCAACTTTATGGATTTTCCCTGCTGGCATGCAACATACATACATAGAAGTGTGTATGTTGTAACATTAAGTGGCCCATTTGTTGGCTATCAGTGGATCAGTGGAACGCAGCCAGAAGCTCCCCCAACAAGTTCCTAAAACAAACATGAGACTGTGGTGCCCCCAATCCTGATGAGAAAAAATATGATTTATGCTGTGGGGCTTGCCTCGGCTTCTGTTTTAAGTAACCACTCAAGGGGGGATTCCCCTAATCGAGAGAATCATCTAGTGGCAATGGAATGAGCCGGAAAATCCATTAGCATGATGCTATTTAGATGCTACTGTTATCATGGAGCTTGATATAGTAAGAGTTTGCCCGTAAAAATAATCCTAAGGGTAAACTTTAGTAATATAAAGAAGTTTTACTATTTTCCAATAGGTCAGGAATGTATCAAAATTATATGATCCAGACAGAATAAATGAATAAAAGAGTAAACTGAAACCAAACAAAAGGCTATACAGCAATTAAAACAGAAACAAATGCAATGTCAACATTAAAAACCTTGAAACTGCCATTAAAGTGACACATAAAATTGCTACAATAGAAATTCATAGATGAATCATTGCCCTGAACATCAGATTGCCATCGAACTGATCTCATCAAATTTGTAACTGAAAGGATTACTCAAATCCGTAATCAACACTTGAAATCTAATTTCCCTGCTCTCAGCTATGATTAGCATTTCAAAGGCACGAGTGGAACAAAAGTGCATCCCATCTGCAGCAATTCGAGGAGAACAAATCTGCATAAATTGCAAAAAACCGGGCTAGAAACAGCTGATGAAGATGCATTGCATTGCTGTGCTCACGTTCTTCGCCACAGAGCGTATAAATATTTATACAGGAGAACGGGGAGGCCCGAGTCTCTTCTGGTCCCCTCCAAACCAAAAACGGAAATCAAAAAAAGGCGGCAAGAACTTGAAGTGTCTTAATGATTCTCTACGCTCTGCTCCGTTTTGTTCTGTATATAATATATATACTATATGTATGTATATATAATGGCTTTTCATTTGCAGACTATTTCCAGCCCATGTTCACCAGCTATGGAGGAGATCAGAACAGGCCCGTCAGCTTCAAGTTCGTCATCGGCATTCCCAACTGTGGATCAATGCAGATGTGGCCCATATACCATTACAAGGGGGTAAGTGATAGTATATCAACAACTGCAAAAACAGATTCACATACTTTTGAATCACCTAGAGCTCCGATAAGCTGGTTCTACTGGACGATGGCAAGCTGAGGCATTATACCAATGCCGAAGATGAGGCTGAGGAGCGTCATGGTATACAATCGGACTACGAGGAGGACATTGCTGGTGCTCTGGAGCCGCGTTATCACGACTATGATCATGGCTTGTACTGCATCGATAAGGTAGGCATTGTATGGGTCTCAATATTATTATTTTAATAATCATAAATCTTATCTTTAGGCCACCTCCAGCACTGGCGAGCAGCACGTACTCTTCGCCAAGATCTGCTTGGCGCGCAAGGAGATCAAGTGGAGCGATTCAAATTTTCTGCTGCGCAAGATCCTCAATCCCATCTTTCATGGCATCTCACTCATCATCTTGCTGGTCATTGCCATAATCTACTTTATACTCCCGACGCTCAGGTGAGAAATTGTGTTAGAATCAGACTCCCCTCATGCGTTAATTCGACGTCCATTCAGCAGAGATTTGGTGGGCAACATTGTGACGACCATAGCCATGTGCCTGATGGTCAGCCAGGCGGCGGATCTAGTCCGTATTTTCACCGAGCTAACCAGCCACGTTAGCTTCATAGTGGCGGACATAATCCTGTGCTTCAGCCTGCTGGCGGCCTTTTTCTGGCTCAACAGCTTTGGCTACTACATCTGGAAGACCTTCCGCTCAAGAAATGTCTTCCTTAGGGTCACAGACGGCAGGAAGTACTGCTACTACTCGGCCTACGCCTGGGGATGCACGGCAACGATGGCAGGCCTGGCAGTATTTGCACATTTTTTCCTGGACGCCGACTCGTACAAAAAGGAGCAGATGGTTGGCGAGCAGGAGACGATCGGCTGGCTGGGCATCTGCATATTCTTTGCCCCCATTGCATGCACTATTTTGGTGAACTTATTCTTCTTTATGACTACCAGGAATCTGATAAACAGACGGACTGTATACGGTCGCATTGCCCACAAGCTGAAAGCCAAGTGAGTAGCTCTGCATTTAAATTCCTTTTTACTATCCTAATACCCCTTTTTAAATTGCAGCTTTATCATGTTCTCCCTAATGTTTTTGGTCATGTCGGTGGCCTGGCTATTTCTAATCATGTCCTGGCTGCAGCTGGAGGGTCTTTTATATGCCCACATCGTGGTCAATGCCCTGCAAACCCCCTTGCTGCTATACATCTGCGTGCTGCGCCAGCGACACGTTACCTTCCTGCTGAAGAAGTCCTGCTGCTACAATGAGCCCCCTTCGACGAACGACTGGGGCGACGAGATGCACTACATGAACGGCAATGACTACTGAGGCAAGCCGCCGCCAACGTCCACCGTCCACGCTACTCTAAGTGTTTTTGTAGTTTAGCAATGTCCAACATTGAGATTTGTACTTAAATTTAACTAATTTATGCCGTACGAGATAGTAATTAAAACATTAAAAGTCTGACACTTACCTGGCCGAACAGTTTTCCTTCTTCGCGGCGAACCAGCGGTGACAGCATAGCCCGCACAATGAGGTGACAGTCGTCCAGAACGGTGTTGAAGAAGCGGCGTGTCGGAAGAAGGGCCTCCAGATCGATGATGAACTCTAGGAAGCGTTCGCAGTAGTGGACAACGTTAGGATTTATATCGCCCTCGGCAGGAATGCCCTCGACGATTTGCAGAAAGTCGATGATGAGGTTCTGCATAAAGTGTCGCTCCCACTGGACCTCAGGCTTAGTGTCCTTGTCCTTCTTGAGCAGACGCTTCCAATACTTTCGCCACTCGGGAACCTCCCGAAGTTCCTGCTCGCGGCGTTCTAAGGAGTAAAGAAGGGTTAGCAATCAAGGATTATCCTCCGGTTCTTGAAAAATACTTACTTGGCTGCAGGCAGTGCCACATTGACAACGAGACCAGACGCTTGGCCTGTTCCCGGCACAGTTCGATCTCCATGCTGTTGAAGCAGTGATTGAGGAACATGAGCAGCGCGGTTCGCTCTCGCAGGGTGCTGCTTGCCTCTCGGCTCGCTTTGCTGGGCAAGCAACTCTCCAGCACGTGGCGGAAGAACGCCGGATACTGATCGGGTAGATTTTCAAACACAGTCCATACTTCAACGCGCTCTCGGAACTTCTCGTTGGCCATGATCACAATGGACATGAGGTGGGCATGGGTGGCAGTATCTCGCTGGTAGTGCGGCCACAGGTACTGCTCCAGGTACTGGCTAAACTCCAGCATGTTGATTCGCCGCGAGCTCTGACTGCCACCGCCACCGCCCCCGATTTCCTCTTTGTAGATGCGTTCGATAATCTCTGCACTGTATGGCTGGTGATCCGCCTTTGTGTCCGGTGCCCAGTACTGCGATGCGAGCTGCCGAAAAGAATTAAATGTTTATAATCCTCACTAACAAGAGTTGTCCAGCGGAGCACCCACCTGCCAAATGGCATCGGAGCTGAGTTGGGCCACTGTGAGGGCTCCAGCCTTGGCTTTCGGCTGTTTGCTGATCTCCTTGGCCTTCTGGGCCTGCGTTTGACTTCTGCGCTTCATGTTTGTTCTTTTAAATTGCAAATAAACGAAAATAAACACAGAAACTGCAACAAAACAAAACGCCGGTCGCAAAATAGTGTGCTGTTTCGCGTGATGCGAAAAACACCAGAAGGAAGGCACAATATACTAAATAATTAATAGTGTACTGTAAAAATACCAGATTTTATATAAATTTTAAAATTAAATTTCAATTCATTTTAAAAATGATTAATTTCAAATTGATTTTAATTTGATGTAATACAAAATAAATGTAATGAAGCAATTCTTAAAAAGTATACGAAAATGGTATATAATTTGGCGACCACTTGTTGCTTATAAAATTTGCTTGGTGAAGAGAACTAATAAATAATTTATTTATAAAATAAACTAGTAATTTCTTATCAAAATGTAAATAATAAATAACAACAGAAATTTAAAATGGAATTTAAAAAATAAATTTCCCACCGCATGGGACGGAGACGGCGCTTCAGCGTTATAAACGTAAAACACTGCGGTCACACTGAACCAAACTCAACGCCGGCTGCTTTTGTTTTTAAAAGTTTTTAAAAAGAAGTGATATTAATAAATAATTTTTAGCAGTATAAAGCCTTGCCATGTCACAAGCGACGGTGCCGGAAAACCTAAATGTAAGTAGCTGGCCCTAACTTAATCGAATTCAAGGTAAAACAAGATGTACCCCCCAGACCCGCCTGCTGACGGTGCTCAGTTTGCCGCTTATGGACCGGCTGCACGAGTTGACCATTCTGTTCGATCGCTGCTCCGTGCGACAGATCCAGGAGGTATTCCCGCACATCGTGCACTCCGTCTTCGGGATCAATGGCAATCCCCTGGGCTGGGGACTGCGCACGACGACGCAGGAGAACAGTGCGATGCACTTCCAGGCCCTGAGCCACTTTTTCGGCGTCTGCGGTCCTTGGATGCACCTCTGCCACCGCCTGCTGGCCGACCAGTACAAGTTCGAGGTGGACATTAACCTGCTGCCGGTGAGTGAAGGTAATTGGTTATCCAGTATCATTTCTGAATGTTCCCCTTCCAGGCCAAGTTCGTTGCCATGCTGCAGTCTGGTCAGAATTCCATGTTCTATGCAGATCTGATCAACATTGACCCGTTGCGGCACCAGGTGGCCACGCTTTGGCTGAATGCCTTCGACTTTTACGTAATCCACTTTGTCCTGCACGCCCTGCAGCCGCTGCACTCCATAAATCCCATTGCCATGCAGATCCACAACGTGCGCTGCAAGACCATCTACCTAAAGCTGGTGGCCGAGTACCTCAGCAACTTTCTGCCCCTGGTTCCGGATGCTCGCATCGAGCCCGTGCACTTTAGCAGCGGAGTAAAGGCACCGCAGCCGCTGCCCACCCAGACCTTGCAGCCGCAGAGGCAGCCGCGATATATCAGGATCCCCAGCTCATATCGCAACGGGGGAAACGTATCTGGTGGAGGTGCGAGTCCCAATACCAGTGGTGGCAGCGGTAACACCTCGCCCCAGTCGTCCAGTGCTAATGCCAGCTCTGCTCGAGCCTACGCCTGGCGGTCCGAGTCGGTGCTACATTTCTTTGTGGATATCTGGATGCGATACGATATTGAGTCGGAGCATCATCTGCCCAGCAGCGATTTTGTGCGTGGCGTCCGCCTCCTAGTCAAACAGATCCACTTCTTCGCCAATGGGGCACAGTTAGATCATAGTTCGCTCTGCTCGCTGCGCAAGGTGTCGCTTAGCATGGTTAAAGCTAGGATATTAGCCTTCCTGTGCGGTTTGATTGAACGCTGGCCCCTGGATAGCTCTTTGATGGTGGTGCTGGAACTCTGGCTGAGCTACATTCAACCTTGGAGGTACACCATGTCGGCCCTGGACCACAAAATGTAAGCAAAAGCTGATAAAATCATTTATAAGTCCAGAAATGTAATCGTTTCTTTATATTTTAGGGCGGGTAGCCTCTCGTACAGGCCGCCTATATCCTCCCACTTTGATAGTTTCATTATTGACAACCTGATTATGTACACGCACATCTTCTCCATATTGTTGCCACACTTTGAGCGTTTGGATTTTACGGTCTATCGTAATGCATTCATGCTGTACCGCCTGGCAACCATGTTTGCTCAACATGATCTTGTAGAGCGACTGCAGCGTTACGAGCGCCAGTATGCCGGCAATGCCTACGGTTTTGACTCGCCACAGCGACAAGTCCATATGTTGAAGTAAGCTTAGGAATTCCTTCGCCTTTGAATGTGCCTCAACTTTACTTTCCCTTCAGTAAATCCCACTCACCCGGCGCCCAATGGAATAGCGTGGTCCCTACCTCCAATACGACCAAGCTGTTCAGTCAGCCCATGCAAATGCAAATACAGAAATTCCTGTACGAGATCAGCATGGCCCGCAACTCAGTGCTGCGAGAGATTGCTGGCCTGCGAAATGCGATTGCAGAAAGGCAGCGCTCGGATGGTTTCCTCAAGAACTTTTTCAACAAGCTTTTCCGCGAGGTTAGCCAGGACGAGGTGACATTGCGCGAGTTCAGTCGCATTCCGGAGGTGCTGCGCCAGTGCATCGACGCCTTCTGCCGCACCTTCAATGTACGTTCCTTGCTCTCCAATTCCAGAATTGAATTTTCTACAAGATTTTATTCTTTCAACAGGTGGATCAGGCCAACCTGTCTATGCATGAGACCCTGCCAGTGGAACCTTGCCCGCCCGCCTCTGCCACACTGCAAAACTTTAGTTTCTTTGACACTAGCAATTCGCTGGACACGTCCAAGCTGAACCCACATCAAATGTCTCTCAATGCTTCAAATATGCAGGCCATTGTCGATCCCGCCTTGCTGCCAATCCGAACGAATGAGCTCAGGCCTCTGGTGCGGGTACTGCACCTCATCTCTGACAGCATCAACAAGAGGGTAAGTCTTTCACGGATTTCCCCTGGGCTTCAGCTTAACTCCTGTTTTCTTTTTCAGTACGGAAATCAGATGAAAGCCTTTTACGTGCGCAATGATTACTGTGGAAAGGTGGCGAGGCAGCTTCTGTACGCCCCCATGACGGAGCAGTGGTTCGACAAGAGCACCGGAAACGTGGATATGCGAGAGAAGCTGGTTCCCCCGAGGCTTTGCCTGCGGCCGCTGGGCTCGATACCTGTACTTGCGACCATCTTCTGCGCCGTAATCCTTGGCAAGTTGCTCTGGGGCTCCTCTGTTACTGGAGTGATAGTTCTCTGCTCCATGCTACTGGTTTATGTCTTGTTACTAGCTCTGATTTCTTAATTTGCTCGCCTTATTATAATTTCTTCGCTTTGTGTTTAGTTGTGACATTTATATATTTTGTATAAAACTAAAGAAACTACTATTACAATTAGGATTAGTTTTATATATTAGGATTAAGTTTATGCGTATCACTCGGTTCGCGGCCGGAGGGCCAGTCGCAAGGTCTGATCGGGCACGGTGACCATGCGCAGTACACTGTCGACGGGCTGTTGGTTGAGGCAGCTCATCTCGAACTGGGCGGCACAGCGGCCCAGCAGGGAGTGGAGCTGCTTGAGCGCCACCCGGCGGCCGATACAAGATCGCTGGCCGATGGCAAAGGGCAGGCTGCCGTGCGACTGATGCCTCTGCTCGGATTGGCCTATACACCAGCGTTCTGGCAGCACCCGCTCAGGCTGGGTGAAGTGTGAGGCATCGCGTCCGGCCGTGTACAGGGAGAGCAGCACCAATGTCTGGAAGAAACGCATGGTAAGAGATTACTATATGATCTCTCTTGGTAAACCTAATTCTACCGACATCTTTCTTGATAAAGTGACCGCCCAGTTCCGCATCCTGAGGCAGGGTGCGACCAATGAAGGGAGCCACGGGATACAAACGCAGAGACTCCTTGATTAGGCCATGCATCAGTTGCGAGCCATTGGTGGCGCGCTCCTTGGCCAGGCGTTTCTGGAGCAGCGGCTCCCGGGAGAGGGCGTACAATGCCCACTGGCTGCTGAAAGCGGTCTGAAGGATTCGAACTTGGATTACTTAGTGCTTAATTTAGTTGCCAATTTCTGCATTACCGTGTCTCCTGCTGCAATGACCAGGTCCACGAATATCCGCTTAATCATCTCGCCGGGCACCTCTGCCGCCTGCAGCCGCTGGAAGAGTGCTGGCTCCTCGTGCGGCTGCTGATGGTCCAGCTCCAGCACGCCGATGCAGTGATCAATGATGGCAGCGCCCTCGCGCAATACCTCCTCCACATTGGCCTCAAAGTCGCGCCAGATGCGCAGGCGCAGCATCTGGGCCAGACGAGGCGGGAAGGTCATCAGTCGCGAGCTATGCTCGAAAACCTTGTGTACAATCTGAGTGAAGTAGTCCAGCGATGACTGGATCTTGGGGCAGGTAAGCACACTGTTGCCGAACATAATGCAGCAAAGCACTGCAAAATTTAGAGAAAATATAACAAAAAGCTTAAAAGGATTGGATTATTTGGAAAATATTAGGAATATCATGGAAGCTAAGATGAACCCCTAAAGATATACGATAGATAGGTACCATCACTACCCCAACCTAGTTACTTTCAATTGTCTGTGTTTTTCTATGTAATATATAGGTTTATTCTTTGTACCCCTGATATTGTGGTTTTTCAATGATTTAAAATAACCCTCGACTTCAATATATCCTGTCCAAATAATCTTACAACCTCCAGGATATTCCCAAACTCTCTCACCTTCTATAGACCAACGATAGAGCTGCTGTTCCAGCAGCGGCAGTTCATAGCATCGTTTCTCGCCACCCGCCTCTGCCGGCTCCAGTGCCGTCACCTCTGTGGTGCGTGCTCGCCACTGCTCCACCATCCGTCTGGTACAGCTCTCAATATGCACGTCCATCCAATTCAAATTGCCGTTGAGCAGCAGGCGATTAAGTATGCGTCGGTTGTGCAGCCACTCGGCGCCCTCCCTGCTCTCCACGGCGGGAAGAAGAGAAATGAGATCGGTTCCGCGGACTCATTCATTTGCAATTCATCGCCTCATTTGGCCCACTCCACTTACATGAAGAACAGTCCACGTTGACAGGCGTGCTGTTGGTTATACAGCGTCCAGGCATCCGGCAGCGGATGCTGCGGATACTGACCCTCGTGCAGAAAGACTCCGCGCATCAGATTCGCCGAAGACACGAACACTGCATCCTGAGTGCCGCCCAAGCGCTCCCGGAATATGGGTCCATATTGTCTGTGCCGGGCATCGATATATTTGTGGAGTCTTTGATGGGGAAGAGAAACGGTTGATATGTTAAGTGGAGATCCATTTGACGTCTTTATGCAAATTTTGATGAAATTCTTTAGCTCAAAGTTTTGCAAAATTAAAATAGAACTGTTCTTTGGCACAAGTAAGCCATTTATATGGATTTAAATTCTTGATCATTCTGATTTTATATTTTTTAATGTGTTCTTTAGATATCAGACGAATTAGCAAACTATTTATTTTTTAAATTTAAACTTGTGTTTTAATTTACACTTTTTTCTATTCTTTTTCGCACAAACATTAGAATTTCCTTTTAATATCAAGCACTTATTGAGTTATATTTTATAATATGGTTTCACAATTTATTTTATATTTTACACTTTTAATGTTGAATTATCTTTTTTGCACAAAAATTAGAATTTCCTTTAATATCAAGCACTTTGTTAAGTCATACTTTATAGTTAAGGGTTTAACAATTTATTTTATATTGGTTCGATTATTTAGTTTATTTTTTTATTGGATAGTTTCAATAAACTAAACTTCGCACTCCTTTTTAAATACACAAAACATAAAGTCAGCCAAAGACTGTATTTCTTTTTGCGAACACTATCTTATTCGAGTTATAGAAGCTCACATACTGCGTGGCTCCTCCGGCGGCGATTAGATCCATTAACGTCCCAACCAGCGGCAGACCACGAACTTTCGGAATGGGCAAGTATTTGGCAACCGGTACTAGCTCCTCTCCGGAACAGCTCTTGCCCTCGGGGGCGTTGACGCAAAAAATACTCAGGCTGAGGATGCGCACCAGGAGCTCGTCGAGCAGGTGGCGCAGCCAGCGCAGCGGTCCCGGCCGCTGCCTCTGCTCTCTCATGACTATCCCAGCGGGGGAGGAACCAGCGCGCACCTGCACCTGCTCGGCTCTGCTGCAAGGCTGTTGCACGGCACTGATTTGAAACGCGTCCCGACAAAGGGCCAGGCCGCTAGCAGACTGACTCGATCCGCCGGCCAGAGCGGGCCTTTTAACCCATCGACAGCCGTTGAGCTGGAGATCGTCGATCGGGTAATGGTGATCGGTGATCGGCTACCTGCGCTGCCCGCTCACGACCAGTGCGAGCATATGTGTGATTGATATATGCGCAAATCCGAGCGGCACTTGGACGCCAGACACGCTGAGTGGACACTAAATCCCAGCTGACCATGCAAATTGTTGGAGGAGGGGTCAGGAGGAGAAGAAAACCGGGACAGGAGGAGAGAGAAGTCGCGAGAGAAAAGTGAGTTAATTCCCAGGGGTTATTCGCATTATTTCGAGTTATATCTGGAAAATATAGTTCGAAATTGTCATAATACATTGCTTCCTTAACTTATAGAGGGGTTTGAGTTGAGCAATAATTATAATTATTAATTATTATTAATTATTATTAATAATTATTAAGCAAAAAATGTTTATTACAGATTATGTTTAGTGACCATTTACTAAAGCCCTTTACTGTTTTTATTATTTTATTAAAATTTTGTTAAAGATCTTATTAACATTTATTTACTTAAAGTTTCTCTTAGCAATGTGTGCATTTTGGTAAAGTTTTATACAAAATTGTCTTTTTAATTAGTTCTTAATATTCCCTTTAGATATTATCGTATATCTTATTTCTCATTTTGATTTTGGGTATATCTATTTTAATTGTAATACTAGTTATTTTATAAAGTAATACAGTAAAATTATATAGTAAAAATTTTCATTCAAAATAATAATAGAAAACAAATGCTTTGGCAGCTGTTAGACTAAACATTTATGACTTACCGATACTTTGTAGTACAGTGTCATTTTGTCCGTTAAATATGAAATTTTCGAAGTCGACGTTTGCCGGGGGTTGTTCGAATTTTCGAAGGCAAACATTACGAACCAAGGCTGTGAGTTAGAAGAGCACGACCGGTGGTGAGTGTGGTTGGCTTTGTTGAATTCAAATTTATTCTTGCGCGCCTTGTTTTATTATTTAAATTAAATTTCGATTTTATTTGTTATCTCGTTTTATTATAAAATTATTTTATATTCAGTGAAAGTATGTATATATTTTTACCCTGCGACCGATTTGTTTGCACAATAACCAAAATTAAAATTGATTTCTGTTCGTTAAAATAATAGTTAAAATGGTTTTTAAACATTTAAAAACCACCCAGAAAGCTGTCTTAAGCAAGCCAATAATGTCTAGATCAACTAAGTTTTTGATTTTTTAAAAGAATATATATAATTTAAAGGGTCGGAATTACTCCTTGACAACATTGCAAGCATCTGACTAAAATGTAAATACCCTGCAAGGGTATAAATAAATTCTTAACCCAAAATAAGTACAGATTTATAAATAAGTATAATAGGGATATTTACAAAATAAATATTTACATGAAACATACTTATTTTCTAACAATAAAAACTACTTTAGTTTCAACCCAAAGCATGTGTTTATACTGTCAACAGTTTACTTTATTTTGTGTTATTTCTATTATAATTCAGATAAAGTCATCATGAACTTTGTGTATATTTACAACATAAATCCCACTCAGTTTATTCCGCAACTGGCATGAATGTGTTTTGTTTTTTAAGCCTCAACAACCATATTATTCGAGTTACCTGGCTGACACCACAAACCTAGCATTTGCCACCTTTTTAGTTTTGTTTTTTTCCATATAGACACAGATTTTGAACAGTTCGATGTGCAGAAAGAGAGGGGGTATTGTGGGGCATTAATATCACCATATTTCGCATGTTTCAGTTTAGTTGACACCAAAAATAAATCAAATTCGAACACACAAAAGCTAGATAAACCCAGAAAATCAGAAAGTTGACAGTAAAAGCATAAAACAAACAGAAAGAAGTCGAGGGGCGTCAGTTCGTGGGGAAAATGTAATAAATAAATTTATTTATTAATAGTTAGGATTTTAATAGTGCAGAATTTAATAGCATGCAGTCGTGACCTGAGACTCAACTCGAGACTGCTTGACGAAGGTTGCGAGGGGATTCCCAGGACTTGTCAAGGAAATCGCTGCCATATTTATGGTTTACTAAAGGGGCTCCCCCTGTTGTTGTTATTGTTGGGGGGGGGGGGTCGCAAAAGGGTTGAAATAAATAAATATTGTTTTCCGTCTTTGCGGCAGCACACGCGACATGCATAATAATAAAAATAATAATACTGGGGGAAAAATGAGAAGGGTTGCTCGTTCGTTCGCTGGAACCGCAATTCATATGAAGATAATATAAAATAACATGGAAAACAACAAATAACAAAATGAACAAGGATCCCCGCCAGGCGCCCCTCTTCAGTTAATGCAATAATAAGAGTGGAGCTCGGAAAGGGCATAAATAAAAATGTATATAAAAAGCTGGAGCCGGGGGCGGAAAACAAAGCTCAAAGCAGCATGACGCCATTTTGAAAGTGACGCCTTCCGCTTTTATTGCCAACTGCGGGGGGGGGGGGCCTAAGGGCGGCAGGAGGAAGGAGGTTTCCGCGGGAGACCGGAAGTTGAAAAGGAGCTGTGCGAAGAATGGGGTCGTCGTAGGCAGCCAGGCAGCGTGTCATCAGGCGGAGTTCACTTTGAGTAAATGGAAGACTGTCTTCTCCCACTTGGCGGGAAATGGAAAAGCTGAGATGAATGAGCCGCCATTTCCCTGCCCATTAATATTGTGTCTGAAGTGTTGGGTCGAGTTTAACGAGTGTCAGACGTCGAGTTTCAGATTTGATTTGATGTTTACATTTATTAAATGGTCTGCAACTAAATTGAATTCAGATTTATTTATTTATCTTTGTAAATAAATAACTGCTTGCTTAAAAACTAAATTAAACAGGAAACTATATAATGAAGCCTGCTCTCATGATCATATTTCGTAGACCTGTTTAAATGAAATCCAGATAGAGGTTCATTCCCATCACAAAATGCAAATAAACTCTCAAGTCTGGAGGCTTCTTCAGGCCACAAGGCAAGTGGCCCAAAATAACCAGCTGAAGCCAGGACTTCAGCCGACACTGCTGGAGTATCCTGAGCGGGACGCAAGCGGAAGTCCTTACAGCTTTTGCATATCCTTAAGTGCCACTAAGTGGTGCTATCATTCTTTCATATGTATGTGTGTGTTTGTGTGTGGGGAATGTGATGCTTATCGCACTCCACCACAGCATTTGTACACGGACGGAGATAGGGATTGAAATACACTTGGATTCGGGCATACATATACTCTGTGCATCCTGCATATATCCTGGCTGTGTGTCTGTGCTTTTCAAGTGCACGTGTAGTTGTTGATACCCCTTCCCTTTTCTCTTCCCCTTCCGCTTCCGCATCTCTAAAACTCGATTCTCTGCGGTTTTTGTATCGCTGACCATGACAGAATTTCTCTCTCCACCACTTCTACTATACATATATATTTTTTTGCAGCATACCAAGGGTCCTCTGCGCCAGGGAGGGAGTCACCGCTTACCCCACGGCTGCTACCAAAAAGTGTCCAAAACATAAATGACATTTATATTGGTTATAGTATTAGAAGGAATGCTGGCTGGCTCTGGCCCAGACCCCCACGTACGTGCCAACATTTTGGGTCATAAAAATGTATACAAAAGCAAGAGCAAACAAAGCTCAAGCAGGAACAAACAATTTATACCACTGGCATAAAGGAATAGAGGTCAAGCCATGAAATATGAGAAATCGCACGCATCTATGTACATAAAGTGCGTTTCATAATCGGTTGACAGTCGAGTAGTGCAAGATGAGCCCAATATGTTGTTGATATCCCAAAGCATATCTATATTTATCTGGCTTTTACGTTTGATGGCAGATTACTTGTTAGTTTGACTTAGACGCTTAAAGGTTTCGAACTAGGAGCTTAGGTTTAAGACGCAATACTCTTTTGTTTTACACTTTCTAAATTAGCAATACTGTTACTTATGAAACGTCCTGTATCTCTAAAACAAACGTGATAGTTATATCATATATTTCAGTGTCTACATTTAGAATCCTGTTAAGCTATTGGAAACTTTTACCAAAAATGAATACAACAGCGCAAGCAACCAGGATGGCAATTTTCTGGTCACGTGGCTGGGCATCGTGAGCTACAACGGACCTTCAAGAGTCAGAGCCAGGCATTGCGTATACGCCGTGTGCGTCAAAACGCAAATGTCAAAATTGGCCTGGCTAAAAGGGTCGCGTTGGCCGAAAAGCGACTGGAACGAGCATTTATCCAGGAGCCTGGCTATGGGTATAAGGAGGCGTGGCAATGGGCGTGAATGGAAGTGGGTGTGAGTGTCGGGACCAACTCTGCGAGTGGCTTAGGCTATATGCGTGCCTTTGGCATATTTGTGTTCCTACACACACCCTCGGTTCAGACTTGCCCCTGGATGTAGAGGTGGAGTGAGCGATAGCGAAGAGCAAGTTCAATGGCTTCGCTCATAAATCCATCGCCGCAGCCAATGCAAATAAACAAGGCTTCGAGGGAACGCAAAATGAGAAAAGCGAGCTTCAGTCTCAGTCTGGCCTCAGCAGGCAATATTCGCAGTTGAGCGCATAGATAGCCAAACAGCGAAACAACAAACAACAAGGACAGGACGACGCACAGGATGCATGCCACATGCTGATTAAAATCCAAACTTCGCGAATAAGGGAGCCAGGTGTTCCAAGCTCTGAAATTCACTATGTTTTCAGTTTTGCCATGGCTTCAGGAAAGCTAATATGTGTTTATATATTGTTTTTGTAAATTCTATACAAATTATAAATTGTTTAAGTCTTACCAGATGACTATTACCTTTTGCTATATATATTTTCTTTGAAATAAATACGATTCCTAAGAGTTTATTATATAAAATGTTGGTAAAGTTGGCTTATATTGAGGACATCAAAATAATTTTACTCTTTTAAGTTTGTATGCTTCTTCTGTTTAAATATACTTTCCTTTTCAAAGAGTATATTTAGAGGAGATTCGCTAAAATTCTGCAACTCCTAACGACCTGTAGGTGACAAACTTTCCCAGTGTTTTTTGCTTCTCACTTCGGTAGCATCCTCAACCCCTTACCCGCCTTTATTCACTGCTTGCTCCTCCAGTTTGTTGATTTTTTTTTTCACCAGAAGCTGGCAAAAGGGTTTTATTCCGGTGAATATTCTTGTATTCCTTGGCTCAGTCATGCACGACGAGGGACCCAAAACATAAATACAAAATCATTTTTGTTTTTTTCCTTGTTGTTTTTCGGTTGGTATCGACTGTTTTAGGCCTCCGAGCGTCTCTCGTTGTTGTTGTTTGTTATCCTGTGGGCCTAAATCATATTAATGAATTTTCTTTTAGTCATGTTTCAGACCTCGGTCAAGTCTGGCCCCTCGGTTGGGAAGGGAAAGGGCTGAAAGTGGAAGTTTTTGGGTGACATTAATTACGCAAAATTAAATTTGATATCCTCGCATTAGCCGGGAATCAAGAAACGTACAAAACTGAAACGCTTCACCGGGTTTTACTTACTTTTGGGGGAGTTTCAGGGCTTCCTTTTTTTTTTTTTTGGGTGGAAAGGGTGAATGGGTTTGTTGGGAACTTTGTGGGGTCGCCACTTGAGCGGCTTAGCTTAATTTATTATTAAAAAAAAAATAAAAGAAGGGGAGAACAAGGAATAATAATTGCCTGCAATGCGAAATCCGCTTTTGGTCATTAGCGGAGGAGAGGGTGAGCTTTTGTCCTGGGGGATGAATGCGTGTGTGTGCTGGGGGATGCATATAACCCTCCCCAGATTCCCGCTGAATTTATTTGACCCGCGCATTGCGGACCTCATTAGCAATAGTTTTGTTTGGCTTTGTCTGGTTTTCGGGTTCAGTAGTAGTTGCGCCCGAAATGTTTATTTTAAGGGGGATTCCCATCCGTTCGAAAAATCAAGGCATAAATCATGGCGTCGGCCTGCACTGACAGCTGCGGCGCCATCGATGATGATGATGGCGTTTCCGGGGGATTGGAGCTGGGTCCTTATCAGCTAGCCAGCACTATACCAATTCCATACTTGGCTTTCAGCTGTGGGCCAACTAATTAGCCCACAAATGTGCGACATCGGGGGGACATTGAGAAGGGAGTCACTACTGGGCGGTGTCCATAAATAATGACAGCTAATTTAAATGTTTCGGTGAAGGGAGCAGTATTCGCGGATCCTGGGATTTACAGTCAAGGATTGACCCAATACTTAGTCAAAATTTGGGTTTTTTTTAGGCATTTTAAGGAAGGGGACTTTACATGGAGCGTGTATACATATTTGCAATGAAAAGCGTATGGAAGGAATAAATTTCCAGGTAACCCTTTTTTTTTTAATTCACAAAAATCGAAGAATATTGAGATTTCTTAAAATTCATATAGAAACTGGACTTAGTTGTCTTTCTTGGTTTATTTCTATTTTTCAGTTAAGCTTATGTTACCCTTTTTAATTCGCCTATCCTGGTCTCTTTCTAGGTTAATCTCATCTACACCTATTTAATTCGCTTCCTAATAGTTCTCTATCTCCTTTTAATAATTACTTTTCTACTACTTAACCCTTCTTCCTTAATTCATTCTCTATTACTTCATTTTAAACTCAACCTTCTGTATCATATTTTTCTTCCACCATCTCCATTATTATATTTTCTTTCTTCCTGGGTAATTTTTTCCCCGCCTCTAGTTGCCATGCCTACTATTTCAATTTAATGTGTAAGTCCTCTACCTTCTGGTCCGTGCTATCAGGTGTCCTTGGTAATACTAACCCATTTGTTTGGCCCCAAACGAGGGGAATGATAAAAAATATGGTACCGGATGTTTTGTTTCCCCTCACTCACTCACTGAATTCCTAACAGGAGCTGCTCCTTTTTGCCTTTGACTGGCGGGGATGAGCAGAGGAAGAGAGAGAGAGAGACGAGAAACGGTGCTGGATTGAAGCTGGTTAAACGAGGAGGCCAATCAAGCTGCATGAGTGCATCCTGCTGGAGCCCAGCTGCAGCCAACTCGCATCCAACTCGTACATACACACATACGCACAGTGAGAGAGATGGAGACACGTGTGTGGCATCATCATTAACGGTACTGAAAGGATCCCGGTTTGCGGGTAAGGGGTCCCCGAGACTTTCTCCTTTCACCTGACTTCCCCCTTTTCCACAGACCTCTTGTCTTTGCTGATTGCCTGCTGCTAAAGACACCAAACTATCTGCGAAAGGAGTCTTAACATAGATAAGTTCGAATTAAGGCAGTTGATATACGATCAAAGAACGATTTCGAGTGCAGCCTCTTATTATGTAAAACTACAGTTGAACTACTTTGTCTCGAACCTACCAAGTTTGAATTGATGTAGTCAGAGAAGTTCGAATTTTATGTTAAATAAGTTTCTTATTTTCTAGACATTGCTCAGTTAAGTAACTTTATTTATTTATTTATACTTGCAAATAATTTTATTTTTTTAAAGATTTAGTAGCTGAATTTCAGAGATCTTGAAAGGCTTGATGTTTTTCCCAGCTTTAATTATTAGTAAAAACTTCTAAGCTAATATAAACCCATATCAGAAGGCTATAATATTTTCTTAATATTATTTACGGCCTAGTCAAGGGTATATTTATATATTTAAAAAACTATCAAATTGCTTAATTTCTGTTCTAAGCTCAGCTTATAGCCGGACTGTGTGAGTTTAGGACCTTTCAGTTTAGGCAAGGTTTATCGAGGGGGAATCTGCCAGAGAAATATGCGAATCGAGATTCCGAGTGGAGTTTGATTTCGATCCAAAGCGGAATACCGAGTGCGGTAATTGCATATTCCGGGTTAAATCAGCTTATCCCAGCCGAATATGCTAATTTGTTCGTCCGTGTGAGGGAGTGTGTGTTTGTATGCGTTGCATTTGCTCGTGTGTGTGTGTGTGAGCGTTAAGCCGAGCATGAATAATTCAAATCAAAATTAATTTGTTATTAGTTTTGCAACAAAAACACACACACAAGCAGCAGCAGCAGCACGAGCAACAGGCCGAGCAGGCGAAGGAAAAGCGTTGGAAAAACTTTGAAAACCAATAAGTGTGGCCAGGCATAAAGCCAGTCTCATTAGCAACTATGTATAAAGACCAAGAGCAATAGAGATGGAGGGCATAAGAAAGAGAGAGACAGGTCTAGCTGCTGCAATAGCGTCTTAAAAAATTTGCATAAAACACTAAAAATATCAACGACAGTAAAAAAAAGCAACAACACGAGAAAATGCGCACAAGAAAAACTAGAAAAAAATATGGAATTCAAATAAACCTTAAAATTGACTTAGTGACGAAGGCAGCGACAGCTAAAGCAACAAAAACAACATCATCGGTGACACCAGCAAAAAAGCAAAGCAAAGAAAATGGAAAAATAAAATCAGCTTCGTGACAAGACATCAACAAACAATCAAGCAGCGAAGAAAAATGAAAATGAAATGTAAATGGAACGAAAGTTCGCCTTGGTGGCCCAAGGGAAAGGGAAAAGGGAAAGCTTTCGATACTTAAAGAAGTTGTGTTTTTCCGTTTACTCAAATAGGTTCGATCGCCGTCGTTCTTAAGCCCTCGTTTTTATTTCTACCATGAATTATGGGTGTTTGTTTGTCCTTAGTGGAGTTTGGGTAGTGTGTGTTGCGGTTCTACTCCACGAATGCAGCGCATCGAACTCAAACAGGTTGGTTAGCCCCCTTAGCCCCTTAGCCCCTTCAAGCCACAGCGAGGGGCGTAGAAAAAGTTGTCACAATATACTAAATGCATTAAATTTAAAATAAAATAATTGTAAGTTAAGTTTTAGTAGTATATTATTGTCAGAAACAAACTAAAGAATAAGGTAAATTATATAATTGCATTTTTTTTATCATCTATCTTATGTAAATCTTATGAATTTTATTATGAAGTGTGCAAATAAAACCTAAAAGCATATAAAAAAAAATTGATTTTGTATTTAAATTTAATATTTACTACTACTACTAATAATAATAATATCTTTGGATTTTTCAATCCATAAGATGGGGTGTCCAAAAGTATGCAACAGAATTTTTAGGGGCTTTTATTTCACACTAAATGGTTATTATTTTTATTTGAAATTCCTCAAGAATATTATTTACAGAGAAAATAATACATATCTCATTTTGCAAATTTTTTCCTTGTTTTGATTTGATTAAAATAGTTCTCAAATTTGCAATAACCTTCAAAAATTTCTTATAAATTATTTCTCTTTCTAGGAAAGAGAACTCCCGCTCGCCATTCTACCACCCACTCGGCCTTCGAATATCGAACATGTTCGAGTTGCAAGCTCCAAGCAAACTCGTTTGGAGCCGGCTGTCATTGTGGGGGCCACACTTGCCGCCTCTGCTGGGTTTTTGGTCAGACAAAGTGTTCGTTTGCCCCATAGTGTGTGCTGGCATTGGCGCTCGGCTTCAGATTCAGATTCAGTTTCAGATTCAGATTCAGTTTGTTTATAAACCGTGTGCCGTGCGGATGTGCGTCGCTGCGTCTTGTGAAATCGCTGGAAAATCTCGCTAAGAAGCTCGAACTTTCAGTTTACCGCTCGACGGTCCGTTCTAACTCCGCGAAGCCCGCCGCCCACCGCCCCACAAGCAGTCTGTCCTCGTCTTGGGAAATAAAAGAAGCGAGGAAAAGCCGAAGGAAAAGCGCGCGCGGCAAGTGAAGCGCACAGGTTAACCTGTGTGTCAGTGTGCCTGTGTGGGGATATGCCCGTGTGTATGGGTGATATACAGTGTTTATTTGTGTGATTTCTTTTGTTTGCTGGCCAATTGTGGGGCCTAATTGAATGCTTGTCTCATATGGGTTAAAAGAACCCAACAACAACAGCAACAAAAACAACAGGAGCAGCAGCAGCCAACAGCCGACTCGAGTGTTTCGCAACGCCATAAAAAAATATATACATATATATATTGGAAAAAAAGAAGAGAAATACAAAAAGCAACACAAATACATATAAAAACGCGCACATATCGACGAGCAGCAGAGAAGAGAAGCTAAGCCAGAAATCATACATATATATATATAGATATAGATATAGCATATAAAAACCAGTTTGGAGCCGCAGTAGCAGCGCAGTCGCAGCGTTTTAGCCGAGGTGAGTTCTGCACTGGTATGCGTGTGTCCGTGTGTGGGTGTGGGTCTTGTGTGTGAGTGTGTCCGCCGCCCACATGTCGCGGCTTTCTCTGCCGGCTTCAACGTCGCAGTTGACGTCGGCGTCACAAACTGGCTTTTGTCGCTTGTAAAAAAGTTCGAACAACAAAAAAATGTTTTGATGTTTTGATCGGAGAATCCACACCACCACAGCCCCGCGCCTCCTCCTATGGCACCGAAAAAAAATAAAAGCCCCAACAACTTGTTGAGGCATTCTTCAATTCGCCAATCACACTGCGAAAATAACTATTAAATCTGATGATAACTTCTTAACTTTTATGTTGAAATGATAAAGTAATTTTATAACTGTGACTGTGTGTGATTTGATATAACATAGAAGTATTTTAGAAAGTGTTTCAAAAGAGAGATCTCAAAATAATGGTTTTATTGTAAGAAAAGAAAGAGTTAGAAAGAGTTAGAACCACAATTAAAATATATGACAGAGAAGGTAAAAATATATACACAAATAAAGTCATTTCTTCTTTAAAACTTTTACTTCCCAATACATATAAAGACTATGTATCGTTATTAGAATGAAAAAACCTATTCATAATAAATCGTAAATAAAAAAATAATATTTTAATCTCTAAAAAATCTAAAAAAATCTTTATACATAATACATCTTTCTAAAATGAACCTTAAAGTACTCATCCACAATTTCCTTTTTTCTTCAAAAATGATAAATCCAAAACCCAAATCTTATTTCAAAATACACACTGAAGCAGTCTTGAGCACTAAAATAAAGACACATTTGTCACAGTCTTAAGTCTGATTTGAATTGTAAATATTTAATGGATGAAATGGGAATCTAGAAATTTGATTGTGTAATTTTTTTTTAGTTTGCTATGCTTCATTGGGCACAACACCGATTTGATTTTAGAACCCAGAAAATTTAAATCATTGCCAAGACAGAGCTAGTGAAAAAGCCAACAACAAAATACCAGAAAACTAAACTAATTTGCACAGTTTTGCGTTTGGCAAACTTTGTCTCTCTATGTTGGCAAAAAATAGAGACAAAAAAAAGAAGAAAAAACTCATTTAGACAAGAAGACGAAGCAGCAGAACAGCAACTGATAGCAAAGGCGAAACAACAACAATGGGGGAGCAGCCAGAAACACAAAAAGCTCCGAAAAAGTTTTTAATTGTCAACTTTAAGCCGAAGCCAACTTTGGAGGAATACTACTACTATATAGAAGAGTTGGTTTTTTTTTTTCGTTGCTCTGCACTGACTTTGCCTTGCCTTTTTTATGGGCGGCACTCACTAATTGAAATTTAGTTTACTTGCTTTTACCCCTTTTTCCTTTGCCAGGACTCCTCTTTTTTGTGGTAAAATGATTTGCCCAATGTTTAACATTGAAACATTTTCGGCTTTGGTTGTTTATTTATTCACCTAATCAATACGCTCAAGGGAGAGGGAAATGCGATTGAGCATGCTAATTAGAATTTTCCTAGGTTCCCATGGGCTTTTTCCCAGAGGTGCTGACTTTATTTAAAGTTTTTTTCTCTTACTAGTTGCCTGTTTGCCTTTGGCGTTATCTTGTTAGGTATTTTAGTATCTTGTTAGCTACAAAATATCTACAAAGTATAACTAGGTTTAAGACAAATATTTCAGCACTAAAAAATAATCATCTAAGGTGTGTACTTTTATCAATTATAAAAAGTGCTTAGCTGATATCTCAAATCTAAGAAGTAATTTAAAGGCTGCAAACATTTAGATTTATTGCCAAATTTAAAAGATTTACGGCTTTATCTTTTTCTGTAAAGATCTTTCTGGCTTTTACCAACATAGTTTTATATTAATTAGAGATTTTAACTAAGAGGAAATGCTAAGATCTCAAGTTTGAACAATTTATGTACTCAGAAAAGATACAAAAAATTTAGTAAATATATTTTTTATTTTATCTCAAAGGATATTATAAGCCTCGACTTCTCCTAACCAGCTTCTTGACTTGTACGCACTCACATAATTATCTTTCAATTCCTGTGTCCTGATCTACCCCAATGTGGCCCCTTTCGTTCAAGCCTTTTTAATTTGTTTGGCCTGCTTTTGCAGCATCTTTATGTACTCGTATTTCACAGTTTGCCTCAATTACTGGCTCCCAGTCCAGCGCTTCGTTTAAAGGGAACTTTTGTTTTCGTGCCATTTTTCATATACTTTCGCTAGCTACGCACAAATTAAAAGTTTTCAGGGCTTGCAGGCTGGGTGTCTATGTGTGTGTGCCAGGACTTTAGTGCATCTGGAACTGGGGACTAAAACTGCCAACTATCCCTGCAAGCCAGACTTAATACGCAACAATATTTTTTCTATCGCACAGCAGCAGGCTAAAACTTTGTCCTGGTGCCCGAAAATTCCCCTTGCCACTCCTGCTCCTGTTCCTCCTCTGGTCTCTCCCCTCACTCTCTCTCTCCCTCTGCTCCATATATCGTCAACACTTTCACCGGGCAAATATTTGGAATACAAATGCTGCTGCCGGAGCTGCCACAGACAGACTTTGGCATAATTTGTATGCAAAAATCTCAAATAATATACATGGCACGACACCCACTCGTGGCCATCTATGTATCTGCACATCTGAGGGATGCCGTCCCTGCTGGTGACAGTTTATAATTTCAATCAGTGTCAAACTTGTGACAACTTGATATGTTTTATTGCCCTGACCAGGCACCCACCCATCCCTTCCGTCTTAAACGAATTGAATGGAAATTCGTTTCACTCTTGATCCCAGCCCGTTACAGCCCATTTTAAGTCGCAAAGTCAGTTTAAGGAAAACAAGGAAATATTTTCTTTAATTATTTCGCATGCTGGACACATGTCGAGCAATGAAAATATTCACACAAAAATGGCAATGAATTCATTTATGTATATATATTGGGGGATAACTTTTGACTCTGCAAAGAGTTTAGGTTATTCCTTTTGTGGCTTAAATAGAAATGCAAAATTTCCTACTTTTTTGTTTCGAGATATTTGTTTAGTTTGTGGCCTGGCCACTGGATGTAATTGCAGTCCTGCCCGCTTGGAGCTAGCCAATTGTGGACAAAACTCTGGTCAGGTGGGCACCCTGATTGCCTTCGTAACCAGAAATAGTCGAGCACTTTAATTAAATTGCCAAATATTCTGTCCAAAGAAATGAAAAGAAAATGTGCAGCATGCCAACAAAAATGTCTAGAGCAAAGAACAAACGAAGTTTTACCAGAAATTTAACCAAGTTCAACTGGAATGGAGATACAAAAGTCTTTTATTTAGATGTTTGAGGCTGTAGATACAAAACAAGGAGATTTCTTTCAACCATTATGGACTTAACACTTTATATATTTATATTTTTTATTTTGTAATAACTTAGAGACCAATTAACTTATGTATCTATGTTATGTTATGTTATAGAAGCAATTAAAAGCATTCTTGTTTCAACTGCTTAACTTTCAAGTTCTCATTTTCTCTTTGCTATCAGACAGCTGTCTTTTCCCGACACTTTCCTGTCAAAGGATAAGCGCCTTTGCAACTTGATCACAGACTGCAATTTGCAATCTACAATCTGCAACTGCAGCAACCCAAAAGTTTAGATGTGGGGGCAGTTCCGCTGTCGCTATTGTTATGTTCCTTTGAAGACAATTTGAACTAAATTGCAAGTGCTGCAAAAGTTGGGGCAAAAGGAGTAGATACCAGATACAGATACAGCGCCAAACACAAGTTGATTTCATGCGGCAAATATTTGCTCAAAAAAATATATATACACAATATCCAAAAGTGAGTCAGAGGAGGATGGGAGCTCGCCGGAGCCGAATAAATATTGCATAAAGCGTTGAGTTGGCAATTTAATTCAATCCGTGGGGAGTGAGAGGGCGAGTAAACCTTTAAGAATCTCGGGGCTCGGCCAATATTTGCATAAAATCACAATTAAAGCGATTGCCGGCTGCCTTTAATTGTTTTGTATCTCGCAGATACAATGTGTAAGCCACGCCGCATACATTATCACTATCGCGCCCCTCTCGCCTGGCGGCCTGCCCTGCTCCCCCTTCTTCTGTCGACGGAGTATGCAAAGTAAAAAAAATATTTATATATATAAATGCACACCAAAACGTGGAGGCGTCGATGCGAATTTATGACTCACTGGTTGATTTTTTCCCTCAATTTTCCTGGCTGCGGTGGTCATGGCTGTTGCTGATATGTATCTGTATCTTGCAACTGCAGCCCGGTAATTGTCGCTTACGTGTTAAAGAGGTGAGCTAACAGAGTTCCAGTGGCTGTGCTGGAGTTAGCCGGTACATCGTTTTTCGCATCTTTTTCACTTTTTCGCTTTGGCACGCCGAAATGTCTCTCTTTCTGCGTTTTTGTCTGAACCACATTTGCCTTTGAGGCATGCCACAAGTCTGTTCCCCCTTTCCTCTTGCGCCTCTTCACCTGTTCTCAGGTGTGTTTGTGTGTGTGGAACGTGCCACAAGCTGGCTGCTTCTGGAACTTTTCGTTTCTTTTCTCATTTCTGCCCGAGTTCTGCTTTCTCCGACATCTATTTATACCTGAAATTGTACAGGGTAGCATGGGGGATTCGACTAGGAAGTACTTGGCAAATGTTTAACTTGGAAATTTAATGTAGAAATTATAATATAAATTGTTAAAATATAATAATAGTTAGCACGTTACAAAGGTTACTTAAAAGAAAGCATAAATGTAGTAAGAGAAAATATACTCCCTTCCGCTATTTATGAACAGTAATTTGAAATATTTAGTTACTATATTTAATATAAAATTATATAATAAAATATCCCTTAATTATGACCTTCATTTATAGGGTAACTTTTATTTTGCAACTCCCGTTGTCCGCCATTATTTCTGTTTCTTTATTTTTTTCTGTTGGTTGCCTGTCTGCGGCTTATTGTGTGAATTACTGCCGGGCCACATTCTCCTTCCGCCGGGATCCGCAGGAGCAGTAGGGTTTCTCTGAGATGGTTTGGGGGCCCAACTAAGCTGGTCGGATTACAGCTATCAGCTGCCACCTACCTTCCCCTTTGCCACCAATCTCTGTCTGCCATTTTCAGGGGCTGCGTTTTCCTTTTTGGAGCGGAGGGAGGAGGCATGGTCGACATTTTGACTTCCCAGAGAGAAAAAGGGACCAAGGGAGGGGATATAAGGAAAGGTCAATGGCGTCCTCAAAGGCAAAGCCAATGGCCTGTCAAATTTAAATATAATTAGGCATAAATTGTTGCAATTTGTAAAGCAATTTACTGCGACCACGCTGGAGGGGAAGAGGCTCATGGAATGCTGAATTAATTACGGGGGAAATGCTGGGCTTAAGACCGAGATTTGCCTTAATTCAAATGAAATTGTGGATTACAATGGACTGTAATAGGATTGGAACAATCCAATGATGAACCCTGTTAGAATCCTTGAATCTACAGTTAAATATTTATTTCTTCTATACAGATGCATCTCTAGCTTTACCTTCTTAGCAACCTTGTTGTGTGTGGTGTTTCTGGAATTGATTTTAGCTGAAAAAAAAAAGAAGAAAAACAAGAACACTTCCAATTTCGACCTGTTCATTATTCATTAAACTTCAACGTCTAGTTGCATTGCCGCCTCAGATATTTTTAGTTTTCTCCTCATCCTGGCTCTGAGCAGAGCAGCCTTCAAAACTATTTTTGTTAACTGAACTTTTGGCTCTGCTCCAGCTGGGAATGGCAACAAACAGGTTGAGCATACGAAGGATGCCCCATGGCCTGTAAATATTCCCATCGAAACGTTGTCTACCTTTAATTGCATTTCGATTTGAGTTTTAAATAAATACAACAACGCCAGCACAAAAATCGCATCAACAAAAAAGCTTTTCGGAAAAAAACGAAAAAGGGGCTTCTACAGTATTGATGAGAAGGAAAAATGACAGGTCGGAAAAAAGGATTTTGTAGTGATGCAAATAAAACAGGATTGAAGCTTTAAAGCAGTTTGTTTTTTATTTTACAGCTTTAGGGAAGCCAGAAACGTTCTTAAATGAGGACTGAGCGTGAAAAATTGTTTGGCAAATCCAGAGGCCAAGCTGCCTGCCCGTATATCGACACAAATTGTGGCAATTGATTCCGAGTGGCAAATACAAAGCACACTACAGCTCCTGTTCCCATATGCATTCGCCTTTAGCTGCCATTATACCTGATATACCACCATAAAGCGTACTTCCAATCCCTTTCCTTGGTTACAGACTCCCTAGGAACACACAAGGCACCAGTCATAAGTGGATTTAGCTTAATTTGTGGCTAAATGTGAGCACATTTCGGGCTAGCTAATTGCAAAGGGGTAGAGAAGCTGTGTAGCAAACAAATGGAAATTATTGAATTGCAAATGCAGGGAAGGGAATGCTGGTTAACAGGCTTACTATTCACTGAACCGGTAGAAGAATGTCCAGCATGGAATTGCAGAGCAGCCTCCAAGGCAATTGGGTACAAATTAACTAAACCAGAAACTAATTACATAGCCAAAAGCTGCTGAGTAGTTTACAACTAATATTTTATGCAGGATCTTAACAGGGGGAAGGAAAACATATTTGGATTAAACCTAAAAACAAGAAAGGAAGCTAACTTCGGCACGCCGAAGTTTGTATACCCTTGCAGATTGGTTTTCATATTTATATTATAAATTATAATGCCGAAAACAGACACTAAACGGAGTTTCATAACATTTTACCTATACTTAATATGTTTACAGTTTGACAGTTACAGTTATACATTCCCAGCTTTACATTTTCTCTACATCTACGGATCACTTATATGGCAGCTATATTATATAGTTCTCCGATTTTCATAATATTGTTACCAAAATTCTGAAATAATACTAAAAGCTCATGTCTCAAAGTAGATGAAAATACGTTGAAAAACAACGAAGTTATAATTTTTTCTATCACTTTCCCTATCGTTCCTATGGCAGCTATAAGATATAGTCGTCCGATTTTCATTAAATTTATACCAAAATTTTGAAATAATACCAGAAGCTCATGTCTCAAAGTAGATGAAAATACGTTGAAAAAGAACGAAGTTATAATTTTTTCTATTACCTTCCCTATCGTTCCTATGGCAGCTATAAGATATAGTGGTCCGATTTTCATAAAATTTTTACCAAAATTCAAAAGTAATATATAATGGCCATGTCTTAAAAATTGTGCAAAAATGTTAAAAAACATCCAAGTTATAATTTTTTTTCTAAAAATTTATCGAACATTTGTATGACAGCTATATGATATAGTCGTCCGATCCGGCCCGTTCCGACATATATAGCAGTGAGAGTATATAGAAGACTATATGTAAAGTTTCATTCAGATAGCTTTAAAACTGAGGGACTAGTTTGCGTAGAAACGGACAGACGGACAGACGGACGGACAGACGGACAGACGGACGGACAGACGGACATGGCTAGATCGACTCGGCTGGTGATGCTGATCAATAATATATATACTTTATAGGGTCGGAAACGTCTCCTTCACTGCGTTGCAAACTTCTGACTGAAATTATAATACCCTGCAAGGGTATAATAAAAGCAATTAAAGCAAATTAAAGTCTTTGCACTTAATTATTTTAAACAAACATTAAAAAAACGTACCCTTGTAAATGTCTGATTAAAAACAGCCACAAATTCCAAGTTTACTGTCAGATTTCTCAATAAATTTCTCTATAAAATCTTGGCCAAACTTTCTAGACTTCTTAATGGAAGCCCCAAAAAGTTTTTGCCTCAAAATATTTGTAGTGTTTATATACATTTTAGTAGATTTTCGTTGGCAAATCCCAAGTCAATTTTAAGATTTAAATCCTGAATTTATTTTTCCATCAACTCTCTGGCTTGAGCAGACGTGAGCAATCAAAAAAGCATAAAATGCTCCATATATCCTACATATATGTATTCTTCAAGGCTGCTCGGCAGATGTGTGACTTAAAATTGCAACCTGCCAATGAATATTTTACACGCTGCCTCCCAGCTCTCATACCTCGTACTCATACTCGTAAACATATGCAACCTCCCATCCTGACAGACATTAAATTTGTCACATCGTTGCTGCTTCGCCTTAAACTGGCTGCTTGTTGAACTTAACGCCCTGGCTTTTTGGCTGGAAAAGCACAGCTTATCAGTCAAAGTCCCCCCTCCGGGAACTCCCCTCAAATAAATGTAGCTGGTCGGGGTAATGGCAAACATATTTGAGATGTGAAGTGCTCAGCATTGATTACATTCAATTGGAATGGAATGGAAACCGAACCGAAAACTTGAACGATTTATTTGCCTTAACATTGCAGGTCACGCCACTAGTGGCCACCACCTCGTCAGGGGGGAAAACAAGCCAAAAGTCAATGGCAAAATGTTGGGTGGTGGTGGCTTGTTAAAAAAAAAATTGAACATTTTCTGATTTATTTGCGCAGCGAGCGCGAAATGAAAAATTGCGTAAGCAGCGAAATTACTTTCCTAAAAGAGGAAGGGAGGCAGGCATCATTAGTGGAGCGAAATGGGTGAACGGGAGAGGGGTGCCAGTAAAGTATTTGCACAAATCTAATGAGTATTGGCTAAGGAGCAAAGGAATTTCCTTTTAATATTATTTTTATTTTATTTTTGCTCACTTTCCACTTTTCAGATGACTCGCAGAAAATGTTTGCAATTTCATGCGCTGGGAAAAACAAACGAGACTAGGGAAACTCCAATGCTCCTTCCAGGTTGTGCTCCAAGGTTTTCCTCCCAGTTTTCCCTCCCACATTGATAAGAAAGTTGAGCTCTTGTCTATGGCCATATCTTGTTCGCCCTTGTCGACCCCCAAGGCTGTGCCATTGCACTGCCACCCCTTTCAGCCACATATGTGCTTAGGTGGGGGCGTGGCATTGTCTGGCAGCTGCTGGCCAAAAATGCCAAGCGCCAGGACCTGGGTTATGAGCTTTTTCCTTGTCGTCCTTGTCTTCGTGGTCTCTTGGTTACTTTATTTGTTTGCGGCTACTCTTTCGCCAAGCGGCACTTGAACTATTTGGCCAAGAGGAAGTGAATCTACTGGACAAGGACTTTGGCGAAAAGAGAGAGCTTCTTGAGTTGATTCTTAGAATCCAGTTCATATTGACATATTTTGCAGAAAGTTATATTGAACTGAAAGCAGTTGATTGAATTTGTGTGTGGAATCTAAATTAAATATTTAATTAATTAAAAAAATAGGTACATTTAAAAATTATTTTGATAATTATTTGATGGATTCATAACCTTTTTTGATCTGAAGTAAACATTGTGAAGATTATTTTAGGTTGTATTTTTGATACTGTTTTATTACCTTTCGTAATTTGTTAAGACATAAATCTACAAATTATCGATATAAAACAAGTATATTAAAAAGTTATTATTACCTAAAACAAAAATCCTATGATTTATGTTCCCTTCCACTTTCTATTTGTTTTTTTATACCTTTAGGGCATTACGAATTCGCTGAAAATGTTGTTTATGTTTTGCTTTGTTAACCATTTTGGGTTGCTGTTGCTGTTGTTCTGGCCATGGCCATTGGCTCCATTATTTTGGCCTGTCTGCCCTCGGGCCAGGACGAAGACGTGCAGGGGCGTGAAAGGAACAACTTTACCCCGGGACCAGGGAGTAGTATAGTGGTCCGTTTGGCTGTGGCTGGGTTTTTTGGTCTTGCGGGAGCCTCGTATTTCATTATCTATATATGTGCCGGGCAATACATTGAAGATTCGCCTTTCGCCTTTATCGCATTCCGCCGCCTCATCTGGCTCTCGCCTGCATTATGTTCGCCTGATTAATTTTTGAGTCGACTTTTCGGCAGGGAGTTGGGATCGGGATTCGGTTAGTTTCCCACGGACGAGGGAGTGCTCCTTCCATTCGTTCTCCTTTTTTGGGGGCCAACGCTGCTCCTTAATTGCAGATTTTCGCCTTAAATGTTGCGGTTATTATGTGCTGCGGCTTGCTTGTCTCGGTTTGTTGCTGCTCTGGTTTGTTGGTTGCGCTTATTAATTGTGTAATTTAGTTTTGGGTGTTGCCCTTTGGCCACTTTCGTGATAGCCAGACCAATTACGGTTGGCAGGAGGCCAAAAGTTGCGGCAACTTGGCGTGAGATTACGCTTTGATTTTTGTATCTGCAGGAACTTTTTGACAAAGATTAAGCGTGTTCAGAGCAAATAATTTATAGGAAAGAGACTTAAGTTATAATTGATTACTGAATGGGATTTTGGGTTTATTTTTGAGGATTTCCATCTTTAAAAATACTTAACAAAATATAAATTAAATGTTAAGTAGTCACTTATTAGAATATTCAAAAATCCCTTTGAAAAATCCCTTCAATTCAGTAAGTTCCTTCCTTAAACGAAACCATCTCCACATCGATTAGACTCTTAATGTACCTTCTTAATGTTTTTCCCATTACATAATGTGGCAGCTATCGGGACTCTCCAGAATGTTTACACTCCTGAGTTTTGCCACTCGACAAGGGCCACAAACCTCCAAGCACGAGTGTTTGCTCGTTGACGGTCGGTCCCCTCCGTGTTTGCTGGTCCCATTTGGTTGGCAAAATTATTGAATTTTTCGCCTAATTTACTGCGTTTACTTCTTTCTATATTCATAACGCGAATACTTTATGTGCTCTCGCCCACGTTGCGTATACGTAACGTAATTTATAAACGCACGAGGGCGAAAAGGGATGGAGGCGATGAATGCCATAAAACTTTGCCCAGCAAAGCAGGAACCTCATCTCTGGCAAGGATGACGGCTGGGAATCGTATGGCTGGGGGAAAGCAGCAGCTACGGTAGCAGTTCATTCTTCCCACCAGATTTGAGTTCGACTTTTCCGGGCGCTTTGGGGCAGCTTCTTTGTTTTGCTTGCTGCTGTTGTCGCGTCTCAAATTGAATTTGGGCGGAAAACTTTTGCCACCTCCTTATGCTGATGACAAGTTTGTATCTCTCTCTCCACTCTGTTTATGTACCTGGCTTGAGAGTTTTAATTTAGTAATATCGATAAGGCAGAGGAGTACAAGTTTGACCAGCGAGTTCTGTAATGTATGTGTATACGGGTTTCTGCCACGGATGCAGGGCAAACACTTTGCTTATTAAGTGCCTCCGTAGTTTGTTAACTCCCAGACAGGATTGCAAAACAGCAAGAGGAAAAAAAGTAAACTGGTAAAAACGTGGGCAAAAAAGGAGGAGAAAACGTTAAAACCAATTCTCATGCCCATGGCTGGCATAAGGCACGCACTCGTCAGGCTGCGGGCCAAAAGGAAAAAAAATATATATATGAGAACTGAAAAACCCGAAACTTGTTTAACAGCATTTTTCCCTGTCTGCTCCGAGTTCTCCTGCTCCTCTCCGCCGCCCACTTCTCGGAGAGGAGGCGTGACCGATCCATAGATGGACTGGACATTGCCCTGTTATACGATGAGGTGATCAATCCATCAATAGATTGCCGTTGATCGATGTTTAGCAAGGAGACGAAGAGGGAGAAGGAGAAGAGAAGGTAGTAATTATCGAACCCAATTAAGGTTCAATAAAGTGTATGGTATATATGGTTGTGTTCACTGATTACAGGGAATCTGTTTAAGGCTTAATTAATTTGTTGGCAGATATTCAGGTATCTCAAAACATGATCCATAAATTCCTTCAACTATACATCATTTAATTTTAGTTTATTTTACTATCTAAACTTTATAATTTCTATATTAATGTATATTAGTCAGGCTAAGTTATCCCATTAACCATCAGATCCTATTAATACCCTCGCTGGAACATCCATATTAAAAAGCCAAAAAAGGGCAACAGAAAACGAGTTAAGAAGCAGGACAAATGCATACAACAACAAGACGATAACATGGCACATAACAAGTCCATATGAGTTATAAAGCGCGGCTTATAGAACTCCGTAGACACCACGGCAATACCACTCCCCTTCCTCCCCCTTGAACCCTTCATCGCACTGTGTACACCCCGCTGAACATTCGCATTGTGTTTTTCGCTCTTTTTTGCGAGATCTGTTTCTCTTTCTGCTTTTGTTTTGCTTTCTGTTTTATTTTTTCAGTGCTTCTGTGGCCAGTGGCGTATTTAATGGGGGATAAGGGGGTTTAACACCCCTTTATCTAAGGTTTTTATAAGCTAGTTTGTGTAAAACTAGTTCTTAGTCATTTCATTTTTCTTAAGACTTGAAAAAGGCTTTGATTAATAATAGTTTTAGATGATAGACATATGTATTTTTTATTAATTTGAAGCTTGAACCAGTTGAGAATTAAAGCAGCAACTCAAGCAGCTGAGTCATGCTGAGCTGAGGCTGCCCATGTTCCGCCCAAATAGATTTTTATAAAGCCTCCTTAAAAAAGAAGACCCCCTTATAAAAACCCTTCCTACTCCCCTTTCCTTTAGCTGTTTCTTTTTCCGTTTCTGTTTCTGTTTGCTGATGTTTTCGCATCTGCAACCGATGCCTCGTATAAATGCATATTGGTGTCGTCGCTCGGACGCCGCTGTGCCCTCTCGCTTCCTCTTAGTAAATACAACGGAATGGCCGGCAGGAATAACAATAACAACGGCGACGAAGAAGAATAAGCTGCTCGAGCGGGACGACAGCGACAGCAGGAATAAAGGGTCTTGGGGTCGCACGGCGCAGGAGGGGGTCCCAGAAAGGCAGCAACATCGGGATCTGGGCTTATGCGTTTTTCATGTAGCTGGCGAATTTTCGCTGGAAAACAACAGAAGTGAAAAAAGTGAATACAAAAATATAACGAATTAAAACCTTTACTGCCTCATTGGACCGAAACTGGAGCTTTATGTTATTATTTATGGAATGTGGTATGTGGGGAATGTAATGTCATTTTTACTGATTTGTTGACAATACCATTGATTGCGGTTTCATAACAACTGAATTGCACTAAAAATATAGAAAGTTTAAAGTTCAAAAAAATTGTGATTTTATTTGTATTTTCTATTTAAAAAATATGATAAATTGTATATGATTGTTGCTCACTAAATAACAAACAGCAATATGTTTTAAATAATTAACAATAATAAATCCGACACTAATAATTTGAATCATAAAACATATAAATCATATATTTATCTATCATCCTATACCTATTCTAAAAAAATATAAATCACATTTATTAATTATTATTTTTACTATCGTTTCAGGATCTATGGACTGGCTTTGGATTACGCCAACTTGTTTACAAAATAATATAAAATATTAAACGTTTTTCAAAGGTGAGTTTAAGTAGATGAAATTAATATTAAATTTGAAACTTGAGACCTTTCCAAGTATGTGATAATTTTGTTACATGCAATCCTGTCCATCTCTCAAGGTCTGTAAAAAAAACTCCCTGCCCTGTCAGCTGTCAACATTGACGACCATTTTGTATTTCCATTTCCGTTTCCCTCGCATAGTTTGTTTATTCCTCCTTCTTTTTCGAGAGCCATTTCAGGAGAATTGTGTGTGCAGAGTGGGAGCAGAAAATAAATATAAACATAATTTTTAATTGCACCCTATGGGAGAGTAAAGTTGCCAAAAAGACAGTTAGATGTTTGTTAACTCAACTCCCCCTGCCTGCCACCTTTCTCTGTCACTCACTTTTCATCAGGGGAACAATTAATTCGACTGCAGACTGGGGAAATTTCACTTTGGCAAGGATTTTCATGGAAATACCGGGGCAATACACACACACACCGAGCTCACTTTTTACAGGACACTGGGACAACTGGCAGCTGCTGCTGTCGTTTCGGAGTTTGACATTTGTATTTTAACGTTACATGCTTGCGGGCACCCGCCAGGGTTGCCACTCATTAGTGAGGAGAGTGAAAAAGGTTGCCGCGAGGGGGAAAATGGCCACAAAAGGCTGCTATTTATAGGCAAATGCTCACTTTGAAGCCATTTAAATTTTAAATGAGCCACCGCAAGATGGAAAACTCCCTCCCCCCTGCACGGACCAAGTGTTGAAAAGTTTTCGCCGAGACTGTGCCAAGATTGGTACACAATGAAAAGTGATTACACGCCTGCCTCCCCGCTCGCCTTGTTAGGGCAATAAAAAATAAACTTTAGCAATTAATTTAATTTATGCGGTATTTAATGTGCACACAATGCACACGGCACACGGCGCCAGTGCTGGCTCCCTGTTTGCACGGACTATAAGCAAATATTGGCCATGAGTCCTTCCTGTCCGACGTGTGCCTTTACGGGGATTCCCTAAACTAAAAGGATTTCCAAGGTGGGATGGGTTTTATTCACTTTTATTGTTGCTCAAATTTGAGGTATAGGGATCTGGGGATGGATAAGCTCGTACAGGATGTGTGCGGTTAGGGCCCCGCCTCATCATCGGCCTCATCATAATTTTGTGGCTGATGCATTGGCTTTCATATCTATATCAGGGTGTGAGGATATAACCACGAAAGGGTTTTACTACGTGCTAACACAAGCAATCAAGATTTAGGATATATTATACTGGAAATGGTATAATAGAAAATGGTACGCTATGGTACGGGTTAGCTATAATTATTCAAGGGGGAAGGTCTTGATTAAGTTTGAGGTTTTACGACATAACACCACCTTAATTAACTGAATCATATATTAAGTACAAGCTTTTGTGGCAAACTTAAATCAATTTTAAAGAGAAATTTATGTTTGAGGATTTCTTAAAGAAAAAGTAAAAGCTAAGAGAATTCGTTGAATGCTTTTTAATTACCTAAACCCGAAACATCAAAAGGATTTACATTTCTGTTTGATTTCTTATCGAGTCATTGGGTTTTCTTGCTATTTATTCAAACAAAAACAATGCCAAATGTATTTAACATGTTCAGCTTCATACTCATTTCATTGCTTGTCAACACATTTAATTTGTAATTCCCCCGCTGCTTAGCTGACATTTTCCCTCGCCTTTTCATTCGCTTTTCCTTTGCGAAACGTGACTCCGGATTTGCCACAGAAGAAAAAAACAACAGTAAATAAATGAAGATCCTTTTATCTGTCTGCTTCCTCTGTTAGTTCTTTCTTTCTTTCTTTTTTTTTAATTTTATGAAGCTGAAATTTCATGTCTGTGTCAAAATATTTCATGACAAGGATTATTACGCAGACGATATATGCGTGATAGGAAGTTGGTGAGGGGGAGAAAGGAGGACAGAGCGGCGCATGAACCGCCATTAATCATGGCTCAACTTTATAATTTTGGCAGGGCTTACCCGACCCTATCCTACCCCGGCTTCCGTATGCAACTACAATTTTTCATACAAAATGATGTCATTAAACAAAGAACAGAAACGAACCGACGACAATAATGAGCCGGAGCTGTGAGCCGCGTCTGGGGATTGGCCGGGGATCTGGGGTAGGGTCTGGGCACTGGAAGAGGCGGAGAGAGTCGTGCGACTAAATCCCAAAACAATTTATATGGCATGCCAGCGAAAAAGTCGCAGAGATGAGAGAGAGTGGGAAAGTGAAAAGTGACATAAACGCGGTAATACGAAGGAGAGCCCACATAATGAAGCGAACGCGACTTCTTAGTAACTGCTGGAGTTCACTGGCTAGAGCCCGGCCTGCCTCGTAGTCCTGGATACGCTCCTGATTCGGTTTTAGCTCCTGGTTCTGCTTCTGGTTTTATTCCCTTGTTTAGTCCCCTGCCCTTGGAGTCTTGCTGCAGTTCCTATTTTAGCACCAGCGAGGTTGGTGCCAAGCATACTAATAACATGAAGCTAGGAATTTTGATTTATGAAAGATGAGAGTGGTTGTTATTTTAACTAAGCTAAAATCTAAGAGTAGAGATGAACATTTTATTAGGAGGATATTTAGTTTTATTCTCAATCCTTGTTTATTATATTACAATTTATGATGTTTTCTTAACTAAACTAAACAAAACAATAACGAAACTTAAACTAAGTTATTTTTATCTAAATTATTACATACTTTGGTACTGGATTTTCTTACTGTTATTTTTAAGAGAAGTATTAAAGAAGTATTAAAATATTACGTATACGTAATATTATATAAAGAAATATATATTTACAATCTAACAAACGTTTTACAGGAATTTCCTCCTTTAACTTAAATCTGAAAAGAACAAATTTAGAATTATTATCAATATTGAAATATGTATACGTAATATCACGTATACGTAAGCCAGTTCCGCAATGCCAAATACGAGTATAAGAAATTTATTTGTCGGAAGAACTCAGCTAAAAAATACTTTAAAAAACCAATCCTTATTATTAAAGATGATGTATACATAAAAAGAACTTATATAGAAAAGCTTATATAAATATAAACCAATTTTTTCATGCTTCAAATACCTTTCCTTTACATTTTTCTGAAATTTATCCTGCAGAAATTGGTAAAATATTATTGCAAACCAAAATCGATTTTCCGACACTTATTAACATGATTATCAAGCTTTTTGCAAGTATCTTAGCAACTCTAATTAATATGAAATATATCTCTTAATGCGGCTTCTTGGAATACACAGCTGTCTGGTGCTGTTGTGGAACATCTTAACCCTCTAGTGCCCAAGACCGCCTCTAGACGGGTATTGTTAAAAACACCGATATTTTATTCTTTTCATTCCGTTTTACTCGGTTTCGCGTTTTTTCTAATTCGGGGAAGTCCAAAAATTAGGTTCGTTGCGTTTGGAATACACACTAGAGCTTGCGCAAGCTGCTGTATTCATTTGAAGCTGAAAATTCGTGCAAGTCGGACGAAAAAATTATTTTGTACGAAGTGCAAAACATAAATATTTTTTAAAAATATTATAAAAAGTTTGCTACTGGAAAAAAAATTAATACCGTGTTGCTTATAGTCTTAAGGACGCAAAATACGAAACCCACACTAAAAAAAAGTTTTCGTTAGCTTTTTATTGCTTTTATAAAGTATCCCGTCTAGAGGCGGTCTTGGGACAATTCGGGAAAAAAATTTATAAGGTAAGATTAAAAGTGAAACAACCTATAACATATTTAAGTACATATAATTGCTTCTGTAGACATGGAACGACGACAAGGGAATAAGCTATCAGCTCTTTCCGACGTGGAGATTGAAAAATTGTTAAATTCTATTGAATTTGATATTGATACGGATGGAGAAGAAGAATTGGAAGACGATTTGACTGATGATGTTTCCGAGGCAGCGCTTCCTGACTCTGAGGAAGATGAAGGGCCTATTGAACAAGTGCTACATATGTCGGATTCTATGTTGGCTAGTGAGATTTGTGTAACTTCAAGCGGAAGTCCTACTCCTTTTGCAAAATTGTTGTCTCCCTCAAGTTCGATTCCGTCCAATTCACCTCAAGCACAAAAACGCAAACGTAAAGCGCCTGCTGAGCATAATACTGCTGATGTTAAAGAAAGCTCAATAGCTGAATGTGGATCTGTTTGGACTATCGACCCAAAAGCACCGCTTTTTAAAAAGATGTTGTGGCGCCAAACGAACCTTGTCATGGATAAATCTGCAATATCCTTTAATGAGCCTGACCTCGGAGAACTTAAAAATTTGGATACGCCATTCAAGTGTTTTCAATTTTTTTTGAATGATACTATTATTGAACATATCACCCAGCAAACAAATTTGTATGCTGCCCAAAAGGACGTCAATACTTCGTTTTCCACAACAAACTTAGAAATTCGACAATTTATTGGCATTCTATTTTTGATGTCAGTTTTTCGCTACCCAAATATTCGTTCATATTGGGGGGAGTGCGCATTCGGAGCAATACAAAACACAATGGCAAGAAATCGCTTTGAAAAAATACGAAGTAATTTGCATTTTAATGATAACAGTAAGTTGCCCTCAAAGGATTCTGCCGACCACGATCCTTTATACAAAATACGGCCGCTCGTGAATCATTTCAATGATAAGTTTCAATTAGTTCCGATGCGCCAACGCTTATCTGTGGATGAACAAATGTGTGCAACGAAGATGAAGACCTTTCTTAGACAATACTTACCAGACAAACCACACAAATGGGGAGTGAAATTCTTCAATTTGTGTGACTCTTCTGGCTTTTGCTATAATTACGAGATATATTGTGGAGCAGGTGACAACGTTGTTCAAACTGGCTCACCAGATCTTGGTGCGGCAGCAAATGTAGTTGTTCGATTGTCACGCAATGTTCCGGATTTTAAAAATCAGATTATCTACTTTGACAATTATTATACTTCGTTGCCGCTTCTTGTATATCTCAAGTCCCGGGGAATATTTTCTTTGGGAACTATTCGCTCGAATCGCATTCCAAATTGTAAGCTGCCAACTGACAGCGACCTCAAAAAACAAGTGCGTGGATATTCTACAGAATTTTGTGGATCTGTATCAGGAGTCGAATTGTCTTTGACGATTTGGAAGGACAATAAGGCAGTACGACTTGCTTCGACTTACGCGGGCACTAAGCCTTTCCTGAATGAAACGAATCCAAAAGGTCAGGTTTCACGTTTTGTTCGTTCCGAAAAAAAGTACGTTGACATAAATTGCCCAAATGTTATCCACGAATATAACAGCCACATGGGCGGTGTCGATTTAATGGACGGACTTATTGGTCGATATAAAATTCCCATAAAGAGCAACAAGTATACAAATCGACTATTTACGCATATGCTTGATTTGGCAATGGTAAATGCTTATATTTTGTTCCACCGAATAAACCAGCCCGACGCTAATAACACAAAATACCAATTGCCAAACTTCCGATCAGAGGTCGCATATGTGCTGTGCAAGCTACAAACTCCTAATTTGCCAAAAGGACCCGGCCGCCCGCGGCAAGCTATTGGGAAGGAAAATAAATGCACAGGGAAGAAAACTTCCCTACCGTTTAATGATGTACGTTATGATACCGTCGAGCATTTTCCAATGTTTTTATCACGCGCTGGCAAAAAAACCTGTAAGCTTCCTGGTTGTACTTCCGAAACTCAAATTGTCTGCCGTAAATGTAACATAAACCTGTGCTTCTCCCAGAAAAAAGACTGTTTCTATGATTTTCATCACAAATAAGAAAACGAAATTTTTGTACACAAATATTTGAAGCTTTGTGAATTTAAGTAACTTTAGTTTTAATTGTTATTTTATTTGCTTTTGGTGTTCATCTTTATAATATATATAATAAAACATGTAAACAAAATTATTGATTACCTCATTTTTTGTTGGCCCATCTGCCCAAAGCCGCCTCTAGGCGGTCGAAGGTTATAGTCATATAAAACTCGATCCGAGCAAAAGTAAAAATTTTTCCAGAACAAACATTCACTTTTGATACATACTGAATCCAAAAATAATTTTTTTCTTGGAAAAAAAAATTTGGGCACTAGAGGGTTAAACCACCCACTCGTTAGCAGCTTTAGCAGCGGCAACAGCAGCTCGTAGAACTTGGCTCATGGCCTCGTGGCCCATTCAGCTGCCGCCCGGGCCAAAAAGTTTGGCCAAAACGGATGCGTCAAGTTGAATGGCTATAAAAGCGTTGAATGATGTTGCGATGATGATGGCAAGGGGCGCCGTAGGGATGACGGGAGGCAGTGAAAGGCAGGAAGAACATTACGTATGCAAGTCGGCTACGCAAACCAAACACAGACGCACCAACGCAGCACACAAATATACATACAAACGCACTTACTCACCTCTGAAAAACGGCCCCCCGTTCAACCCAAAAACCTCCCTAGCCCACCGAAATCAACCCAACTTCCCCCAAACCCCTAAACTCTGCAAACATTTAGTTAGATTCTGATTCAGCGGCGGCAACTGAATGACGACGAATTTTGAATACGAATTTCATTATACGCAGCACTCAATTATTCAGTAATCAAGCCAGGGCGGAAAGGGGGCACAGGGGCGTGGTTGGGCCAACTGTTTTTACACAGAAAATAATGTTTTGTGAGATTTTTTTAATTATTTAAATTTCTTAAAAGAATAATATTCCACAAATAATTTTTTAGAAAAATATTTTTATAAATTTAATTTTAAATATATATGTAAGTAATTATTATGGGGCTCAAAATATATAGTTCTGGTCCTATTACCATCGGTTTATTTTTAAATCATTGCAAATCATATAAACATTGCTCTCTGTGTACATTTTCCACTCATGCGGCTTTGTTTTTGTTGTCGTCTGGGCTTGTTTCGGGAATGTTAACAAATTCGCTGCAGTTTTACACTGTTACACTCCTCGCTTTAAAAACCAACCCCCCAACACTATCAGACTTTTCGGCCCAAACAACAGCTAATTAACATTGCCCAAATCTGTTTGGGGGGGACGACGACGACTCTTTTGGAAAAAGCGAACGTGGCGTGTCGGGTACAAAAAGAGACCTCACAAATTGCCAATTCGTTTGAATTTTCGATGAAGTTGTCCCTGTTGTTGTTGCTCCTTTGCTATTGTTGTTGCCCCAGAGCAATCCGACTTCATCAAACACCCCGCCCTGCGCTCTGCTACCAGCCTCTCCTCTGGCAACCGATGTTAGTTGGCAGTTAGTCGCTGCTGGCTGCTAGTAATTATAATTATGCATGTGTAAATTCATTAATTATGCAGGGCAAAGTTCGCTCAGAGGGAAATTTTCCACAGAGTAAGGGGAGATGGGGGAAATGGTAGCTGGTAGCTGTGGGGGTTGTGGATAAAGCCGAGTGCTTTCATGTCATCCAGTTGGTGATGAATTATACTAGTTGACGATTTGGCCTCCAACGAGACGAGCGAATTTGTCGTCAGATGACGAGGGAGAGTAAAGAAAGCTCTTTCTGTTGCAGATTGGTTTTTTCTTTCGAGATCGATGGGATATCAATTATCTAAGGAGTCTTTTAACATTATTACAAAGAACTGAAACCTCTGTTAGTATGAGCTTACATTTGATGAGTAGTTCAGATTCAGCTTTAAATCTTCTGCTTCTTATGTTGAAAACCATTTCTTGTTTAGATATTTTTAAAGTTACCCAAAATAATAACAAACAAATACCATAAAAAATGTTATAAACAACAATATCTTAAAAATCCAAATAAGAACCAAAGACAATCGATTGAATGCGACTTGTATAAATCTTGAAACAATGGAGAACATTTTCTAGATATATTTCCCAAACTGTGACGGTTATTGCATAATTTCTCAGTTATAAATTTATGCATTTTCCTCATCGTTCCGAAAATGTCTTCCAGGCAATTTCCTTTTGACCTCAGCTGACGCGCCACATCCATGGCCAATTTCCATTCCATTTCATTTGGAAGTTTGCATATTTAAGCCCAAACTAATTCCAGAAGTCACCGCTGCCAACTGAAAAGAAGTTATCAACTTTTTGTTGCCGCCTCAGGTAGGAGGAAAAGCTCCAGGATCCGACTTCAGACTCCGGAGCTCTCTCAGTTTTCCCTTCTCAATTTCTTTTTAGTCTGATTCTTTATGCTGTTTTTCCTCGTTCTCCCAGTTTTTTCTTCTTACCTCACTCCCTCTCACTCACTCTCTCGTTTGGTGCTTGGGTTGGTTGACACATTGCCTTGTCGGCTGTCAGTTGGCCGAGTTTTCCCGCAACAGAAATAATATATAAGCAGAATGCTTAAATAAGCTCAAGCCAGACAAGGGAGCAAGAGAGCAAGTGAAAGAGGCAGGGCGACAACAGGAAAAGCAAATTTCGTAGACCCCCCCAGCCCGTTTTTCCAGTCGACAACAGTGACGAATGACATTGGTAATTGGTGCTAAAAATTGTCAAATTGCAAGCGGAAAAGCTAGTAGTCTTGTTCACATTTTCCTTCAACAGTTTTCAACTGTTTTAAAGCTTTAAAAATTTGTGTAAATGCATATATGTTGTCTACTTGCAAAAAGTTAGCGCATTTTGTACAAAAAATTAGTTTAAATGTCATCTGTGGCTGAACTACATCTGTGTTAAATGCTTTTAATTGTTTGACTGTTTTTTTTTTACGTATACCCTTTGCGCATTGAAGTGCAATTTAATTGCGGCATATGAGCTGCAGTGCCATTCGCCGAAGGTTATGCTACCTGTTACCTGTAATACCTGATTACATCACCGGATGCAGTCAGCCTGCAATTATTTTGCAAAGAGAATTGGAGAACACATAATGAATGATTAATTTATATGTGTCTGTATAAGGGAATATAGGTAGTAATGGAATTTAAGATTCTTGGTATAAAATTAATTATTATAAATTATTTTTAATTATTAAAAATGTTCAATTTTTGCATTCCATTAATAGTCATTAACAGAGGTATTATTAAGAAATTATATAGCATAATATATATAAAAAATATTATTAAAATATTTAACCTTTATTGGTTGTTCTGTACGAGCAAATATTAACCGTACATGAAAAGCAATGATTTAAAAGAAACATTCTAGCTTTGCTTTACAATCTAAAGCTGTTAGAAACAAAGTAATTAAAATTCTCCTATTATTTAAAAAGTAATTAAGCTGAAATTCCTAACTAAATGCAGGGTAATCCCCTGACTTGTATTCACTTTCTGTAAACAATCGTTCGCTTTGTTTATTATGCCGCCTGTTGATTAGCGCTACTTCCCGACACTTGTAGCCCCCCTCTGTCCTTCCCCATTGCGCTTTATTTGCATTTCATTTATATGTTTGAAATGCTATTCTATGAACTCTCTCAATGACGCCAACAATGAAAAAATCCATAGTAATGAAATTAAATATATATGGAGCAGAGTGAATAAAAGGAACTAGAGTGAGCATGGGAACAATACCGCAGAGGCGTAGTTTTAAATTACAATTTCCGCAAAGCCGCAGAACTTTTTTTCCAGCCTCGATTCGGGTTTGTTATGTGTTGATTTTCATGGCTTTTAACTTTAAATGCCATCGAGCTCAGTGGGCGGCAGGTGGGCAGGATGGGGGGCCCAATACTGTGGTCAGCTAAATGGCCACCGAAAAAAAGAGGGGGAAAAGCGAGGAGAAGCACAAAATAAAATTATATATCGAGTAGCTGGAAAAAAGAGGAGCTAGGAACAAACAAGAAAAAATTCGAAATTGAATTGTTCCGTATTATATATTCAGGGCATGGGAGGCCCCCGGACGGAGGGAGCTGGGGCGGATGGATATCCAAGCACTTCGGTTTGCATTTCGGTGTCCGAGCCCAGATCGATGCGAGCTGGCATAAAAAATAATTGAAATCGAAGCGCAAATTGACAGGACGAAAAGTGAATGACAATAACATTAATGGGCGGCAACTTGATTTGATCAAAGCCCTTTATCCACATGGTAAAGGACACATATTTGTTTAGTTAATTAAAACGGCAGGAATTTTTCATTTAATAAAGCTAAGCAAAATATAATTAGGTTACACTCTAAATTGTCAAGTTACAGAATATTTAATTTTAATGTAACCGGATTTTTATCAATTATAGAAAACCCTAAAACTAACTTAAGTTATTTTTTATGTAGTAATCTATAATCTTTATGGTTCTTAAAAATTTTATAAATAAGCTATAATTTTTATGGGTCTTAAATTTTATAAAAATAAACTTTAAATGGGGTCAGTTCTTTAAAGACTTTTGCTTTGCTTTGGTTGATATATTAGGTAATATGGCATTAGAAATGGGTCGTCTCCCTTTCAGATAATCCCAGAAGTGTCAGCACACAATCAGCAATCAAAATTTCCCATTTCATCCCACGTAAAGTTGGGTGCAATCAAATAAATTAGTAGTTTCCTATACATATATATGTATGTATGTTTGTATGGATGATTTCTGTTGCTCCCTATACTGAAAAAAATAAAACATTAAAATGGCTAGTGTTTTTTAATAACGAAATATACCACATTAAAAATTTCAAAATGGAATTACCTAAAATATAACTTGATAAAGCAATGATTTTTTTTAATTAAAACAACCTATGCTTGCAATCTATCGACCCACAATATACATTAATATGTAATATTTCACAAAAAATAACCCTAAGTGTGAACGTACTTCCGCAATTTCCGACCAACAGAGAAAATCAGATAATATTTAATGAATAGCAAGTCAAACATTTATTTCCTGTGCACTCCACCTTTCCTTTCACCTCTCTCTCCCCTTCCCACCACTCACCTGCCTCGATATACCGACTAAGCGGCAACGTGCAACTACAACAACAACAGCAATTGGGCGCCCGCTACAACAACAGCAACATAATGACCCCAAAAGCGTTTCTATTAATAGTAACCGCAAAGGCAAAGCTAACCGTAAATTATGTTCTTTGCTCCCTAGCAAATCCATGCCCCTCCCAGCGCCCCGCTTTAGCTGTACGGTGCTCCCTTTTATCTGTGACAGGCGTAACATACACATATACATACATGCATACTTCTGTACATTTGTATGTACGCCCACTTAAATGGTTGGACAAGAACAACAAGAGACCCCCGCTGTTGTAAAGCAATTTCTTGTATCGGTCTTTCTTTTCCATTCTTTTCTTGCGTCTTACCTTGCCTCTCCCTGGCCCACGCACCTACATGGTTGTTATCCGCTCACACATATAGTATATGTCCATATACATATGTATGCATCGCAGTGCATTGGTGTGTGTGTCACCAAATGTCATTGACACGATTTGCTTTATGCTGCAGTTCGCTCTTCGTCACACAACCTCACAAAAGCAACGCAGCAAATAGGAAACAGCAACAGCAACAGAATCAACAACAACAGCACTAACAGCGGTAGTACACAGAGAGAAATGTTGTAGTATTTATGCATTTTACCTGGTTAGGCCTTCAAAATATGGCTAACATGAAGAGGGTTTACTTTTCTTTAAATTACATTTAAACATTTCAACTACCTTGTACATTTTTAATAAACAATTAGGTTTCCATAATTTAATTAAATGATTGATTTAATTAAATAATAAACAATCACATACGTTAAATTTGGAATACATTTTCTTATCACCACGATGCAGCGCTATGATATAGGCTATGTTTTTTGTTACCTAAAAATTGTAGCCTTTTATATTTAGAGATTGGAAAATAATTTCAAAAATTTAAAAACCACATTATCATTTTAAAATCTTGTTTTTATACATCTATTAAATATGTATTTTTGCCTTGTTATTCGAATTAATTTTTTTTTTTGCAGTGTAAATGCAGATAGGGCAACGTTTACTCGCTGAGTGTATGTGTGTTTTGTGCGACCACCTCAGCATTTTTTCACTGTCTGACTTTGTTTGTCTTGTCTTATTTCCACCTCTGCATTTCACTCGCCCCGTTCTAGCTTTTTTTTCAGCGAGCGAACGAGAGGGAAAAGCGCTGGCAACCAGTAGATTGTTATCAGTTTTTCAAAAAGGCGCCGACTTCAGAGGAAATTCTGGCTACTGTGAGCTTTGAAAAATTATTGAACCAAATTCTGGGCCAGCGATGCATGCGAAAGCGAAAAGCGATGGCCTCCAAAGACGTGAGAGAGAAAGAGGAGAAGGTGCAGAGATGCAAAGTTGCAGAGAGGAGACAGGTGCAAGTACGGTTGCATAATGAGAATTTGGAGCGAATTGCCAATGGGCCTCATTAAAATACCGCCGCCATCAATCAGTCAGTCAGCCATTCCGTTCATTCATTCAATCGCTTTTCGCATCAGCAGCTGAGCACATTAAAAATGCATTAAAGCCAAATGTTTGATTTGCATTTCGTGGCGCTCATTAGCCGCTTATAACTCTTGCCCATCTGTTATCCGTATTGGAGTACATTTATCACTAAACATATTTAGCAATGTGTGCACTTAATTATTTAAAGTTGCACTACAATTGGCGTCCTTTCAATATCATTTTAAACACTTCCAGAAGCTTTAATATTTAATGCAGTCTTTGTCACGCAATTAATTTGCTATAATTAACTGATTTAAACCAATTAATATTCTCGCACTTGTTATGGCCACTTCTTTGAGATTTTAATTGAAATATTTTCAGAAGAAAAATGCTATTTGAATTAATTCTGGAGAATAAAAGAGCTCAAAATATTTTATAATTGGATGTCAAGAGTTGTCACAACTTGATCGTATTTTTACTGATGCTCATCGTGTTACACTATCTTTAAATACAGTTTAAATTGTGATTTTTCTTTTAATATTATTTGTATAATTATATTACATATTATATGAGATTTTGTAGCCATTGGCGATAATTGTACTGACACTGCAGTGCCAGAGAGCCAAGTTTAATACAAACGAGAAAATAATTTCCATAACATTTTGTGGAAAACGTTTACTACAAAGAATATGCCTAAAAATAATTATGTCAGGATTGGATTGTTTTTATAATTAAATACTCTTAAAGTTTATATTATATAGTGAGAGTCTGAGTTATAACTTTACAGCGCAATTAAGCCCTGAGAAAAGGGAACCATGAATTATACCATTACCCACATTTTCACGCTTGACACAATTTTGAAACTGTGAAAGCAACAATTTACTCCAGAATTTAGTGGAAACAAGTGGCTGCAAACTGATTCAGCAAACTATCTGCATTCATGTTGCATCTTTAGCATCTCGCATGTATAACAGTTAAAATTCACTTGTCTGGCACTGGGGAGCACCATCACCAAAGCCCCCCCTTAACTAACCGCCCGCCGTTGCATATCGCATGCCGCATAAATTTATTAGAAAGAATGTTCTGCCAACTGTCAAAATGCCCGACAATCTTCCCTCCTCCCAACACCTCCCCTTCTAATCCGCTCGTGTGCAGTTTATTTGAGGAACGTGAAATGTTTTGGTCTCCACTTTGTGTTAGACGACCAAGCAGACCAACTCCATTCCCATTTCCATAACCATTTCCACTATATAAATATATGTATGTATGTGCGAATGCATATGGATGATTTTCTATGCGTGCACTAGGAAAAACGTGTACAATAGATACATATTAGATACAATCTTAAAACATCATAACTCAATTATTAGATAATTACATATTATAGTTTTTGTATTAGGAAAAATAAACCTTTATTTTTACACACTTAAAACTAGTGATCAAAAGGCAAATACAAATTAAATAGCACATTAAAGCCTTTTCTTTTGTTTTCTTTTGAAACTTTTTGAACTGGAAATCTCTGGAAATAAACAAGTTAAACTTAAATAAAATTTGACTTTATCTTGATCTATGCTATATCTGCTTCCTAATTTCTCAATAAAATCTATTAAATACCATTAAATTTTTTCCAAGTGTCCATATATGTGAAGATATATGAGTATATGTTCGTGCCGGGGCTTGCATGTTTACCCATGTATTTGCATTTCGTGTGACATAAATCACGCACCCGACACGCCGCCCAAGGCACAAAGCACAGACCATGAATGAAGGTGGCCAGGAGAGAGAGAGGCAGGCAGCAGAGACAGCGGCAGAAATGCCGAATGGATGAACTCGGGGAGAAAAGCGGGTAGGCGACACCTTCGGGGCGACAGCCATGAAGCAGCAGCAGCAGCAGCAGAGCATCTCCATTCCCATTTCCCCCTTATTTTCTCCGACTGTGTGTTTCGCCTTGCCAGCGGCAGCGGAAATGTCGCGCTGCATTTTTCAATGAGTGCGTTGATTATTCTCAACGCCCGCCAGCCGACCCGCCAGGCTCCAGCTCCTTCAACGTCAATATCACAGTCGGAGGATATCAAAAAGGATGGAAAAGAAAAAAGTTAAAGGGGTAGGGAAGAAGCAAAAAGAAAAGCGTCTGTTGGAAAAATCATTGCGACATGGCATAAGAAATTAATTAAGCTTCATACTTTAGTTAACATTTGTCTCGCCTTGAATGCCCTCTCTGCTTATTATATTAATTTTTTTACATAAAAAATATAATTAATAATAAACTTGAATGTTATTTAGCTATTAAACAATTGAACTGTTAAGTAATTTAGCCATTAACTAACTTCACATTTAGAGTATGATCCATGTTCGTTGACAAATATTTAAATTGAAAAGAGCATTCAAAGTTGTTCTCCCATCATAATTTTATTTTCTCTGCAAGTCCTTGGGTTATTGCTTGTGGGTTTTCTTTACCAAGTGCTGAAACTTTATTAATTTTACATTTTATTATTGCTCTTTCAACTATTGTGGTCGTTTTCCCCTTGTGTTTTTGACATTTTCCTTTATGGTTCAACATTTTCTCCTTTACTCTTTCAATTATTGATTGAATGATTAATTCAGGGATGGGAAATTAATAACTCTGTGACTTATAGTGAAGCATTCTGAACTGAGAGCTAGTTGCTACAATTAGCCGAACATAACCATAAGAAAATTCATTTTAAACATTAGGCCACAGGCTGAGATTCGGCACTAAGAGCATTAAGTGGATCTTACCTCCTAGGGCAAGTCGTTTGATAAGCAATTTCATGCAGATCCGGCTCCATTAAGTCGTTGACTATCATCGAATGACCCAAGGCAGGCGAAATTTAATTACACCACATCCCAGATGAACTGCCAACGACAGGAGTCGAGGTGGAGAAGGTGGAGGATATGGAGGCGCTATCGGTTTCTATTCCCATTCCCATTTGCATTGATTTGGCCCAGGGCCTGTCGCCACTCAAAGTGTCGGATGGCACTCAAACCGCATACAGGCCAACCCGATCAGGGTTACATAGATAGTATACTCATAGTATATTGTGCATTAGGGTGGGCCTTAACAGGAGGTTAAAACCAACACTTACTGATATTATTTGCACTGGAAATTAAATTACATTTTTTTTTTTAATTAAGATCCTAGCAGTTAGTTTTACATATTTGTCCTAGATACAAATTTCTTGAAATGTATATAGACTTAAGGGTCTTTTTCAGTAATATGTAGACTTATGCCTGGATAATACTCTGCTTATTATGTTCCCTCCACTTAATCCCATAAAAATTCTAATTATATCAAGCTGGGCACCACTCTAATGTACATATCCATAGCTAGGCAGTGGCTTCTTTTACGGAACACTTGAGCGGCAAATCAAATCATCGCTTAACCCCCGGGGAGTAGGGGCGACACCCGTCATGAGTCGCTGATTCAATTAGCGCCCGAAATAGTTATCGAAATGGATATGGAGCTCTAGCTGCGGCCCAGGAGTGGCAAGTGGTAGTGGAATGGAACTGATGCCAGTTGCCAGTTCCCAGCTGGCTTGGCCGTGTAATTGCTTATAATGTGCGCATAAATCGCGTCCCGGATCGAGAGGCCCTGGAAAAGGGGAATGTGAAGAGGGAGGATGAACAGGAGCAAGGGCAGGAGTAGGAGCAGGAGCAGGGTTCTGGTCGAGTGGCAAAGTGCTGGCTGTTTGCGTGAGCCGCTGTCAGTGGCTGAGGTTACCATGCCGCAAATGCCCAGGGCACCACTGACACGCAGCTTTTCCCCATATCTAACCATGGCATTAGGCAGCCAAAAATAAATACAGTTGACTTTCTATAGGTGTAACTTAGAGGCAAATAAGGTATTTATGATATAATGTATGAAAAGTTTAATATCAGTTTTTATTCTATTTAAAAATCTTCAATCAGAATATATAAAACATTTTTTGAATACCTAAAATATAAATAAAGATCTAAAGAAACCCTAGAGGGTTGCTCTAATTTTTAAATTAATAATTTAAATAATCCCACTAAATTGTTCTCAGTGTACTCCTCAGTGTAGGTGGAATGCAGGGGCACTGGCGGAATATACAAATTCTAAAATGCATGCAAATGCTTTGCCACTGCTAATAATGGGCATTATCATGATGTTGATGCTGCTCAACCTCCTGCCGCTCATCCGCTTAACCCCTTCTGGCCCGATTCACGCTCCCCGCTCCGTTTCATGACGATGATGAAGCACGCCCCGGCTGGGTAACTCGATAACGATTCCCATCCAGCCAGGCAGCCAACTCTATTGGCGGTTCCATGGGGTTTGGGGACCCTAATGGGTGGAGGAGCAGACTGTCGCTTAGTTTGGCTTACATCCCACTGCCAGCTGCTCCATGGAGACTCTGTGTGACTCTGACATGCATTTCTCATGATGCGAAAATTTTGTTTCACTTGACATTTTGACATTTGACAGCTGGCGCAAAATTAACGCAGCTCGCGGGGTGTCAATGGGAGTGGGGTGGAAAACCCGAGCAATGGGTTGTACTAAAAATGCAATAACATCTAGGCGAGCGCAACGAAGTTTCCCCACTTTTTTCCCCTTTTTTTTTGTGTACCCAACCAACTGACATTTTCCCACAAATTTATCATGTTCGACAAGTGGCCATGGGGTTAAGGGTTGGCGGTTGGTTTTTGGATGCCAGAGAGGGAGAGGGTGCCAGTTGCGTGTTAAACGCTTCCAAGATGCACAGCGATGATGACTTAATTGAATGGCAGCCCGCAGACGAGGAAATCCCCCCCTAATGGAAGACGAGTAAGATTAAGGAAGGGAAAAGCAGATTAGAAGCAAGATCCTGCTGATGAGTTGGCAAATTTGAATTTCCCGGAATTAGGGGTCTGGTATCCGAGTGTGTGTGTGTATGTGTGTGACTGTGTTCAGGCTAGGGAGAAGCACATATCCGAGTCGCTTTCCCTCTTTGCGCTAAGGAAAATCCACACTAAGTAATGTGCATTGAGGAAATGGCTGACCCACTGAAAATTTATCTAGCTAAGCTCTTAAGAATCGTCGAGGGGTTGTGGAACATTTAAATTTCACTTTGTATTCTCCAAAAAGTTTTCAATGAAAGCAAGAAAGGAAGCTTACTTTGGCTATATAATTTATAGGATCGAAAATGACTCCTTCACTGAGTTACCAACTTCTAACTAAAATTATAATACCATGCAAGGGTATACAAAGCACAGTGGTCCTTACTTTAAAGATGACTTTACTCAAAGATCATAGACAGTTATAGTTATATATTAATTGTAATAATATTCACAATGATTCCCTCCCTTATTTTTGTTTGTTTTTATTTAATTCTTTCTTATAAATCAGAAATTAATATGCTCACATGTAGGCAATGTTTTTCTGCTCCCTTGGCCCTCGAGGTTACCAATTTGGTTTAATCTTTTGATAGCCAAGACTTTTGACATCAACCTCCTAAGAAATCCCCCAGAGACTCCAAAGACCCAGCATATGCATTGCTATTCCCTCTGTCCACCAACAATAAATCCCTGTTCTTCTCCATCTTGAACGGGTTATTGTAGATGCTTTTGTTGTTTCTGCAGTCGTCCTTCTGTTGTTGCTTTTGCCTTTTGTTGTGTGGTTGATGGAACACGTTGTCAGAGTGTCTGCCTCTCACTCTGCCATCCTCCCAGTCTCGTTTATACACATGTCAGCTGCAGATATCTGTCCATTGTTGTCTGCGCCTTATTCCTCCTTACAGGACCAACTGGCCCCCCCAACAAGGCTGTGGAGGGGGGGTGATCCAATTCGGTCTGATTTTGACACTCGGCCACTGGGAATTTTTTGGGACGAAATTAGAAGTCTGGGAAAATGACTTCTGTTCTTCCAATCAGTTTTTATTCCATGGAGGAAGCCTCTGCTGACAAGCTGACTGAAGTGTATGCAAAACTGAAAAAAATTTCTTATTTTGGGGGCTTTCTGTTGAATTCAGCTTGTACTCCTGATTAATAAAAGACATTTAACTCAAGTTATAAATGGTTATTAAGTTGTTAAAGTTAAGTATATTCTTTGTAATATGCACAAATAATAGAACAATCTTTCAATTTAAACATTTTCATTACAAAACCCAATTTAAAATTAAGCTTCTAGACAAAATCTAACCGACCACAATGGCTTAAACAAATCTTGGTAACTAATCAATACCCAAAGTCTATTTTTGTCGCATGTTGAAGGTATCAATTGAAGCCATTGCAAAGCCTATCACACATCCAGTTTAAATTCATTTTTCCAGCTACAATCTGCAAAGAAAATTGAGAAATTAATTTTGCCACAGATATTGATAAATAATTTATTTAGTACACATTTGCACTTTGTCTCTTATCCCATTCCCTAGATTTATGTTTACCAGCTGTCAAATGTCGAGTCCCGTCTCCAGGGACCGAACACGAAACCAAATTGGCAAATGCAAAACTTTCTCCATTTCATAGTTGCTTTGCCTGTCACATAAAATTCCATGGAAATGTGCATAAATTTATCGAAAAATGCAGGACGAACAGTAGATAAAGCCATTCAAAAGACGAATAAACAAAAATACAACAATTGACCCACAATTTTAAGCCCAAAAACAATACTAGATTTTGGCCTCGATTCCTTGGACTTCTTTATAAGGGATTGGGCCAACAAGTCGTCTGGCTTGAACTGAGTTTTTATCTTGAACACAGCATCTCAATAGAGGCGATGGAAGGGGTTAAGAGAAAGGTTAAACAAGATGGACAAACAGAAGGATGGACAGGACAACAAACTGGTGTGGGAGAAGTGTCTAATTTGATGCTATAGAAACATCCTTTTGGTTTGTGACTTTATCCTTTGCGCTGTACTTTCTTTTTTATTGTAAACAAAATAGAATAACAAGCGGGCTTATTTTTCTTTTGTTTGAAGATATTTATAAATATATATGTAAAATTATTAAGGTTTGTCCCTAAAGCTAAGCTTTATTAGCCATTGAAGGGATCTTAATAATAATCGATTTTGGGAAATGAAATTTAGGAAATAAAAGAACAGAGATTCAGCCAGAAATATACCTCTTTACGACCTTGTATATCCATTTGATTATGTCTATATTGTCCTAAAAATAAATCAAATAAAATAAGCTGGAAATTATAATCATTACTTAACAAATTCATTTATGCGTTTATATTGCTTAAAGCTTATTGTTTTTAAAGTAATGTATTTATATTTGCATAAATGTTGTGCCAAACAAGTGGCTGAAAAGTTCTCCCATGGGAAATCTCTAGCAAAACTGGCTTAAAAAAAGGAAAGACAACATGAGGAGCAACAGTAGGCAAAAATCAGCCTCGGGGCCAAGAGGAAAGCCTTCCAATTGAAAGTCAAAACAAACGAGCAGCTCTTGGGGCCACGCCCCCTCAATGGCAATGCAGTCTGCTGCCAACTCGCTGCTGACATTGTCTTCTCTGTTCATAAACTTTTTGGCTTTCGGCACGTTTTGCCATTATCCATATGCTGCCGAATCCCCCACACCACCCTGCCACCCGTGCTTTGCATATGTGCAGTCGCAGTCGCAAGCGGAAACGGAACCGGAAATGAAGCACAAAAGTTCAGCTCAGTATGCTCCGACTCCTGGCAGCCATAATAGTTAACTACACATTTGTTGGTTCTCGCATCGCCTCCTCTCCGGCCATTGTTTAAAGTGATTTTATGAGGGTCGAGTCCAACTCCTACTGACCATGATTTACTTAACCCGAGCAAAGGCGGAAGGGCGAAAAAAATAAAATGAGAACCGAGAGCTCATAATTCATGGCCAGCAGCACTAATTGTCCATCTGTCTGGCAGCCTGTGTGGAGCCAGCAATAATTAAATGCAGACAGGAAGGAGGTCATGTCTGGCTGTAGATTTGGGGATCCTTTTTTTCATTATTCGGTTTTTGTTTTGTTTGCTGTCAGCTGGAAATTGAGTTCAGGAGTGGAGATTTGTCTGCTGATGAAAGCGGCTTTAAATTAAGTCCTTAGTCGAGCTGATGGCACATTGCGCATACGTCACGTGGGACAAGCTAAGGGAAAAGCTGCCTGCCCTTCTCTTGACCAACAGAATTTTGTGACTACAGCTGCAGTTGAGGGGATTGTCTAGAGATTTATTAACTGCAGGGGCTCGGAAGGAGCCAGCCAGGAGAGGTTAGGTCATCAGAATATGACAAAGCCAGTGCACCAGCCATCAAGGATAATAATTAAGCGGCTTGACAAGTCTGCTGATAAAAATCAGTTCACCTCGAAGAAGCTTGGCTTAAATGGGAAACGGTTTAAAGATTTAGATCGAGGGAATGTATACTTATGGTAAAAATATTTAGTCGGGCTAGATTTACTTTAAGGAACTAGATATAAGCAAATAACACATTCAAGGATATATGCAATGAAAATTAAAGTCAAGTTGTCTGTAAACATTATTAATATTTTTGTATTATTCAACCCCTGAGTTTTATTTGACTTACCATAATCCAAGCTATAACCTGTTTTCCTCTCACTTCTTTCCATTACAGAACTTTGCCGCCTAAGCGAATTCCGAAAAAATCAGAGCAGCCAAACAAATAAATAAATTATTTGAGGTAAGTTTGGAATGCTGGGCGAAAGCGAAAACAAGTTTAAAAACTCTCGGCGAAACAAAAAGCGAAAACTGCTAACTGCCAACTGCAAAGTCATTTGCAGTGTTTACCCTCGCCACATCCGCAATTTCAATTACAGAACTTTTCGGGGAGCGTCGAGCATTTGCTCATTAAATCCAATGGAATCTTCTACTTGTCCTCCCATGCTCTCTAGTTTTACTGGGTGGAAAATGCAGAAAAGGGCCCTAACACAAATGCGGAAAACTCCTCCTAAAGGCCATGTCTGACTTAATGATTTAATTAAATGGGATTTTAACTAAAAGGGTTATGCAATGGGAGAAGGAGGACTGTGGAGACATGGTGGAAAGCCAATGGGATTTCATAACAAACATGGCACTCCAACTTTTGTCAGCTTGCTGGGCTGGGCGTAACTCAAGAGATCTGCGCATTGCTCATACGCCGCGTTGCCCACGGCAAACTAGCGGGAAAAGATGGAGGAGCTGCAGCAGATGTTTGCCTAGCTCATCCTTCCCCCTTTGTCCGCTTGAAGTTTCTTATCAAAACGAGAGCCAAACGCAATTCCAGCAATTTTCAATTTTCATTTTTTTAGAGAGCCAGAGAGACAGTTAAACCGCTCAACATGAAGCTATGTATGCACGGAAAATAAGGAGTAGAGATTAAGGATTATATTTTGATTAAAATAAATCCAAGAACTACTTTAATTTGCGTGTTTTTGAAGCATTCGTTAAGAAAACTTGTCTTTCAGTATTTAATAAGACCTGTAAATATTTTTGGAATAACAATTAATCCTCTTTTTAGAGCTGAGAAGCTAAGGTCATTAGACAAAACTCTCTTTTCAACTTGTCTCTTTAAAATCTTCAGCACTTGTTTCCTTTTTTCCCTGTGTATTATATCTCTGTGTATATAGCTTCGTTGTTACCCCCATGAAACTTGTCGCGCTCGAAAATTTCCATCATTCCTGCTGGTCTAAGGCCAATTTTTCGATTCGCTATCCTTGCGCGTTTGGCAAATTGCAGTCGCGCGTTAGTCCATGGCACGCCTCCCCGCACCAGAATTTTTTCTCAAAAGAGGGGATCCCCTCAAGCCTTAGGCAATGCGTTAAAATCGAGAGGAAGGAAAAGCGAAAAACTTTGGCTAAAAGATTTTTTCCTTTCTTTCCACTGCCACTTTCGAGTTCGCTTCGGCCTTGTCTGCTTTTGCTAACTTTCGCTGTTGTTGAGCGCAAAATGAAGACATTAATGTTAGTTTTTATTATATTCTGTACTTTTCTCTGCTTTCCCGGAACGGGGTCGGTTTTCCCTTTCTGTATATAGTTTGTTACATTTTTCTTTTACTTTTCTCCTTATCTACTTTCGCGGAGAAAGAGAATCGGGAAGCAGAGTATTTAAGGCTGCGGCAAATGAAGCCAAGTTAACAACTGGCAATGAGCTCTTGGGCTTCTGTTAAGTGCATTCGAATAACGGTAAGCTACTCCGGTTAATCCTTTTCTGCTATTTCATTCCGCGCTCCACCTTGTACTTGATCCCTTTGATGGTGCAGCTTAAGCTTTTGGCCAACGGGCACAGTGGGTGGTCAGGCGGTGGAAAATGATTGTCAGGAAAGGTAGGGAACCAAATAATAGGATCAGGATGAGAAAAAGAGATTTCTTGCAAGCTCATTAAATGAAATGAAGATCTAATATAATTATATTTGTTAGTCATCCCATTAAAAAAAAAGTTTGTTTTATGCGGAAAATTAAAAAATCTGAATCTACTTTAATCTATGAATCTATGTCTGTATTAAATTGAAGTAAAAGTTATCCTACAAATAACTATGCGTGATCCTATTATCGCCTTGCCTGCTTGTAACTAAAGTTTTTAAGAGTTTAGGATAAATGGAAATTTCATAAAATTCATATAAAATTTAATTTATTATTAAAATTTTCCTCTTAAATGAACGCATAACAATAAGCCTGATCAATAACGGAAAAGACCCCCACAATTACTCTTTTGATAAATCAACAAGCACACAGCAAATATTAATTTATTTTAATGCATTCATTTAATTTGCATTTTTCACACATCGATATTTTTCCCCCTAATTGCCGCAGGTTTCAATGCCAGAGAAAAAAAGTGAAACGATTAATATCTGACCCCGGCAACAAATTCTGACAAATTCTTACAATTAGGATACTCAGCCGAGGGGAAGGCTCCTTTCGCCAACCCCTTTTACACTATGCTGCAAGCTTTGCAAATATTTGCGCGCAATTTTTCATATTAAACGACAGGCGCAGGAAATAAAAATGCAGGCGGGGTTTACAAAAACTTGCGCCAACTGTGATCAATCTTCGTGGCTGGCAGAGATGGGGATGGGCACAAGAATGGGCAGGAGGCAGTGGGACAAGGCAGTTGCAGCACATTTCGGTGGTCCCCGGGCGCTACTCAGTCTGCCATGTCCTGTGTCAGGAGAAGAAGGAAATGAAGGGAAACGGCTAGAGGAGGACTGGGAAAAGTGGCAGCAGCCAACGAGCAACAGGAAAGAACAGGAAAAGCATCCCTCGACCATTGGCCCCAAACCGGGAAATTGCAACATATTTGCAATTGTCGTTAGGACACTCAAAAAGCTGAAGGAGGGAAAATATCCTAAGTACACAGTGAAAATGAGTTTGAAATCATACAAGAAATTATTTCAGAAATTTTTTTTCGATTTCTGTTAAAATTGTAATAGAAATATTTACTTTTAAAACTACACATTTCGGGAATATAAAATATTATTCCACAGATATAAACTTCAATATCGAAACCTTCTTCAAATAACACTTTACCTTCACTTGTTATTTTCTCAGTGAAAAAGGAAGCTAAAGGGAAACAAGTGCCACGAAAGAACACTGTAGAAGGCGACAGGCGGGCAATTGCCCAAATGAATGAAGATGAAGTGAGCCGGGCTTGGCCAGCACTTGAACTGCCTGCCAGGACTCTGGGCCGAAGATTGATTGGCCTCCCGGTTGAAGTGGGGTCCGGGTCTCGGCAAAGGGTGAAAAAGTGTCACTTCGCGTTTGCCCTTCACTGTCCTCGAGGCACTTTTGCTCCTTCTCGCCCTGAAATTAGTTGGCCTGTCAAAAACTTAACGAGGCCAAGGGGGGAAGGGTGACCAACGATGAGGACGATGATGATGGCACAAGCCAAGTCCCCGAAGGGAAATTGCAATCAAAGTGCAACAATAGTTACGGGGATAAAAAGGGTTTCTTCCGGAAAGAGCAAATAGAGTGAAGCGGTGATTAAATAGTTGTAATAAGTCTTGAGATTATTCTTAAGGGTGTTTTTAATCTCCAGACTTATTACAAACTTTAATAGTTGTTCTTATTTTAGGAATAATGTAACCTTTACCAAACGAAAATTAAAACAAATAGCTTATGTACATATATAAGTCTATAGCTTAAATTCTTCTACAGTTTAACCCTTTGTGTTTTATAGATGATTTATAAATATTTGTATCACCCATAAACTCTCTCTCACTTTGTTTATTTGTTTGCCACACAATTTTTATTTGTATGTTATTCCAGGATGGTGAAACTATTGTTGCTGCATTGTTTAGCAATAAACACTTCTTTTTCCTTTCATCTCTTGGAGTCCTTGTCCTGCCCATTGACATAACCATTACCATTACCACCACTGCTGCCCTGCCATCCCGCCATGCCCTGCTCTTTTCCGACCTGCGACCTTGCCAAATGACTTTGGAATAGTTTCTCTCATTTCTTTATGGCCCAACCTTTTCTGTTTTTGCTTTTGTTGGGTTGGTTATTTTTTTGGTTTTTTTGTTTTCTTTCTTTCCCGTTGCCAACCTTTGGTCTTTGCAGTCATTTGTACAGCTCTTTGTTAGTGCGATTGTCCTGCGCGCTTTGTTGCTTATCTGCTTTTCAGGTGCGTTTTTGCTTTTGCTACTTTGTCATTTCTGTTCCACGTGTTGGCCGCTTATCTTCTGCTATTCCTCTCAACACTATTACTTTTCCTCTGGCTTGTTGCTTTGATGTTAGAATGTTGTTTCTATGTTTCCTCGGCTTTAGCATGGCTTATATGAAAGTCCAAAGAAATGCTTTTTAAAAAGACTTCTCAAGTTACTAAGCCTCTTGAATATTTACCTATTGCACAAATTTTAATTGCCTCCAGTTTTATAAAAATGAATTTAATTAATTTCTGCCTCACATCCATTTTATCTTCAGTTTCATTAGCATTTTTCACATTTTACAGTTTACATAAAAAATGCAGAATGGTGAAAATTAATTTGCATATTTGAAAAGGCGCTGCTACAACCATAAAAACGCTCGTTCATTATTAAATTTAATACAATTTTTTTTTAGGTAGCCAACTTTTAAATGTTTATAGAAAATTCATCATGACTGGCGTATGTTTATTTTCCAGGCAATCGCTGTGCTTTGTTTTCAATCTGGCCACCGTGAAGCCACGAACAGTGAAAGCCTGCAGCTTCGATAATATTCCACATACGCATTGTTGGTCATATTGCGCATACGCCCCATCTAACGGGCATTTGTGTTGGTGAATGTGGCAGTGCGTTTGTGTTTTCTTTACCGCAACAATGCACTGGCCTTTAGGCCATTTGTTAAGTCTATTCAACGCCAGCGTAACTCAACTCAGCTCCTTTTCCTCTGGGCTGATAGTTTTAGGATATTTGTTCATAACTGAAAATGTAGGTAGCATCTAGGTGAAGTAACCTCAAAAATTTCTAAAGTCGTGAAATCGGTTGAAAAAAATGTCATATTACCTTTTCCACAACTACTATTCATGTCATCTACTGTAAATATTAGAGTTATTTTCATGATAAGTCTATGATTTTTCCAAGAAAATAAAGAAAACAATATTTTGTGAAAGTCAAGCTAATATTTTCTGAAACTCTCCTTAAAAACAAAACTTGAAATAAAACGTTAGTGACTTGAAACATTTAAAAACAGTACCTCAGCCGCCCTTCTTTTTTCTAGCTCGACCAACTGTTGAGCTCAAGGGCTGACCTCTCACCCCTTCTGTTCTCGTTTAGACAATCCCATGTACCTTCTGCACTCCCCAAGCTTAAAGCCTTTGGCATAGTTTTTGGTCCCAAGGCGCCTGCAACTATTTATAGCCCCCACTCATCAGTACTACTAGCTCCCCGTCTCTCTCGCTCTCCCTCTTGCTGCGCTGCGCTGCCCACTTGCTGCTGCTGCTCTCGAAAGCATGCTACAGTTTTTGTAGCTCTTGTGCTTCATCGCCCCCCTGCTTTGGCCTGGCCACTCCTCACCAGCCACTTGTCAACTGTTGACGTTTCTTTGTTGTCTGCCTCTTGCTGCCGGCTGCTCTCGTCCCGTCTCTTTCTGGGCCCCAGCTGGCTGTTCATGTCGTTGATTTGCCATCTCTGTCTGCTGCTGCCTCACGGGGGCTGTCCATTTATCTGTTAAAGCGGAAGGCAAACAGCAAACAGCTAACGGTAAACGGAGAACCAAGAGCAGAAGAAGAAGAGAGTAGAATATCAGGAAGCAAGCAGCCTTGTAGGTTGCTCTAGCTCTGACTCACATTATTTTTTCTTTTTACACAGGGAGAAATAATTTGGAAATTGAGTAATTAAATTGGAACTTTTTTGAAATATTATTATTTGCATATATGGTATAATCTATAGTTTTTGAATTTTTATTTTAATTGTCTAAAAAATCAAAACTATTTTATGTTAGAAAATTCAAAGAGATAATGTTAAGGACACTTATTGGGTTAAAAATGTTGTCAGCTAGACCCTGTTGTAAATTTTAGTGCTAAGGAGTTTCTTGTGAGCTTATCAAAGTTTATAAAAAATTATTTGCCATAAAGAATTTGTTGAAAAATATACATCACTTTAATAATAATAACTTATGCCTAAATTAAGTATATTTTATATGTAGGAACAAGATAGTTATCCTTATAATTAATTTTACATTTCTTAATATATTTTTATGGTTATTATTATTATTATTATTATTATTATTATTAAATTAGTCCTTATATTACATTTTTTTTCTCTGCGTGGATAAGGGACACGGGTGTGTCCTCCATGCATGGCAATCCAATTATCATACGGCCCCTAGGTGCTGCCATGGCGTCCCGGCGACTCTAATTGGAAACAAACAGCTTGGCCCTGTCTGTGTAGCCACCCTGCACTGGCCACCGCCACAATACACCGCTCCCTTCAATCCCACCCAGAAGAGTCCAAGTCAAAAGCCAGGCCGGAAAGAAAAATGTTGAGAAAAAAAAAAACATAGAGCCAAAGAAACCGGGCAGAGGGAAACGGAGAAGAAGAAAAAACTCAACGAGGGGATGGAAAAAGAAAAACAAATTTAGTAGATTTACATTTCCCCAACTTCCCCGCCATATTCCCTAAAGAATTTCCAATGCAAAACATTCCGAGAAGAGAACAGAGGAAGAGCTTCCTCGGCTTGGGTCGAGCCTTCGTTTATTTAAAATTCATTCATTCGCAGTTTTTATGCCACCAAATTGTTGGCCAAGTTTGGGGGCAACGCCAACGTCGAAAAAATAGCGTAAAAATAACGAAACACATTTCCCGTCAACGATGAAATCGAAAATATTGAATTGGAAAGCTAAACTCGCTGTCCCTTTTTACACTTTTGGCCTGCAGGACGAAAAACAGTTTATACATTTTTAGGGTCTCCATTTTTTTCGTCCTGTTCCTGTTTCTGTTTCAGTTTCAGTTTGAGCCACAACATAAAGTTGATCGACCAAAAATCGAGGAAAACGGGGACAAAGAGGAAAGCGATGAAAAGTTTCCATTGAAAATGTTATACAGGGGGAGGAGGGGGAGCGAGGAATTGGATAGGGACAGGGATCCAATGAAGCAAAGCGTTTGCCTTGCAGCTTTAGTCGCGGTTTTGTTTACGCGAAAAGTGTTTCACAAATTGGATTGATCCTGAAAGTGAAAGCGAAAAGCGAAAACAAAAGCAACTTTTCCGTGTTAAGTGAAAAGTTTGTAAAACCACAAAAATGTACTTAGAAGTGATTAAGGTACATTATTTGAGTTGTTGCATAAATAACAAGAGTTTATAGGAGATAAAAGCCCCATTAAGATTAAATTTGTTTAAATTTTCACTTTTAATCCTTAAAGAACTATACTCTAACTGTTTGTTAAAATGTATTATTTATAGCTAACTAATTTAGTAATTGTTGTGTTTAAACAATATATTTAGCATAAAACCCATAATTTTCACAGATATTTCCATGATTTTCAATGCCTCAAGTACACCGCCTTTTCCTGTTTATTTTCCCTTCGCCTAATTACTTAATTGTGTTTGTGTTTTCTAGTCAGAGTATATGAGTATATATGTTTTCTAGTCAGACTTTCTCCTCAAGAAGCTGCAAATTGAGCAGCAATTTATGGAAATTATTATTACAGATGCCTTTAGTTATTGTTCTTGAGTAAATCGCCCAAATAAATGCATTTCACTTAACACATTTTCACACAGCTAGCAGCCAGCAGTTACTTTCTGAGCCCTCAAAGCTCTGCGAACTCAAGGAAATAATTCAAGCGAAAAAGTGTTATGAATTCACTTCCCGCAGAGGCCTCTATTTGCCAACAAAAAAGAAACCTAAAACTATAAAAAGCAGGGCCCAAAAAATATGCAAACGAAAACTTGGGCGCACAACAGGGCACAAAACAAAACAAAGCGAACAAAAAAAACGAGTAAAAACAAAACATGAGAAAAACACAAAAGCGAAAACAAATACCTAATACCAAACGGAGGGGTACAAGTGAGAGAAGGAGCTCAATGCCACGCCCCCTGGGGGGCGGTAGGCGGTATTGCGTTTTAAAAGCAACCGCTTTTAATGCAATTTGTAAGTGTCGTGCGAGTTGGGCGCGTTTTTAACGCGTTTCGGGCGCGACTTTGCTGGGCATAAATTTGCAAAGTAAAAGAAGGGGTGATTTTTGTGGGGTGGGAAAACGTATGGAATATTAGATGGGAACGGGATATGGGCAGGGCCTGCAATTCCTAATTGTCGCCTGTCCCCTCGCCCTCTCTGTCTCTCCTGATCCCTCGGTTTCTCTCTTTGCATTTTCGAAATGCACTTGGAAAAGAAGTAGACCTACCATACAATATAAATTGGAACTATATGTTTTTTTAGTTGTTATAAATATTATTATTTTTTAAGTTTTCTGGCATTCAACAAGGTTTTTACGAGACTTTCAGCTAGAATATGTTGGGAATTATAGTGGAAAATAAGCTTTTAATAAGTTGAAGCTACTGACAATACCTTAAGTGCTTTTGGACTTTATTCTGCTTAAAATTAGATTTAAAATTACTCATTATATTTAAATTGTAAGAATTCTCCAAGTTCTCTCCTAAACGTAGGCCAATTTTTGACAGTGTAGTGTGCCCTGCCAGGATTGTATGGATTTTGGACAGCTATTCTTGTTAGGTGGGCGAAAAAGAAGGCGTGCCTACTGGACACTGGACTCTGTTGCTATAAATGCTGTTCGAAAACGGATAGCAAATGCCGTCCGCATTTTTGTTGCCACCTTTGTTGTTGTTGTTGTTGTGCTGGTCTTGTTGGGCAACACGTGCAATTTTCTGGCTGGTTATATGCACTTGGCCAAGTGTTGGCAACGTGTTTCGGCCAGTTTTGTGCATCTACATCTGCATCTCTATCGAGTGCATTGGTCTGCCCCTGCGTCTCGTTTTGCGTTTTATTCCAATTACCAATCAGAATTGGATTTACGCTTTAAAGTCCGGCACCGAGTTGGTTTGTCCTGTCTGAAAATTCACACAAATTGCTAGTCATTTCGGGCAAAATATATGGAAAGTTTGGTTGGAACTTTCAAAAAGGGTTGGTTTTATTTGGTAACTGAAAACCAAAGGGGTTAATCCGTATTTAAATTGGTTTGTTAGAAGAGAGCTTTAAGTAGAAATGCACTGTATTTAAGCAGATTATTTTTAGTTACCTTTAAACAAAAACAATAATTACCTCTCTTTGATTTGTCTGAGTAGCAACTGCATTGTAGTTAGGAGAAATACCCAATCTACTGCAGAAATGAGCTCATAGAAACAGCTCACAAGACACGTGCTTTCCACAGGTTTTATGATGCCATTCGAAAGCTCTCCTACTCGCACGCACTTGACCCCCCCCCCATGCCTAATGACCCATCCCAGGCCACTGCAACTAGGTAACCACATCATAAACTGGTCCATCCCTCTCTCAACATACCCCAAATCGCCACCACTGTGTTTGCACTGGTGCATGAGTGTGTCTTTAAAAGACCGCAAAGCCACAATTCACACTCTTGGCCAACTTTCACATTTCCCGTGCCTTTCCCGCGCTACTTTCCGTTCTGTCGTGCGAATAACTTCCCAGACTTTCCAGCTCCAGCTCCACTTACTGAGCCATTGAAGTGCAATTAGCTGTCTGCTAATTACATAGTCCAGCCGGATGCGAGGGCTCTGACCAAGACACGACACCAGGCCAAGCCCAAGTTCCCAGCACCCATCTCCCAGTTCGACGGCTCCCCGGCTCCTGTGGCTCCTGTATTCTGTCAGACTCGTATATTTTGCACTTCGCATGGCGCACTCATAATGAAATTATGAAGCCAACGTGCACCAATTTCATATTGTGGCTGGCACTCTTCCCCGAGCTTTTCCACTTTTCCGACGCGCCTGCCGCTGCTGCTGCTGCTGCTGCTGAACTTTCCTAATTGAGTTTCATGCGGCCAGGACGGGACAGGATAGTAAACCATGCCGGGGACTGCAGTCGCGTTTAATTGCATTGGCAAGGAGCGCGGTCCTCAAAAGCCAGCGCCAGAAGCTGAGCAACCGCCGCCAGGTTGACAATGAACATGGCCAAGAGGGGAGCCAGCAGATGGGGGGTTGTGTGTATAATGGGAAAAGAAGGACGTCGCGACAAGTGTTGCCTACTTTAGCGCGTCTCGCTCGGCGGACAGTCAATGAGGGCATAAACAACCCAGAACAAAGCCAGTAAGATGGGGAAACGCCATCTCAGTCGTAACTCAGCTAGGCTCCACACTGGGGGAAAATAGAGGGAAGCGGAAATCAGAATGTATTTATTTATTATAAGTAAATGTTGCCTTGATCACGAAATTAAATGGGAAGATAAAATATTATTTAACTTATTTATGGTGTTTGTTTTATTAGATTGTGTTTATAAATACAATGTTTATTTGATTAGATATAATAGTTAATACTAAACACTTTTAAAAGGCTTATAAATCACTAAGAAAAAGAAACTTTAACTTTAAGAAACCCACCTAAAATGCCTTCCCCCCACTAACATTTCTTGCACTCGCCTCTCAATATCCTTGATCTTAGATTGTTATTTTCTCACTGGAAGCCCAGAGTTCGCTCGTAAGTAAAAACTCCGGGAAACCCGCTGAAATTTACGGCCAGCCAGAAGAACAGTTAGTTGGCCATTTTTGGCTGCTGGCCGTGCTCTCGAGGAGCTCGAGGCGGAGTTGGCGAAAAGCTTTTAAACATTTCAACATTTCTCACTGCCGCTTAATGACTGCCGGGCAGGACATTAAACGCTTGTTGGCCGCATTAGGATTTCCGTAATGCAGTTGGCAAAGGCGAGGAGCACTTTGCCACCATTCACTGACTGCACTCCTTATCCCACTACCCAGCTAGCCCGCCTAGTCCCGCCTCCATTTCACATCAAGTTGGATGGATGCAAGTTGCAGCTGCGAATCCGCTCTGAAGAGCTTTTCATTCGCAAGTGTTGCCCGAAAGTATGCAACGAGTTGTGCCAACAATGAAATTTGACTGGCGAAACTCCCAAGGACGATGCCATCACCACCACCACCACCCACGCAGAGTGGGGGGCGGCATGGAGAAATGCTAAGAGCCTTGGCCACAGCATCCGATTGAGGAGCACAGCGATAATGGAGACATCTGCTCAACAATTTTAAGCGCATCCTGAGCGGAGCCGGGGGTTTATTTAATGAGAAGCTTTAGCAAAACGATGAGAAAATTGAGACAACACCGGGTAGGTGGTTGCAGGTAATGCAAATGCTAAGTTCAGGTTTGCTGGGAAAAATGGAATTTTTGATGTTATCTGCAGTGCTGCAGTTTTGGTTGACAAGATTTAAGTTATAGAAACCAAATTATTAATGATGTTTCACAAGGTGAATTCTTAAAGTATTTAAAGATAAGCTTAGGAAGGATTTAAGTTGGACAATGATTAAAAAAGACGTGTAAAAACAACGAGTAAAGTCAGCAAGTAAAGACTACGTTTGAAGACGACGGCTAAAAAGAACGAGTAAAGACAACACGTTAAGAATGACTCCTAAAGGACTCTTCATACTACGAGTGAAGCCGAGAAAATGAACAAGATAGAGAATGCAAACAGCGAAATATAATTCCTCTAACCTCTGACTTTTGAAATACATTTCATATCTTAAAGCTAACATAAAGGCATACTTAATCATTCCATAAATATAACAATTCAACACGTTTTACTGTTACCAACACCCACTCGAAATTCACATTTAAACCTGAGCGCATTGCCAATATTCATATGGCAAATTGGTGTTTATCGAATGTAAAATGTCAGTGATAAAGGCAAATGGCGCGGGGTAGTCGGAAGTTAACTTAATTGGCTGTCATTAGTTAACATTACTGAAGTGCAGCTTTATAGACGTGCCTTATCTGTGGGGTGTGCCCCCTCTTTTACTATCCCTCTCGGTATTATCCTGTACAGTTGTACTCTAATTAGACCACACACAAAGTGGGTAAGTCACACACACACAGCACCACACACACCCTCATCGTGCATTACAAATTGAGTGGCCACCTTTAATTCCGTTTCCATATTTCGCCATTTTGCTCTTGCACATGCTCCCTCCAATTTTTCCCACTCCTGCTCCACCTGCTCCTCCACGTCGCCATCGCACAGTGGTCGGGCCCATAGGCCAAAAATAAAAAAATTGATTTTGAGCTATTCAAGCGAAACATGGTTTTTCTATCAGCTGATTGTCCAAAGTTTACCATGCAATACGGTCTACTTGGAATTTCTAACGGGACTTTCTGAAAATAGATTGACAAAAGCGTTTTTGTATTCATGCACTTTTAATTTGTCAGCAGTGGAGTGCACAGACCAAATTTAAAAATGTAAACTATAATATAAAACGCTGTTGAACCAAAAAAAATTGGACTGGATATGGTAGATAAAGGTATATACTTTATTTGTACAGAAAAATATATATATAATTTGTGTTGTGTTTCGTGTAAATCTTTGTTAAAAAAGTGCGTCTTTTTAGTTCGTAAATGTTGGGTTTACGTAAAGTTTTAAGTAGTTTCCCCCCGTTGCCCCCAAATGAAATTTATGTGCCGTCATTAACTGATATTTAAAGATTATAAAAATGTTTACTTTAGCTGCGGCTACCTGCGGCTGCAAATTTGCCATTACAAAACAAATTACCCTAATTTTTTAGCCAATAATCCGGGTTGTAATAGAAAATCGGGAAAAAATTTTAAAAATAAAAACGTCACCTGAGTACCTCGGAGCACTTATCCTTTAGTGAATACAATACATTTTTTTGATATCTGATGTTTTTGTGGACAGCTAGGATAGGATGTACACCGAAAATAAACTTTTTTTGTGGGGACTCAGGAGATTCGCTATTACTCGTAAGCATGTAAATATTTTTTAATACAAAAATTAAAAAAAAATTGCTCAAATGTTGTGTTATTATATGGTATTTAACTCATTAAGCTAATTTTAGCCGTTTCGCCACAACATTTTTTTGAAAAGTAGTGAGTTTTGCATCCAATTAACCTTACCCCCCTTAAGCTGTGTAAGTTTGTTGCTGGACAAAATAAACACACAATATATAAGTGCATAATTTTTTTTTTACTTTTGGGCACTTATATTTCACCAACGTTCTCATTAAGAGATCAAAAACTAAAAAATTAAAGTTAGGTCTTGGAAAAAAATAGTTTTATAAAAATGTTGTATGGGAGCTATAAGATATAGAGATCCGATTTTAACCAAATTTGGTAGGAATGCATGAACCTGTACCAAACATATAATCTGTGAAATTGGTTAAGATATCTTGAAAAACAAAAAAGTTTTTCATATTAAGTATGGATTTTTAACAGATTGTTCCTATGGCAGCTATATGATATAGTCGAGCAATATGGCCAATTTTTTGTGGATATACTTAAAACATTTTTCTAGATTTTTGGTGAAAGTTTCATAGCGATAGCACATCTAGAAGTATTTATGGCCGCGGCTCCATACAAGCTCGACCACTGTGCATCGTCAGCGTCATCGTCCTGGTGCTCGTTCTCCTTTGCATTGCAACTGCCAAGTGGCTGGCACTTCACCACTAACGAATTAAAAGAAAAGAGGAACCACCGGGCGAGAATTAGAGCGGGAGTTGTGCGAATGCTAAGCACACACAGAGCACGCAAAAATATTAACAAACAAGGTGAAAAATAATTGTAATTGGATAACGAAAATGTGAATACCCTAATACAGGGTTTGTTTGGTATTTAAGAAAATGTGTGTTGAAGTGTGATTAGATCTCTATTAAAAGGATACTCGTTACTACAAATCCTTTATAAATAAAGAATATACATATATAATACATGATAACTAGATAAGATACTTTATTTTATAAAATATTATTAAAAGTTAAAAAATGTAAAACATCAGTTTCCTTTAGGCAATAATTTGAATCATTTCATATTTATTTAACTAAAAAAAATAGTAGAAATATATTAATCACTTCTCTTACTTATTTTACAAACACTTCTTCATTCTCAAACCCATTATAACTTCGAGTTAGGGTATAAAGACACCAAAATGCTCAACTGTTATTATTTTAACCTCGCTTCATACATACACATATACATACATATTACAAAAATGTTGTTATTGTTGCTATTTGTTTGTGTTCTTTCTCATTCTTTTTTTGTTGTTTATATTATTATTATTTTACGCGCATGCATAAATTCCAGCGAGAAGCGAAGCGAGTGCAGTAAAGAAGGAACAAATGCTGTTTGTTTGCCTTATTATTGCAGAGAAATTTCCACGGGCGCAGAACAAAGGGGGGCTGGCAATGGGTGGTACGAGGGGCTGCTGGGAGTTGTAGGTGTATGTTATTGCAACAGTAAACACACAAAGCAAACAATAACAAAGACATAAAAGTTGAAATTAAAGTAAAACTGCGGAGGTAAAAAGCGTTTCTGCTTGTTAGTCCGACAAACCGGAAGTGACTGCTCGTGTGCACAGAGCCAGCTTTTGCTTTGCGCTTATAGCACCTTACCGGGGCCAAGAAGAGGAGCAAAGCATTTATCCAACCATCAAAACCACTAATCATAATTATTTACTCCACACATCATGTAATATTTGGTAAATATTTTCTGATTTATGGTGGATAAATATTTCACAATTTTAAATTGAATTTGCAAAACTCTGATAACCAGCCTGTAAACACACTCGAAAGGCAGACAACATAATTGCCAGTCGTCCAGTCGGGAGGTAATTGAGTGGCCTCCAGAAGCAGAGTGTGGCAAAGGGTGGAGTGCGTTTCGAATGCGTCGAGGGCTTCCTGGTGGGCCCATTAAAAGGGCCGTTAGTTTTCAATTTTCCCCGGACGGGAATTTGATGCGCTCATTAGCAACGAGTGACCCTTAGCCAGTCGCCTCCACGCCAGCAGCCAGGACACGAGAGCCATGTCTGAACCCATACAAATGAAAGGATGCGATATGGCTCTTGATTCAAACGAGAACTGTTTGGTATTTTCAAACAATAGAGTTACCTCTGCTTGGAGTTATACATTTTGGAATATTGTTTACGCAGTTGAACCCGTAAACGATACTAATTGATTCCACAAATTGATTTGTGTAAACAGAAATGTATTTTGAATATTCGCTTAATATTTGTGCATACACATTCGTACATTATTCATTGTTTATTGCCAATTGAAACCCAAAATGTGGTCAACCAAAATTTAATTATATGTTAATCAAATTAGAAGTGTGTTGCGCTCAAGTTACCCGACAGATTGCAACAATTTTCGGTTTACACATATCTTAAAAATAAAATCAAAACGCATAAGTATGGACGAAATTAAAGCTACCGGCTTTCTCTCTACTATAAACTCTCCACTCATAAACACACACACACACACACACTCCGGCGGAGCGCACTAAACAAACGGAAATAAAAACCGAAAAATAATCAGGTTTACGGCTCCGGGCTCCTCCTGTTGCGGTTGGATGACTCCGTGCACGCCGGAGTGCCCTTCAGGCGTTTGTTGTGGTCCCAGCGCCGAAAAGTTTGGCACTAAACAGAAATTACCCATACGCCGCGTGGGCCGATGATTGAGATGGGCGCGGAAGAACGCGTCCCGTTGAGGTGTGTGTGTGTGTGTGTGTATGTGTATGCTTCGATGTTTTATAAGCACATAAATCTGCAACTTGTGGAGCATAAATAAGCTGTCCATTTTGGAGGCAAGAAGGCTAGGAGGAGCCGGAAGCTAACCGAGGCTACGGTTAGTCGGGGAAGCTAAATAAATTTCGCGGGGGGGTCGGCGGCCTGTTTGCCACTTTAAAATGCATTTGCAACTCATAAAGCATGTGTTTCTCCTGCACAGTCAGAAATAATAATCTGTATTTTGGTTTGAAATTGTCAGATAATTATTCAAAACTTTTTAGCTATATAAATGAAATATTAAATATATATAAAAGTATTTATTTATTGTAAAATAAATGAATTAACAAAATTGAATTTATTTTTAAATTATTTGCAGGCAGTCAACCCATCACAGAGAGATGCCACCCACCGAACTGAGGAGACTGGCTTTGGCCGCCGTTATTGCCACCTTTAGCCTGGCACTTGGCGGCGGAGGAGTCCTGGGCGAGAGCTCTTCCAGCTGCGGACCCAATTTCCCGGCAGCTTGCAGCTGCGGCAAGGAGATGTACGAAAGCGAGATGCAGTACGTGGTGAACTGCACAAATGCCGGTCTGCATAATACCAGCGTCCTGGAGTTTATGCCCGAGCAGGTGGAGGTCCTGATCTTCACTGGCAACCGGATCACCGAGCTGCCCTGGAATGTCTTCGGCAGCATCAATGACTACAAGCAGCTGCGCATTGTGGACATGAGCAGCAACCACATCAGGGAGATACGCGGCAAGAGCTATCACCATGTGCCGCGTGTGGAGCGCCTGATCCTGAATCACAACAATTTGAGCATTTCGCGGTATGACGACGAGGTCAATCACCATCATCCGCGCGTCTTCTCGAACTTTGTGAACCTCCAGAGCCTGCACCTCACCGACGCCTTCGAGGACAACAGCTCCCCCCAGCTGAGCGAGGATCTGCATGACATCTTCGTGAACAGCCAGCTGCTGAAGCTGCAGAAGCTCCATCTGGAACAGAACGAGATCACGCACTTCAAGGACCGCAACGTCTTCTGCGATCTGCCTTCGCTGCGCGACCTCCATCTGGGCGACAATGAGCTGCGTGACCTCAACTTCGAGGTCCGCTGCCTCAACAATTTGCGCTTCCTTGACCTGGAACGCAACAAGTTCGGCTTCGTGAAGCCCACCGACCTGCGGGTGCTCAACGAGCTGGAGGATCGCCCCAACCGCACGGCCAATCTGATCGTGGACTTTAACCTCAACCCCTTCGTTTGCGACTGCCGCATTGCCCCCTTTCGCACGTGGATTCCCCTCACCCGGGTGACTGTCCGCAACAAGGACAGCCTCATGTGCTTCCATTCGCCGGGTCGCGTGGACTCTTCGCCCGCCCACCTGCTCCAGCTGGACATGGGCCAGTGTGCGGACGCCATGGCTGCCGCCGCCACCATCCTGAATGCCGCCGAGGACGAGCAGCGTTACGGCGGAGCGGAGGCGTCGGCGCACTCTCAGGCACACCTCAATGGACACACGGCCACGCTGATCTTCCTGCTAATCGTCCTCAGCATGATCCTGCTGGGCCTGCTGGTGGCGCTCGTCTACGTTAGTCGCGACAAGTTGAAGTACATGATCACGCCGGTGTTCGACAATGTGGCCAAGAAGGTGCAGTACACATCGATCAAGGACGAGGACTGCCCGGAGGTGCATGTCTAGGGAGAGGGCTTCATACACAGGATCATCCAGACAGACAGGCGGAGAGGAGAGAGCATAAGGGCACGGTTTCCGATTAAAATTATATTTATACAAAGTACTTAAGACTCTAATCCGACCAAGGATCCATATAATCCTTTCTTAATTTAATCTTAAAAGGCTTCAACTTAATTTTAGATATGTAGCTGGAACTTAGAAGCGTTTATTTGCCTTTTAATCCTTAAATGAATCGGAAGCCGAGCCTTTAAGCCTTTAAGGATTCGTTTTTGCCATTCGCGTTACGCAAAACGTGTGCCATTGACAGCGGAAGGAAAGGTGGAAGTGGAAGAGGGAATAGAAGGGGAAAGTGGAAACAATTGGATCACATACAATACTAAAGTCCCAACCCGAATCAGGACTCCAGCCTCCTTGTTTCGTAGTACTTAAGCCAATTGTTGCATTTAATTGCTGAGATCGAATGCGACCACACACACACACAGACAACACACAATTTTGTTAGTTTTAGCGGTTTTCTAACCTAACCTTAAGTCAGTTATGCGTTCTATGATTTCCACACAAAGGAATCATAATCATACGAGGAGGAAAGGCAAAAGGCCTTCAGCAAACACACACACTCACACATATATAGTGACATATATATACATATATATAGAAACAGACACATATATATAAATGCATATATCGTAACAAACACTTTAGTGTTATCTGTGATTTAAGTTTAGTAGCTTTACTTTGTTGAAACTCTGCAGAAACGAACATTTCAAATTGATCAAAAACGGAAATGAACAAATGAAACAAAAGAAAACTTCAACTTTGACTCTTTTTATATAGCCTATAAAACAGATAATTCAACACTTAATGGATATGTAATGTAAAATGTTTCCATGCTTAATATGTTATTAATCAATTAATTTGTCAATTATAACTAGCTATACGATGATTTCCCCTTTGATTTTACCACCATTAACAAGCATTTTTTATAAATAAACTTTTGAGAAATGAACGTGGGTTGTTTTGATTTTACTAACGGTTTTCAGGTTTTAATTCAAATTTGAATTTCGATATCGCAGGGTTATCGCTATTAGCTATATATATCGATATGTCGATAGTTTATAGCTGGCTATTTAGCTATATAGCTAAATTTAGCTTTTTGTGTTTTAGTGTGCCCAGAAGCCGCGAAACCGGATGTGTTTGACATTTTTTATGGAGAAACCCGAGGCGCTAGGACGTTCTGAGCGAAAAAATAATTCGACCACACCAAGTTAGAACAAGAAAAATAAAATAAATAAAAACGCAATAGAAAAACGCAAATGCAGTACAATTAAAGGCGAGCGGCGCTCCAAGATAAACAAAAGCAATTAACCGTGTTCAGCGTACCTAGTATAAGCCACGACAGTGGGTGTAGCCGCTGTGAAAGTGGACCTTTGTTTTTGGTTTTGATAGCTTTTGTTTGTGGGATTTGGATGCGGAGCCCCAAGTGATTTTCCATAACAAGCCTCGACGGGAAAACCCAATCGGCAGTGCGAAAATGTCTCTGGCGGCGTGGCTGGTCCTCTGCGCTATTCTGCAGACAGGTAAGTTGGTGAAATCGATAAAGCTCGGAGTCCCCAAAGTCACGTCTAACGATTTCCCACTGCAGTTACCTGTTACTCGGTCCTCATCACGGCGCCCGACCACGCGCTCCTCGGGTCCTCCGCCAATGTGTCCGCCCAGCTCTTGGACAAGGGCGAACCCGCCGCCAAGGGCTCCTACAGGTTCACCTGGACCGACAGCGCTGGCCATCGACAGGTAACGTCACAGAATGTGCACAGACAAGAGATAAAAGCTTCGAGTCGAGTGACGTGACTAATTGCGAGCAAAAAATGCAACTGCAAGCGACGGTACACGCCCCTTAATGGCTTATTAAAAACTGGTCAGATGCATTTGGTAGATGTAGTTCATCTACCTAAAGGAGGCGCATTTCAAGTCGGTCGACTTACCTAAAAGTTATGTTTAAGTATTTAGAAATTTTGGAATTCCTATTTAAAACTTTGCAAAATGAAGATTGAAGTAATTTCTTTGAATATCCGTCCAGAGAAGATGCTTCCTGGAATTCCAGACCAAGATATCACTTTCATATCGGGGCAAAGCTTTCACAACGCAAGACTTTTAATGCCTCAAAAGCCGGGGCGATAAGGCGGATTGGATCTAGTTTAAAACCACAAGCATGAGACCCAGTTCAACGACATTGATACTTACTTTTCTTTAGAGAACCTATGAGTAACCCTGATGTTTGCAAAAACAGCAAGCAAGAGTTAAATGTGCAAGTCACCGATTAACCGATGCGCACTTCCACTTTCCCGTTCTAATCTTAGCCATGTGGCTTCAATTGATATGGCGGCACTGGATTTGTATGCTAATTTTACACAATTACCATTCAGCGACAGTTTTTTCCAATCGTTCCTGACACTGGCTTTAACTAGCTCCTATTGTGCTCATATTTGCATGTAAAAAAAATCCCCAACAACGACACTTATCAAATGCAATTGTATCTACCCGCAGGTGATGGAAACAAGTATCGCCAGCAGCAATTGGAGTTTGACTTTCGCCCAGCAAGAGCCGACCACTCATGTCATCAAGGTCGAAGTCGAGAAGTACTATTCGATTCTTTGGCTTACAGAGGCCAAGGGCGAGAAGAAAATTAAGTTGGATAGCACGCTGGGCGGCAGGCTGGAGCTAATTCAGAAGAATGTGACGAGGCCGCACGACTTTGTGTCCACGCAGGAGGCAGTGAATCACAGCATAGCGCTGTCCGCCTCCGATCTGGAGTTTCTGCGCGCGAAGGGCTATCACATCCAGACGTATTGGTTCCAAAATTGCACATATCTTGGCATGTCCGGTGACCTGGATTATATAGCAACATATCCGCAAGCTGAGCAATCCTATGACGTGGAGGCCCTAGTTGTGGCTTCGCTGGAGTTGCCTCCAGAGCCGACGCCCTCGACCACGACTACGACCACTACTACGACCACAACTACAACCACGACTACAACTACGACCACAACAACTACAACGCCTAAACCGACTACTACGACTATTCCGACTACTACGACTACTTCGACCACCACCAGCACCACTCCGAAGCCAGCGCCACGTTCTAAACGTGACTTAATCCAGGCCATGCACACTAATGCCGCTATCCTTGGCCTGAATCTGACTAATGCGCTAAAGCAGCAAAAAGGGTCGGCTGGAAATGTGTCTGTGGCTCTGGTCAATCCGCTGGGAGTGCGCCGGCTGTCCAAGCTCAATGTGCTGCCCGGCACCGAGCCTCCTTTTGACTGCGTGAGTAAGAAGTTCATTGCGCAGGATCCCAAGCAGATTTACGGCTATTTCCAACACCGAATTGTGACCAGGGGTGAGTGATGCTTTTTAACAATTGAATCATCTGATTTTTGCTAATATTCCATTTTGTTTTGTGGCCAGATCCCATCTCCGCCGTGGACACGAAGGGCAAAAACTGGCTCCAACACTGGGAAATGCTTAGCCTGGAAGTCAACTGCAAGGGATCGCCACCGTTTGAGTTTTGCTCAAAAGTCTTTACGGGTAAGTGGTGGTTCTTAAGGCAGAGACTGAAATCCCTAATATGTATTCCCAACAGCTCCGTACAATTCGACCGGAAATGAGACGTGCGAGATGTACGATCCGATGGTCAATTGCTCATACGAGTACATGCGATACTTCAGCGAAAGCAAGACCATACTCTTCTTTATAAGGAACGAGGTGTCGCAGACCCTCAATCAGGTCACCATTAACATGTACGAAGGTGGGTAGACTTCGTGAATCCGCGCTCTCTAGCTGCCCATTTACTGTTTTATTATTGTTTTACCAACAGCCCAGCGGCAGTCTCAGCTTTCTGTCGTTGTTGTGCCAGTTACGTGCACTTTGGTGGCCGTAATCCTGGTGGTCTTCGGTGTGGCCTATTACATACAGCGGGGAAATCGGTAAGAAGAGAGCTGAATAAAATGATTTATGATATTATATACAAATTTTATTCCACAGATTTACGGTTGAAGTGGCCGACTTCAACTTCGGGGATACACAGTCCGTGGACATGGAGTACAAGACATTCCCTCAGCGCCTGTTCGACAGCATCCGCGAAGCGTGGTCGTGGCCCGGACAACGCCGCCACTCGCAGTCCAGTGCCGATCTCATGGCGGATGATCCGCCCAGTCCGGGCTTTGCCGGCAACGTGGGCGATGTCGATAGCAATCTGCGCTATAACACTTTCAACTAGGGCCTTCAGTGGGTTCAGGTTCCGTTGAAATATTGTTACCTTAACCTAAATTAACCAATTTAAATTTAATTTAATTTCGACGCCTAAGTTGTATGGCTCTGCTCTCTGCGATATATATTTCTTTGTAGGACTCGAAAGGGGGAGCAGGCGTGATAATTTTGTTATTATTTGTATGTATGTTTGGCGCACTGACTTGTGTGCTTAGTCATTTTCTTTTTGTATATTCATATGTATGTACCCGATACAGAATCTTCTTTATGTTTACACATCACCATTTTCATCCTACATCCCTATACCCCCCCATCAACGCACACACTTGCTCATCAATGGCCAAATGTCGAGTAGCAAGCTACCATTTAAATCGCAATATCAGCGAATTCGGGAACGCAACTGCGGATATATTGTTAAAGACTGTCTTTGTTCAGAAAGCAAAAGGAGTAGAATTAACACTCCACTTATGTTCGTGGCGAGTTTAATGCTAGCATAAGTCAATTTGATTGTTTTCACTTAACCGTCGTGATCCAAATTCTAAGACAAAGACACGCATCTCACACTAACAACACACACTCACACGCGAACACACAAATATTCATTGTGATAGATAATAGAAACAACAGTATGTATGTTTAACTAAAACAAAAAGTTTAAAGAAAACTATATAATTATAAAGATAAAACAAGTGGCATTTTTAATGAACTTTCTAGAATTTAAGACCGTAAAACAGGGACCGTATTCATTAGAAGTTTGATTTAAGATTTGATTACGAATTGATAGATTATCCTACATGGATTCTCTGGTTATTATTTTTGTTCCAAGTGGTCGATTTAACCCTTATGGATTAAGCTACTCCTACCAAAATTCATATTATCCGTCGTAGTCTCTCTCAGAGTACTGAGTGTATCTTGGCTCTTACGAAGCCTGCAAGAAAAGACAGATTCTGGGATTTAAGAAAACATAACATAAACCCCAGCAAACCATGACAAAAAAATCTCCCCTTAATTAATTTAATTTAAAGCCAGTAACAGAAGAGACTTCAGCTTATAAAAACCCCATTACCCAAGTAAAAAACCAAGAAATATTTCAAAATGCTGACCGCCTGCCCGGATGAGCTGCCCAATCCGCACAAGAACTGCCTGAACGAGATGCTGCAGGCGCTGATCTGTAACGACAACGATGTGAAGCGACTGAACACGGAGTTGCGCAACATGAAAGTGGAGCTGCAGGCTGAGATAGACAGAATTAACAAGGCGAATATTAAGTGTGGAAAGGAGTACAAGGGAAGGGGACCCGTAGTTTGTGAGAGCATTGAGGACATGACCCAGTTTGCACAGCGGATCAACAGCCTGGATGAGGTGAAGACCCACTTCAACCGACGCAGCGAGGAGATGCGGAAGCGGCGCGACAATATAATTGTCTACGCTCGCCAGTGTCTAAATGCCTACAACGAGGAGAAGTGCAAGTTCAAGTCCTTTCACGAGAATACAGTGGACTACATAAAGCGAACGGCAACCCTATCCGAGGACGCGGAAGTGATCCGAGGTTGCGAGAAGGATGTGTGTGAGCTGCACAAACGCTTTGTCCGGGAGGTGGCCAACCTGAAGAACTGCGAGGCAGAGTTGTTGCCCTTCTTCAAGCTACTGAAGGAGTCCGATCCAAAGGTCCAGTGTGAGTGCTGCTGCCTCAAGGAGTACGACTGGATGCCGCAGGGCAAGAACCTGGAGGCAGTCGATAGGCTGGCCGGCGAGATCAAGGAGCAGATGGGCGAAGTGCTTACTCGAGCCTTCGCTCAGCTTCATCTTCATTCGCCACAGGATCCACGCGCCTTCATTGCCGGCTACTTGATGAACTTGGATCGCAACGAGCAGGAGATGAAGGCCAAGCTTGACATCTTCCAGGCGGATCCTGTTGTGGAGTCCCAGGAATTGTCCGACCCTATTTTCCGCTGTGATGATGCTTGTCTGGAAACCGATAAGTAGAGCATTTGATTTGAGTTCCAATTGAGTTTTATTTTTTGACTTGCAACTAAAAAACATGTGCCAAAATTGTGAGAAGTTAAATCTATAAAAAGCCACGCTTCAAGTCTTACTTTTCCTTTTTGAAAATAGAAATAGTCGTAGGTTTCATCACAAACGTTTAATTTTCTTCAATTACAAACGCAATACATTTTAGACAGAAGCCTTTAAATTCGCTTAAGAGTAGAGTAGTAAACTAGGTTATACTGTATCCTTGGGCTTTTGCTTCACAAAGGAAATCACATATAGAGCTGCTTTGAATCGTATGTAATTCGGGTTTCATAGACAAGCAGTTCAACTCGAATCAAAATACATGGATGTGTAAATGGTGTTTAAGATCGTATCTATTTCTTGCGACGATTGCCGCGCCGAGAACTGGGTTCCGGCTCCTTTTCTCCAATCCCAGTAATGGAGGCGCCAGCCAGCTCCGAGTTGGCCAATTTCTGCTGATTGTCCAAAAAGAACATGACATCGCGCAGCTGCTCCTTGAGATCGGTCACCTCGGCATCGTGGGTATGCTTGAACTCATTATACTGCTGCTCCAGGACCTTGTACTTGCCGTGCCAGGAACTCTGGTTGGTCTGCAGGGCCTTGGACAGCTCACGCTCTTCGTTCAGTTGCTTCTGGACCTCCTTGAGCCTAAGTTATACAATAAATTTAAAGGCAATTGAGAAAATAATATACTCCCTTACTTGGCTGTGTGCTGAGCGAGTTTGCGCTCCAGATTCTGCTTCTCCTTTTGCATGGTTTGCTGGACCTGCTGGAGCTCAGAGACCTCGGTTTTGGCCTCCCTGGCGTTCGCCTTGAAGTTTTGCCACTCTTGTTCCAGCCGCTCCATTCGCTCCTCGTAGTACTTCCGCTGGGTGTCCAGCTGCGAGGTGAGCAGGTAAGTGAACTCCATCTGCATAGAATCGATCTTCTCCTCGCGCTCGTCCTTCTCCGTTTGCGAGGCCACCAGCTTGCCGTCGGACTTGTTCTGGAACAGACGATGTACAAAGTTGTCGCCGGCATAGTCCCACACGCTGGAGGTGCCCAGCTGCATGGCAAAGGTGTGGTTGGTGGCTCGGTAGTGGGCCGCAGCATGGCCGCCCTGGTACCGCCCGCAGCCCACATGTCCGCATATCAGGCAGATCCACAGCGAATCCGTTCCCTCGCATTCCATGCACACGGAATCCTCCACCAGCTCTGGGGTCTGCACATGGCGGCACACTGGGCAAGTGGAGTCGCCCCACTTCATCAGGCAGCTCGCGTGAAATGCATGGTTGCACAAAATGGTCAAAACTCCGTCAACACTCTCGTCCATGCGTTCCAGACAGACGGGGCAAGTGGGTAGCTCCGTGTGGCCCAGCGGCGGGGCTTCGTGCTCTCCACGCTCGACGGCGGACACCCAGACCGCGTGGCACAGCGAATCCGGCTCAAGGGAGTTGTAGGCAATCCCATTGTAGGACTTGTAGAACTCTAGAGCTGACTCATTTGAGCGAAATCTAGAAGCGGGTTAGGTTAATAATTAATTAGGTATAGTTGGAAATCCATGACTTACTCCAGCAGCACCATAAACTGGTTGGGACTTCCATCGCGGACTATCTGGACGTGCTTGATCTCGGCATGGCAGGGAGCTATGAAGTTCAGCAGATCGTGGCAGTTTAGAGTGGCGGGCACGGCCAGCAGGCAGAGCTGGTTGGATGGAGCCTCCTTGGTGGCCTTGCGTTCGCTAAAGAATGTAAGAAACACCTATTAGCACAAAGATCTTTATAAAATATTAGTAAACCTGCTTTTTCTTGTAAAGATGGATGAGGCCCTTGGTCACCTCGACGATGGGATTGCCGGAGAAGTAGCCGATCTCCTGGGGGAAATTTGAGGCAGTTTGCAGTCCCCCGGACTCGTCTCCGCTGCGGGGTGTTGTCTCCCGCGAACTGCCCGCAGTGGGGCTGTTAACATGCTGCACGGCCGCCGCCCAGTTCATCTTGCTGACCTGTGTCGCCTCCTGACCACCCAACTCCTTGTTCCAACGCTGGTTGGTATAGGTCTCGATGGTGATATCGCGGGCCTGGCGCAGTCCGCGATCGCGTTCCCGCTCCTTAAGCACGCGCGGGTTAGTGGGGTGTTCGACAGACACGGCTCCCTCGGAATCTGGCAGAGAAATTAGTGCGTCAGGTCAATTCCCTTCTTTGTTTGCGCAGTCAAAGCTCAGGGCTCACCTGCACTGGGCTCCAAATCCGTTTCTATCTTGATAACACACAACGAAATGTTTTCTAGCATTACACAGGCATATTTTAAATCAGTTTGTGTGCCAAAAAACGGGACTAATTAGGATTTAAATTGTAATTTTGCGTTTTTGTGTGGCGAAATAGGTTTGTTTTTTTCTGGAGTAAGAAATATCGATGACGACCAAACATTGTACAAATTATCGATAGCTTTGTGAATTATTGGCAATGTTTACCAACACTGAACTTAACGCACCGCAACAAAAATCCATCATCAGTTTTTCAATTTTAACTCTGATTCCCACTGGCTTTATATATTGACATAACGGAAAATGAACAGTTGATCTACAGTTTTTAATATATATATGTACATCCAGATGTCACGTTAACTCTTTCTGGGGAACAAAACCATAGTAACAAACTCTTTAATTTTTCAGTTCTTGGTTAAGATTCGTAAACCTTTTTATTTATTATTACTTAACGAATTAAATTCAAGGCAGTTGAAGGTTGTAAAGGGGCTTAAAGTCCGGGATCACCTCGTAGGTGCTTTTTTGAGAGTCGGTTAAGGGGGCATTTCCAGGGCGTTGAAGTAAGATGGCTTTCAATCCGGCAGAGCGAGCTGCTGCGGCTTCTAAAAAATTAAATACAACCACATGAACATTTAAATTCAAGAACTAATTAGCTTAATACATTCATACCTCCGGGAATATCCGTAAGAAATAGAATCTGCTCTGGAGCGACTTCCAAAGATTTTGCTATATTTTCGTAAGATTGTTGCTCCTGCTTGTGACCCACATGCGTATCGAAGTAGGCACTTAGGTGGGTCATTAGGTCGCCAGCAATGCTGTGGCCGAATATCAGCTTTTGGGCGGCTACGCTGCCGCTGGAGTAGACTCCAATCCGCAGGCCAGCATCTCGCCAGGCCTGAAAGGCTGCTGGGACGTCCTCATAGACGCTGGAAAATAGAATTATAACGTTAATATTATTATGCTATCACTTGAGTAAGATCACTTACTGCCCCTTGAGCTTTCCACTGGCATAACCCTGAGCCCAAATTAAGCCTTGGAGCGTTTTCATCGGCGTCACCTTGAGATCTTTGTCGATCAGATAGCGCACGAAGCCGGTAATGAGTTCCGCATCCAGTTCCGCTGGAGGGGCACTCAAAGTGTCCTTGTAATCCGCAAACTGAGGAACCTGCTGCAGATCCTGGACAATCTGCTTGGTGTCGTCGCTTTTCCATGAGTCCCGAAGGAATTTATTCACGTTCTCCTTGGCATACGGAAATAGTACATCGTGCACGAAACTGATCGAAGTGGTGGTGCCCTCGATGTCCACCAGCACTACTTTCGCAACACGTTCCGTCGTCGTCATGGCGCTTATCAGTGGGAATAGGTTTTCACGCGGGATTTGAAGTTTGTAGAGGGCTCAGCATCTGTTTATGGTTTGATAATAGAGATGGCATTTTTCCTATCGATAATTAAGGCAACAGTGCACTTGCAGATAGAAAATGTGTGTATATTTTATTATTTAAATCCAAATAAAGACACAATCTATTATTAGTTTGGTTTAAAATTCCTTACAATTTACTATAAATTGGTCTTTAATTATAATGTTATCAAATCCTGAATCACTGATATTTTAAATTGAACTTTGGACTTCAATTTTATGTAATTAACGTTCTTTAAACGATTGTACCGTTAAAATTTTTTTAGAAAATCCGAAAAACCCCGAAAATTTCACCCATAACAGCTCGCTTTTTATCGATTGCGAGCCGGCTGACAGTGTTGGACAACGCTTGTCAACAGCCATCGAGCTAATTATCGGTCGACGCCCATCGCTAGTACATAAAAAAGTTTGTGCTTCGGATTTTTCCGTTTTTGCACTATTTTTCGCCAATTTTCGGTGACAAAACGATAAGTACACCCAAGGCCAGGCCGTGTACGGTGCACGGAGTGAAGAGTTCCACAAAGAAACCCGCAAACAAAGGGCTATCGCCACAGAAACCAACAACAACGCACATATAGCTGCCCGTGCGTGTGTGTGTGTGCGTTGTATGTTTTTTTTTGTTTATTTGGCAAAGTTGGCCTACGTGATTAAAATAAGCGCAAGCGAACTAACAGTGAAATGGTGGCTAAAACGAGCTGCACGCCGTAATTCGCGATATAATATTGATAGCCGCAATCTCCCAAGAGCGCGTGTGTGTGCGTAGGTGGAACGAGTAGGAGGGAGCCGTCAAGGTTAAAGTCGGTTCGGTCGTCGCCTCTGGTTCTCCCCGCAAAATGCTATGAGCAGGGGTCGCGGAAAGGTCAGGGCGCGGGACTCCGACACGGAATCAGCCATGGACACACCCCGCTGTTCCATCTGCGGCACCCAGCAGCAGCTGTTGCGCTGCGCCAAGTGCAAGGCCGTCTACTATTGTTCCCCCGCCCATCAGCACCTGGACTGGCCCACCCACAGGGCGGAGTGCCGACTCCTGGCCCGCCAAAAAGCCGCCGCCGGCAACAACAACAAGTCGCAGCAGCATCAACAGCAGAGACAGCAGCTACAGCAACTACAGCAAGCGGTGGCAGCGGCCAACTTGGATGGCAATGGCGCTGGCGCCAACTGTTCGACCGCACAGATGATGACGCCCGCCCATCAGGCCCAGAGTTGGCCAGCTGAAGTGGACAATCTGTTGAATCTCCTCGGGCAGCCTGGACAAGCCTCAGCGGCGGCAGCGGACGCGGCCCAAATGCCACAGCATCATCAACAACAGCAACAGCACCAACACCACCATCATCATCAGGGCGAGAAGAGCTCCAGCTATCAAATCGGACTGGCGGACTCCAGTTTCATGGGATCGGGAAGGTGAGTAATAATAGTTATTAAGTATAACAAATGAAGCAAGTATTTCTGTTTCTTATGTTGTGTTGATTCACCAAATAATTGATTATACTACCCTCTTTTATCAGTCTAAAAATGTTATTCGATATTTATTCATTATATCTCGATGAGTAGAAAAAAATACGTCCATATCTGATTTCAAAAACTGTTTTCCCAAATATTATAAATCATCATTGGGCAACTTCATACTATTACAGATTGTTGGGAAGGGGCCGACATCAGTTGTAATCATCAAAAAGTTCAACAGAAAGCTAGGAATTTTTAAGCGGCACCACAAAAACATATAATAGATATTAGATAATCTCAGCCATCTTGATTAGATCCAGGAGCGAGTGCGATGGCTTCTTCAATCTTAAACATCCTCCTGATCCCGACAGTGTCATATTACGATCTCTGTATTTTCGACATTTCTCTAGCACCCGCTCGAAACCGGTTGCTATAAAATCTTGACCAGATGAGTATGTGATAGGTTCCCATTGAGCTCTCTGCGACGGCTGGTCATTAATGGTTATAGTTCCACCTTCATTGGCGGCATAGATGGTGGCCACTGCAGCACCTGCTCCTTCGATCATGGCCAAAACAATACATCCCACAAAGGCACTGTTGGCCATAGCACGCATGCCACTGCGAGCTGCCAATATACCACCCGTGGCAGCTCCACTTACTATCGAATTCCAAGAGTCCTCCCGCTGGCGAAGTGAGACCATGGCGCAATCCACAATGCTGAAGGTGGCGCCCCAAACGGCAAAGCTGCCGGCAATAGCCGGTGTCCGCATCTTCATCGAATCTAATCCGCCGTACAGGCCGCGCAGCAAACCGGTCGGCGAATTGCGGAAGCCCGTGGCAAACTGAAACAAGCCCCCTCCAAGGCTGCCCACCACAAAGGCGCATCCGCAATCCTCTACGATCCTTATAGGACACGGTTGGCGATTGTAATCCATGGTTGCTAGTCACTTGTATGCTAAACTCGTGTGTGTTTCGGAAGGAATTTTCTAGTTCAGAAGCTATTTTATGTTAGTCTATGACATTTGAGTCTGTTTTAATTTGATGAAATGTTTAGATTGATGGGAATAATAAGAGGGAAATGGATGTTTATGTGTTATCAAGGACACAGATGAAAACTGTGTTAGGGCGAATGAAAGTTGGCTTTAACAAGCTCCATGATCTTCCAGGTTAACTGCATTTTCTGATTCAGGTATATTATAATTTTTATATAATTCATAGTACTCGTAGTTAGAAGAAAATCTGCGACAAATATTCTGCTAGGGCTTTCAGCTTTTGCAGCAGTTATACTATAATACTTCCTTAAACATTTACCTGATAATTCAATATACGATCCGACTAAACGGACTCACTGCGAATTGTATTTTAAAACCACCTCGCACTTGAAATTCCGTTTGTAATTTGTAGAACCATCTTGGCGACAAATCGAAATTCGTAGGCCCAGAGATTAGGCCACAACATGTGCATTCTCATCGCTTAAGGCCCCGGCCCGCCCGGACGGATCCTCACCTGCATATCGAGGCAATTAGCGATAAGCGGTTACGTGCTCGCTTCGCTGAAATGACAAGAAACTAAATAAAACATGACACTACACGGACTCGTAAAAATGTCATATAGAATAAAGATTCAAGTTTACGATTGTTTTGATCATTAAAGGTATATCTTAAGTAAGGATTGAATAATTTTAGATCACATTAGAGTTGAAGACATGCATGCAAACGCAGGAAACCGCGATTAGATTGCCTCTGGATTGTTCACACTCCAGCGCGAGATGTCACCTCTCCGGCCAAGTGTTTACCTTTGGCATTACGTGCCCGGGAATCGAATGCATATGGCGGCCGCCAGCAGCTATCTGATAGCTTTAGCACCTGCAATCGCACTCTCAGTCGCATTTCCCGGACAGACGGCGCTGACTTTGTAATTATTCTGTTGCGCAGTTCGCTGGCGTCCGAATTGTTGATACTCGCTTATTTATTTATTTATTTATTTGTTGTTGTTGTACACGCCGGCATTAAAAGATACAACAAATATTCAGCGGGCACAATATAGCAATTCTTTCGCAATTGTTGGGCGTAATGACTTCCAGCGAATCCGGCTGAATCATCAATAACACTCGTAGACACAGTAAATGCTGAATGTTATATTACAAATGTGTAATTTAACAAAGAATCTACAATTTCAGATCGACTATATCATTTTACAAACCAGATTTCAAATTGAAATACAAATAGTTTCAAAACCTTAAGATGATTAAAACCCAATTATTATTTATTAATAATTATATAGTTATTGTCATTAAATTAGAGCCAATATTACAACATATTCTTCTATTTGTAAAATGAAATTATTTACCTTCGAATGGATAATTTGCCGACCAGTGTGATGAGGGTTTCCGGCTCCCCGACGACCTTCTTATCAACAGGAGTGGGTGCTCTCGTAGAGGGAGGTGGGTGGTCCGCTCGCCTGGGTGGTCCCGAGCGTTTTGCGTACGTGCCGGGAATACGCAAGCGTGTCGTCCAAATCGTGTTATCAGCATTATAGCGATTGCCAAACGACTGAGATTTCAATCTGCCCCCGAGATGTGTGTTGTTCTTTATCAAACAATTAGCAGTCAGCGCGACGTGATCTCATTTTCTGGGGTTTGCAAAATTCCGACATTGTTTATAAATGTGCTAAATTCGCTGGTTTGCCTGTCAACCACTATCCGGCAAAAATAAACAACACTGCTGCGCAAAACTCGCTAATCAACGAAAGCCCGAAAACCGCATTTATCCGAGATGCGTCGACTTTAAAAAGTCAGATATATGTAGTTAGTACACACATGTTTGTATATATTTGATAAGAAAGGTTAGTACCCAGTCCCCATATCAATTCGTTTACACTCTCTGGATCTCTGAACTGCTTCAATATATTCATTCTATTGCCAAGCCACGCCTTTCTATGGAAATGTCACTTGTTTAAACCTGGGTATTTCAAAATATTCGACTTTTCCAGAAGGTAAAAGTGTTATGGCATTCAAAACTAGCAAATTAATTCAAATTAAAAACATCAAGGGCGCCACCAAAGTGTTCTAAATTTATTGTATTTGGTTATGTACCTTATATGTGTTATCCTGCGCTTGTTTTTCTTATAAGAAAACGTTTGTATGATTGATTATCTAAACTTTGATTACAAGATACCTGGAATTTGGTTTATAGTTAAAGTAAAGGTTTGGTATGACCAAATTATTTGATTTTCACGATTACACTTATCGGATAGATTATTAGCAAAGAACTTTTAGACTCACCCAATTCCAATCCCTTTCTCAACGGGCACTACAGAATTTACAAATAAATGCACACCTGACGCGTTTGATTATTCGTTAAAGTAGGTAGGGAACAAGAGTGTTTTTTTAACATTAAGTAGTAACAAGAAAGAAAGCTAACTTTGGCCAGCCAAAGTTTGTATACCCTTGCAGGTAACAATTAAAATATATGATAACTAAGCCAAAAATGCATTAATTTCGATTCGGAAAGCAGTTTTGTGTTAGTTTTTATAAATTTAAAAAAACTGCATACCAAATTTAAAATGTTAAGAAATCAATATTTTTGGCCATTTTTGTTAATTTTAATGATGTAACCCCTTATAAAATTTTGCAAAAATGGCCAAAAAATCGATTTCTTCCGGACATGTCTAGAAAGATTCGCATGTTAATGCTGATCAAGAATATATATACTTTATAGGGTCGGAAACGTCTCCTTCACTGCGTTGCAAACTTCTGACTGAAATTATAATACCCTGCAAGGGTATAAAAATAGCCCCGAAAGTGCCTTCAAGGTTTATTCACATTCTTTTACCTTACCGGTAAACTAAAAAGTCCACATTAATTTCTAAATAGTACCTGTTAGTTTACCTCAATTTAATAATTAGTACTTGATACTCGTGGGCGTTTGGTTGTCTGTCCTAGAAGGTATTGGTTGTCTTTATAATTTTAATTCTGCAATTGAAGCAGGCTTCAAGATGGAATCGAACGATAGATCTCGAAACAGACGGCAAACCAAGGCAAACGCAAGCCAAAGCAGAATCGCGCTACGTAGGCAGACGCACGTCATCAAGGTCGTCTGTGACTGCCGCGCCCCTTCAACCGTCTCTCCTCCCTTCGTGCCCCATCGTATTCCTCCCGCTCATCCGCTTCCAGGGAAGGGCTGCGTGTGGTACACGTGCCGCAGTCGCAGTCGTCGCACGTAATACATCACAGACGAAGGGCCAAAATCGATCATTAAATTACACACCGACATGGATTGTGGATGTGTGTGTTAGTCACACATAGCCAGTTCAAAAGTGAATGCACTCAAAAAATATGGTAGTAGGTCTAGTAGAAAAGTTTATTTTTTGATAACAAAATTGTATTTATCAAATAACTATTTATTTTAACGAATAGATAAAGTATCTGCTAAGGAGATTTGATTTTCTGCCGCATCTAATGAGCCTTTTGAACAAGTTAAGCCTTTTCTTAAAGAAAACCGATTAACTTTTACAAGCTTATGAAGACGAGGAAACTTGGAAAAGTACCTTGCCTTTTATTTCAGTGTACTGGTGTGCGTGTGCGTAGTCGAACGTTTGTTGCTCCGACTTTGAACTGGGCCGTTGACCCAATTGTGCGGCCCATACATTCGCATAGCTTCCGCATGGATCCGATGTTCTCTAGCTCATCTTGGGGCTGGTATTCGCAAAGCTTTTCTCCCACCAGATATTTTGTATCAAACTAATTTTGATATCTTGCCCCCCCTTGCGCTCCCTTTGCAGGCACTGGTCTTTTTCTAACGCTCTTGGCTACCGCATGTGCGTGTGGTTTTCTGCCTGGGTGTTTGTGTGCGAGAGAGCGCTGGCTTGTGCGTGTGCTGGGCCTGTGATGGTGTGCGTGCTGGGCTACGTGACGATTGTTGCGCTTGTCTTTTCTGACTTTTCGCTGCTTTTCCTCCTATTTTTGGTTTTCTGTTTGCATTTGCTTTGTGTTTGCTTTATGTTTGCTCTGTTTTTGAAGGGCAAGCGGAAGGAGTATCTTCCTCTGTCTCGCGCAGCTTTGCAAATTTGATCTGATAAGGAATAATCGCGACGCCTGTCACTGTTCACATCAGCGATTGCCGTTGTCCCCCCAATTTGCACGTCCATTTCGCTTTGATTCTTATCAGTCGCTGCGTTTTCAATTTCTTTTTGCTTTTTTTTTTTACTATTTACTCACACTTGGCTGCTTATCGCCTTAAGCGCCTGCTTCTTCTTTTCTTTCTTTCTCAGTCCCCCGATTCTCTCATAGAGAAAGAGAGAAATGCTCAATAGTGATGCCAGTGATGCGGTATTTAGCATTAGAAATAACGAATCTGATCTGAAATAAATTGTTTAAAAAAGTATCTATCGCAAATGTGGTTTAAATACTGAATTTATGTGAAGGGTTATAGTTCCGAACTTCAAGGGGGGTTTAGACCCGAACATTCAGAGGGATACTTTTTCAAATTTTAATTTTTTCTAGGCATTTTAAAGGAAGTTTTGGTGGAATTTAATGAGGTTAACCTGTCTGAATCCTTCTTTAAAACATGTTTTTATACCGGTTTCCCCATGGAAATTAAGTTCCTGTCCGTCAGGACGTTGCTAGAACAAAAGGTCAGGCCATTTTCATAGCACGTTCCCAGGAAAACCCGCCCGTAGAGAAACAAATTTCACTTACACCTTCAAAATGTCCATGATGGCGATACAGTAGCTAAGGTGCCAGCACTGGCACTTCATTTTCTCTCATGCTTGGGGCTACAGTAAAAATACCCCTCATTCGGCAAACGAACGTATTCGAGCGCGGTTCGTGTCAGCTCCATATTTAACATTTGCGCTAAGTCAACCGCCAGAACGATAAACAAACGTGACTAACGGTGCAAGAACTCACGCAAATCAAAACAAACATCTGCCAGTGAAGGAAAACAAAAGGTGTACAGAAACAATATTAGCAGCTGCCCAACGGCCACAACAAATGCAATCTGCAATTATTCATACCTGCCTACGAAAACGAGTGCAACTACGCTTTGCCCTACACCGCGATATATGATATAGCAGCCGGTGACTCTCCCTCTCGCTCGTTCTCCGCCGGGGTTCACACTCGCATAAAACTAGCCGGCGTTTCAAAACTTTCTTCAGTTGGGCGTGATTTGTTAGAGGAGTCACTCAAAGAACCCTTGTTCTCCAACAAAGAATCCACTAACTAATTCTGGATTACAGAAAAAGGACACTGGACATTGACAAGTGCAAATAAAGTACATCCAAAGTGCAGTGCTCGAGAATCAATCTGAGTAATCAAGCCAAAATGATAACGTCTACGACAACAGACTACAATAACTTTTTTAAGCATTCGGCACATCCTGCCAATGCGGAGCAGTATTTCCGGGATCTCCTGGACAAGCGGTAAATAAGCAAAACGAACTTGAAAGTGGTCATAAGAGTCCCTATAAATGAAACCAATAATGAAATAACGTTTACAGGCTTTGGTCCTTAATAATTGGAACATTAATATAATAAAATAGAATTTGTTAAGATAAATTAAAAGTTTTCTCGGAAGGTTTCGATATCACTTACTACGATTAAAGAAATATTTCTTAGATATAAAGTTCATATTTATAGATTCTTAAATTTTTTTGTGTTTAAATCACTTTTAAAAATATATGTGTTAATAGCATTGACCTAAATTACATCTCTTTTGAATGTCAATAAATAAAGTACAAAAATCATTGTCCGATGACTATATAAATTCTGCCCAGATTATAGCGTTTTCTCTTTGCCAATTTGTGCACTGATTATACATACACTGTTAATGATCAGATTCCGTGGATTATGAATGCCAAAATATAAAACCGGTTAACGGTTTCTATCAGTGATCTTCAATGCCGTCTTGCTTGTATCTCAATCTCTGGGCGATCTGTGAATTTGTATATCAACATTAACAGGTTGGTAATACAAAACTGGATAGCTCGATAAAGACGCTACATGGAATAGCCCAGGCCTAGGTGTCTCCGTTTACCCTTTTGCCATTCCAGGAGATTTGATTCTCGTCAAACGTACCACACGTTTCGGTAATCCTTTTTGTTATTTATTATTTTTTTGCGACAATAAATTTTAGATTATGACTTTTTATAGGTTCTGTGAACTTGTCCGAAAATGTTTCATCTCTGTGCTTTATTTATTTATTTTTTTTTTTCGCGATGTATAGCTTTGCCTTGCTTATCCAGAACTGTGCTAACGTCTGGGCCGATCGAAGTGAGTGGGCCAGTTGTGGTCCGCTCAGTTCTGGGTGGCCTACGTGACTTGGTCCCACCGACTTGTACAAAATTATTGGTTTTATGGGCGCATCATAAAAAAGTCGTAAAATTGTATGCATCGCAATACGGACTGCTCTGTTCTGCTCTGAGGTCCGTAAAAAAGGCTTAAATGCAATGAAACGTTTTCGCTATAATTAGCGAGAAAAGCGTTGCTGTCTGATCCCAAGAATTCAGGGGTTTCCCCAAGGTGACCTCACTCACACGGTATAGTGTAGGCAGCATCTCTAAATTGATTTAAGATTAACGGCCTTGAAAGTTCGTTCTCTGCATTTATTCCCATTGGATCTCTCGGTCTAATCGATGTTTTTTGTTGCAGCGAACGGCGCTATGAGGATCTGTGCCGCAACATCATTAGCGATATGAACAAGTACGGCCTGTCCGTGGTGGACGACTTCCTCGGCGTGGAGACTGGCCTGAAAATCCTCAACGAGGTTCGGAGCATGTACAACGCCGGAGCCTTCCACGATGGCCAGCTGGTGCAGAACCCGACGCCCGATGTCCCCTCATCGGCGGTGCGGGGCGACAAGATTCGCGGGGACAAGATCAAATGGGTTGGCGGCAATGAGCCGGGCTGCAGCAATGTGTGGTATTTGACCAATCAGGTTAGTTCTTCGTTAAGATTGCAAATTCATTACACGATTAAATGTGGAATTAATAATTAGAAAGTATTTTCGAATAGCAAAGATAATTTATAATATTTTATAATACTTTTTCCAGATTGACTCTGTGGTATATCGTGTCAACACAATGAAGGACAATGGCATTCTAGGCAATTATCACATTAGGGAACGCACGAGGGTAAGCATTTGGCAGAAGAATCCTCTTGGAATTAGCTTAATTTACATTTATCCCCTTGCAGGCTATGGTTGCCTGCTACCCTGGATCGGGTACACACTATGTCATGCATGTGGACAATCCCAAAAAGGATGGGCGCGTCATAACGGCCATCTACTACCTGAACATTAACTGGGATGCGCGAGAAAGTGGAGGCATACTCCGGTAGGTTATTTTGATTAATTCGCTCCAAGAAAATGTATTAAAATTGGTATTACAAACAGCATTCGACCCACGCCTGGAACTACAGTGGCGGACATCGAACCGAAGTTCGACCGGCTGATATTCTTTTGGTCGGACATCCGCAACCCGCATGAAGTTCAGCCCGCTCATCGCACCCGCTATGCCATCACCGTCTGGTACTTTGATGCGAAGGAGCGGGAGGAAGCCCTGAATCGGGCCAAGTTGGAGAACAGCAAGACGAACAATGTGGCGGCTCAGGTGCAAGCACAGCAGGCTGAGCCCGACTCCACCACCACCCCGCCCCCAACAACAACAACAGCAGCAGCAGCCACCTCACCCTCATCCAGTCTGCCGGCCAGCATGTCCACAGGCACGGGAGCACTAAATGCCAATGTGTCGAGCAATTCCTGCGCTGCTAGCAGTGAAATATGCACGTAACCCTTGCTAGCACCGCAGCGGGAGGCCAACCAAATAGTGTAAATTACTTCCAACCAAACACACACACACACACACATGTAAAAAGCTAGTTAATAACTAATTTATACCGCGGATCGGGCCGACAAACAGGCCCGATCCAAAATCGCAAAGTGAATCAAAGCTCCTTTAGTCGCTAAGCCTTCTAGTTGTATTCTCTAAGTCGTATCCTTAGTTATTCTCGCATTAACCCCTAGCTTACTGCCTTGTCAGCGTCCGAGTTGATTGTTTATTAATTTTTAGTTTGTTGCATCTTTGTCAGGACCTTTTGCCTAGCTCATTCTTAGTTTTTGGCTGCCAAAGTATTATACCTAACGAGCAGTTATCGATCCTGCTTCCATAACCATAGCAAAAGTTGTCGCGACCCTCATTGTATTCTATCTCAAAATTATTTAACAAGCCAGCAGACCGCTGACACACCACTCAATCTGTCGACTCTCATGCATCTAGTTAGAAAACACCTTTTTATGTCGTTTACATTTGAAAACAAGCGAAAATATACACATGTCTATCGGAAATCTGTTTCCTTGTTATCTCTAAATTATAAAGTATGTATATTTATGGAATATCTATATATATGTATATTTTTCTATTAAATGAAAGCCTGAGCAAATAAAATGTGTCTGCGTTTTTTATATTCTGAAGTTTTTCAATCAAAAAAACCTGAAAATGACTGCCTATAAAATCAGTTGAAGTACCTAGTGGTTTTTCTGGGCACGAATCTCTCCTGGAGGAAGCTCTTAGGAAATAATTAAAGGAAAAACTTTTTACTATAGGAATACTGCCACCATATATCAATCAAGAACTCCATTCTTTGAGGCCTAAACTCTGTCGCAGGCAGCTTTGGCATTGAGTCTCCAGCAGACAGCGGATAGGGGCATAAGCATCTTCATAAGCGTCTAATGTCTTCTAGAGGTAAATTGAGGCGACATGTTTAAAGAAGAGATGCCAAAGAGAAATGCTAGGCAGCTGTAAAACGAAGAGCCAAAGATCGATAGTGATTTTTACGGTGCTTAATATTAGCATACTTTCAGGCAGTAGTTTGGTGATACATTGATCTGCTCGCTGGAGTCGTTGGTTGAGGGATTTATTAATGATTATTAACGGTTTTAATAATAAATAATAATAATAATAATTAATCTCCCCTTGCTACCTTTTGTGCGCCTGGTTTTTATACCCTTGCAGGGTATTATAATTTCAGTCAGAAGTTTGCAACGCAGTGAAGGAGACCTTTCCGACCCTATAAAGTATATATATTCTTGATCAGCATCAACAGCCGAGTCGATCTAGCCATGTCCGTCTGTCCGTCTGTCCGTCCGTCTGTCCGTTTCTACGCAAACTAGTCCCTCAGTTTTAAAGCTATCTGAATGAAACTTTGCATATAGTCTTCTATATACTCTCACTGCTATATATGTCGGAACGGGCCGGATCGGACGACTATATCATATAGCTCCCATACAAATGATCGATAAATTTTTAGAAAAAAAATTATAACTTAGCTGTTTTTCAACATTTTTGCACCATTTTTTAGATATGGCCATTCTATATTATCCGAAAAGTGCTTGTCAAACTGTAAAAGTTGAAATTCATTTGGACCAGTGCTTATCAAACTGTAATCTGAACTTCAGCCTAAAAGATGCCACGTTTTTAATAGAAAACCCCAAAAGTATGCTTTAATTTTTTAATAATGCTAATGAGCATCAGATGCAAGTGAGCAAAATTTTTCATTCAATTTGGCCGCTTTCCAGACTGGGGTAACAGGCGAACAGAAACCAGCAGCAAGCAACTGAAAACTGGTATAAACTGTTATAAAAACTTTTGGGCAAATATAACAATTGGTATAAACTGTTATATTTCATTTTATGCATTTATACCTATTTGTTGCCGACAACAACAGCTTGATGGCAACAACAACCCCTTTACAACAACATCCCTGCAGCAGTCCATACAAATTTCTGAAATTTTCCATGCAAATTGCCCGTTTCCCAAATTGGGGTAACAGGCGAACAGAAACCAGCAGCAAGCAACTGAAAACTGGTATAAACTGTTATAAAAAGTCCAAGTTTCGAACCATTGATCTTGGAGTAAGCGAAGACTCAAACCAGATATGACCATATTGTACATTTTTTGGCTAAAATGTTGCTTAAATGCACCTGGGCACACTGAATCTGACTTTGCATCAGTGATGCTCATCTATCTATTTTGTCCCAATAAAGAAATATAGCTAGATGGGCATCACTGCTATTACGCCTGATATATTGCCTCCCAAAATTGCAAAATAGCTACATGAGCATCACTGATGCAAAGTCTGATTTTATAGCCTCCCAATATTGCAATATAGCCAGATGAGCATCACTGCCATTAAGCCCGATTTTATAGCCTCCCAATATTGCAATATAGCTAGATGAGCATCACTGAGGCAGATGAGCATCACTGATGGAAGTGAGCATCATTGATGGAAGTGAGCATCACTGATGGAAGTGAGCATCACTGATGGAAGTGAGCATCACTGATGGAAGTGAGCATCACTGATGGAAGTGAGCATCACTGATGGAAGTGAGCATCACTGATGGAAGTGATCATCACTGATGGAAGTGAGCATCACTGATGGAGATGAGCATCACTGATGCAAGTGAGCAAATTTTTTCATTCGATTTGGCCGCTTTCCAAACTGGGGTAACAGGCGAACAGAAACCAGCAGCAAGCAACTGAAAACTGGTATAAACTGTTATAAAAACTTTTGGGCAAAAATAATAATTGGTATAAACTGTTATATTTCATTGTATGCATTTATACCTATTTGTTGCCGACAACAACAGATGGATGGCAACAACAACCTTTTTACAACAACATCCCTACAGCAGCCAATCCAAATTTCCGAACATTTCCATGCAAATTGCCCGTTTCCCAAATTGGGGTAACAGGCGAACAGAAATCAGCAGCAAGCAACTGAAAACTGGTATAAACTGTTATAAAAAGTCCAAGTTTCAAACCATTTCGGAGCCGGCGGAAGTAAGCGGAGACTCAAACCTTTTGAATCCAAATTTAGGTGTTATTTTACAACTGCACCTGGGCACACTGAAACTGATCGTCGTTAAATTCAAATTTGACAGTTAAATTCAAATTCAAATTTGGCAGTTAAAATATTTAAAAAAAAATTTTAAATTCTAAAAAAATTTTAAAAATCTAAAAAAAAGTTAAAATATCAGAAAAAAATTTTAAATCTAATTTGAGACATGAGCTTCTGGTATTTTATCAGAATTTTGGTATACATTTTATGAAAATCGGACGACTATATCTTATAGCTGCCATAGGAACGATAGGGAAAGTAATAGACAAAATTATAACTTCGTTGTTTTTCAACGTATTTTCATTTACTTTGAGACATGAGCTTATTTCAGAATTTTGGTAACAATATTATGAAAATCGGACAACTATATCATATAGCTGCCATAGAAGCGATCCGTAGATGTGGAGAAAATGTAAAGCTGGGAATGTATAACTGTAACTGTCAAACTGTAAACATAATAAGTATAGGTAAAATGTTATGAAACTCTGTTTAGTGTCTGTTTTCGGCATTATAATTTATGATATAAATATGAAAACCAATCTGCAAGGGTATACAAACTTCGGCTTGCCGAAGTTAGCTTCCTTTCTTGTTTATTATATAATTTCAGTCAGAAGTTTGAAACGCAGTGAAGGAGACGTTTCCGACCCTATAAAGTATATATATTCTTGATCAGCATCAACAGGGAAATCTTTCTAGACATGTCAGGAAGAAATCGAATTGTTGGCCATTTTTGCAAAATTTTATAAGGGGTTACATCATTAAAATTTTTGATTTTGATAAAAAATTGAATTTTCAAAGTTTTTAAATGAAGTATGCAGATTTATTAACTGTAGAAAATCTTGCACAGAACAGTTTTCCGATTAAAAATTAATGCTCTTTTGGCCGAGTTATGATATTTTTAATTTAAAAAAAATCAAGAAGTTTTTTAATATAAAAAATCAGATTTTATAATACAAAATAATATTTTTCTAAGTCAAGGAATCATTTCCTACCCCATAAACCATATATATTCTTGATCAGCATTAACATGCGAATCTTTCTAGACATGTCCGGAAGAAATCGATTTTTTGGCCATTTTTGCGAAATTTGATAAGGGGTTACATCATTAAAATTAGCAAAAATGACCAAAAATTTTAATTTCTTAAAATTTTAAATTTGGTATGCAGTTTTTTTAAATTAATAAAAACTAAAACAAAACTGCTTTCCGAATCGATATGAATGCATTTTTGGCTTAGTTATCATATATTTTAATTGTTACCTGCAAGGGTATACATACAAACTTTGGCTGGCCAAAGTTAGCTTTCGTTCTTGTTTTTTTTTAACCGAGCCCAGAAGACAGCAGAGGAATAATTAATTTTTCAGATTTATTTATAACAGTTTATAACAGTGATTTGTTCCCCAAAGAAAAACATTATTTGATATTTGAATATACATTTTATTTTTCAGAAAAGTTGTTCATTTTTGTAATGACTTTACATTTACATATAGTATATATTTATATATATGCATGTGTATATATATATATTCTCCTGCCGCTCTGCTCACGTGTCTTTCTGTATGTTTCATTTGTTTCGCTTTTCTTGGAATGCAATATTATAGGTACGATACAAGTTGCACACATGAATTAATCATTAATCCGATATCTATATAATATTTAGAGTAAATGAAGAACAACGAATGCATTCCATTCAAACCAAACCGAATCGAACCGAACCGAACAACCAAGGCAAACGTTCGAAATCTCGATTGGTTTTCAACAATTACACTGATCAATATCGCTTCCAAATATGCGTAGTACTTGGCCTCGACCTGGATAATCCTAGCCGATTTCATCTAGATACTTGATTCGCTCTCCAAAAATATATATGTATATATATTGTATGTAGGTAGATATATGCATCTCGTATATACACACACGACTGATTTAGGTAATGGCTGCTGCTCTCGTCGAGTACTCCCAACTATTTTCACTGCTTCAATCTGCTGGTAGAAAAATAAACACCTGCTGCATGCACTCCCCTTTCTCTTCCTCGCTACGTCCTTTGTAAAATCCCCTGTCCCCCTGCTCGCCCTATCCCTTTACATTAGCTATATGTGGCATGAGAGCCCTTAGTAGTGGCATGGATATAGATAGAGGTGCTCTGTCTAAGTGGATTTTATACAATCGTTCGGTTCTACGATCAGCATTCTATAAGGGTGAAACGGAAAGAAGCGGGAGATCCAAGGGCTCCAAACAATCGCAAATCGATGTGTCCCTAGTTAAGTAAGTACATACATATGTATATGTATATTGTATATCTGGCGCATCTAGCTCTGGCACAATATGCCTACATATCCTGAATATCTGCCTCGAATTGTGCGAATTACATTTGCTTAATATTCGGTGCACAACAACTAGTAGAAACGCTTGCAAACTACTCAACATGGATAATGTGGCAAAGCACTGGCTGGAAGTGCAGGCCATCTCGGGTCGGGGATAACTCCACACTAAGTAACAGGCCGCTCGGCTGCGGCATACATATTACACAGATACTAAGCACTTATATTGAACGCACAACACAAACTCAAGGGTAGCAGAACTAGCGGCATCAATATTATCAATAATAATCATGCATTGATGGCCCTAACAATTGTCTGCTGCTGCAACAACAACAACATTACGTGCGGCATTTGTTATTCAGTTATCGCTTGGTATATGGCACCAGTCTACAATGTAATTGACAGAAGTTACAATTTAAAATTATCCTCATTAATTTCGCGTCGGTTTCGCATATTCTTCTTATTTTTTATTTCATTTCTGTTCAACGCATAACAAAATATCTACGAATTTAACAACATATTAGTTCCCATAGGCTACAAAATGAATATATAATACCTAGATTTTCATATATAACCCATTAATGCTTTCAGCTGTGTTTCTTCGGGGTTCCTGTGTGTCTGCCTGTGGAGCTGTGTGTTGTATCGAGTGAGACATAATTGACTGGTTTGTCAACGAACTAATTTTTGGTATACATATTAATATTTAATGATATTTCTGCTCGGCCTAGAACGAAAGCCTCATTGCGGGTTGTTGGTATTCTGGTATGAAGTTAATACCTTTTAGTAAACGCATTTTGGTCTCAAGATTTTTTAAATGAAGTTCGCGCATAGTTTGAGTGAGTTAAGCTAATCGATCTCTCTCTCAGTTAGTGGTTATCATAATTTTTGCTCAGTAAACAAGCCTGTCTCTCTAAAGTCCTAAAAAGAAAGTCTTCCGTTTTCACAATACAACAACAGGAATTTCAACTTGATTCTCATTTGGGCTCAATGCGTGTCGTGAGGGGGAGCTAATACGTTATATCAAAGACAGTATAAGAATAAGAAGCATAACGCCATACGATTAAGTGCGCCGACTCTAGAGCTCTAGATTTATAAACTTTTTAAGCAAGAGGGCTTGAATTTCGTCGCTGGACATTTGTATAATATGTATAGTCGTTACGCATCTTATCGTTATATTGCCTTTGACTATACTTTGTGTGTTTGGTTGGGCATGCATATCAACTTACACACAACTACACAAAAATTGTCTGTCAAGATCGTTTAAATAACATCTAAAAACATCCGGCGTGAGTCTCCAATATAGTTCACCATTTACTTAAATTTTTCATATGTATATTTCCATATTTGTTGGGACTAGGGGGCGGTGCGTGCAAAGTATCAGCTCTAAATTTCTCTAAATTGTTGCGTGCTAAAGAGGATTCTCTGGGTTACGGGTTGGGATTATCTTTACAGTTACTCAATATTCTTCTTTGATTTCACAATTGTTTTCTTGTTTCGTGTGCGTTGGCTTTGTGAGTTTTTTTTTTTTTATTTTTAGTTTATCCCTTTAAATCAGTATAAACTTTTACTCCGATGAAATGAAATGTTTTATATACTTTATCTTTTTGGTTTTTGTTAGTTTCGAACTCTGTTCTGTGTAAAATATCAGCAATTTTGTTTCGTTTGTTCTTTCAAATACATATATCATCCAGCGCGTCTTGTGTGTGTGTGTGTGTTTTTTTTTCTTTCTAATATTTAGAATATGTTTCTGTTAGATTTTGGGAGGTTGTTACAACGTTTACAATACACACACATCGACTGAAGGAAAGTTCGGATGGGGCGCAAATTCACTACAAAAATTACACTTACATTTACCTAGATTCGTTTCTACCATTGTACATTTATATATATATATATGTATATCATTTATTTATAATTATACTGAAATTGTATCTCAAAAGGGATATAAAGCCATTTAAGTTTGTTGGTTTGATCTCGATCGCCTCAAAACCACTTCCACCAGCAGCAGCTCCCCCCGATGCTCTGATCCTGCTGCGGAAATATAGTGTATGTGTGTAAGGATGTGAGTGACCGGTATATCGATTTCTGTAGGAAAAACTTACTTATCTACAAATCTTGACGGCTCTGGGACCTTTTCTAATAAAAAATTATAGCACACCTACGGGGGCGGCGGCACAATATATGTGTGTGTAGTTTCAAGCGAATATTCTGGGGTCTCTGGGGTGAAGTAAAACCTCTGCTTTGGCCAGTTTTGTTGTATAATATTGTGTATTTCATTCTGGTGTTGTTTCTGTTTTTTTTTTAGTATAATTGCATAAAAGTCAACATCATTAGCATTAAAATAATCGTAATTAAATATATGTATATCGGAGTACAACTAAAAAATATAACGCTCGCTCTCAGCAGCTCCTTTCGTCGGCACTTCCTCTACATGTATATAAAAGTCAATTCTTTAGGGTTTATCCTCGCTTTCAGTTTCACTTGCAATTAGCATTGAAATGCTTACACTTTTGCACTAAAAATTATATCGACATACTTTTTATTTTATTTTTTTCTCATTCTCAACTTTAGGGCTCGCCTATCCGCACACTCAAACAAATTAAATTAAATTCAAACTGAAATCAATCAAGAGAACTAAACGCGAAGTAGATCAAAGACTGCAAGCTCGCATCTCTCTCTAAATATGTTTGTTGCTTCTCACAATTTAATGATTATAATTTTCGATAATAAGAACTTAACTTAAATGTGTGTGTTTGTGTGGCGTGTGTGGTGCTACAATGCATGGAGATGTGTGGTGATGACCGCTGAATGGATGGGCGAGTGCAGCTAATGCTATCCTCAATTGTTTTCGCTTTAATTTCCGTGTCGTTTGTCTGCCTTTCGGGTTGGTTTTCTCACGTTTTTCCTTTTGTTTTTGTTTAAATCTAACACATAATTTAGTTGCTCTTGTTTAATAGTATGTAATATAAAAACTAAATAATTAATACGTTCCAACGCATCGCTAACTCGCAGCATCTAGCTTCCAAGAACATGCATTTCCATCAGATCGGATCAGGGTCGCCTGCTCCATTTGTAAGTTGTGTTTTTGGTGTGGTTGTGGGACTGTTCTGGCGGATCAGCTTTTGACATCGTTCTCAGGTTGTTGGTTTTAGTACAAGTACATATAATTATTTAAATAGGTAGGTGTAGGGAGTGGCTCGCTCTCCTCCTTAAATATGCTTTTGTTGTTGACAACAGAAATTCACTTAAACAAATGCCCAGCATTCGAGTGTTTTGATAACAAAGTCTTCTTGTGGCGCCAGTGGCTCGTTGCCGTATGTGCTGCAATGCTGCGACCGTCCCTGGTTCAGATCACCATCCAGCCACAGACCGAAGCGACCACTAAAAATAGATAAACGAATTAGCAAATGGTCAATAAATAGTTATCCTTTTCACACTTACTCTCCGGCGCCAATCGAAAGGCTCTCCATGTTGCCCTTAATGAAGTACATGTTCTCGCCAGTCCAATGGAACACCTTGAAGCTGGGGTTGAACTTGTAGAGCAGGGACTCGCCAGTGCCGTAAAAGTGATCCGACACGTGCAGCGAGCAAGAGGTCAGAGCACCGAATACCTGAAAACATTCGAAAATAAAAGGGTAATTATTAAAAATTTGAATAATTACAAAATGTATCAATTATTTATGCAACAGAACAGAATTTTTCCGAAAAATATCGGAAACTGAAATTATCAAACAGAAAATGGACAATGTCTGTCATCCCTAATCTGTCCTTATCCAAATACATCTCTCTCAGGGCTCGTTAACTGCCTTTTACTGACGCGAAGTAATTAATAAGGCATATTTGTTATTTATGCACTTTGTTGAACTTTAGAAAGTTGCTTATTCACTTATTAAACTGGTATTGAAGAAGAATTTGTCTAATTAACATTTTGAGACAATCAAAACAAAATACAACAATAATTTTTAGCTTGAAAATAAACTTAATTGCAGATACAAATGAGTCAGAGATTAGATAGATATATATTTTTGGCTTATATAGTATATTCTATTTGGAAATCTTTAAAAATCAACTTACATTGTGCTCTGTATCCTCGATGACAATCAGAACTGGACTCTCCAGACGCGCCATTTTGCGGTAGAGGGAGTTCAGTGCGAAACCATGTTGCGATGTGCTGAATATGAGGGACCAGGAGTAGCCTTCGGCTCTGGCTGGCAGATGTGAGCAGAGCTTCTCGCTGCAAGTGGAAAAATAGTTTTTAGTTAGGCTTCTATAAAAAGGATTCTAAGATGGTACTCCTGGTCAATGGCAGCTCAATTAAAAACATTAAAAATTCCAGACATATTTGTTCAAAAAGGTTTAGGTTAACTTTACTTAAGTGAGTAGTTGTAGTAGCTTACCGGTGCTCCTCTGTGAGGATTTCTGTCTTGCCAATCAGATCTGGTATGGGGAAGTCCAGGTCAAAGGAGCCGGTGGCAAAGAGTGAGGTCTTGCGATATTCATCTGTGCTCATGGACAGCACCTGGAGAACGATTGATGAGATTGCAGGATATTAGTTAAATAGGCTTAATTTCCAGGGTTAGTAACCATAAAACAGAAGCTAATTGGTAACTTAAAAGATATCAATATCAAAAATTCCAAATACAACTCAAAATACATGTCAAAGAGTTATTTAAATACGTTTCTGCTTTTTTTATTTCTTGGGAGGTTGTTGGGTTTAGATTATACATTTGAGTGCTGTGCTTTGGTTAACTGGTTTTCTGGGTTTTCATTTGAACGTTTTTATTGCGGTGTACAGTGCTAGTTTACAGTGTCTATGGGGTATTGGTTCTGTGGGGTCCCTTGACTTTTGGTTTCAACTCTAACTACAAATGAAAAGAGCTCGCTTGGCATCGGCACACTAGCTGAGTGAACGAAAATGAAAGAATAACAACACTTAGATAGCGGAAAGATGTTATTTTACAATGCTGAAAGATGCTCCGTGAATAGGGACAGTTTCAGGACTTGTTTGGGATTGTTTAAGGTTCCATTATTAAGACAATTCCTAATCCCAGTCAAAAGTTTCGAAACAAATTCTAATTTTCGTACTCAAGGCGTACATTTTTAATATACTTTCAGTTATTTTGCAATTACGAGACAAAGGATTTATACAGATGTGACCTGGCCTTGATTTAGTAAACTTGAATGGATTTTGATAGCCCTAAATGGGAGAAGACTCCATGCACCTTAGACGGCTGGCTTGGGTTGGGAATGACGACACAGATGAACTACGGAATAGCACATTTGCAGACGGCAGGACGACAGGTCACTATGGCTTGTTAGTAGCTATTGAAGGCGCGAGTACCATACTCGGCGGGAATAGCTGGGCCGAGACGCTGGACAGCAGACTTCCTGTCATACTCCGAGGGCATTTCGATATCGTTCTCAGGATCCAAATCCTCCGGCTTGATCGGCCTGTGGTCCCTCTTCTCGCCCTTGGTAGTGGTCATGCGGCCTGCGATGGATACATTCCTGCTACGAGCCTTCATCTCAGACTGTCGGCGGTTCTTGTCCTGCATGGTTATCTGGTATATCGAGCGCTGGCGCTGCGGCCCGCTGGCCATCACGCGATTCTGCTTAATAGCCCTGGGGGGCTCGACATCCCTGGGTTCTTGCTCCTGGTGCCGGCTCCAAGATTCGTTCCTACTCACGTCGTCATTGTCATCCCGCTTGCGCTCCCCCGTCTCGCTCGGGGTCGACGTGTCCGACTCGCCAAGTCCCCCAAAGAAACGGGGGGTGGCCAACCGTTTGGTGCTCATCCTCGCGGTGGAGTGTCTCTTGCCCGGCTGCATCAGCACACTTCCGCGGGCTTCACTGACAGCCCGAGGATTAAGCTGGGGCGTCGGGTTGACCGACTCCACCAATTGTGGGGCCCTCCATTTCTGCGCGCTCGTCAAGTGCTGGAATCCGGCGAACTTCTGGTTGATCACTTGCCGCGAGGCACTGATCAGCGCGTCGTTGCTTCCGATGCCAGCGGAGGACTCGTAGTGAAGCTCGTCCATTCGCCCCTGGTCCGCGTGCCGGGTTCCTCTGAGGAAAGCCTGCTTCAGTAACTCCCTCTCGGCGGGGGGTTGCTCGTACAGCGAATCAGGCTCCTCGTCCTCAGCTCTTGGCATGCCCCGGGCATTCGTGAAATCTGCACGAGTGGCCCTGGCTATGGCCACATCCATTAGTCCATCATCAGAGTCCTTTTCGCTGGTTGCCTGGGGCACATAACGAGTCAGCGGCGACCGCAGCTCAGAGAGCCTCTCCTGGGCATTAGAGCTGTACATGCTTGACAACTGGCCAACCTTGGACTTGGGATTGGGATTGAGCTGTTGGGAATGTGGTGGCTTGGCTAGGGTCTCGCGATTGCGCGCGGCCACATTTGCCGCATGACTGGCGTAACCCATGATCAACTGCCGGCGACGTGGCCTATTCTGACGGGCCTCCAGTTCCAGCTCCTCTGGGATGCCATCGTGTTCACTGGGCATGGTCTTGTAGGACATCGGATGGTTCCAGCCCTGCATCGGATCGGCATTGGGCTGTTCTTGGAAGTCACGCCTGTCATGGCGATTGGGATTGCAGTTTAGCATGTGGCGCGTTTCGTCATTCACAACCATTAGCTCCTCCTGAATGGAACGGCTAATGTCCCTAGCCGCCTGTGTGGCCAAGCCTCTGCCGAAAATCGGCGACGTATTGTACCCTCGCTGGGTGGCCGACAAAGTGGTCCTATTGTTGCGGAAAAAGGTTTCAGTCTTGGAATCCTCTTCCCACTGCTGCTGCTGCGGCTTCTTTAGCCCACTGCTCATGCAGCGGCGGGACGATAAACTGCCCGAACTGCTCTTTAGGCTGCTTGAAGAGGAGAACAGCCGAGTTTTGCCGTAGGTCTTGTAAGCAGGCAGCTTCGAAGGATCGGAACTGCGGACCATGCCCTGCATCTGGTTGACCAGCGTCTTCTTCACGCCGATCACTTTGCGAGGCAGAGCCCTCTCGGAAGCCCTTTGGGCAATCCTCTGACTGTGATAGAAGCACTTAAAGGACGAAGGCACCGGATAGATATACATAGTGGCGCCACGCTGGGCGAATTTGCCTAGGCTTAAAGGATGGCTACTCATCGCGACAACTGTGAAAAACGCTTCAATTTGGACAGTAACTTGTGAAAGCAGAGCACGCGAATTTATGGATTGCCCGACACTAATGGATGCTTCTCGGGGGCTATGGCGTCCTGCAACAAAATGTTATCGTCGAAAACAAAACCCGTTTTTGGGTTGATAAATACAAATTTTTAGATTGAGAGCTCTGTACTCGGAACGGAATGAAATAAAACAACGACTAACACGTGAATGGCAGGAACGAAAGTCAATTATGACACTGGCCAAAAATCGTAACACCTAGCCTGCTGGGATCCCAACCAAAAAGGGAATGTTTCACAAAAAAAAGGAAGAAGTCTCTTTATAAAGCTCCAAAGAGCAGATATTTTTGTCTAAAATATGCTTAACTACATTAAAGTATATCTCTCATTCCCGGAAATGTTCCCATTCTCACCGGACAACTTCTTCGCCGCGGATCCCTGTGATGTTGATGGGTATAGTGCAACTTTCTCAGCTTTTCGTGTAATCCCATGATGGACAACCGTTTGATTGAGGCTCCTCCAAAGAACTAAACACAGTCACTGCCAACCAGTGCGTGTTTGTGCCTCACTCGCATTTAATTTCAATACAATCTAATCTAGCGAAACATCTCAATTTTTGATCGGACCAAAGCCACCCATGTTTCCATGATAGCGCCCAAAAGCTACGAGCTACACCTTCATGTGAAATTCATTCTGACTAATTCGTGGGTGCTCACCCGGTGCGGACTTTGTTTTAACTTGTTATTTATTATTATTATATTTTTTGGGTTTGGGTTGTCGCAGGGTGTGACATACTCACTCACTGTTTTGGCATTGACAGCGTGTGAACATTTCGCCAGTGACGTCAATGATTGTGCTAATTTTCCCCACATTACTTGAACACGACTAATAACGAAAATAAACTCAATTTCAGCGAGGCGATTTGCATACGATATGGAATACATCCCGTGAGAAGGACTGAACCAGTGCCGTTTTTGCATAACTTTGGGCATCACCCGCACAACACCTGGAATTCGCTCGAATATGAGATCACTTCACATTCCCAAAATCAACAGAAAGTCAAGGCAGGCAGAGCATCGTTCGACGCTCCAGCCAACTTTAATGGCCGTGATTCGAGCATTAGCAAGTCTAGATAAGGCAAAGAGACAAAATACTATAACCGCTTTTATATCACGAAAGTAATTTGGAAAATATTCGTACTCTATATATTTGTATTTCGGCGTCGCAGTTGGGGGCCTGATTACATCTTGATCATCGCTATGATTGATTAACTTCTGGTGGGACCCTCGAGTTGAAGGACCGCCGAGAGTGCCTTGACTTTGATTCGCCATAAAGTGGCGTTATAGTGGGCTTTAAATCAATTATGAATGAGCCCCCCTGAAGCAGACTTAGACGACGAACCTAACGACGACCGACCTCGCCTGCAATTAGTCTGATATAAAATCTGCGATAAAGCCAGGCAGTCGTAGAGATATTCCACATCAGTTGAGCTGCTCGGAAGGTCACGAATGCTACTCAATTTGGGTCAGTGAAATAGATCGGAAACGCATTTGAACGCCAGACAGCGACCATATATACATAATATTGCCATTTTGCGACCCACGAAATGACAACAAAAGAGTCCCAGTAATTGAGGCGTGACTGCAATTTTGCGGATTGCCCGCAACAATTAAAAAACAGAACGCAATTTCGCCAGACAGACAAACAAATTAAACAGACGATTTTCAACGCACTTCAACGAGGGTCAGTTTTAAATCGCAGATCGGGGCATTCAAAAAGGAGAGAGAGAGGAGCCTCAGCCAAAGTCAAACGTCAATGACAGGTTTATATATTTATATATTTGCTGAGCACTTTAAAACACGGTCTCAGTTGGGCCAGAGCTGTGCTCGCCGTTGAGCGTAAAGTTAATAACCAAATATATTGTTTAGAGCTGATGAAAAAGCCACATATGTATATTGAACAGCTGGGAAATCACATGAATCATGTGTTCGTGCCTGCACCAATGATATTGTTTTTGTTACCTCGCGGTCGAGTCCATGACTGACAATCAATTCGCACATCTTCATGTAGTTTTCGGCTCTCTCTCTCTGGGACTGTTGTCACTTTCAATCAATTAATTTATAATTTCTGAATTCACAGAAGCTGCACACAAACACGCGCGGAAAAACAAATCACAGGTGTCGTATGCGCAATATCAAGTATACGCCACTTGGGCACGTGCTCGGCCCAGTTTGTTGATCGAATCAGATTCTGATTCTTTATCGTCCGTTGCTCTCTAAAAATATGGCAGATATGCTGCGTGGGTGTAGCCTAGCCGTAACCGTAACTCCACCGTTTCTGACCGACTTTGACGCTGTGCGTTTAAAAGCCAACTGGCAGCTGGCTCAGTCCAACCGTTTTTATTGGCCCCCAGCGAAAATTTATTCATTTGCCGCTCGCTCAAATTAACTCAACTCAAGTCGTGAGTTTGCTCAGAGCGAGAGAGCGAACGAATGGGATATATTATAATAAATATATATATGTATATGGAGACACTGGGCTAGTATCAAGTTTTGGCCTTTGGAGATCGGGAACGGGGAGTAACGACAGCTAAATAAAATAAAATATACCAGTGTAGAAATAATAAAGAACAGTGACAAATTGCTCACGGTTGAATTCTATCGAATGCAACCTTTTCGTGCCGTTCATATTTATATATTGCATTGTACATACATAAAGCCAACAGGCGACTGGGGAAAAGTGTGTCAAATGTATAAGCGGTTCTGCCGATAAATTGGGAGTTATGAAAGCAGCGCCAAGTGTGCAAAGACCTTACAAAACACATTTGTTTAGAAGTCAATTAAATATAATGCCAGCTGATGTTTATGGCTAACATGGAAACACATGAGCAAGGGATATGGTTGAAATATATATATATACTTTCATACATCCATAGTGAGTTTGTTTAAAAAGTTTAGTTCGATTTTAAACTATGATTAAACTTTTTCAAATATCTACAGCATTCTCTATTCCTCTTAATGATTGATCTTCAAAGTTTAAGCTCCCGTTCTGTTATAAAGTTGTCTTTACTTTGAGTCACTCGATCTCTAAAACAAAATTAAACTTCCTTAAGACATTTCCCTTGTTGACAAGGTCCATAAACATAAATTAAACAACCAGAATCAAGCTGATATCTTTATGATGTTTGCTAAAAATCATTGCATGCCACTTGGCTGGCAACTTAAAAACAGTAGCACTTCAGATAAAACCTATTAATATACACACACACATATCAGTAATTAATGTTTACGGCTTCTTTGCAAGTCGGGGATCGTAAAAACAATCAAGCAGGGAAGAAAATAATTCCCAAGGGTGTTTTCCCCCTTCCCGAGTAGTTTCAGTCACGACTTTGGGCTTTCACTTGATTTTTATTTGTTTAGAAATATGCGCACAACAAGATTTGCAATTTGTTTTTGTTCCCCCCTGTGATGCAGATAAGATAGTACTACCTACCATACAGAGTCATTATCGCTGATCTATTTATAATAATTAATTAAGAGCACTTTATAATTGACTGGCAGCAGCTTTAAAATTGATTTTCAGCAAATCTGACGGGGCCATCGGAACTTGTGAAGGTGAAACTGGGGTTCTTGTATCGGTAAGAGAATTATTTTTATTATATATTAAGAACTGGAGTCAAAAATTGAAGGACTACTGTCTCTCATAAGAATCTCTTGAGTTGTGACATCCCAACACAATGTTAAGTACACATATGACTCTATTTTATCGATGACATATTCTATCCTTCTATCTTTGTCAAGGCGCCATTTTTGATATAAATTTATACCATTTTTAGAACTCGACTCGTGTTTTGTCAACGTTTCCGGACACTTCTAAGTACTTACAATATTTTAAGGTTTCTAGGGAATCAATAGAACAAATTTTTAGAGATTGACACGTACTTTGGTTTGGGGAACGGCGGCGAACATATTCTGCAACGGTTCTGCATCAACTGGTTTCTCCGGGCCCCAAAAAGTTCAAAGTAAGTGGCAGAAAGTCGAGACCAAAGAACCGGCCCCAAAGCCAGAGCCAAAACCCCAAACTAAAAGGTAGTGGAAGCCAAATGAAGCGATGTAAGGCGAGAGCGAAGAGGAAGCAGTAGAAAAGAGCTTACCGGGCAAACGAGTATTGAGACCTGATGGCCGCGAATGAGCCAGCAAAACAAAGGGGCCAACAAGAAGAACAGCGGGCGAGACAGAAGGCGAAAAATGCGAAAAAGCCAAGAGATATGCTAATTATGCATGCGGAATAATATTTGCCTCGTTGTCTGCGGGTTAAGGCAGTGCTCTTCTAGCCACTGCAGCCGGTTGGCGGGTTAAGGGGAAGGCCGCCAGGTAATCAAGGTGTGTGAGAGGCTTGGCCTGGGAAAGGTGCGACGTTATGTTATGGAAAAAGTTTATCGCAATATATCAGCATACGAATGCTCTTAGTAATTATCGCTTACTTTGTATTTATAGAAGCGATACCAAATCTATTAAAAATACAGATTTAAGCCTTTACCCTTTAATTTACAACTTCAAAACAAAAACCTACACAGAATTAACATGATTTATCGACCTGTTCCAAGTTGACTTTTAAAAATAAACCAAAAAAGAAAACAGATTAGGCGTGTTACAAATATAGAAAGACATGCTAATATCATATTTTATTTAGAGCCGTAACTCTGTAAAAAAAACTTCCATAAAAGAAACTCTAAATTATAAGGTTCCCGTAAAAAAAAATCCATTTAAGCTGCAAGACCCAAAGGAAAACCTCGATAAGATTGCAGTTTGGCAACCTATTTATAAGTATACCCGAGGGTCTAAAATCATATGTTTTGCTTTTAGCATTTCCTGTTTTTTTCCCATTATACCTTATCGCCTCTTGTTACTTTTCCCATATTACTTTATTTATACTTTTCTTGTTCTCCATGCATGAATTAACTTATCAGCTATTGTTGTTGTTCGACTTAATTTTTTGCTTGAATGCATTAAAAGAGCGTGAAGCGAACAACTTGTGCAATCTTTAGTTTTTAATTTAACACCGAGTTGTTTTTTATGTCTGCGTAAATATTTAGTTGGGGACTTTTTGTTGTTTAGTTTCCAGGGTAACTTAGGTTAGTTACCGTGCGCTGTGAGGTCACATTTTCGCGCTAAACCAGTCGAGTGTTTGTCAAAGCCAAACAGCAACTAGCGAGAATCTCTACAGAGAATCATCCGACTTTGATGGAGTGTCAAAGTAATTACAATATTTCTGAGGAGGATGCCTTCTCCAGCAGAGAGACACAGATCAGATCATTGACCCAAGACAAGCAGCAAAGTTCGAGACACCTGACAGTCTGACAAATGGGTGTTCGTTTCGACATCTTCCACATCTGAGTCTAATGATGATGCCGTAATAGTTGCAAATCAGTTCAAGCAATTAACTCGGCGTTGCCGATCCAAAGTCGCCAGTAATAGCAGAAACGTGTCCGATAATGGCATCTTATAATAGTTATAGTCCATATAATATCGACACTAATTATAATCCGCACTAGGCAACAAAGTTTGGTAGGGTAATCTAAAATTCTGAGATGGGTATACTTTGCTAATAAAATTTAACATTAATATTTTACCCTTTTAAAGCTTGTTATGAAACTGTTCTATTACGCCTTTAAGGACAAGTTTTTATTATGAATAGGCCTTGAATATATTTAAACAGTTTTTTGTAACTCGTAGCCTTCACAACTCAAGTGTTTTAACAGTCGGTGGCTTAGGTGTTAAGTAGGCACAATTTTTTAGAAATAATACTCATACAAATTGGATAAACTTTGAAATATAAAATTTACAATTCCCCCAAAATCTTTAAAGGATAGAGTTATCCCTTTTGCTTACTGAACCCAAATAGATCCTGGACATCCTCTCACCACTCACCGTTTCGTGCATCTCACCGCTCTCGTCGAGCAGGGCCTCCAAACTCTGATCGTCCTTGGTGGGCGAGAGCGGGGGCGTGGGCGCTCGGTTCTTGGCTGTAAGCATTGAGCGGGGCAGCAGGTGGCGGCCATAATGCAGGTAAAGGTAGCGACCCCAGCGGCGACCTGCTAGGCCGCAGACCGCCAAAATGGCGAAGACGGAAATCACGAACCACATGTTGCCGCGGACGGAGCAGCAGGCAGTGGTGGGCGGGCAAAAGCTTGGCGCTGTGTCTCACTTTTTCGGCCTGCACTGTGCGAAAGCTCTCTCTTGCTCTGTGTGCCTCTCTTGTGAATGGGAGTCTTGTGACCAACGAGATTTGACTTTAGCTTTTTTCTCCGTTTATTTGCGTTTCTGTTGTTGCCACCGCTTTTATCACGCTCCACGCCTTCCGCTTTTCCGCCTGCCCGTGTTTTCAATACGGTTTTTCTGTTACGCGTAAACACACTGGGGGTGCCCCCGCTAAAACATTAAATTGTTTACTTTTCGTTGGGCCTTAAATTCTACCACATGTATTATTTGTTCTATTTTTTTTTTTAACTTTTCGCAACAAAAGCTTCTTTTGTGGGCAGCTGCTGCTGCTGGTGTTATGCGTTTTCAAACAAGTTGCTCGGCCGACTGACGAAGTGAAAGAATATAAGGCATGACGAAACGAAACAAAGCTCCCCAAAGAGAGAGCGGCGCGGCATGGCGCTCTCTTAAGCCCCACAACTACTCCCCCCAGTACTCTTCCGACTCGCGCAACTTCTTTTCATCCAGTTTTTCAAACAACAGGTTTGGGGGAGTGCACGGCAACATGTAGCCACAACATGTTGCAGCAGCATGTTACCAGAGTTGTGCCGATTGGAAGTTGCGTATACGTAATTTTTATTTTTGTGCGATAATTGCTGGGGTGTGATCGCAAATTGCTAAGCTAGGAGTTAAGGCATAAACCAGGCAGCCCCCGCGATTTCTTTGTTATTGCCTTGTCTCGGGCCACTCACGTGCCTGAAAAATGTTTTTAGCTTGGCTCCGCTTTGTTTCACTTTTCTTTGGCTTTCTTGTTTTGGCCGCTGCATTTGCCGTTCCGGCCAAGGTTTGCACGAAATTCACAATTTTTGGGTTAACTGTGCATTTTGGCCAACAGGTTTGGCGTAAAATTAGCAACAGTAAAATGTTAAAAACTGGAACATCGCAGCACAGAAATAACAAGATCAATTTGAAATTGATTTAATGAGGTATTCGGCCTTGTAATTTAAAAATCTAATTTTTTTCTTCATATATTTTATATATCTATATTTATATGAAATATGAAATATATATATTAACTTATGATAAGGAAAAGAAAATATCACTTTATTAGAATAATTATTAACCTAATTACTTTTAATAAGTTCCAGCCAAAAATTAACCCTTAAGATACATGTTTCGTTCAGTTTAAGTTATGGATGTTGGACTGTACTAAAAGAAAGATAAAGATAAACAGAGAAGAGAGACGATGACGATGGCCATAACTAAACGGATTTGTGGGCGTGCTAAAAGCCGCGACAACATCGGCCGGTCACTTGAATTCAGAGAAGATAACAACAACAACATGAGCCGCCGTACAGCTACACTTGCAAGTCTTATTCTAATTAGTTACGCAGCAAACCGGTTAAAATATGGTATTTCGAATTGAGTAATTGAGTAAACAACAAACCCCTCAGAGCTGCACTGCAATATGCGTATTGAAGAAACCGGAATAACATTTCCAAGCACTGCTCCACTTTGGAATGCACACCAATAGACCGTTATCCGGTTAAGAACAGATAACTCTTTCAATTGCTATTTGTTCTAGTCGAGATGGTTTCGGTCACATGACCGCATCAAACATCGGGTTTGCATCACCCACAAAGTTAATTAAAACCGAACCGGTTAAGTTAAGAATCTGTTTAGAAAAAAAAACAGAGCAACTAATTGAAAATTAGCTTGATATATGCAGCATTTAATTCTTTAAATATGGTATATATATTTATTATATATATATTTTATCTATATGTGTCTTTAAATCAAAATCAGTACTGAGAGGATTCCCCATTCCAACGAGGCCATTAAAATCTTTGGATTATTTTTAGCATTCGCACGCTACTTCATAATGTTGTTGACAAGTTGTTTGACCTCTTTTGTGATACTTCCAATTTTTGGCCCATACATATGTATATAATTCAATGAAATTGACTGCACGCAATTATTTTTTGGCGACCTCAATGATGAAACAATCACGTGTCGGCTGTGGGTTTGCCTCTTTATCGTAGTAAATATGTATGCGATTTGATTTGTTTGTTTGTTTGCTTATGCGGGCACGCTGTGTGGCCATTTGTCAAATGTTGGCTGCCAGTTACAGGTAAGTTAGTACCAGGTATTGTATTACCTAAAACATGTTCATAATGTGGCAACAATTGCCGCTAGATGCTGGTAACTCAATATACCAAGTGACGGGAGCAGGAACTTGAAAGTCTGTGGAGACATTCACCAGTCACTGCAGTTTTCTTCACATTAATTGTGGTTAAAAGGAAGAGTTTGAATGTGATTTTAAAGCTTTAAAGAAGTACTTATACTAATTTTTAATTAAATAATTTCAAATAATATAAAACAATCCATTCTTGACGCCACAACATCTGTAATTCATCAATACCAATCACCTCTCTGCCTGTCCCGTTTCTTAACCTTTAATTATAGCCACTCCTCGGGGCAAATTAAATACGATATATAGCCGGTATAATGCCAGTCAACCATTGGAAATCCAAGCCAGATATGTTTAAACAAAGCTCTCTTCACAACTGGCTGATTTCTTTCCCCCATTGAATTGAGTTTCGCTTCGGATGTATTTATACATTTCGTTGGTTTCATTTTGTTTTTTGTTGCTGTTGAAAAGTCCTCTGGCAATGCATTTTAAATTAAATTTAATTACAGTCAAAACAAAGATACGAGTAATTAAAAGAGAGGTGACGCCCTGCCCTCGAGGCAATGCCGAAAGGTGAAAGAAATGTCAAACGAGACTCATATCAGATTTAATGCCAAATAAAAGGCGAAGGCGCCTTGTAATGGAAATTTAAGTGAAACTGAAAATATTTGAGTAGTAACTCTTGGAGACCGACCGGCTAGACAGGTCTCGAGGATAGGAAATTGGGAATTTCTAGCAGGCCATAAAATACCATAAGATATGTGGTTATGCAAATAAGAAGTCTTGGGTTTATTAGCCCAGCAAGCTACTTCTCTCCTACTCCTACTTCCAGTAAAATTTCTCCGATACATAAAAATCGTTCAAACGCAACACTCCACTTAACGACAAGCGAGTGGGAGACATATGGGGGAAGCGAGAAATAGATGATTGATAGCAGAGATCCGAGATAACTGGGTTATGTGTGCACCACAACAAGAGGAGTTGGAGAATTGAGGAGAACTCAAAAAGTACTTCAAGTGTTGTCGAGGTCGGAAAAGAAATCGTTCTGTAAATTATTATTATTATTAAATGTCTGCTAACCGGGGCGATAAGAGAAAATAAAGTGGAAAATTTTGCATCTAAATTTAGATTTGTTCGGCTTGCCAAGAAATCCTCGCTCAGAAGTCTCAGACAATTGCGTGGCAATTCAAGCAATTTCACCGCCGATTCATATACATATATCCCTTATAAATAATTCTCAGATCGGCCAGATCATCTGGTATGCGATATATAGTACGTTCATGGCATCCATTCACATTCCATCTTCGTGGCGAAGGTATTTACACGATCATTATCGTCGGAGCTGGACATTTTCGGACGGATTCGACCTTATAGACGGTTTCGATGGATATGGCCAGCTTTTATGGCCCAGGCATTGAATACTGTTTTGGCTTTCGGCTCAGACGCGCACGGATTACCAATCCGAATGCATTTTGAAACACAATTTTCTTTGTTTTTCGATTTCGCTTTGGGTTTTGCTATTTTGTTTTTATTTTTATGTATTTTTTTCTTAATTTTTTTGCACAGACTTTCACCCCGGGCAAAAGAAGACTAGACTAATCATATTTGTGGCTTTTGCGGCCTTTCGTTTTCCGGTGATTTATAAATATTTACCCTTTTCTTGATGTATCTGGCTATTTTTGAGATTTTCATTGTTTTGGCACTCATTTTGGTGGCGTCTGAAGAGTCGGAGAATTGCAGGCGGAAGACTGAAGACCGAGAGAGCGAGAGCAAGGCACTTTCTTAGCCCTCTTGCTTGTTATTCTTCTGTGTTCTTTTGTGGCTAATTTTGGACACGCTCTTGCCAGAAAGTGGAAAAACCCGAGAACCAAGCGAAGCTGTTTGCTCAGGTGCAATATTCAAATATTCATCTATTTCGTTGCGGCACAAGTCACATTTTTGGGGGACGACTCAGAGAATCTGGTTCCACACACACAATCCACACCGAACCGGGGACCACGAATACGAAATGTATCGAATCTATAAAGACTGAGACGCGACGGTGACTGTGCGGCTTGGATGTGTTGCGAAAACTAAAAACACCAGCAATCGCTGGCTCAGTCGACACAGTCGCAGTCACAGTCGCTGTGGCGCAGCAGCAGCGCCAGCAACAAAAATAAAAACAACGCCAACGACAGTAAAAACATTAACAATATCAACAACAGCGGCAGCAAAACGTGGCTCAGCTGGTGGCTGCTGGCTGGCCGCTTCTCTGCTGATGATAGCATGCCTATGACCAACGCAACGGACGCGACTGTGGCTGCTGGAGGCTGACCGATCTTAAGTCTGGGAATGACGATTCTATAGCCTCTCTTTGGGGTAGCAGATAAGCTACTGGGCCCTACAGATTACGCGGAATTAGGGGTAGCTTAGAGGTTGATCAAATGGATAGTGTTTCTAATAATTGTATTATTTAAATTACGATTTAAAATATCTTTCTTGGGATTCTAGAATTTCTAGCTTAATTTTTAAATAAAGTTCGCAATCAAATTTACATTTTCTCAATACAAAAACAAATGTTGAATATTTCTTAAGTTTGTTTACAAATATTTATTATATTATTAAAAATTTTTTAAGCTTTATGGGTCAATTATAATGTCTTTGAAGTTTATATTTCTATTTCAAATAAACTCTTAAACCGCTGCGATTTAAGGGTAGGTTGGGTGTGTATTGATTTTCTTTCGCACTATTTTTAACAGCCACTGTGTAATGTGTGCGCATAAGATGTATTTCTTACCTATTTTCTCAAGCCCCTTGAGTACCTAATTCAAATGCCACTACTGTAGGTTGTTTGTTTTTATAAAACTTCATAGATGTGGATTTTAACCCTCTATAAACAAATAATGTATCTTATTTTTAAGGATAAAACATTGTGGTTGTAATAAATAAATAAAAACGATATTAGCTAACTTATTAATCAATAACTAGAACCGATTAGTAGCTACAAAAGATCTTGTTTTTCCTTTAGTTAATGTAATGGGTTAAGCCGCTGTTCCCGGTAATTGCTTTTCAGGTGTTTGCTGCGCTTTGGTTTACAGCTATGCAAACATGTTAACTGTCATGCTAATCAATTGATTGCACATCGTCTATATTTATTGCCTCGCTGTGCCATTTGTTTACCTTGCCCGTTTTAAAACGAAGCACTTCAGCTTCTGGCCTGCTGTGTTGGCACACTCATGCCCATTAGTATGCCTTCCTTGGAAGGTAATCAAAGCCGTAAAGGGTTTTCGTATGCACCTGTCGAACGCCTAACGATGCACCCTCGCTTATGAAACGGAAAATTCTAGATTGATTCGCAGATAAATATGTTAATCCGTCACTTGTGGAATAATCAAGATCAAGAACAGGTTAAAGATCCTTTTTGTTTAACTATACTACACTATTTATTTATAAATCAGGGGGCTAGGCAGATTAGAGCCGCTGTAATCAATCAAATTCGATTTGGTAAACAAACGAATTTAAATCCCGCTTATACCAGTTTGTACTATCATTTTCTAGTTATATTAGTTTTATTAAATGCATTAAGATATTGAGATTACTCAATTAACTAGTATGTGGCACATTCGGCTGACTTCAAGTTGACATGATGAAATATTATAATTGGTTAATGAATGCATTTAATTAATACTGGTTGTAAAAGGTCTGATATAATTGTGATTATTGGTTTAACAAATCATTGAATAGTATAAATTAATTATTTGCATATTTGTTGTAAAAGCTGGGAATATTTTTATTATTTATTATTACACAAAACAAATACTGTGGCAAAATTTTATAATTCCATTCTATAAATTTACCAAATTCACCTTTTAAGAGTCACCCAAAATGTATCATATTTTGCACAAATTAAGATAATAAACCGTTTTTAATTATTCAAAGCCGCACCTACTGTTCAGAAACAATACTATATGAGGCTAAGGAGTCAGAGAGTGCTCGAGATGCATACTAAAAAGGCTTTTATCCACCCTCGAAATCAAAGTGATACAAATATTACTGCCACACATTAAGCCAGTGTTTATGGGGCTGCAATAATAAAGTGCGCAATTTAATAAAAAAAAAAGTGCACTTACAATTTGTCGTCCCCTTCAGGGCAGACCGGGGGGCTCTTGTGATAACCCGGGAGATAGAGCGGGAAGAAAGGCTAGCTGGCTGGCTGGCAAATATGCAAATTGAACAGATGATTCCGATGATGATGATGGCGATGAAGATGAGATGCGAGGAGGCCTTTGGTCAATCCAATTCCAATTGTCCTCCCGGCTTCGTTCGTAAAATTCATTGAAGCCAATTGATGGTACAAGTACAAATAAGCGGGATATTCATACGTACACTTGTTTGTTTATACTATATATAGATATAGGCGGCAGGGGGCATTTAGCAATTGGGAGCTGGCGTCAGCGGCCCATGGGAATTGGGGGGTGTGACTTGACCGACCGATCTTCCTCCGCTAATTGAGCGTTTAGGCAGAACAACAGAAGCCAAGCTCTAAAGTAAAGCGCGATCGTCACTTGCTTTTATTTTCACATTATTTTATTTCGCTATTTTTATACACCTGAACCGGATTTAGCATCAAAAAAATAACACACGGGGATGATGATCAGCTTGCAAGGCAGCAAAAAAAAAAAAAAAAGACAACAAATTAAAAAGCGGCAGCAACAAACAGCAAAAACCGGCTAAATGACAATCGCTCTGGATGGGTCCCCGTTTAGATTTAATTAGAATATAGTTAAATGTAGTTAGCTGTAAAGCAGAGCCTCCGATCCGATCCAAATCGACATCTGTTCGATCGGGATTTAATTAAAAGGATTTTTAATTGAAGCAGTTAACGACGAGACATCTCATATAATCAATTTATGTTCGGCACGCGCTGGTCGTGGCACAAGTAGACCACAAAAGTGGCTAACCCAACCGGTTGATGACAATAATGAACACGAAGCACATCTGTATACAAATTAAGCTTAGGCATTTGCGCTCCATTCATAGTTAATTTTTGTAAAAAAAATGCCTTAACACTTTTTTAAACAATATTTATGCAGCCCATTGTGTGAAACTAGTTTAAAATGTTTATTTTTTAGCATAAATTAAATAAGATAAAATTCCTAAATAAATGTATAATAAATATATATATCTTTAAAGGTAATTTCTACGAAATAAAGTTCCCCAAAATGTTTCCTATCTCTGTAAAGTACTTAGTACATGGAATCATCTCAAGATAATCCAGAACCCTGGTTTATTTTCGGCTTCAATTTGAACTCAAGATAAGCTTGAGTATTACGCAATTGTGAAATAATATGCATTTCGAATTTGCTATATATCAACAGCTGCAACATTCTTTGCCGTTTTATTTTCAGACTGGCTTCAGGCTATTTTGGCTCTGCGGAAGTTTTTTAGTTTATAAACTGAAGTCCGCAACGGAAGCAGCTTCAGATGATGCTTCGTCACTTATGGCTGTCATCGGTAGTAGTCCGCTTATAGAGGAGAGAGATAACCCCTCGAGTGCCAAGATTTTATTGATAACTCTGCTGAGCTCCCTTTTTAATGTATTTTCCGTTCCAAAGATTGTGTATGTTTTGAGGCGACGCTAATGAGGAAACAATTTGCTGAAACATCGCTACACTGCCCGCTGATAAGGTAGGAAAATTGTCCATAACCGCGATAAGAAAAATCTCGGATCCATCTTGAAACAGTGGCTACCCAAAGTTAAAGTCAACGGAAGTTACTCATCGATCGTGATCCCAAATTAGGAGTTGGCACGCTTATGGGCAGGTGAAAACGTGCCCGTTAATATTGCGCAAACAAATCGAGGGAAGGCGCTAATTGTTGTAAAAACGCAATGATAAATTATAAATATTGTTTGCTCTACGTCTGTTTCCCCAAGTGCAGCTGGTGGCTTTTAAAAGCCACGTTAAATATTGCGAAATAGAGCCGCGAAGTCGTTGAATCCAATCTAATTAGCATATCAATTTGGCGCTTTGTGTTGATATACGAAGAATGTGGTTAACTCGAAAGGGGGCAGAATATCAAGGGGCCGGCTCTAGATTGGCTCTCAGGTGATATAAGGCGAGCGCCGGCAAGGTTGGACTTGTGTCGGTGGTCGTCGTATATATTACGCATGTAAATGGGTTACGTTGTCGGTGTTAGGCTAGGTTGGGTAATGCGGCCAAGCTGCTCTGATTAAGCCTCAAAATGAGTGGCTTGTGGTTGTTAGATTTGGGCGATGAAGCCACAGAAGCCCCAGAGAATCGCAAAAGGTTTATGAACTTGCATGATGGATGGGATCAAGTGTGAGATAATATTACTACATATGTTCTTGGGATGGCCAAAAATATTGGTATATCGATACTGTTCGATATTTTAAGTTTGCGATAAATCGATAGGTTCTTGAATATGAATTATCAAACTATCAGAAAAATAGATAAATAAATTGTATAACATTTTTTTAATACTTTTCTTTAATGCGATATTTTTCGATATTTAAAAATTCGATATATTCGATATTCAAAAGCGTACAATATTTTGTATATAATTGTGAGCACAATAATTTTGTTGTAGACTTTTCCTCTTAATATATTTCAACCATGATTTAAATGAACATCCAATAATTAAAGTATAATTTGGCAGCTAATCGAAATTGAAGCTTCATAAGAGGATCTTACAATTTATAAAACCATATTTACTGTGATCCCTGCTCAGCCTTTTAACTGCTTCTAAGAGTTTACTAGGAGTGTAGAAATATTAAGAGTTGCGTTGGTTCTTCACCCCCTCATTTAGTTGTCCTTAATTTTAAATGTTTGATATTAATTCGACTGAATTGAATGCAATGAAAATGTTTGAATTTAAGATGCTATTTGAAAATGGCAACAATAATGAAAATACTTGGCCAATCCTAATAATAAGTGGTAGAATTTTAGGTCAAAAGTCGGGATTGAATTTGAAATGCTCGCTTGACAAGTAGATGAGCCAATGGATAATACTTAATAAACCAATGATGGGTGAATAAAGAGTGCTGCCGAAAGTACACTTGGGTGCCGAGTGCTGGAGAGGGTGCCAAAGAAAGTTCGTGGGATCATTTTTATTTCACTTTTCGGTGGAAGGTGGGGAAAACACAACTAAGAAAAAAAGTGCAAAAGTGCTTAGTGTCTTGTAAAAACTACGACGGAAACGGAAACTAAAAGACCAGCGAGCATAAAGTATTTAAAATTAACAAATAACCAAAAAACTAAAGAGAAGTATGCAAAAATTCAAAATTTTCACACAAGTTTCAAATAACTTGTTAATTCTTTTTGGTTTTTTTTTTTTTTTTTTTTTTTGTTTAGCTTAAGTTTGGTGCGGACAACACAGTTAGGTTTAGGTGAAGAATTCGTATTAAAGGTTTTTGATCCTAACCTCGCCGCCCAACAATTCCAAGTCATGCGATGCGGCATGCGATGCCGTTTTAATGATCTTGTAGGTCTTGGCGAACGGCGCCTTTATGAGCTGTTGCAGTCGCAGGAGGTTAAATATCATATATGGCACAGTTATTAATGGATTTAGGCGGGTTCTCGGACCCATTTTGATGGCAGTTTGTTTGTTTTGTAAAAGTCGATATTGGTTCGATTGGAAAACAAATGCAAATCAAATTGTAAGGTACGAAAGGAAGAAGAAAAACAGGAAAAGAAAGGAGAAAACGCATGTACAATACACGTGGGGAAAAAAATGTAAACAAGATTTACGATTATATAAGTATGTTTTAGAAAACTTTGGCGTAAATTGTCATTAATTAGTAATTATTAAATCGGTTTCTGAGGCATTATATAGTATATAACCTAAAGAAGCAAATGTAATATTTCGTTTCGTTTCACAATTCGAAAATGTCGTGGAAAAAGAGCTCGAGAGAATCGTTTAAAAATATGTATATAATAGAACAATTCGAGGAGAAAGCTCAGAGCAAAGAGTTAAACGATATGGAAATAGATAAAGAGAGAGAGAGAGAGAGGGCCGCGCGAAAGGACTCTCGGCTTAGGCGGTTGTGGACTCACCTCCCAGGACTCGCGGGTCAGGTCGCTGATCTCCTCGCCATCCTGGCTGCCGCCTCCCATGCCGGCCTTGGTGGTACCGCTCTTGGTCCACTCGGTGTCCTCCTGGATTAACTCGAAGCCACGCGCCTTGATCTGCTCTTCGTCCAGCTCACCGTACAGGTGTTTCACCCAGGTGTTTATGAAGCGATAGAGCTCATCAACGCTGCAAATTAATAATTTAATTAATATGTTTTGATAATGAAAATGAAGCCACAACTCACCGATTCTTGGGCACACTGAACCAGTACTCGGCGCGCAACTTGTTCTTGCCGTAAGACATGACAGAGGTTGGCAGCGGTATGGCCTTGCCGATGGGTTTACCCATGCGCAGGCGCAGATACAATGGTGGGTCGAGACAGGCTCGGGCCGGGCGTGGGATGAGTTCTGCAAAATATCAATATAGGTTAGTCTCCAAGCTGTCGCCAATTTAATGTCCATTCATCTTACTGTCCACACTGATAAAGAGCTCCGGCTTGTCATCCATGGAGACCATGGAGCGGTAGTCCAGCTTGGGTGCCTGCTTGGCCTCCTTCAGCTTGGTGCTGGACGAAGTGCCCTCCGACGAGTGCGGGCGTATAAAGGTACCAATTGAGGAACGTCTGGGGAGGCACACAATGTAAAGCGATTAGCAGAGATTCAACAACATACTCTATACATTAGGACAACGGCAACGAGTTGAAATTTACACTGAAACTCAAAAATGTAGCTTATGAATGGAATCAATTGAAATTAAAAAAATGAACGAATGTGCTCGGTGGAATTACATAAGAACTCTTTTGCGCTTCAACACTACAACATCAACAACAAGAGCAACGAATGCAACAACGGCAACAACACAATTGATCCCTCCTTACCCATAGGTCAGGTGACCCTCGGAATGTGTCGAGTGCGGAGTCAATGGCGGCACAGGTGAGCCACCAGAGTCCTCGGACGGTGTTTTCGAAAACAGATTCCCGCCCAGCTCTGAGACCAGAGTGATGGGCGAGCTATGTATCATAATTATGTGGTGTTTGGTATAGAGGTTATGTGTGTGTGTGTGTCGTGTTGTGTTGTGCAGTGTTTATGTTATGAGCGGGCATAAGTGGAGCATGTATAAATGTATGTTTAGCAAAGCAGCCGATCCGCACAAAACGAAGGTAAGCATTTGGATATTATTTTTGTTTCAGTTTCAAAAAAAAACGAAATAAACAAAATTTGTTGGCACCAATTATAGTCAGAGATCGCTGAACGCAAGTCATAACATCATTCGTTTCGGGTTTAACTTACCTTGAGAATACTTTCGAAAATACGCTCTGGTTGGAGTCGCCCGTGTTGGGCGCCGAGTCCGTGTCACCTGACTTGTTCAGGCTGCCGCCCACGCCGCCAGGAGGCACGGCTCCGCCCTCGCCGGTCAAACCCTCTACCCAGGTCAAGGGGTACGAGAGGCGCTTCAGCATCTAAAAAAATATATCGGGTTGTTTTAATAATTTCGAATTATTTATTTTTACTGGAAAGTTACCTTGTTCTTCTTTTCCGCCTGCTTGTCGGTCGCTGCCGCCGAGGCAGCTGCCTGGGCCTGTTGGGCAGCCTCATCGTCCACGCTGAAGCTAACGCTGGAGGTCTTCTTACGCGCCCCGCCACCGGTGCCAGCGTCCAGGCTCTGGCCCAGGATAGTGCTGCGCGGCGGGGATTCACTGAAGTGCGTCGGTACAATGGTTTTCGGTGGCACCCAGTCCGAGCTGAGCACAATGTCTGCGTCACTGTATACGGTTTTCTTTGGTATCGGCTGTACGTTGGGAACTGGCTCGCGGATGTCGATGCCGGAGTCATAGCAGGACTGCTTTGACAGCTGCTCCAGGTGCTCCAGATCGATGCCGGACGGCGGCAGGGGGCCAACGGCTGAGGCAGCTGCTGCTCCTCCCAGCGGTTGGCTCGGCGGTATGCCGCTCACGGAACTGGTGGCTGAGTGTGGGTCCTGGACCCTGGCACCGCTATCCACCGTTATGTTCGACTCGTTATCCGCCTCGTCTTCCGATGATCTTCGGGAATTAGACAAATAATAGCTGAGTAATATTTGTTGGCGTGGCACACACACATAGACACATAGATTTATGTACAAGTGGGTTTTGTTGTGGGTGTAATGTAAAGGGAGGGTTTTGGTGTGTAAAGCGTTTGGTTTGCGTTTATGGTAAGGGGTTTGGCGTGGCGTGGTTCGAAATATGAAAATAAAAACACAAGAATACAAACATAAAAGTTATTAACTTAAGGCAATAAAAAGGTTGTCTTTGGCAAGCCAAAGCGTCCCCTCTGAATAGATTACTTTTAAGATAACACAAATAGTTCACCTAGTTATTTTCCAAGTTAATTATTTGATGAAAGCTACTTGAGATAATATACGACTGTCTAAAAAAAGAAATTGCGGAATATATTCTCCAATAAGATCTTTAATCACTCTTTGTTTGTCAATCACAAGGAATTTTGAATAGATTTAAATCAAATTAATCAAAACTAGAGCCTTATTTTTTGCTCAACAAAGAAAAGTTCCTGCCTGATTAGGTTTCGTAATTGAGTTCAGGCAATCAGTGTTATCTTTCAAACCTATTTGTTTCATGAAGACATTAAAAAAAGAAATAATAAGGGGAAAGTCAGGGGATTACCATATTTTTTTGGTTCAATATTAAAATTTGTAATTGAATGAAACAATAAACACATTTAAAAATGGTTTTACAAACAATGAAATTCCTTTAAGAGATGGTTAAAAGCATCATTTGTTTATACAAATGGCCAAGCCAGCTGGGCAAACACTTACCGGTCTTTGCTCGGAACGGCCCAGTGGTGGTCCAGCAGACTCTTGCGTCGCTCCTCCAAGGTGGTGCGTGTGCTTGATAGGCCCAAAGCGGCCTTCTTGTCCTCATCATCTTGAGCGTCAGTCTTAGCGCTATCTTTGGCTTCAGTAGATGAGTCCTGATTAAGGGATAAAACGGAATTAGATATCTTCAAATGGCAGAATAGTATAAAAGGAAGCTCACCACACGTTCGCGGTCGAAGGCTTTGGGAAAGGCGTCGCCATCGCGTCCAGTGCTGGAGCAGAGCGACTCCTGGTCATCGGCAATCTCCAAGGATCCAATTTCAGCTAAGGATTAAGAAATTGTAGATTTTTATTGCATTGTTTGCTGGATTTTGTTATTAAGATATGGCGTAAATCTTTAGATGTCTTTAAATATTATATTAGTTATTGTTTTCTATAGAAAACGCTCTCAATATTAATGAGGTTCGACTGACGCATTCTAATTTACTATAACAATCTCCACTTTGCAGAAGAAATGACTCACCATCCAGGCGATCTTTACTGGCCTCGCCGTCTTCGCCCAGCAGGGGCTGCTGCTCGGACAACTCCTTGGAATCCTCCTCAACTAATACTGGTTTCGGGTAATAGATCTCCGGCTTCTCCGCATCGCCTGATCCGCTGCCAGAAGCTAAGCCCTGGCCAGCTCCACCTGCCACTCGCATGTGCGCAATGTCATGGAAGATGGCCGCATTGACCACCAGCTCCATGGGCGCAATAACGCCATAGCTCTCCGGACCGTGCTCGATGACCAGCGGATCGCTGACATTGGGATCGAACATGACGGCATTGGGCGTGACCAGAAGGACGCCGCCCACGACGCCCTGTCCGTCCGTGATGTGGCGCACATTGATTTTGAGGAAGCGCTGGGTAATCACCGGATCGTCGCTCTTGTTGGCCTCCTCCTCCGCCTGCTGTTGGCTGCTGTTGGACACGCGCTCAATGTGGCCCGGTTTCGGGGATCCGGGGCGCAGGCCCTCGAGTATGTCTGCAAGAAATGGCATTTAATTAATACAGAAATTTATATATTGGGTGCAAGTGGTTTTCGGTGGGGCTTCGCAGGGCGATGATTTTTATCAACTACTGCGCCCGTGGGTGCCGGCGATAAGATAGTGAAAGCAAACTTGATATATGGGATAGTTTAAACTAAATCTGCGCCTTGTGACCTCCTTTGTTGTTTTAAGCTAGACGAACAACGCTGCTGCGTTCAGTGATGGGAAGGGTGCGGATTTTAGCTACTTAAAGGTACAAGATACAAGATAAAAGAGGTACACGTTTCAGTCATTTTTAGTACCTACAAAGCTTGTTATGTAACTTTTAACTCTGGAACTATGGAGGGAGAATTGTTATTTAAATAAGTGATACACATTTTGAGTTTTAACAATTAAATAAACTAATTTCATTCAATAATTTTCACTTTGTACTTTTTTTAGAGTACCGAGAAATGACTTTTTAATCGATTTACTGTTACCTAACTAGTTTAAACAGTTAATTGGGGCTAAGCACCAAAAGTTATCCAAATATCTGAAAGATACAATTGTACCTAGATGGATATATATGTACATGTAATATATATATACATATATATTTATTTAGTCGCACTTCAGTGGGTGCGTACGATTTCCGGAGATAGGGCTGCGGCAACAACGTGACCCGTTGTGGGCCGGGAAGCAACGCGACGTTTCTTCCGAAACACCACCTGGAGTGGCATGGCCCTTCAAGGTCTTCCGCCTTTTTGTCAACCGCAATTAACACTTAATTAACAAAGAATGGGGAGAAAAACAAACAAAGCACCTCCATTGCGCCAGAAGACAGCCGTGTGCATGCTGAAGCTAGAGATCTTAAGTACGTCCTGCTGCACAAAACACGTCGTGGGTTCCGCCGCTCAGTTAACGTGGCTTTCGGCAATCAGGCAGCCAGACTTTTATCGCCTTTGCAGGTGCACAACAAAAAGCACACGTTCAGGTAAATGTTTTGTTTTTAGACTATAGTGTTGCCCGTTTAGCTTAGCTCTAGCTAAATCTAGCTTACTTGAAAATTGAGAAGTTGTAGCCTTAAAAATAGCTATTTTGAATATTCATCTGACTATTTCATGTATAATTAAATTCGTGACATGAACGAGTTATTTTATAAAAAAAATACTAAAGATACGATTGTTCTTTTTTTTACATAAAATAATATTTTTAAACATAATTTTGTTTACTTATTTTAGCTTTTTTCTTTCGAGATCTAGCCTATTTAAGGGCACATCACTGACAAATCCTAAACAGACCGTGTTTGGTACAGAATATAATACAAAAAGTGTGACCGTTACTAAGTGAATATAAAAGGTGGGGAACATGACTAGTCATATGTCTATGGCGGCATGTTTAAATTTCAATTTATGATTTTAGGGGATTCCCAAAATTCTTTTTTGGGCCATGCTATTGATTATTGATTAAATTTGATTATTTAAATATCATTCTAAGCGAATTTTGTATTGTTTTGTCTACTAGTTATGTAAAAATATATAAGATTTGTATAAAATTGTGTTCTTTAAAAATTACTTCAGATTATATATTGTTGTGTTATTTAAATTTTCTGTGAATTAAAGTTTTAAATTAGCATTCAAGTGTTGTTTTGAACTTAACATTTTAGTAATAAAAGTGAAAATTGTGCCATTGTTTAAAAATTAATATATAAGCCAGAAATACATTTGTTAATTTCAAATTTAACATATATATTATAAATTCAATAATCGAAATTATCTGATTATTTTAATATTTATGGGTTTTGAAAATATTTGCAATAATTTTAAACGAAATCAATCAATCAAAACAAACAAAAATGGCAAAGCACGTGCGATTGCAACTAAAAAACGCAGGCTGGGCGTTGGGCATTGCTGCTGGCAAAGCTTCACTATCGTCGCACCAATTGCACCATTCCCTGACCCTGTCCACGGAGCGGAGCGCCCTTCCACTCTCATCGGATCGGATCGGATTGTAGCGGATCGCTTTGGCTTACCTTTCTCGCGGCTCTCGTCGCCGGACAACTTGCGCTCAATTGGGCTGGACTTGCCAGAGAGGCTGCCTCCGTCCGGGTCGTTGGTGGAGCTGCTGGAGGCGTCGTCTTTGGCACTCTTGTCCGGCACCAGCAGCTGCTGGCCCGGGTAGATGAAGGAGCTGTTCAGCCGGTTGAGGTGGGTCAGCTCCGAGGGCGTGGTATCGAAGCGGGCCGCCACGGAGGTCAGGGTGTCGCGATTGCCCACGGTGTAGGAAATGGTGGGTATGGTGGGCAATGAAGACTTTTGCCCTGCGAAAAAAAACAGAAACAGAAATAATAATAATTAATAATACAAAACAATGATGGCGGGCGCGTTTAGTTACTCGGGACGCGCTTCTCGAAGACCGCAAACGAGTCGCTATCGGGTCGCAGGTGGGAGTACACAACACCTGTGGTCGGGATCTGCTCGCGGCACAGGTAGATAACCGCGAACTCATTGGTCGCCAGTTGCCAATAAATCTCGACCACTTCCATATTCTCTTCCTGAACTTCCCGAATTAACCAACACAATATTTATGCGACAAAATGTCAGTGCATTGTGGCTGTCAGTCGGTCGACTTGCAAGTATCTTTGTTAACTTTGGCGCGCCCTTTGAAATCCTAACATTGACATGATGCCGAAGCGAACGAATATCAAATGCGACTGCCGGCGGCCGGCAAAGTTGGGCATATCAGGCCAAACCGAACGCCCATCAAGGCGATAAGGGAAAAGTCTGATAAGCATTAATTCATAGGTAACCCCATGGAGGTTTGTTATAACATTCACCCGACGTGACTCAACCTACATGATTTTGTAAACCGAATGAAATGCAGCTCGTAGTTTTTTCCGAAATTGATAAGTAATTCCGAATAATGGTGATAAGGAAAACTGCAACTTGGTATATTTTTATACGATTGATTGTTTCCCATAATAATCTTAAATTATAAACATAAAACAGTAGTCTCTCTTGTTCCCTCTAGTAGTAGTTAAATAAAATTTTTATAAAATCAGGGAGCCAAAAGTAAATATGTAAATATGTATATTAATGTAAGTTGTATTTTTATAATTTTAAAACGTAAATATAATATAAGCAAAATCATTTATTATTTTTTTTAAACGTTAACCCGTTATTTAAGTTTGAATTTGAATTTAAAATGTTTATTTTCTGTGTATAAATAGCTTTACACCCTTTCATTTAGGACATAAAAAAGCCAAGAAAACTTTAACCATTTTAAACTTAAATAAATTACGTTATTTTTATATTATTTTAAAGAACCCTAAGTAGAATACATATTGTATGTCAAATGCATGTAGAGTTCGTAGGTTCCAACAATGAGCTCTAGGTGTCGCGCGCAAGACTTTAAATGTAAAAAATGCTGTGGTTTCATTTTAATCGCTTATTAATTTCCGTTTTAAGCAGCTTTAATCGCATATTTAATAAGAATAAAAAATGTAAATAAATTATAACATCATTAAGATCCGTCTGCCACCTTTAGGAAAATCATTTAGCTGGAAGTTCCTTTTAAATATTGGTTTTCTAGCATCTCCACATATTTACTTACTTAAAAGACACACATTTTGAATAAAACCAACTTTCTTAACTAATAAATATGTACAAAATTCTTTTCTATCATAACATACAAAAATTATGGAATATTAAAGATCTCACTTAAACATCTTTCACTTCCTTCTTTCCCAAAAGAAGTATTACGATTGATTTCAGCTTAACATCAACCCCCATAAAATGTAATATGCCCCTTATTTTCGTATAAATCTCAATTAGTAGTTAGTAAAAAATTCAACGCAATACTCACTTGATAGTTTGTCAACACTCTCGAAACGTTGCTCGACTTTTGAGCGGAGCGAGTCCAAGTCGAACGGAGCCGCAAGGCCGTGGTCCACGCTGCGCGATTTGCTCCTGAAAAACGGCAAAAAGCGGTTGTAAAATCGATTTCGAACGAAATATTTGGGCTATTTGTAGCGATCGGATGGCGCAATCTGCTGCGATCCTTATCACTTACAAATTTCCAGCTCGAATTGTGACCATAACCGGGTAATAACAATTTATTTATTGGCTTCGCGTTTACCTTTTTCATTCAGCCTTTTTGTTGTGTGTTTGTGTTTTGCTATCGTTTTGTAAAGATTATCTTGACAATCGACGACGAGTTGCCAAATATGGTAAAACGACGCATTTTAAATGTGTTTTTCTAAACGTTTTGCTATTTGTTGTTCATTTTTTGTATTTTTCCGATTAGCCTTTAAATAATACGAGAGAGAAGTCACGACTTTTCATGTGGCTTGTCCTTAAGATGCTTGCTAAATTAATATAATGCATGTGCCGGGCTTGCAATGAGAGTTGAAAGGTAAATGCATAATTTTTCTAGAGTTTTGTAGCCTAAGTTATTCTAAGTTTGAAATCTTTTAAATATACCTGAGGGTTACCTTAATTTAGTGCCCTTAAAACTAGCTAAAAATGTTAAATTTCAATTGAATTAATGAGTTTTGAATTTAAATATAAGGCCTGTAATAGTTAGGCTTTCATCGAAACTATACTAAAGCCTAAAATAAGATGTCTAGTCTAGCTTAATGTTAAGTTAAGGAGGCCTTGACTTGGCCATCTGTCCTAAACCCTAAAGCTCGATCGTCTACTGCTTAATTGTTCCTATTCAAACTGATCAATAATTAACCATCAACGGAAAATGGAGGAGTCCAACCGAAATCCCTGTCCTTTCCGCATTGCCGAGGACTGTGGCGCCGCCTTTGCCATGGGCATCCTGGGCAGCGGTATCTTTCAGGCTGTTCGTGGCTTTCGCAATGCCCCCTCTGGCCTGGGGCGACGCCTAGCCGGAAGTTGCGTCGAGTTGCGCTCCAGAGCCCCCTTGACAGGCGGAAGCTTTGCGGTCTGGGGCGCCACCTTTAGTGCCATTGACTGTACGCTGATCTACTTGCGCAGGAAGGAGGATCCATGGAACTCGGTTATCAGTGGGGCGGCCACTGGAGGCATCCTGGCAGCTCGCGCAGGACTGGCCTCCATGGCTAGCAGTGCTCTGGTGGGCGGCGTCATCTTGGCCCTGGTCGAGGGCATGGGCATAGGAGTGACCCGTTTCTCGTCGGCGGTTTATCGGCCGGTGTCACCAGTGGAGCGGGAGCAGATCTTTAGGGAGCAGCAGACACAAAAGGGATTCTCAAAGGTGGGTCTAGCTTAAACCTATATCCTATATCATCACTCCTTCTCCTCTATTTCCAGGTGAATCCGTCGCCAATGTAGAATTATTCGCTGCGTCATCAGGTGGACGTCTCTATCCATCCGCGATCCACGATTTGCGGCTCGACGATTGCATACAAATTTTATACGAGATTCTTTCGAGTGTTCCACGATTGCGGGCATTCAGATTTTCAATTAAAATTCATTTGTCGTTCATTCCAAGTTTTAGAATCTTAAATATATTTATATTTGATTCGGTATTTTAATGGCCGCGGTCTGAAGTCTGACTGGAGTGTTGTGTTCGGGCATTGTTTTGGCATTTTGGGAGGCGCGTGTGCTTCCTAGCTCCATACTTGCGAGTCCATATTCATCTGGTATTCGGTATTCGTTCTATACACCCCTCGAAACTGGCAATATGTTATCTACACTTGGCATGACGACTACCCTATTGATTTATGTTTGTGCCAAGTTGTGTATTTTTATACTTTTCCTAGTCTTTCCAATTATGATTTACTTTCTTTAATTTTCCTTTATAAATTATTTATAGGAATTTTAACATTTTGTTTCGTTCAATTGTATTCCTTAAATTCAATCATTTATTTATCCTCTCAAACTGCAAAATACTTTCCATTTCTGAAGGCTGCCTATCTTGATTCCCTTTAATGGCAGATGTCCTTGTCTCTATGGTGAGTAGTGTTCACTTTTCTTTCCCTTTTCCTTACTATTTCCTTGTGGTTCGATTGACAAAACTAATTTCCGCTACAATTTTGGGGCTGGGAAAATACGTTTTTCTCTGTCCAAGTTAGTTGTTGAATGACAGCCACATGTCCAAGCTGAATATTCAAAGGGAGAAGAGTACTGAGTCTCCTCCTGCCTTTGATAAGGTTTCGTCGCTGCCGATGCCTTCACTGGCATATCAAAATATTTAAAAATAATAAAGTTTTATTTGCGCGTGTCTTTTCGCTGCGCTGCCAATTAGCGGGCAAACGGCGATAACCATAATTGAATATCAATGATAAAAAATAAATATGCATAAATACGTGTGTGTGTAAAATAATTTTCAGCTGGCAGCAGCAGCAGGCGAATGCAAAGTGTTTTCGTTCGTAGATAAACAATAAAAAGCAAATACTAAATAATTATTTAAAGCATATTTGTCGCCCATTCCGATATTTGTTTTCCCCATTTTAATTCCAGCCCCGGTGTTTACTGCCATTGAGAATTTTCCACGGAAAGTCTTGGCTTGGCCTGGCCTGGCCTGGCCTGCTTGTTGCCAATTGCGCAGCTGAAAAAACCTTTCCGAGGATGTAGGCCTACACCCGGGGGGAGTGAAAAACCCTTGCAAAAACAAAGTCTGGGGCAAAACAACTGTGTTTGATTTTAAGTTGGCTACATTTGACGACACGACAACGTCTCGAGTTATTTAAGTATTTAAATTAAATTGAGTTCAGGCAGCGACCGAGCAGTGGAATCTCGTTTGCACAGTTGGTAGTCGCGTTAAAATGGAAAAAGTATTTCGGCTTTGTTCTGCGGGTAAACATAAATAATTGTATATGACATAAATATTATTTTCGGAGGCTAAATATTCACTTTTCGCATTCCTATTGCTCTTTGGCAGCCAGAGGGAGGTCAGCACTGGCAAGGCGAGGCTAATATTCTTTGGCTCACGTGATCTTTTGCTTAGAGAAAATTTAAGAGTGATATTTGAGAAATGTACTCTTTGGCCAAGTTGTTTGAATTAAGCTTAAGCATATTTTTTGTTATTTATTATTTATCATTTATCACTTATTTTATTTAATATCCTATTTAGACATGGGCGTCCTTACTGAACTCTTCCTTATTGCTTTTTAGTTTGTAGGGAAATTCATTTCAGATGAAGATTTTCTAATAATGATTATAAAGTTAATAATTTTCATAATCAAATCGTAAATAGAGATATCTTTCTCTGCAATTACCCGTACTAATTGCTGTAACTAATCGATAGATACCGCGTAGTCAAGCGCGCTTCCGCATAAACCAGTTGGACACACTGTATAGAAAATAAGATATAACTTATAAAGCTGTCTTTGAGTAATGCCTATGTTATTCTCCTTTTTTTCTCACATCGATTTCGAGTTAACATTGAGTGCCATAACATATAACACCCAATGGCGCTTGAATGCGACGTGTCATAAATGGCCAGAGGCAATTGAATAAATCCGATGAGGTCCAGAGCTCAGTCACTCGTGGTTACAAGTCTGTGTAGTTTATATATACAGTATATCTTATCGGTCTTGTGCATTGTTTGCCCTCGATCACTTGGCCCTGGGCACTGATCAGTGGCATGAACACCGTAAGGTTCAGTAGCAGCCGCCGCGACGCTTTACTGACACAATTCCGCCAAGTTATATGTCAACAACCCGCTTTGGTTTTACCTCCCACTGCACTTTTATTTGCCTTTTGCCATTGGCCAGACATGGTTCAAGTTGAACCCCGGCCAAGGGGTGACTCACATTACGTATACGTAATGTGCGACGTAAAAACACATGAATTATGGTCGATTGTTGCTGTTGTGAAATTGATAATAGAGTTCTTTCACTCGGTGATGATTTCTTCATCTTTTCCATGACTCATTTTAATGGACATTCCTTGGGGTAGGTTCCTGGACATTTTAGCATTTTAATTGTTGTGATTATTTCATCACACAATAAGTTATTATTAATAGTAATTCTTTGTATATATTTCTAAACATTCTCACCTTTACTGTCAACTTCCCTTGCCTTATCTCGAACCATTTGAAATGTTTACGCGGATTTTATCTGTCAACATCACTTAAATATCAGCCATTTATTTATATAGTACTTGTGTACGAGCCTTATAAATTATCAAAAATTCGTTAATAAGACGACAGCGAACATTAAGATTATCTATAAATAATCTGATACCGAGTGTAATTTGAACACTGGCCCGCCTCCTTATAAATTATCAATATTTGCTGCCCGCCTGCCTGCCTTAAATTGTATATAGACCTCGAATATAATTTATTAAAGCGAAAGTTCATAAATTGTTATATATTGACCACGAGTTATGGTCACAATTGGCTGAAACTCAAGAATATGGTTATTGGTAAATGCTTTTTAATAAATATATGGGCATGCAGGTGCGTTAGGTAAATACACATATATCGGGCCATGCAACATTCAACAGCTATACACAGATATATGTTACAAGAAACAGATTTAATTATGTCATGCGGGCTTTTTATCTTATCTTTTTTGTGTGCGTGTGTGTACTCAGGTGTTCAGGTGTGCATGTGCATGAGGGGTGGCGGGTTGTGGGAATCGTTAGTTGCAACTTACCTGCGCACGGGAATCGCCAAATTGTCAACGCTGCGTGACAAACTGGATACATCTTGACTAGCCCTACGTGACCTGGCGCGTTCGCAAATCATAAGGAGCACATCGGGGCAGGCGAACAAAACCAATTAAATGAGCAATTTGTGCCAAAACAAAATACAGTAGGTCCAAGGAAATAAATGGAGAAAATAATACGGTAAATAATACAAATAAACAAATATGTAACTACTAAGAGGTAAGGTTGATAATTTAAATTACAAAAAAATACACAGACCACCAAAGGGGTGGGAGCGAAACGTACATATCTCGCCCGAATCGCGCGGGTTTAACAAACGCCAATTTGTGGAATGCACACGTAGAAATAGGGAATTCATTGGTCCCCAACCTCCAATCCCGCCCGTCTAATTACTCTCCATATAGCCCCCACTAAGTGTCCATTAGATATATACATTTGTGCATACATACTATGTATGTATCTGGGGGAGCACGTGGTCAAGACGACTTTGAGCTAATTGCTAGGGAATCGTCACGTCCAGAGAAAAAGGCGAACAGGGTGAGGCCATGGGACTGCGACTGACTAACTTGGGGGACACTCTAATAATTATATTTTAAACCGAATGCCTACTAGAGGCACGCTTTCTTATATTTTCAGTCAATTAAAACCAGCATGAGCTTGAAAATTAAATGAAAACAAAGTTTGTGTAATATGGTTTAAGATTATTCTGACAAAAATAGAAATTATGTGGGTTGAAACAGCAGGAATTAGTTATCTGATCGAAAAAATATTTATCTTTAAAGCTTGTCGTTAGAGAAAATAGGTGGTTTATCCTGATGTTAATCCAATCGATAAAAACTAACAAAGTCCTGTTAAGTATAGAAATGTTCTGTAAAGCTCATTGTTTGAGTCCCTAATAGCTATCTAATTGAAGAACCTAAATTCCAGTTAAACTTTATGTAAAGAAATCCGTTATTTAACCTCCTTCAATTTATCCGAAAGAGAAAAATTAACGGAGTGCTTTGGACCTCAAGCTTGCAAGAAGCCACCAGTGGCAATTGTAAAATAAATAAAGAATTAAGTAAAGTTAATTATTTACTACTTTAATACTTTTAAATAAATTCCTATATAAAAATGCACTCCAACAATCACAATTTATTTGCAATCAATTGATGCTATCGTAATGGGGAATTCTGGATTTGTTATTGGGCACTCGAAACCTTGCTAATAGCAGGTCCAACTTCAGCTGCAAAAATGTACTTCAACTTGTCGAGGGTTAGCCGTTAATAGACCGATATGATATGAGTGAAAAAATATACAACAAAAATCCCACACAACCTGAGACTTTTTCAGTTAAGATTGCCAGAACTCAAGGTTTCGCGAACATTTTTGATATAGCCCATGGTCAAAAACATTTGGCACAGACAGTTTATCTTAATTTGGGGCAATCATAGAGAGTCGTAATTGTGTCTAATAGGTGTTGAAGAAATTTATGGGAACTAAGGTTTTGCAAATGGGTCAATGAAATGGCGTGACAAATTTAGGATCAATAAATTAAACAAAGTATTCAATTTAATTCCCCTGAGGAAATTATCACTCATCAACGTAATTATTAATTTGTTAAGCTAGATAAAAAAATCAATATTCTTGTAGCCGATTAATTAAAATGGATTAATATCACTTATCTGATAAACACTTTATACATTTATTATTATTTGTTTAAGAAAGCCCCGTGGTGAGAAATTCAATAAACATTTGTTTGATTTTGCTTACTTTTTACGAGTTTTAATGGTTTTTTTTTTTGCTTAACATTGACCCAAAAGCCAGAAAAAGCGAAACTCAATGGGCAAACAAAGGGAATCGAATGGGGGAGCAAGAGGTCTCGTGTGTACGTGCTTAAGATCATGTTTGGCGTTTCGGGGAATAACAGTGGACATCGGGTCTTAAGCCAACCGGAAGTTGAGCTCAAGAACACAAAATGTACATGTTATTTCTCTTATATTTCTCTTGATGATCTCAATTGCCTAATTTTCTGTATTGTTTTCCAACTCGGCTGACAAAAACGTTCAGCATCTAATCGAAAGTGTTCAATGATCCCCATAAAGATAAGCATTTGTTTCCCCCCGAAAACTGCCATTCATTCGTTACCATGCAATAATTAATACAACTGTTTATGGCCAAACCTCTTCACTAGAACATTTTCAAGCCTAGAAACGTGAAAATAAGTTGATAAATATCGAGCAAGGCTTTAAAGCAAATTGCTTACCAATAATATTGTGAGGTAATCATAACGTGCTGCATGTTGTGTTTATGTATTATATTATTTTATATTTCATTACTTTTTCTCGAGACTAAAAGAAAGTAGAACCTAATGTTAAATGCAATTTCTTGGCAACGTCTTGGCTTATAGTGTAATGGCTAAATTAAAGGAGATTGATGCATGTTTGGGCCGAATATATAATCGAATACCGATTATTTGCCCGATCAATCATACGCCGTGTTGTCAGCCGACATTATGTGACAGATGAGACAGAGAGAGAGAGAGGGAGAAAAAACGGAATGGAACTAAAACAAGCAAAAGATAAATTCACTTGACACTCTGTTGACTTTTAATGATTCAATTTTGCTGTCAGAGCCGCGGTGTGTGGAAAATATTGATGACAAAATTAATTAGCTTGTCGGAGGAGCCGTCGGAGCAGGGAAATACAAATAAATTTTGCCCAAAGTCAGCCCTTATCAGCACAAACTAAGTAAAATAAACAACAAAACTGACAGCAAACTGCAGCAGTTGTCTAACGCCGTCACGTGTCTCCCGGGGCCCCATATTAATTCCGCCTTTGATTTTGATATAAGCAGCTCCATTCTGCCCTATGGCTAGCCACCGACTTTTGATAATCATATTTAAATTCCCCCCTGAGGTCTCCCTCCACTTCATAATTAGAATTTTATGCCGCATTGTTATCTCTGTTTGCCTTGGCTTTTTCTGCTGGCTAACAGAAAAACAAAAAAAAATAAAAACGGAGGAAATGTTGTTTGCATTTGCCCGTCCGCCGTGCTACCAACTTAACGACGAAGAAAAAAAGGTTAATTGGTTTTTTGGACACATTTCTGCCGCTGTTTGTGCTATTTTTTGGCATCTGAAAATGTGTCACATTCGAGGTCCACTCACCCGCACGTGAGTTTTGCGTAATGAAAATAATTTTAGGCTCCGAGAAGTTAGTATTTAAGTTGGCAACCATAAAATTTGACACGTACTATATATAATTTAGCGAGGGGAATAGCTTTCAAGATGATGAAACGTTAACTTGGAATAGTCTCTGTACTTTCAAGCTTACTTCATCTCTAAGGTCTTTGAAGGCGAATAATCTGTAGGTTTTGGTGGAGTAAACGCGTCAGTTAAGGTTAGAACCTAGTTTAAATAATTATTAAAATTATTTTTAAGCTTAATTATATTTTTGGGTAGTTACTACCCTCTAGAGTTTTTAATTTCCCAAAATGAAAAGCATTAAGACCACTTAAGTGATGCTGTATTTCATATATATTTTTGTTTATATAAAAAATAAACCCTCAATTTCCCCATTTGATATCATCTTTTTGTCATCCAATTGATTCCCTCAACCGCCGGACAGCCAACACCCAAACGTTTATTCATGAACCCGTGGCAAGGTCGCTGCTTATTCAATCTGCACTTGAAATTAATCCTCCTCCGCAAAAATCAACATATATACAAATTTGGGTTAAGGTTGGCCTTCAACCGCACAGCGAAAAAAGAAAGTCAACTGCGGGGCTACTGCTATCAGCATTATCTTATTTGTAGGCATTTGTATTCTCGCGTTCGCCCTCGTATTTGTACGCCAAAAAAAAAGTATTTCGTAAATATTTAAATTGGCTGCGACGTTCTTAGTCATGCGGAGTAATCGTCGCACATTTATATATTGCACGGCAACTTTTTTTGGACCGGCCTTAATTGAAACAATTAATTGCATTTTATATTACTTTTGCAATGCCTGCCTGCCGGGTGTGGGCACGACGAATGGTGGTCAGTTGCCTTTAATTTCTCGGCGCCAGCGGCGGTGTCGTAAATGAATACATCACCAGCGACTCGTTTGACACTTTATTTTGTATAATTTTTAACCGAACTTGTATTCTTTTCACCCGATCGGTATTCACGTAGAATCTAGTTTGAACATCGACGTCGTCGTCGTCTTCGTGTTTGCCAGGCACTTAGCATGGAGCCTATAATTTGTTCGGGTTGTTCGAGTGATCTGTGAGAAGTTGTCGCTGGCCTGCCTTCATTAGCAGCTGATTGAGGTAATTCCTAGGGGCAGGTGACACCTGGTCGGAGTATTAGAAACCCGGACAGACGAGCCCCTTGATAGCTGGGCCCTAAGACACTGTCGAGTGCCTTTTCTGACCTTCACTTTTGTGAATTTTTGTATATTCCATCAGAAATATACAAAATAAACAAAACAAAAACAAAGAAAGAAAGCCTCCGTAAACCAGTTTGGCCAAAATTCAAAATATTTACACAAACTGACGCAGAAACAACAGCGCTGAGGAACTGTTATCTTTCATTTAAATTGAAACTTGCTTTACGTAAATTAAGATAAGAGCCGTCTTATCGCTGGGAAAAAAACCTACAGGAAAAACGGGCTGCCAATAAACAAAGCATTGAACAAAGCGAGAATCTAATTGAAAGCAAATCGAGCGAATTTCTTCAATAAACAAATATCGAAATTGAACGAGATTGATGGGAATTCTCGCCATGATTTTTTCCCTTCAAGATCTCGGCTTCTCCGCCAGAGGCTCAAAGAAATTGCATTTAATTGGTTTTAAAAGAGTCTCGTTTAGTGTAATGAATATTTAATGCCGTAAAGCCTAATTGCTTTGCACATTTCGTAATAAATATATATAAGCAATTTGTACTGTAAATAAATTATGAAATATAATTAACTCAACACACTCTCGCGAAAGTCACTGAGAATCCAGTTCGACACTTTGGCACTTTGCATTTGCATAAAATCACAATTTTTCGGATGCGATCGCGGCTTGGGACTCGGATACGGATTCGAGGGAGAGCAGAGCGATCGGATCAAATGTCTCGCTTCGCGTCAGTTTCATTTCCAACTGACACTCGGAAAACACGACTTATCCCATGGCTCCTCTGATGTGCTGGGGTTCTGTCTTTTTTTTTTTTAATGGCTTGGGGATGTTATCATTCTGGATACGCTGGTGTGCGTCTGATGCCCTCTTGTTCTGCCCGGCTGTGTGTGACATTAATACGAGCATATATACATATGTATAAATATATATATTTATCAAATCAGCAGCCGAGAGCAATAAAAGGCCTCTGTGGACTTTGTGCACACACGCACGTAATCACTCTCGGACGCCAGCGATCCACAAATAATTGAGATCCCAAGTGGAACCCAAGTTGGGATAGACCCCAGAATGTATTTGAAAGATACTGGGGTAAAATATCTCGTAGATATTGGAGGGTAAAAGAGTACTAAAGTATCTTCTATTCTAACAGAAAGACTGAGCATGATAATAAGTATTATAATCGATTTAAGAAGCATCATATCCCTTGTTATTATTAGATCTCTGGTGTAATCTTAACATCTCTGATACTAAAATAATTATTATTAAAGTATAAACAGATCTCAACAGCTTAAGACTGCAAATATTTCAATGAATCTGACTCAACTAAGCCCAGTAGCTCTGATAAAGAAATAAACTCGTATCAGATCCGAAAATATCTGAATAGATCTGATATAACTCAAGTAAGTAGCTGACTTTCAAGTTGGTTTCACGATAGTTACGCCAAAAATGTCAGGTTACGTCTTCCTCAGCGGTTATCAGGTGTTTGGTTTGCTTAAATATTTACTCAAGTAATTTAGAAGGCGTGCTAAATGATTTAAGCAAATGCAAAGTGAGAAGGGAATTTCGCTCAAACAGAGATGATGGATATCAACTAGGAACTGTAGATTTTCTTGGCTTATATTCCGCATTAAGGCAGTCGGTGGTCTTCCTTTGATCAGTCATTATTAAATCATTATTGCACTGTAAACTCTCCATCGTAATAGCCATAGTTAACTCATTTATAGCCAATTAGCATATGCCTTCCTGATCAATCATCGCACCTGATCATTAACTGGAAACCCACCTGACCACGTCGAGCTGTCCGGATTCCCATTTGAATTTAAATGTATTACCTAGTTGCAATATTAATTATCTTGAAGAATTTTTGTCAAGCCTGAGGGTAAGGCAATTAATCTTGCCGTAAACATCGAGAAATACTTAAATGATCCCTTGGATTACATCAACCTGAACCTGGTATTATTACATATCAGAGAGCTCTAAAGACAATGCACACCACAAATTGTAAACAAACGAAAAGATCAACCAAAACATGACTACTACAGATATATATGTATATATAGAGATGGCCAGGGCAAGTCTAAAAATGAATTACTGCTCAATTGGTTTTATATTGAGCGGCAATAAAGAGACAGAAGTGTTGATACCGAAATGTGGGGCCAGTCGGACCCGAATGAGCTCCGATGGAAGTCTTTGGTCAGTCCGCCATAAATCGTACGATTATATACAATATAATAAGCCATAACATTTCCCAAGTGCCTGTCACAAATTCTTGTTACCTTTATTTTTTTTGTCGTTTTCTGTTTTTGTGTTTCTGCGCTTTTAGTATTTATTTTTGTTAGTGTTCTCAGCCATCGAAGGGGGCGTTACGAGCTTTATACTGGAGTAAGCATTGTACTGGGTTTCTTGGAGGGTTCCCGTGCTCGTGCTGCCTTTTTTTTTGTGCTAATTTGATAAGCTCAAGTGGGTTTGGGCTCTGGAGAAATAGTAAAAATCGAGAAGTGTGTTTGCCTCGGTGGAATCTGATATTGAGACATTTTCAAGTGCGGAATTGACCGTTGCCGCCGACTACCAACTGCAGGAGCTTGATCTATATGTACTCCCCTGACTGAGTCACTACCACTCTTTGGACCCAATAATGGGGTGAGTTTCTTTGGGGAAATGAATCAGAAATTAGCACGAGAGTCAAGATATAAAGATTACGACCCAATAAAGAGTATTCTGAATGACTCAAAGGATGATAACTTGTAAACTCTCTTACTTGTAGTTTAGATTTTTAAGTTAAACGTCTCAAAAGGGGGTTAGGTAAGGGCCCTGTTAAGGCCACTCGAAACCCAAACCTTTGTTATAAGAAACAACAAATAATACCTCGCTAAGTGGAAAATACTTGTAAAATTCATATGCAGTTTGCATCTGCATTGGCACTGTTTTAAGGAGTTTGCACAACCAATTATTCTGGCTCTAAAGATAAAGCCAGAACCCCTGTGTATCTGATGATTTATGGCATTTGCATACAGTCGCACCCATGCATATAAGCTGCTCAAATATTTACCTAAATTGTTGCGGTATTTAAGCAACTACTGTGTGGGCATTAGCCAGGCATTGACTTGGCAGCACATCTAAGTCTAAGCACCTTATGAGATATTGTTGGACTAACTGGCTGTGACTGACTGAGTGACTGTTTGACTGACTGACTGACTGAAACAGAAGCTATATTGGAATCCCAAAGCCAAAGTCTCCAAACTGTGCAAATATTCACGTGAGCCGAGGGAGCCTGCCTTGTGACTGGAGGCTGTTCGGATCCGCTCGGACCAGGCCTTAATTAACGATTTCGAGGGGCAAGCTATCGGATATTTGTCCGGCGCGATGGTTGATGGGAAAAATCCATAAATGTGCGGCAAGACAGAGAGAGAGAGAGCGGGGGAGCCCACAAGCCAATCGAATAGCATGATTGGCTGTATTTTGGCTCTAAGGTTTAGACCAACAAAGCCCATTGAACTGTGGTTCGACCAACAAAAGCTTGTATAAATCCACTTTAAAGTGGATTAAATTTGCCCAAAAGAAGGCAAGCTCAATGGGGACTAAAAGTATAGATATATTTTTATATGCAAAAATAATTCAGTGACAGCCAATATTAAGTTTATTGTTAGCCTTATTTATGGCTGAGGAAAACTGGTTGAATCTATAGGCATATATCGATCAGAGACCCCCGTATCGCGTGCCATAAAAACGTGCTGCCTGAACAGTTGAAAAATCGCGCTACTTGAATAAATAGACCCGTGGGTTTTCGAGTCGAGCGATATATAGTACTGCGAATATGGCCAATTACTATTATTGCCTTTGTTTACATTCCGTTGGACAATTCGCGCTGCTTGTGCGCTCTATTAATTCTCTTTACAAGTTTAATTGACATTGGAAATTGTAAAATGCCGCGTTTTATTGCTTTCAGAACTCTTGCGCAAGGCAGGGCGAAAGGGAGGAGCACCCCGAAAGACATAAGCCCGATAAAGATGAGTATATGTACTGCGGGGGCGAGAATCATCAATAACTAATTTGCATGGCTGGATTTCTGGAGTCCAAAGTGCTTTTCTGTCAAAGGAGCAGCCCATCAAAATAAATTCTCTCTTTGTTGTTTGAACACTTGGGCCCAATCTTGCATTATTTAGACATCATCAATGTGTATAGTATATTTTTTTTGTCAGCCAAAAAGGTTTGTTGTTTATAAGGCTTTTCGGGCAATAATTTCCATTGTTTCTTGTTTTTAATTAAGGGAAAACAATAACAAAACAATCACAAATAATCAAGAATAATTAAAATGCGAAACAAGATGAAAACACACACATACTCTGAAGTCGAAATCGAAATCGAAACATGAGCAAAGTGTGACACGGGAAAGAGAACAAAACAAAACAAAATGCTGGTAATTAAAAGTAAGATATGACGAGAACAAACAAAAATTGTATTTTTTTGAGGAAGCACAAATTACACGAGGCATATCGGGGTGCAATATTTATAACGTTTTATAATAAATAAGAGCTGGTCTCGGGTATCCAATCAGCTGATTTCGGGGGCTTTTCTCCCTCTAATTACCCCGCCTGTCGGGGGGTAAGATCGGAGCGGGCATTAACACATAATTATTATTATATCATAATCATAATGAGGCTTATTCCGTCTGATAGACAACCGGCTAATGGCAGAGAGGCGGTTCAGTTGCGAAGGCTGAAACAGATCCACAGCCACGGTTGGGCGTCTGAGGCAATGACTTGCCCCGGCAGGCAGCCAGGTCGGGGTCACCAAATGAACCTCTGAGCCAACAGACGAAGGTCTTTATGAAGAGTGGAGTAAACAGGGGAAGAGGAGCAGGTGGGCGGAACTATTTATTTTCGCCAATCAACGTATTGGTTTTTGCAATGCCTCGAAAAGCCAAGGGAACTATTGATGCAATTTTAATTTTATATTATATTATTTTAAGATTTTCTTAGTTTGGCATTTAAACTGAGGAAATATTAAGAGATACTTATAATTAATCGCTTCTTTTTACAGTTCTACTATTGATTTTCAAAAGTTTCCCTTCTAATGTTTCCCAAAATTAACATAAACTGATAAGCAATTCAACTTTTCAACCTTTGACTGAAAGCTTTTTGTTGTCTCCAATTTAGATTAAAACGAGTAACCTAAACTGAGACTTGGTCATTTGTTAATCACTGTGGCACCCATTAACAAAGCCTGTTCGTAGAAAAAATACCCGATGAAGGGTCCCCCCAGATGGCATGACTTCTAGTTCAATCAGAGCAGGTTAACGAGATGGCAAAAAATACGAATCAGGGCTCCTTAATAAGAGCCCGCGACGGTGATGAATGACTTTTCGGTTAGTGCGTGAATCGATATGCTTAATTGGCAGTCGAGGTAATAAACCAGCTGCGAGGAGCTCTCCTTCTGGGAGAAGTGTCTCCGGACGCATCGCATAAATTAAGCTGCCGGGTAGGCTCGGGGGAGCCGGAAATGTATCTGAGAGTGTGTGTTGTTTTATACGGGGTGTGGGAGTGTTTCATGCCGGCAATTAATCACATATTCGACGGGTGTTAGTTCAACATTGGCAGAGCGTGGAGATGGGGGAAGGTTGGGGGGGTTTCGGTTTCACAAAGGATCTCCTACGCAATCGATGCATTTTAGTCACTTGGCAAGGCGCTTGTTAAACACGCAGACAGTTAGAGGCAACGGAGAAGGAGGAGGAGGAGTTGAGTGGCGAACCTGTTCTTGAAATTGTCGGGCACGAATATATTCCACCAGGAGTGGCGCTTCTCGCGCGGAAAATACTCCCCGTGGCTGGGATCAATGATGTCGTCGTCATCGTCGTTTCCATTTCCAGTGCCGTTGCCATTCGCATAGCTGCTGGAGCTCTCCGTCAAGTCGCTCTGCGACTCGCTGCACATCATACCGGAGTCCAGGCTTCGCTGGTTGATGTACTCCATCTTCTTGCGCCGGTGACGGTCCAGCTTGGTCTGCAGCGAGCTACGTCTGCGTCGCTGGCGATCGTTTGTGGGACCCTCGTACGAGGAGTTCAATCCCTGGAGCACTGGACGCGGCGATTGGCTGCCGTCCTCGAAGTAGGTCTGTTTGCCCGGCTCATTGGGAGAGCTAGCCCGGATGTTCTCCTCCGAGCTGTAGACGATATCAGGACTGGTGGGTGTGCCGGAGCCATCGGACTTCTCGCTGCGCACAGCCGATTCATACGAGTCTTTGGTGGAGTTCTGCAAGGATAACGAGGAATTTAAGTGGTTAGATAAGGTAAAATTATTGTAGATTTAGGGGGGTTTTACTAGGAAGGCTTTTCACAGTTTGATTTATAGAGAATCTTCTATTTTATTTATATTTATTTATTATAAAATCATTTTGAAGATTTTGTTAATCAAATGATTTCGACGAGTTTTTAAAGTTTCAAAAAGACAGGACAGGTTAAAATTAACTTTAAAAGGACATAACTCACCTTACTACTATCCCGGCGCAGAAAGGACACGGCTATCGAGCTGCGGCGCTTCTGGCTCTTGTCCGATTTGCTGGAGAAGAGGCCCAGGGCCAGGGAGCTGCGCCGTGGGGGCTTCTGTGGCGGCAGCGGGGCCGTGGCATTCAGGCTGTTCTCCGTGTCTCCAGAGTCGCCGTCGTGCTCGTCGATGTTGACCAGCGACGGAATGGAGGCACTTGCCCAGTCCTTGCGCAGGCGGTACTTGCCGTTGTCGATGATGCTCATCCTGGCGATCGGCTTTGCTCGTTCGGATGGATGACGAATTGGGTTACGGCTGTTGACTGCTAACTGCTCACCGTTGGGCGCTGCAAGTAGTCCACCCGATTAATTATCGGTCGAAAGCATGGGTTTTGGCTGTTAATTGCTGCGCTCCAATTACTAACAAACCCAGTCCCTCTCTTTCTCTCTCTATCTCTCTGTCTCTGCGGTTGCGAAACTTTTACTTTCAATGAACTCCATTGAACCGACATTAGCGTGGTAATTAGCAGGCCGTTGTCGGCCGAGCGGAACGCTGTCGTTGTCGTTGTCGTCGTCGTCGACAACAACAATAATGAAACCAAACAGCCGGCACTGGAATACCTAAGTGCATCGGTACAAAGCACTATCCATCACCCGGGGCTTTGGCAGGGGATCAGGGCTGGGATTACCATTAGGGGAATGAATTGCACTAGCACCCGGTGTCAGAGATGAAGTGACTCTGGCGGGTAAACAGTGGATCGTTGTGTTAACATGGTGCAAATTTGTTGTTGACAATGAATATTCATTAGAATTTTTAGCTGAGATGCTTTCAAGCAAGCTAGAATCCCCAAAACCAAAGATCAGTTTGTTTAATTTTGCAGAAAGAACTGATCACAATTGAAGGAAAACACTATAGTTCTGGCTTACAAATTTTAATTAAGACCATAAAATCAGTTGTAAAATGAAGAGCAGTAGATAAGATTAGCTTTTTTAATATTCTTAGAGGTGTTTTTAACCTGTTTAATTAAGATATAGAATACACAGTCATTAAGGGCCTGGGATCATTATTGCAATCGAACTTAGAGGCGGGTATGAGGTAACAACAAGTAGACACTAGATATGGAGATAGCTACTGTATAATAAATGTGCTAATGTGCTAATATCCTTAATAAATATTCATTTATATTAATCATGTTAGTGGGTTCAGAGGCGGCATTGACACTTGTAATAAAGCCATTTATAAAGCCCTAACGAGGAAACATAAATTATACTTTTGAAAGCCTTTATGAGGTGTTATAATGTAGGGCCAAAAATCAAAGCATAGATTCTGTAAACCTACATAAACTTTTAATTATTTTTGTAAGTAGTATTTACTTAATGAGCCAAGTAAATAGGCCCTCAAATAATAAAACCATGTCTATTACCTGTACAAAGTCCCAGAAAGGGCTATTCAAACTTTTATGGATTTAGAACCAAGTCCCAGGCAATCCTCTCACTTTCAGCCCACTTGCCTCTGCCTGAGAATTCCGCAATAATATCCAGTACTTACAGCCCCGTATTACACACTCCATTGCCCGTCCGGGCGGAGGTAGTAGCAGCAAACAAAAGCAGTTAATAATGCAAATTAACTGAAAAACTTCATGACATCATGGACGACTAACAATGGGCCACAACCTACGACAACAAGCAGGCCGTACAGCATGGGTTATTACAGAAACCAGCACAAAATTCAATGATGACGGCGGGCGGATGATGACGCCTAGAACGATGACTGACTAGAATGGGAGGCTGACACGGGAGGGGGCACAGAGATATGTACGCCCGCCTCACTGTGAAATCGAAATCGAAAGTGGCTAAAGTTTAGCTCGACTTGGCTTACAACTGCCGCTATCACACGATTCTGGCGGGAACAATGGACGGCTGACAGGCATTTAAGGGGCGTGATATTGCATATGTTTCTGTAACCAGCTAGACGATACAATTTAACGCCAGATCGAGTGGTGTGTGCCAGTGTGTGTACTTCCAATTCTCACCCGGCCCCGGCCAAATTATAGTTAATGTTGCCGGCGAATCGGCGGAGGCTAATTGGAATGGGTCATTAGACCCCACGCGACAAATGATGCGACTGTAATTCGCGTTTAGCTGTGCGCGTCGAGAAAATTGTATTTTTTAAATTAAAAATGGGCTTGTTTTCATTTATAAACTACTAATTTGAGTCACTTTGTGACCAAATTGAAAAATATTGAAATTATTTCTTTACTAGTTGTTTCAAGTTATTTAATTAAGGATGATATTTGGAAGTAAGTTTGATATATTCAAATATTTTTTGAGATATAATATAAGCCCTCTTGTCAATTATTTATTTTATTTCATGTTGAGACTTTACCCAATCAATAATCTCAAAACCTTTAATATAAATGATAATTTCCACGTTAAAAAATTAGACAAGAACTTGAAGTGCAATCCCTTATCCCCAAAGATTAGATCAACCAAGTGGGCCGGCACTCGACTGCACTCCTGCTTACATGTGTCCCTGGCATTATCTCTGGAGGAGCTGTTTGCAGATTTGCCGCAGAGTTTGTGCGCAAACACTTGACTCGGATCGCAACGCCTTATCGGGGCGAGCACATAGGAAGAGAGCAATTTGAATATACGATTTGCCATATAATGGGATTGAATGAGGGAAAAGAGCCAACCTTGAGTCGAGCGGGAACTCGAGTCGAAACTGACCACAACCGGTCGGGCTCAAGGCGCTTACACCGCAGCTCCGACTCGCCTCGGATCGAGTGCAGGTTCCGCTGTATTCGAAATGGTCTGGAGTTCATGCTCGCTGGCCAGGCACGTATAGTAAGTCACGGGTCTAGGTCTAGGTCTTGGCTCCTCTGCACGGCCACCATTGAGCCGCGAAGGTGGGGTCCCTTCCATAATTTATGGCCCATATCTCTAGCCCACTGAAGAGTCTTTTATTTATTAGCTTGTCGCCTGATCAATTGTGCAATTCGCGCATAAATAAATAAATACAAAGACCTACAGCCAAAGTCCGAATCAAAAGTCTTACTGTGTCAATGTCATGGCTAGTCAGGCGAATAAACTGGTCGTGGCTCTGGATGAGTATAGTATTTATATTTTAAGCTGTTCGGGTAGTCAACTTAACACTTAATAAAATACTCTATCACTTTACCCCAGATTGTGAATAAAATTCGCAGTCTAATGGCGCATCTTCAATTCAGAAAAACATCAGAGCTCTTTGGAAAATCAAGCCACACTGTGTTAGTAAATCAAAACTTTCCATGGAAACCCCGCAGGAACGGAAAACTACAGCACGTGATAAGCGGAGTTGCGACTGATAATGCCAACAGCCAGTAGCACGAGAGCATGGACTTATAAATACCACTCTGAGGGGGTTACGGATCGCCTGGTACTCAGTATTCCGAGTGCGCCAAACAAGGGTCTATAAAAAAACACATGATGACGAGGCCAACTGTCACATGGCAGAGCCTGAGGCTGCTGCAGCTGCAATTTGCAGTGCATGGCAAGGTCCAGTGGAAACACTGATAAACTTTGATTGGCCCAAGTGTGAAAACTTTCCATAGTCTATGTTTATACGCAGTGGCGAAAGATAGATTACAGCATCACACAGGAAGTTCGAGGGGCCAGAGGGATGCACCGAGGAAATGTGATTGCCTTGGAGCGGAACTTTGGCCAGCCAATCGAGTTGGCCAAACTGTCCGCCGACATTGATTTATGGCCCACTCGATGGAGCTAATCTTGAGGATTTGGTTTTATGATTGGGAAATCCCAAGAAATGTTACCTACACAATCTGGGATCGATTCGATTGTGGTGAACGACAGCCCGAAGGTTATTGCATTTCCTGGTAAAGAAAATGTAGGAAATAGGAAAATTTTGGGAAATGTAATAACCATTCATTGCACACAAGCAGAAGTATCTTATAGATTCTAAGGGAAACCAACTCTTAACTGGAATTTCCTGTAAAAAAATGAAATCAAAATTGCATTGCATTTCGCCAGGAATCAAACACGTAAAACTGCACTTTCGATTTCGTTGCAGAACAAACAACCCGCAAATGTATCTCACAGATACACACGATGAGCGGGGGGGTGCGGACACGTTATGGGGCCACACCAAATGAAATGCGAACAAGCAGAGGAGACAACATGCAACTGAATCAGAAACAGCGGAGAGACACAACAGAAACAAGAGCAGCACGATATAAATAAACCCACTCAGACGGCGCAACAATGGCCACGGCGAGATACAAATGTATCTACACACGACAATTGGCGGATACATCGCGTGTGCATGGCATGTAAACGATATGTCCGACGCTCTGTTGGGGCAATTTGCTACAATAATGCCGCCAACAGCTGATCGGGGGTAAGCACTTGTCCAAATGAAAGGGAAAACTGTGTGAAAACTTTGCGAAAACGATGGCGAATTCTCGAAATGCCTCAAAGGCAGGACACTCAATTTGTGTTGGGGGCGACTCTTTTAATGTTCATATTTTTACATTTTTGTTTATGTGCAATTATTATTTGCGTAAGCAGCTGGCAATTGTTTATAAGCACCCGCCCCTCGTTTGCCTAGCTGGCGAACCGGTTGAACAAACAATTAGCCAACACAGTCGTCTTGGATCCATAAGCTACGATATCATGAGCAAAAATTCCAAGGCAATTACCTGCTGCTGCACCCTCAGTAGTGGGGGCCACTGTTAAAGTCTGGATTCATAAATCACAAAATTGGAATAATTAATTCCCTTTCGCATCTTATGCTCTCTTTCCGAATCGAAATCAAAACTGGTCGCCGGTGTCGTTGAACCGCTTTCGGGTTTTATGCCTGTGCGAGTGCAAATGTATCTACATGCGCTGCCAAGATACAAATGTACCTACATGTGCTGGCTACCGTTTTAGCGGGCGTTGTCATTAGCCAAAGTGTCAAGTGGTCGACGGCGAAACAAATGCACGGCAACAACGCGCCGCTCTGACGTCTGTTTTCAGCCAGCTTTTGAGTATCTGCAAGATATGCTACGCTTCTGTTCTCTCGCTCGCATTTCCTTTTCGGAATTGGAATCGTAATCGGAATCAGAATCGGAATCGGAATTGCAATTGGAAGCGAACAAACTGCAAAAACAATTGCATCAGCAACAACATGGCCAGCGTTTGCTCGTTCAAGCCCCAGTCTCACATGACAAGACGGCCAGCGCCTTTATTAATAGACCCGATACTCGGACACACTCTGCTCGCATTCCTGTGCCTGTCCATTCACTCATTAACTAACCTGTTTACACCTGGCCTGGCTTGCACACCTAATCCGGGCCCCCTAAGTTGGGTGGGGCCCTCGCTGCAGGCGTGGGCGTGGGAGTGTTCCCTTCTTGGCTTCTATAAATGCGAGCCGATGATAGAAACAAAAATAATAATAATAATAAATAATATAAAATAGGTAGGGTTGGGTTGGATGGCAAGGGGTCATTGGTTCGGCCTTAGATGGGGCTCACGATGGTCATCGAGCTCTGGGTTCGACTTTATCGTTATTTTCTCATATTTGTTTATTTCTTTCGTTTGTTAAAGGCACACCTTTTAAGGTGCTGAGTTATGAAAGTTCTCTTGTAATACTTCTGTCTCCCTATACTTGATCATAACATTATCTTTTTATATTTACCCACTAGATTCTACACATTGACCCAAGCCAATGTTTAAAGAAGTACAACCTTTAAATGGCAATAACCCATTTCCCTTCTTAAGACCCCCATCACATTTGGTATCTGGTAGATAACGACCCCGTTAGGTTTCTTCTCTGATAAACGTTCCCAGAAAAAATCTCAATTTCAGGTTACAAACACCTCCACACCCAGCAGCAATTCAATGTAAACACACACACGAAATAACGAAGGGAAATCAAGTTGTTTGCAAACAAACAAGAGCCCCGTTCGATGGCACAAGTATCTTATCATCATCCGGAATATTTAGAACAAAAGCCAGCTACTCGGCTAAGCAGAACACGTAAGCCGTAAAAAATATATAAAAATTCCAGAAACACATACGTAATAATATTGTATAGCCACGCGATACATTTCAGAACTTTAAGACGAATTTTTGACAAAAAAACCAAACGGGTCTAACAGCTCATCTAGCAGATGAATGAGTTATATACAAATAGTAAACAAACCAGGCAAGTAATCTCCTAGTATTGTTTTTAAAATAAATAAATTTTGCTTACAGAAAAAAAGATCTAATGTATGTATAATATAATTTTATGTTTGTTTTGTTTGTATATATTCAGATATTTCATTTAAAGGTTTGGCTGTTTAAGTCTTTCTAATTCAATTTTTTCAAACGATTAAGGCTTTATATTTACGCCAAAATCCCTAGGCATTGCTCACACCTGTAGCTCAGTGTTTTGTCTACAGGCATTAATAAATACGCGAACAAATGACGATATAAATCCGCCTTAGAATCAAACACATGATACTGAAAAGCCGCTGTCGGCAGACTGACAAACGAGCCCATGATTGGGACACCGAGGGGGGTTGACTGTCAAGTGGTAAGTGGCAAGTGGTAACTGGAGAGCGGACATTGCCTGCTCGACATGGCGACGTGAAATGACATAATCCGTAACCGTGACACTTGAGCCGATTTGTGTGTGAACCTGGGCAGGCCGCAGAAAGAATGCTGACTTTGGCTACGATCTGTGTATCCGTATCCGAGTGCGAGTCCGGCTTTTTCCCATTGCTCTCCGAGCCGGTCAACAATTAAGGCGTTCTGGCGACTGTGGTTTTCAATAATTACTTACTGTAGTGGAAACAAAAACAAAGGTATCTTACCATGGCGGAAGTCGAACCGTTTCGCGCCGCCTTTGTTGGGAAACCAGTTCGGGCTCGGAATTCACTGTCTCCCGCGCAACTAGTCAACTCAATCAGGCCCAATCAATCGTCAACTTTGTGTTCCGCAAAATGTGAACAGCTTAGAAAACACCAGGTCTACGCAAATAAATTACAAGTGCGCCGAAACAGACCGAGTCACATGGGTGGGCGCTGCCGGCACCGATAGTGCCCCGATTGGGAAGACTATATCAAATCGAAAATATTAAATGCCTGGCAGGCAATCAATATGCAAAACGGAAACGATTCTAATAAAGCAACACTCATGAGTCGATGATTTGAATGGGTTATGAGTGCAGCCAGCGATTTGATTAATGATCGGGAGTATTGATTTTGCCTAGGAAGTGGAAGTGAGATTCGGGAACGACAGCATTATAATTTATATATTCTCACTGCAAATCACACCTAGAACGGAACCTACTGGCTTTTCTCGACAGATCCGGTTCACCTGATATTGATTGGAATATCCCAGAGTCATTGGGACAACAATCTTTATGAGAAGCTTAAAATTAAAGAAATTTCTTGCCCTCGAAAAACCAGTTGGATTAATTGTTTAATTATAAAATTACAGAATTACCTCACTGGTTTGATTCAATATTAGAAATTCCCATTAAAATATGTATTAAATGCGAACATTTTCAAAAGATTTTCATTGCGAAATGAAATAGATTTTTATTCTATCCAATAAGTTGGAAAATATGTTCATTTTACTGACCAAATCCAAATGCGCATTTCATTTAATTGGTCTTATCTGGCCAACCCTAAAATCTATATGTATATTAACATATAGAATTTATTGAGCATTTGGCCAGACCGAATCTTTGGCAGCTGCATTCAGATGATTTTGGCACACTTCGACCCAAGTCGTAAATGTGTAATAAACATTTTATCGATGCTCCGTTTGATACGGAAAAATGTGTATTTATTAAATCATCGATTGTCGACAATAAATCAAAATTCGTACGGCGAGGGTGGAGAGTGCTTGATGTCTCGAACGATCGGAACACTTGGATGGATCTCAGGTGCCTTTGTTTGGTTCTCTCGGCGCACAGATCTGTGTATACTTATAATTATGCCTGTATAGATTTATATTTATTTGTGTAATTATGACATTTTTTCACGCCGCGGCTTGGGCAAACAAATAACAGTAAGCCCCTTTGTCTGGGCCAAGTAAAATTCAGTGAAGTCTGGGCGGCGGCAAACAAAAGACCATAAATAAATCGCATAAAAAGACAGCATGACAAAAAGCACCTCATAAACGATATATACACCACATTCGCATATATGTTTATTTAAATATTGAGCGGACGAGATTAAAATATATTCTCTGTCCTGCGACAAGCCTCCTTTTGGCAGCGAAAATAATAACAGCGGCCAAGTGACTCAGAGACTTCCTCGTTCAGCCGCGTGTAGGTATGGAAATGTCACTGGAAATCAATAAAAAAGTAAAAACCAGATGCAACGGCTCTGCGTAGATACGCGCCAGGAATTTGCATTTCCGTGTTGGTTTTTTATAAATTATTAAGTCATTTTATTTGCACTTCGTTTTCCATTTTTCTCTTTTCTTCTCATATTAATTTTACAATTTTCTTTTCCCCGCTTCCTGGCAAACTTAATTGATTTGCATAGTCGAATGCACGCCCAGATTTTTAGCCCAAGCCACAAACAAAGTGGGTATAGAATTTTATATTTACTTAATTCTCACTATCTACCAGCCGGGCCAAATCACGTGGCCCAAAATTTATGCACACCTAGCAAAACATGATGATAAATGGCTTTGTCAATAAAAATTATAGCAACGCTTTGTGCGGCACTACGCTGAATTGCGTCAAAATAGAAACTGAAAAGTTAATCCGTATTTATAATGCTATCAAATGTTGATGGAGCGTATCACACTAAAGGTATTAATTTGTAGCTGCAAACTGGAAATCGAATGGAAATAATTACTACGAATTTCCATTGCCTCGATCCACACATTGAGGTTTTTTTTCTTGCCTGCCAAGTATTAAGTATGTCAATTTTTGACTTTAACATTCTAATTATAATTCGCCTTTGCCAGCTCATTTTACGCATCTTTTGTGGCTATTTATAAAAAACATAAACAAAAAGAAGATCACGCGACAAGCGCACCACCAACAATCTGAGCGGAGCTGAGCCAGCGATTATCTCAAGAGAAAATCAGCCTCTTTCTGTTGGTTTCATTCCCATTTCCCCCAGAAATCAAAAGAGAGAAGCTGCAGTCGCCACAACGTCTGCGGAAAGATTGTTTTTTGAACTGGTTCGAATCTGGATTTGCATAGATTGGATTTCTTTTAGTGAACATTTCAGTTGGAAACTCATTACCCGACATACGGGAGAAGGTGCCTAAAGAGAACTGTGAAATACTTTTAGACATTTGGAGTATCTAAATTAATACTGGAAGTGTTTTTTTTATATTTTAAACAATTGTTTTTACTTTAAGTGTATCATTTTATATTTTTACAAATTATAAGTAAGAAGATAAAGAAGATTTGCTATGGAAGCTAAGCTATTTCAGGTACTATTTCACATAGTATTTTATTAGGAAATATTTTAAGAATAAAATATGTTTTATAAAAAGAAAGAAAATACCTTGACAATGTTTTAAATTAAACGAAAATATTTATTTATTTTTAGAAATATAATATTAGTAATTATATAATATAATTTTAATTTATCTTAAGAAAAGATTTAACGTTTCTTAAAACAAATCATTATTTTCGTATTATTTAAAATATCTTCAAAGTATTTAATGTTTATTTATTAAATTATATTTTTAAATATATAAAATAAAAATATTTCGATTCTTAAAAAGGAGGACTAAAAGGGAGTAAATAAATAGTATTATTTTCCCTATGAAAATTATCCAAAATTCGACTTTAAAATTAATAAATCTAAATCCTTATTAAAAAAAAATAATTGTAGATTTATAGAACTGTAAGCTAATAAAGAGTAGCTCTTCCGAAAACTAGAACTGCAAGTTAAACCCACTGTTTTCTTTGGATTTTCCTTTTAATTTACGAGTTATGGCAACTTTTAGCGGGTCAAGCCGTAAAGGCAAATGAGCTTTTGGGAGGGGAAGGAGGCGAGCCAACTGTATATGGGCGGTGCGAGTGTGTGTTCATTACTTTTTTCGTATACCGTTGCCTTTTAATTCTCCACTCAAATGGCAGTAGAAGAAGAGGAAGGAGGAGCAGCAGAAGAAGGGCCGTAGACAAAATCAGAAAATCCGAAACAAAAAATCAGAAAATGACAAAGCGAAGGCAGAAAAACTGACGACTTGAACTTTTTGTTTCTTTTTTTGTTGTATTTTTTTTTTTTTTTTTAACTATAAGCAGTTAGTGCTGCCTCTTCTTCGCCATAGCTACTGTCATTTTTGTTGTTTTATTGTGCTGATGACCTTAAATTAGGCGTAGGTCTTTCGTTTTTTTTTTTTTTTGTTGTTTGTGTTTGTCATTGTTGGCCAAGTTTTTGTCTGTTGTTGTTTTTTTATATGCGCTGGTCAGCTGTTTGGCTTCTTGGCTTTCGGTTACTTTGGCACAATGGGCCATAAGTAATAACAAAAAGATATTACACGAATGTCATGACCTGCGGCAGGCGAGAATGCCAAAGAATGCATAGTATAATAACAATAATTTGGTTCTAGTTGGCATATAAAAGTGAATGCGAGCCAAAATGAAAAGGCCAAGAACAAAGGCAACTCGCAGAGATGGGGGAGAGGATAATGGTGAACGGTAAAGCAAAGTAAGACTAGCCACCGACTAAAATAAAAACCGTTCACTGCACAAAGAAGCTGGCGAAAAAAAGACCGCAAGCCGCGCCTAAAACAATCCCAAAAGAGAATAGAAAACAGAGAAGAGGAAAAGGGGAGAGAGAGAGCTAAGTTTAACCCCAGCTTGTAAAAAAAAATTATATTTGAGAGCGCAGCAATTATTTTTTACAACTTTTTCGCTACCTTTTTATTCGGTCTTTTTCCCGGTATTTAGCACTTTTCCTTATTTAATGGGATTTATCAAACGATTTTTCTCGGTTTGGTTAGTCACATTTCTCATTGGTATCAATTGCACTGAATTGCCACTGTATTTGTTTAATTTGTATTGAAAAACAGCACTCGCGTACAATTTATATAAAATTTATCAACTTTTTTTTGTAGCTTTCTAGCTTTTCTTCACTTTATGAAGAGCAGATAATTCTGTAAATATTTTATGGTTTAAAATATTTTAATTAAAATTAAACACTTATGAATTTTGTGGGTTTTTTGTGTGGAATGGATTTTTTAATATCTGTTGATATTTCATAAATTTGATTAATATATTTTAATTTAATTTAGCAATTTGTTTAAAGTATTTTCATTTATATTCAAACACTTATTACAATTAAAACTTTATTTTCTTTTAAATATATACACATTTGTAAAGTTTAAAGACTCTCACAGACAGCTAGGGAAATGTGCATAAAATTAATAAATATTACTGGAAAAATGTCTGTTAATTATGTGGGAATTTTAATGGGTTAATTGCTGCAAACGGACTGCCATTATTTAACGGACTTTAATGACTGAACAATCTGAATTGGGCACAGAGAAATAATAATCAACAGACTGCACATCTCGCACACACATAAACAGCCACACAAAACTCGATCATATTATTAAAAATAATTTTTACAATATTTCCCGCCGTTGCTGCACATTTATCTCGATATTTGGCACAGACTTTTTAAGCGCGCGCGCGTCTTTCTTATTTGTTTTTTATTTCTCCGTTAATTTATTGCAGCAAAAGAGAATCTGTTTCGATTTCGTTTGGCGCGGACTCTCAGCTTTGCGTTGCTTTAATTTTATTTAATTATTTTTGGGGGCGAGCTGCTGGGCGTTGCGTTCCGTTCGTTGCAAATGGAAAATTCAAACTGATCGGAAATTTGTGCGCTGCCTCAGAAAGTCGGGAGCCGAAAACGATCGCGCTGCCGCCGCCGCTGCCGACGCGTCGGAATTATGTTTTTCGACCGCGGCGCAGTCGCAGCTGGGAGAGCGCGAGGGAGAGAAAAGGCACTCGCTCATTTTGGCTATATCTTGCTCTCCCGCGACATGTGCTGCAATAAACTCGTTTTTTTTGTTGCAGGCTAAAAACCTGCTTGGGGCTTTTGGCTTATTTCCGTTTCCATATGTGTGAGTTCGCGATGTTTAGCTACATGTTGCCAGTGAGCAGCGTTGGGGCCACTTGAAGCTCGAGTTACCGACTTAATACTCTTTTTTGTTGAGTATTTTACCATTTTTAGAAGGCGGGGTTTTGTAGGCCCAAAAGTGAATACACTTAACCCTTTTCGATTTTTTTAAAGAATATATTTTGGTGTTTTAAAGTTGTATTTCGAAATATTTTCAATTGATTTCAAATAATAAGCGTTTTAACATTTTTTAACCAAATTAATTTTTTTATTTTGGTTATTTAAATTGTTATAAATAATAAAAAAATCATAAAGTAGGTTTTTAAGAGAGTTTATTTAAAAAAAAAAAGTAAAATTAATTATTCTTAAAAATCATATACCTCATTCTGCGAAATTCAGGTTAAAAAGTGATTTTGTAACATTTCGTAGCATACTTTCTGGCATTCTTTAAAGGGATTTCAAAACAAGATCCATTTTTCCCACTTTCAATTTGTGTTTTAGCTAGTTTAACTAAGAAATGATAAAAGAAAATTTATTTACAAATAATATCCATATAAAATCTTAAGTTATGTATTACTATTTTGCCATAGGGTAATAAATATTCGTCTTGCCCATGTCTTTTTTGCTTTCCTACTTTGTTTTTGCTTCTAATGTTGGGACGCATGTGCAATGAACTTGTTTTGAATTGCAATTGCGATACACTTATTGTTGCTACTTTGTTTTGTTTTTTGGAGGTTATTCAGTTGCGGCGACTTTGTAATTTCATTTAAATTACTCATACGCCATGTGACGCCGCCGTAATTATTTGATTTCGCCCGAAGCCTCTCGACGGCAAAAATGCATTTCCTTAACTTTAATGTAGGTCACTGCTGAGGGGGTGAAAGTGCCTGCAATTACCTGGCGAATTACCTGCTGCCGTTGACGCCGACGAGGAAATTACCACCAAGGTCGATCGGTGCCCAGGTTCACTCCGAGAATTTTTTTTACCTTAAGGTGAACTGCATTTCATCGGTGGAGAAAGAGAGAGAGAGACAACTAGAATTTCCAATTCAACCTTGGGCAATTCTTTCGCTTAGCTGGCTGACTTTTCCCTCTTTCTTTGGCTCATTTAAAACGCATGACTTGGCTCAAATTGCAAATTATGCAAATTTCAAAATACACAACTCGACGAAATCAGAAAAAGTGCAGAATCACTTTGTTGCCAGTCGTTCTCTGCTCCCCTCTGGCCGTTCTCTGTCTGCGCCTTTACAGTTTTTCGGACTCGGACGATTATAATTTGCAGCCTTCAATATTATTACACAATCATAAATTGTCTGAACTAAAATGTAAATGTTTTCAACTGCGCATATATATGCGGGGCTATAAAAAACGCAATCGCGCGTATAGCCAAAGCTTGAGCTATGACTAAATCTATGGCTATGGTTATGGACATGGCTAGGTGGCTATGGGAATGGATAATGCCGCACAAATCAGGGTCTCTAATCGAGCCAGTCGAACCCCAGTGCGGTTTGCAAATATGGAGGCACAGGCAAAAGTCTTAGAAAACTATGTACAAATTTCGTTGTTTTTATTTTAATTTACAATCGAAATCCTCACAGAACTTTATATTCTCGAGAGGTCTTAAAGAATTATATTATTATTTATTTTATGACGACAAGGCTCTTTTACATCTATAAAAAAACTAAACAACAAATAATTAATTCCTTGAACACGCGACCTCACCATTAAACAATAATAAAGGTGAATAAACCTGTATGAGGTATTTTGAATTTACACACCTGCCGCACTGCTTCCGTCTTGTACATCAACTTTAAATTTTAATTAGCTTAAGCGCCATAAAAGATCGCCAATTTAATGTTTAGCCTTTGCAATTTGCAAAGAAAAAGAAGGAAAAGTATGTAATTAGCTTTTGTGGCTATTGAAATACAATAAATTAGCCAATGACATTCACTTTTTAATTTATAATTGGCAAGTTGTTATTTAAATTCTATAAAATTAAATGTTATAAAGGTATTCTATGATTTGTTTTAACATTTTACATTTACATTTGGGCATTTTTAAGACAGTTTTTTAAAACAACAACTTGTTATTGGAAAATAAATTCAGGAAGTTAAACTAAAAATATATTCAAAACAAAAAGAGCATTATTTAGGTTTTAATTTGACTTAAAACTTCATCAGAGCCTTTAATATACTATTTCGGCTGAGTCTGCAGGGATTCCAATTCTGTTTTGCCTGCATTTTCAATGTCCTGTTTTCATAAAGCTTTCCTTTTATATTTCCCTTTCTTTACTTCCTGTATTCTTCGTACAACATAACCCCTCAAAACATTTCCATAATAAACAAATTCATCGCAAACTTTCGTCGGACTGTCAAACTAAAAGTACGTGGGCGAAAATATTCCCTTTTAAGGAGCTTCATTTAAATAACAAATGACATTCTCGCTGCTCGCTTTTCCGAACCGATTGCAGCTTAAATATTTTTGCCATCCAACTGGCGGGGTTCCCAGTGCCCCGAGTGTTGGAGCTGTTGAATATGCAAAGCCCGGCGCAGGCAGAAAGATTTACTTTTTAATTTTTGCTCTTGCCCCTCCCGCTTTGTTGTTGTTGTTGGCGTCTTCCCGCCCCGACAGCATGTGACGGAAGGTAGTGCCAAAACCGAGCCAAAAACCAAGTTTCTGGCCAGCAATGTTTCGACGGCTTTTTGCTGCAGCTGCTAAAAATAGCAAAGCCGCCACAGCAACATCAACACAACACAGCGCGTTGCCTGCAAGTTGTTTGGCTTGCCAAATGGCGGCACGCGGCACATGGTGGCCGGTGGTGCTGGTGGTGCTGGTGGTGGTGTGGTCCAGTAATGAAGAGGCTGGGGAAAAACGAGGAAAAACGAAGAAAACCGGCTTGACAGGAAAATACAAATTTCGTTTTGGGTGAGGAAAAAATTCAAACGATTTCGTTGCTGCTGCCAGGCAGTTGGAAAATGTATTTTTTTTTCGGCTCCCAGAGAGCCCCCAAAAGGAGGTTGGGGTCTCGGCTAGTTTCGTTCGGTAATCGGGTGTCTAGCATTGTTTTCGCTTTTGTTTACTTTTCATTTCGCTATTTAATTGAATCGATGCATAAAAATCGAATTTATATGGATGCACTAAAGGCCCCTCGGCCACTGTGAATGAAATTTTTATTCGCTTATTGCCGTTGATTTGGGTTTTGCGTTGTCCATTCGGCTTTTTCAATCAAATCTGTCGCTTTTTGGGCGCGCCATTTGATTTTTCATATAAATAAATGTGCAACAAATTTGCAAAGCAATTGCGAAAACGTGCCTGAATTTCTCCGAGTTCGCGAATGCTCTGCCCCCGCGACTTGGAGGTGCCGCAAAATGTTTATATCAAAACAATTGACTGGGATATTCTTAATGGGATTTAAATTGCAATGGGATCGGGTTGAGCAATTTGTTGATGTTTCTGGGGAATTTTATCAGCTTGTTTACTGGGTAATATTTGTAATTTTTTTGTTTTTAAATCGGAGAAGTTTTGAGCGGCACTTCTCTAAGGGTACACTGCAGCTTTCAACCGTAAGTTCTTTATAAAAATATTACCAAACTATAAAAACCACAAGAAATATATAGAAATGTATTCAAAGTCTAAATAATAATACTTCCCCACAAAGTGAAAATACCTTTCATTCTCGTGCAGAGTATTCTAAATAACCTCTAGGTAAATCGCATTAAAATATGCATTTATTGCGAGCTGCTGTCACTAAGCTCGTTACTCAAACAGATTTCTGCTCTATTTTGTATTCAATTTTTCAATAACAGAATGCGATTTTAATTAATGAATTTGTTCCATTCAAAAGCACTGTCAAAGGCTGCTGTCGGAGACATAAATACTGGCTTTAACCCGTTATTGAGATCCAGTTGGCAAAGGAAGTGACAAACCCATTGACATTTGCCACTCGGGGACTGTTTTGGCGGGGCGACCGTGCCAAAACATTTGTCATAGCACATTTAAATATTCATCCATTATTGTCCGGCTGGTGGAGAATTCAATTTCGATTCCAATTATGCAGTCAATCAATTTGTATTGCAACATGAAATTTGTAAACCAAAAACGCAAACAAAAAGAGACCCAGTCTGAGCCTGTTGTTCTGCCCCGTGTGGGGCATATGATTTATAATTTATTTACATGGTAAATAAAAATCGTAGAAAAAGTTTCGGCCATGTTATCAATTTTTTGCGTGTTTTCCCAACTGTCTTGCCAGCACACATGGGGCGCCTTTAATTGAGGTCAATGTCAGGCGAGGTATACATTGTGCCTCCTTCTTTTCTTTTAATTTTTAACTCTGTGTGTATGGGTGTTTGTTTTGACATGGCCAAGACAAAGGTAAACTTGGCAGTATTTTTTTTTTTTAACAAAACAATAATAATAATTTATTTATGAGTCAAACGAAACATCAATTACCAGAATAAGAAGGATTCCAGCTAGCACGCAATCGAATTATTATAAATGGCCCATCATGGAATCACAAGACTTAAAAGATGATGTATCACTTGATGTCAGGCATTTTTAAAATAACAATTGTCTCTAAAGGTTTTTTTGTCATGCGAAAAGATAGAGTATTTTAAGAGCATGGGAAAAACTAGTCTTTAAAATTAAATCATGTTACAAGCTGGGATAGACTTAGGTAATAAAACACCTTCAAAAATGGTTTATTAAATAAAGCAACAAAAGATTTTCAACGTTTAGAAATATCACAACTGTAACCTCTGTGCCTCAAAATTTCCATCAATGGAATTTTGTTATTTTACTATAATAATTGCCTTATCTCTGGGAAACTTTTCACTCCTGAAGGTTGACCAGATGTCCGGCATGAATTCGTGTGGAATACGTGATGCAAATCAAGTAAACTCCGCACTAGTCAAATCTCGTTTATTTTCCACTACTGACGACGGACAGTTCAAATATTTACGTGAGTGCATACACCCTTGGAACAAAGAACCTTTCTACCTAGCTATCTTCACTTAATTCTGAAGAGGTCAGATTTATTCACATTATTTTATGGGTTACGAGTGAGTTTTTGGGCAAAATCCCAAGCTGAAAGTGGAAATTTTATGGAGGGTGGGTGGTGCTTATCGGCGGCTTTCTTTGCCTTTGAGGCAACCCAATAATTGCTGGCAAATATCAGGTAGCTAAAGCGATAAGGCAGCTGTATTTATAATTAAATACATCCCAAGAAAAATTGATAAATCCAAGTCTAAGCAGGTGACGAAAAGCCTTGGACGGGGTGACAAAATACCCGATAAACTCCGATTAGCCCAAGAATCTTTCTGTGTGAGGTCGCGGCTGTCAATAAATCATTCTGTCCATAAACTAATTGAGCTGTTTAGCCATATTTGGCTCCCTTGATCCGGGGCTCACGTGTCAATCCCCCGGGCCGACTGTTTGCACATATCCTTGTTTATGTTTTACTGCCTTGCCGCGCTTAATTCCACATGTTTAGTCCAATTTCAAAAGCAATAAATTTGTAAAGCAAATCATAATGCTGAATTCGATTAGCAAGGACAACGACAACGACAGCAACAGCGACAGCGACTAACCTGAACACAGATCCGAGACAATCGATAGCGGGCCGAACAATGTACGCGTAATGTGTTTGCCTGAACAATAATGACAGATAATTATATTGATATATATGAGCAATCTCGGAGATTGAATGCCAAATTGATTGGCCTGGCGGCTCATGTGGCATTGAAATGGCCAATTGAAAGGGTGTGAAAATCGATTAAATACGTATATATACACGGGCGATTGGAAAAGGGTACATCTATATGAAAATATATTGACATATATGTATGTTTTTAGAAAATCATAGAAAATATCGTAATAAAATTAGAATACCCTTAAAGAAGACCGGAAATATTTGAATACTTATCTTGAATAATAAATCTTATTTTTATATGACAATCGAAAAGCTTTTCTGTGCTACTTTTTTCTAGAAAATCAGATCTGCATATTAAATTTAAATTTTTAAGAAATCAAAACTTTTTCACTTTCTTTCTTATTATTTGTATTATTTTTGTATTTAAATATTTTGCAAAATTTATTTTTTTAGAATGAAAATCACATTTGTAGAAGAACCCTATTGGCAACTTCAGACCTTCAGATTTTAATTACTATTAAATCTCTTAACTAGGCTTAATTTAAAATGAAAAAAGCTTTTGCAAATTCCTTGCCATTCAGTCCGAAATCGCTCTGGGCCAATAAATAATTCCACAGAATTTAACAGCCTGCATTAATATACCAAAAAGCAATGAGAACATTTGCTTCGCTTTATTAAAAATGAATGCCGACAATTTAGCTAAGTGCATTTTACTTCGACTTTCACACACTCGTGTACATTAATATCTACATATGCAGATATATATGTATGGGTGTGGATATCTTGTGCTTAGATAACAAAATATAATTCGTCGCAATTTGTGAAAAGAAATACGAAAATTGTTGTTTGTTTACAAAGTGTCAGGCGAAATGTCGGCACCAACAATGCCACCGTGTGGGCCACCAGACATCGTGGCTTATATATGAGTATATATACAGATATAGTATGGTATCTGAACGTCATATATATGCCAGTCCGACTGTCACAATTTGCCAGCGCCTCTTGAGAGCCAAAAGCTAGACCAGACCTCAGGTCATTGCATTTATTCATAACAAAATTCTGGGGAAAATGAAAAAAGCATATGAGTTGAGATTGCGAAACTAGCAATTAGCTTTATGCATCGTCTTATTTATTCCTATATGCACTATAATATTTATGGTATGGGTTATAGTAAACGGATGGCTATAATTAGCGGATTGGCTTGTCTGTTGATTTTAAGAGCACCTACATATTTGTTTTTTTTGATCGTAAATAAACTAATGGAAGCACCGGATAGTTCTTATTGAAGGTAGTATATTAAAACTGTCGTTTGTGGATTATCACTCATAGAAGGTGATTACAATGCCACGAGCGTCACGCAGTCAGTAACTTTAAGCCATTTGTTTATATTGATTTCGAGGCGGTACCTACGTCAATTCTGAATGAAGGGTGAATGCACTAAAAATTAAACAAACAAAGGCTTTTTTTTAAATTGAAAAAGACTCATTTTACAGCTTCAAACTATTTGTAATAAATTAAAATGTAATTTAAAGATACATTTAAAACAACATTTTGGTTATTTTAAATAAATTTCTTTTCAGAACAACATCCTTTTCAGAGTATTAACGATCCTCACCCCAGCAAGTCTACTCGTTTGTTAATTTACATGCAGGCAATTAATAATTGCCATAAATTACTATTGAAAAGCTGCGATAAATGCATTTGCTTGAAACATTGCTCATACGCCGCGTGGGACAGGCGGCAGCTAAGCCATTTAGCTTCTGTTTGACTTGACTGCCATTTTTTTTTTATTAAGCGGCATAATTTCATAATCGTTATGCAAAACGCAAACACAATAACCGTTGCAAAAACTATGGCAACGCCCACATCACGCCTGATGTGGACAGGACCAGGATGCAGAGCGGAGCGGGTAGAGGGGCGGCAGCATGAGCAGGAGCAGCCAGCTGCCGGCGACAGGCCACGACATCAATGCCAACGACAACGACGACATAACACTAATGAAAATTTGCGAGCAGCAGCAGTAGGAGGAGGAGCAGTCGGAGACCCGGAGGAGCAGCAGCAGTGGACAGCATTGACGTTGCATTTTATCCTCGGCTGAAGACAAGACCGCAACAACTACACCAAACATGGACGGCCGGGCACGCCCATCCGATGAGTGCTCTTTTGGCAGGCACTGTGGTGGAGGATGCACGTTTTGGGGATTAACAACAGCATTTCTCAAGGTCGAACACAGGCAAACAAGAGACATTAATTTCAATTATTTGCGGAAACTAAATAACTAAATAATATTGGTCTGATGATTTGTTTTTGAAATGTTTTAATACATATATTTAATTATTATTTTTAAAGATAAATGCATCCTAAAATAGTTACGGATTTAAAATTCAAAATTCTCTGCAGCAAAATTTACGTATTATATTTTCACTTCTGTAAAGTATTTTGTTGGGAAATATGTAAGTCTTTAAATTATATAAATATTCAGTCTCAAATGATCATTATTTTTCTACTAATTAATATATATTGACATATGTTCCCCATGTAAGCTCAGAAGGTCTAACCCTGTCTTGTCACTTGCCATTAAAATCGCACATTCTCTTCTATTTATAGATCCTTCGGCTCGTACCTCGTACCACTATGCAATCGATGCAAATTATGGCCAAAAACAATGTCGGGCCACAACAACATGAGCGATACAAACGAGCGTGCTGTAGTTGTCATCCTATTTTGTAGGTGTTGCCGTGTTGCTGTGTTGTTGCCGCTGTTGCGTTGCTGTTGCTGCCGCTGACAGGCAGGCGCAACGAACGCTGCAGCTCGTCACAGCTGCAAGTGAAAGTCAAACATGAAACGCTTTTAGACACTCGCCCACACACACACACACACATGGCCAGGAGTACACACATGAGCACACAATTTGCCAGCTATTTAGCGGGTGTGGCAGAGGAATAGGTGGCTGGCAGGGGCGGGGAGATTCTCTTGTGCATCGTTTCAGGGTCAACTGCTATTTACAGTCAATGTCAGTGTAAGTCACACTCGAAAAAATAATATACAAAGGCAATAAGCTATTACTTTTAATTATAATTACCATTAAGTCAAAATTAAATATTTTAAAAATATTTAGAATTGTTAAGTAAACCTTTCGTATTGTAAAATTCTTTAAAAAGTTGCTTAAAAAAAGTTAAATAAATAAATTTTGATCAAATCGAACCTATCACACCCATAAATGTATAAATTCTTATATATAAAATTAAATGAATGTAATTATAAATCAAGTTTTATAAATTTCTGCACCCTATTTTTTTTAGTTTATCACAAACATTTCAGTGTGTGTTTATATGGGGCTTGGAAAGGATGGACTGGCGTTGGTCGACCAACAGTTTTAGGGGAAACGCCCACCCATCCATTACCATCATCATTGTGGCCATTATCGTTATTATCAGCCACCAACGCTGCCTCTCGGGACGTGCCTGGCATCGTCATAGGTCTTAATGCCTCCAGTCCCCATAAAGATTGTTTCACACATCCAAAGTTTAACTGAACCGCTCCGAACTGCTCTCGTGTCGTGCCTTGCCGTTTTGTCCAGATTATTGGACGATATTTGGAGGCCCGGCAAGAGTATTTGCATCAGACGCTGCCACTGTCTTGATTCTTTATGATTTTATTGTCATTGCTCGGATGCGATCAGTTTTATTTTTTGTGGCAAAACCAAAGCCACAAGCGCTCCTGAAATTTCAATTAGCATTTGGCTGAATTGATCGTGTGTGGGCGAGATCAGATTGAATTTTTACCACAGCTCCGATGCGAACTTAAAGACCAGGTCAAGGCCGCAGCTGGGCTGTATTTCAAGCTGCTCTCAAGTGTTATTCTACTCAGACAGAATTTGTTTATGGTTAGAGGATTCTTATAAGCTTCAATGTCAATGTAGAGTCATGAGTGGGCAAAAAATGCCGAGATAAATCATTTAGAACTTGTAGATCATTAAGTTTGGATTTATTTATGGGTAAGACATGTGTGATTTTTTCAATTAGCTTTATTGAACAGTATTTAATAAGAATTAAAATATATATTAATGGTAACAAAAAGATGTATCAAAAATGTGGTTTAAATATATTATTCTCCTCACTTTATAATTACATTGAGAACGAAAATAAGGAAGTCTTTCCAACTGGGTTCCATATTGGAAAAAAAAAGCGATTCTTAACCTCTTGCAGATTCATTTACAAAACTTGTTTTGTCGTTATATATGTGTATATAAAGTTTAAGTTTATTTTTTACACGGTATAAAAATATCAAATAATGTCAGTAGCAACCGTCTTTCACCCGACAATCCCCATTTATGTAACACACTTTATGCCTCTCGCCGAAATAAATGCCGCAACTCAACTGCCTGCCAAGTGTCTGAGTCTGGGTCTCAGCCACAGTCTGGGCCGAAAGGAGCCGGCTTAAAACGCACAGAAAAAGTGGACAAACAACAACCCAAAAAAGGCTTCAGCTGCTACCTGGCCGAAAAGGGAAGGCGGCCACAGGTAAACAAAGGAAACCACGAAATCTGCGATCAAGGCCAACTGAAAAGAGTTTCAAGGTTATAAATGACCAGCTTAAAGTGCTTAAAGGAACTGCAGTCGGCAGATGCAGCTGTCCATCCCAAGAACAAGTTTCAAGAGTTCCAGATACACGGGGGGGAGTGGAGCAGAATTGCAAGTATATGTATACTGGCAAAACTTTGAAGGTCAAATGATGTCGACGACGACAATAAAGATAACTACTCGGGTGTCTATATAAAAATTCTACATAATGAAAATGACACAAGCAAGCGGAGATTCAAGGGGAAGAAGAAGTAAGTACGTAAGTTATGTTATGTAGCGACCCGAAGTGAAAGTTTTTTAGAACAAGAAATATTGCGCATACGTCGACGACTGGAAAATAACTCAACTCGCAGTGAACTTTTTCTTATACTTGACAAAACGAAGGAATTGCGAGCCCACCACTTCCTTCTCGTGTCCTGCCCTGTCGAAGGAAATGTCCAAAAAGTTTTGCCCCATTTTTGTTGTTAGGCCAAACTTTTGAACTGGCTCAAAAGCAACTTTTTTGGTAGAACCAAAAGTAAAGGTAAAGGGGTTTGAGCGTGGCAAAGGTATTTTTGATGACCTCAAGGCGGGTTGCACGTGTTTCAATTGTTTTGCAAATAAATTGCCCGTTTCTTGTTTTTTGTTTGCTGTCTTGAGTTGTAGAAATATTTGGGAAATATTAAAGGTACAAGAAAGTTCGTTGGCATTTTTCTATATTTTATTATAATGATATAATCATTTGAATTTTCTACTAAAACTAAGAGAAGCATAATATCTACTTTATTAAAAAATTTGTATACATTAATAAAACAAAATCTGAACTGATCGTAGAGTTTTATTTTAATTGGTTTAAAAAATTCATTGTTTTTAATATAAAGTCCCATTAAATGGCTTTTTGTTATTTGAATCTTCATACTTATAGCAATAAGACGTTTCGTACTTCCTCGTTCTTAATTTTTGTTAATTTTCCCACCTTAAAGGGGAAGTGCAGTGCATTGACTGGACTTATGTCATTCCGGGATACCGCTACATAGCACCTGCCTCCGTCGTTTTTTTTTTCTCGTTTTCTCTGCCGTTTCCCTTAGTATATATTTATATTTAAATTTAATTATGTAATGTTTTGAGCCTCTTTGGGTGACTGTTAGCGCGTGTTGTTGTTCCCTGTGGCAAGACGAAGGCGGCTTGGGAAATTAAAATGTCAAATTCAATTGATTTATGGCCCGTGATTCGTTTTGTCTGTTAAAATTGTACAATAGCTTTGTTTTTGTTATTTGTGTTTTTTGTTACACTTTCAGCGTCAGCGTCAGCTTTCGCTTTCAGCTTTATTTTGCCTTCCTGCTTGCACATCCCCAAGTGTCAATCACCGATGAACAAAAACCAGGAGGTGTCCCGGAAAATACACCATAACCGCCCGTAATATATATTAAAGTTAATTAATGGGGCTGGGAGTAGAAGAAAAATGGTATCAACTGTATTTTTTTCTTCATTGGAAACGAAATGAAGTTACAACTACAGCAGATTATACCCTGTCAATATCAATGGAAGTCACGAGAGTCAAGGTGTATATTTATTATATTGAGTTGAAAGACAGACGAATCATGTGACTGATAGTTTAAGGCGTCTTTATGGGATATGAAAGGTTGAAAAAAAAAATTAGTTATAATATATCCATCTTCCCAAATACTTAATTCTTAATGTGTAACAGCACTTACCAAATGTGTTGCAATTGAAAACCTATATTCGATTTGGGATTCAAGTTTGGTTTAATATATTTCATTTATATTTCATTTTACAGTGGGTGCTGTGCAAACTAGGTGCGCTTTTTGCTCGGGATTCGACTCTAGAAAGGCGTCTAGAGGGTTTATTGATTCTTTCAACTTGTTTCTCGATCGCTACTTTGTGCTTTTAAGAGTCGTGTGAATATTAACTAAATCGAATTCAAGACTAGAAGGAAACGCTTTAACGAATAGGTGAGACTTGGCTACTAAAACGAATAACTCTACGGAAAAGAATTGTTTCAAAATCGGGTGTGTTGGAAGGTAATTAATGGTAATAAATTTCGAACGAAAGTGCTGGAAGAAGCTTCGTAAAATCGAACGTGTCGGATGACTTACTGCCAGGAGAAGCTGCCGGTGATGCCGTCTTTGAGCCGGTCGCGCAGTGATCGCTGGCGACTGGGCCCCGAGCCGGTCAGGGGCGGCAGGTTGGGGTTCTCCCCATCCTCCAGCACGGTGGCTATGTTCGAGGCGGACGTAGAGATTGGCGCGCCGGCGTGCTCCATGATCGGCGGCTGCTGGTGCTGATAGTGGTGGTGGTGGTTCGACTGCTGGTGGTGTGGCGATCCCGATCCCGATCCGGGTCCAGAACCCGGCGCCCCTCCCGCCGGATCTCTGCTGTTCAGATTCCGCCGGAACGAGCCGTGGCGAGGCGAGTTTTCGCGCGACATTACGGATCAATTTTGGTATCGATTTGGGTGTCGATTTAAAGCGGTTTGATTTGGCGGTTAGTTAACGATAGGAATTTCGCATAAAACAATTAGAAGCATAAAACAATTAGTTCAATTTAGAGCCAATTTTCAGAGGCTTTGTCTTATTTGTTTATTTTTGCTTTTTGTTTTTGGTTTTTATTTAGATGAAGAAAACGAGCGAGCGAGTTGAACTTGCTTTTGATATTTTGGTTTTAGTTTAACTTTGTTGCTTAGGTGGTGAGTTTATTGAGATTTAAATTGCACATAGAGCCAAAAAGTATTAACGGTGTGTAAAAGTTGGCTATTCGGAGGGGTAAGGCATGTACCAAAGAAAAAAAAAATATATCAAAAAAGAGTACAGTTGAAAAAACGGTATAGAAAAACGGATCTCATACGCGACACTTAGAGGCAAACATTCGTTGGGATTATCTATCCCTTCTTTTGGGGATGGAAATGGTGCAGGGGATATTATTAGCAGCGAAAAATGTATAACTTGTACGGTGTTATAATGGCTGTGAATGGTTACAGTAGTCTTGTATATAGTATATTGTTGTATAATTTGTGTAAAGGAAGTACAATAGGTATATAATTGAAAATATATAATTGTATTATTAACAGTGTAGCATAAAAACATACAGTTGGTATTGTAAAATATATAAATTGTATAGGGTAAACATTGAGAGAGCGTAGAGAATATATAAATATGTTTTTGGGTGGAAAATAAATATAAAGAGTATTGAATTGAGTTGTTTTGTACAAGTAAGCAATATATATTGAGTAGGAATGAGCAGAATATAGATTGTTTTTGAGTTTTATAGGAGCCGGATATAAGAATCTTAAGCGTTCGCAAGCAGCATGCCTTCTATATATGGTTCTATATACGATTACATGTTTGTATAATAGTTTTTTAGAGGAATTAGGAAGATAATTTGTAATAATTTGTAGGATAGATTGGAAAAATGTGGTAAACTCTGACAAATTCAGATAGGCAGTGTGGTTAATGTTTCAACTTTTGGAGGAAGGAAAAACGCACATTTCCGTTCGTGTGTCGTCGACGGCTAAGCTCAGGAATCTGGACACGGATGTGTGAGGAGTGTTAGCGTTTTACGGGTAATCCAATGGTTCGGAAACTCGGGAACTGAAAGCGGATCGTTCGACTGTACGTACGGGCAGGCAGAGTCAGTATTTACATGTGTCTGGCTAAGTGTTGGGTTGACTGGCTAGATACAGATATCATCGACACGACACGGCTATCAGGGGGTTAGCTATAGGTGACATAGCAGATACGGGGCTGATAGGCGACGCGATCGGCCGCTGCCCATTCGAAGGCACATGGATAGTACGAGCACGGGGGGGAGTTGGATATCATTATATTCATTGTGGGTTGGAACGATCAAACAGTACATTTAGTTGACATTTATGTGGGGAGCAAGGCAATCTATGTTTGATATATTTAAGGTATTTGCTTGTGGTTCTCCTCTCGAGTTTCGTGTTGTCGTATAACTAGTTTCAGTGTCGTCTTTGATGCCAATATTGGCAGTTGTTGTATCTTTACGGGTAGCTATAGGTATTCTGGTCTGGATATGGACTAGTTGGGTGTCTGTTATAGGAGCATTGTTGCTTAATTAGCTTTAGCTATTCATAGTTTAATTAGCAATATGCATAGTATTCTTTCTATTTGATATTTGTTCAGTGTGTTTCTGTTTCTGTTGCTTTGTGTTTGTATTCTGGTTAGTATTAGTATTTGTTTAGTGCTGCAATTTGCGTTTGTTTGGAGTTCTGGGTCCGGTGTTGGTCTTTGTGGCGTGTTCGATTCGATTTGGACTCGAATTGGATTATTTGTGTGCGCTAGATAGTTGTATTATTAGCATTATCATTATCATTAGTTTTTATAAGTGGATTAGAAGATATTGGGATATCTGATGGGCAACGAACCTGCAAAGAGAAAGGTTATATTAGTTAATAATTTAATTTGTTTTAGAATAATAAATAATAATCAAATTGTACCGATACTAATACTATTTTAAAAAAACCCATTTAACCTTTAAACATCCTTCATCCTTTTTTCCTTAGGCCTGGAAAAATGTTTACCATTTTTCTTTCAAGAGCCTCTCTTTCCCAGCTCTACATACATACCTATATATGTATATACAACAATTGGATTAACAAAGTATAACTTAACTAAAAACTTCCGACGGCGATCTTTACCGCCTGCATAAACACGATGACAAGAAGTTAGCTAAAACGACCCAAAAACAAAAAGTCTGTGCAAACTTTTAACCAACATACAAAGCCAATTTCCAGGACTTTTTGTTGTTACGGGTTCTTGTTGTTGCCACTGTTATGAAACGTGCAAAAAAGCGTGAAACTTTGTTCTCGTCCTCGCTCTGAATGCAGTGAAAAAATAGGAAGGAAGGAAAAATAACCAGCGAGTCATGAATTTGTAATAACCCAAAGTGAATGCAAGTTACCCTCACTGATGTCACATCGTAAGTAGCAAGCCGAAATTGTAATAATAAAGTTGATTTTTTTATTAAGCCTTGTACTTAATGGGGATTTTCTTCTGAAAGTCCTTTTATTACTTTCATTGAAAAATATTTAAAAAAAAGTTCAGGGCAAAATTGCAAGAGATGTATTTTGATTTTAAATAATTATTAATAGAGACGTTGAAGATTGTATTTTATTTTATTATATTTTCCTTTATTTATTTGTACAACAAACATTCAAAACAAAAAGAGTAATAAATGGTTAAATTTTTAATTCAATATCTTTACAATTTACTCCCCCTTTATTTATTGTTAAAATCATAATTTCTTTTTTAAAGAAAAGTGTATATTTTTGGGGCCGCAATTTCCCTCAAATACAATTTCCAGCACTTTGTGTTGATTGCGAGCTGAGCGCGTGCAAACAGAATGCAGGAGAAATGCATAAAAAATAAAATCCGAATCCCCACAAGGACATTCAGCCATTTGAAATAACAGCAGAAAAAAACCTCCCTCATAAATGCTCGCTTTGTCGATTGGCAGAAATGCATTTTTAGCCATCAAATTCCACCGAATAACGCACTCAATGCCATTCCAACAAAAAAAAAAACAAAAACGCCCTCGCTTTGGCACCGATGACTTTGCCCATTTTCCGTTTACATAGCGAATGAATTGTAACAGGATATGCAGGGTCCAAAATGGGGAGAACGAAGCCTTGAGGTCCTCCAGGCCCGGTCGTGACTACGGAACCAATGTCAAGTGGCATTACTATGGAGTGTTTTCGGCGCTCTCAAAGAACGCAGAAGCCGCTAAATGAATTATGCATACAGCCGCCGGGAGTGCGGCCAAGGAGCTTTCCTGTCACATTATGCATTGCTAAATGCTAAACGGATTTAAGATCACAACGATGCCGATGCTGGCAGGCATGCGGAATAGTTGACATTTTCCGTATGCCAAAGGTTGGAAAACATTACTAAACGAGTCGATTTTAGGAAGAGTGAAAAATTAAAGCTTTACTTAATGTAATAGTTGGGAAAATTCTCAAATATAGAATATTATTTAACATTTCCTAGCAAAGGACCATCAACATTTTTAAACCACATTTATCCAGCACAAAAGTATGCTATATATTTTCAAGTCCACTAAATGACTTAATGGTACTCGGATTTAATCTCGTTCATGGTCTAAAGCGAAATGGGAAAAGTTACATTTTCCTCATAGCTCCACGCACATTCAATATTTAATTTACTGCCGGGCAGATAGCGATTTTTGGTTTAATATCCTTTGCGCTGTAATTAAGCCAACGTCAACGTCAACGCCAACTTTAACGCCAACGCTCTGGGCAAAAGCTTTGGCTTAAACGCCGACACATGGCCAAGAGCCGAGCTGAACTAAGCCCAACTGAACTGAACTGAACAGCAGAGCGTCCTACATAAAAGGATTTCATCCGTCTGCACTCGCACACACGCTCATTATGATTATTATGAGTAGTTTCCCAGTGCCGGCATCCAAGCCATGTCTGTTGCTTTACCCTTCGACGTAATAGACGTCGTATTTCCTCGTCCCCTTTCTTTTTTTAACCCCCTTCTGTTGCATTCAGTTGGATGCGGCTGAAAGGGCTGAAAGGGAAATGGGGCAGGGGGCATGGGCGTGGGCGGGGGGTGGTAATGCCATAAAATGAGCATCGACGCGCATTTAATACTCGCACTTGAAGCTTGTTCTAAAGGACGTACTGTGGTTGTCACCAGATTAAACTATTAAAAATATCGAAAAAGTATGAATCTTTATTTAGTTTTAGTCAAGTTTTTAGTGAGAGTTAAGAGGAGACATGGTATTCTATTTATAATTGATAATGAACGTTTATTATGAAATTCTTTTTGTAACCGTAATTTATAGGGGAAACTTACACATTTTTACTTTAAGTCTGCTTCTGTTTTTAGCAATTTTTGATCCGTATATGTAAATTATACAACAAACTAAATACTTTAAAGACGGACGCCTCCACTCCAACCACTGTGCTGTCGCACAACTCCTACGGATTCCCGAGCCCTGTGCGGAAGTGAATGTGTGCTGCCATGGGTATGTACATACCATATACATATATATGTGGCCATGAGCAGCTCACAATCGCATACATTTCCCGGCATTACAAGCTCACTTTTTAATATGTATGCATGTCTCCAGTGTGGCCACCGTACGTATGTACGTACGAGCTGGTGGCGTGTGGGCGTGGGATGAGTAATGACTGCCTTCGGCCGGAGCATTTCAGCATTGGCAGCAGCGCGTTCCAATGTCCTTACATAGACAGTCTTTCGTTCATTTTGAAGGCTATGCACTTAGGCGAGGTCATAAATATGCGAAGCATAGGAAAGGGGAAATGGCACGAAAGGGAGAGTGCTGAAATGTTATGTAAAGTGTGTTGGCCAGCTTTAAGCCCAAAGGCTTTAATTGCGAACAGTATTTCCACACAGTTGACCAACAAATTAGATATAAAAATGCACTGAGATTCATTTTATAATGAATTAAAATATATTTAATAATTATATTTGAGATTTTAAAATTCTCTCTCTAGTATATTTGCTGCTAGATATGGATACAAACAAGTACATAATTATTTTCCTAAAACCAATTACCACAACTAGGATAACAGGAAAAAGTTGGTTTTTTAGCTGTACGAACACCACTGAAAGGACATTTGCATAGCCGCTAACCGCGTGCACATTTTGAAATTTCATCCTTTTGGCGCCTGGCTGGCTTCGCTGTCGCCTTCCCCAATCCCTGGCACATTCATTCATAATTGCAGGATGCATTTTGTTTTAGTGCTCTCAGCCCCAGCCAGCCCATCGCTCGTGCTCTCCCTTTCTGGCTGGGCAAACATCAAGGATACCCTTGAGTTGGCACTGAAAAAATATTTACTTTTGCTCAGTTCTTTTGTTTCTGCCACTTGTCGCCCCTTTAACGGAATTCCAACGCACAAATGTTCAACTCTCATTCGCCCTAATTGAGCTCGCGGGCAGGAAGTGGGCGTGGCACCGAGCTTAGTTACTCTTGGCCCAGTCCGTGTGGGTACGTGTGTGTGTGTGTTGCTGTACGAAAGGGTCCAGTAAATGCAAATTGCATTCGCATATTTTACACGCCCTTCGGGCCACCAGGGCGCATACGTAATGGAATTGACAGCGCGGAAAATCGGAAATTCTAGTGCCAGAGAGAGAGTGCTAGTGCTAGTCCTGCAGCACACAGCGTCGAACTGGTGACCAAGTGCCAGTGTCTCTGTGCCTGCAGTTCTGGTTCCAGGCAAATGTAATTTATGCCTATAATGGAGTCCTTTCTACGCCATGTGGCTTTTGTTCTCACAGAATGGCAGGGCAGCGGAGGGCCAAATGACATATGGATATGGGCGATCAGGCAGTTAATGCCCTGGGATTGGCTCCATTGAGCCCCGGACAAAGTGGATTTCGGATAAGTTTTATGGATTAGCCAAAGTGGAATTTGAATTCGATGTCCGACATAGAACTTCCCGCGGGTAAACATTTAAAAAAGGCTCCTTCGGAAGGCTGTTAAGCTTAAAATTATTATATTTAACTATATACCATACATGGCAGATAAATAAAATGTAACAATACATAAATACAAGAACAAATATATAAATATGTAATTTACTCCCACCGATTTTTCCTTCTGATTATGTTAGTAGCAACTCTTAAAGCACTAAAAATCTTTCGCTATCTAATAAGCCTCACTAGTTTCTAGGATGACGGCATGCACAAACAATGACATAAATATTAACATTATTTCTACGGCTTCCTGCTGAAACTAATTCCTAATGAAACGCTGTCGAGAAAAGGTAGTTGGTGGGGGATGTGGTGTGGGCCTGAAATATGACAGATATTACATCGACACGAACTGGGAAATGTTTCGGTTTTGGTTAGGCTTTCATGACAAAATCAATTGCCCGGCGGCAGAGGGCAAAACACGAGCGAAATTCAGCCCAATTAAGTTGTCACACAGAGGCACAGAGTGGAAAAACAAAGAGGCGGCGGAAGGCAGATGGCTTATATTAATCAAAATATTTGCCAGATAACTGGGTCAATAGTTGGCCAGGGGAATGAGTCATGTTCGAGGGGCAGGCAATAACAACAACGTTGCGAAATTGAGAAGAGCAGTTGAGCGCATTACTTAACATTACTTGAGTCTACGAGTCTACCTTGCTAACAGATTTAATGCCAAAGAGCCGGCAAACAATTGGGCCGCAGGATAATGGAGGACCCTCCCTCGCCTCTGTGGCCACTTCAGTGGCATTAGTGACAACCTTGCCGCAGACTGAACAAAAGAAATATAGCACTGACATTGACAGACTTGGCAAATGTTGACACGACTCTATCTGGATCTCTTGAGCTCCGCAATTTGCATTCGCATTTGCATTTGCATCTGCATCTTTGGGTTTGTCAATTATTCCCTGCATCTGTAATTGCAATTTGTACAGCTGCGAGGGGCTGGGAGGGGCTTGTTTGAGCTATGCACAAACGGATTAAGCAATAACAAAAGCGCATTACAAGTGGATTTAATTGCAGGCTTAGATGGCAGCTCTGCTCGGCAAATTACGTATACGCAGCGTTTGCCCTGCGGTTGTGTGTGTCTATCTTGTGGGCGAGTGTTTGCCCAGGCAGCAGCGAGCAGGTTAGTTAGTTATGCATTGCCAGCTCAAGGAATTAGCCATGGGTAACAACAGCCGGGCCAGAAGCTTTCAAGGCAGCATACAGCCGAGAACAGCCAACTTGGGGAAGATTTGAGTTTAGTTATATGGGAAAATAATACCTGGAAAAAGTTATTGACAAGTTTGAGCCTTGAAGAACTTATAAAGCTCTTTCAGTTATTCTGCCTTGAGTACTATCAAATGCTACAGCAATAATTAGCTTTCTCTGAGCAATACATAAGCGTATTCAATGGAATGGGTTTACTTCAAAGATACCATTTATTTATAATTCTCTTACACTGTTAGATTCTTAGACCTTGGCCTAAATATTTGTTAAGTTTCACTTTACATTATTACCCCGGGGAAAAATTGGCCAAGTGTTATTCTCAGGATAATCATAAGCAATTACTTTTAAGCTGACCCCAATTGGAACATCAAGTTTCGCCAAGACAATTAGCTTCCAGACATCTGTCAAGCCACAGCTATATGCTCCTATTCCCATTTCTCTCCTCATATCCTCTAACACGTACGCACACCCATTGGACCCTGGGCGCCTGCAGAGTCAACAATTTATCAACGTTTTAATTAACATACGCGGCAGGCACTAAAAATAAATGCCGGCAGGAGCGTAAAATATTACGACAAGGGGGTGTTGGTGGGCGGTGGTCTGGATTTTACTGCCCAAGGACGGGACACGTGCCGCGCAATTAAAACGAGAATGATGACAATTAAAGGTGCGATCTGCGAACGGGTTCACCAATGGGTCAACGTATTTCACCAGAGACCCAACACCCACGGCCCAAGCAGTCATAAAACAAAAGTGACCCCGAAATGATGGCCTTGCCATACACAGAACATAAATTTGTAGAAATTAAATGTCAAAAGTCATTTTCTTTATGGTAAATAAGTATGAAAAATCTGCAAGTGGGCTTAAAGAATGCTTTCATTACCCAGCCTAGTTAAAAAAAAAAAGAAAATTCATCCACTTCAATGCTATCCAAACCATCATTTCGACGGCTTTAGGTTTCCAACCGAGAAAGATACGTAAAAAAGTCCTGTAAGGACCTAAAATTCAGTTTTTATACTACCTTGACACAGCCAATGCGTCAGCGTCAATCGCTTTTCGCAATTGAAAAATATATTGATCCCTAAGTTAATCCTGGAGAAACCTGGACCTAATGGAAATCTAACAATCAACTTATAAGTTCTTTTGGATCAGACCATCCAGGGAGTTACGTTCTGCAATCTTATTGTCATCCATTTGAACAGATCTGAAGCTGAATGAATGCTGAATGATTAAGTGAGTTTTAAAAGGTTGTATTAACCTTTTGCGAATGGAAACGTGATCTTATATTTGTATAGATTTATTGTAAAAATGTATTTCCTTTTAAGAAAACCCCTACTTATCGTTAAGATTTTGAAGCTGAAAGTTTTGGCTGTGTACAAAATAAGGGAATACGGGTTGAAAGCAAGGTTTCTAAGGGTTTTGGGGGCTAGGTTAGTCCGCCAATGAGCGAAAGTCCTGCGGGTTCTGCGGTTGCCGCTGTGTCTTCCGCGTAAACTATTAAGCAATTTCGAAATTTCACAGAACTTATGCGCAATTGGCACGCGAATGGAAGACACAAAAGACGCCAAGGAACGCACACACTTACGCTGCAGGAGCGTTTCCGCCTTGGAAAAAGTTTCGCTTCCTCTTCTTTTTTACTGAATGAAAACGGCGCAGCCAGCGAAAAGCTGTTCTCTCCCACGTTCTCTATTGCTTTCTCTATCTCTCCCTCCCTCTGCCAGCTAGCTGCCCTGCTTGCTCCTGCTGGGGAAATATGAAAAATGGTGAAAAAACAACACCTTGTCAAGGACAAAGCACGCGACATGGCCAGAAAACAGCTGAGCCGATGTTTGTTGTTGTTCCCACCATCTCTCTGTCTTTGTCCTTATTTTTCACTCTCTCTCTTACTCTATCTCTCTCTCTTTGTACTAAAATTAAATGTTAGGAAGTGCGCATGCTGTTAATCCAACAGTCGTTGACATCGCTAACAGCTGTTAACCGAGGCAAGCCCACAGAATTGATTATTGGCTTTCATCACCAAACAAATACAGTGCCTCAAACCACGAGGAGACTTATAATAATCAATTTTTGTATGGTATGGAAAAAGGGAAGTCTCCCCTCCTCACTCAAAGTTAAAGGACCTCGATGTTATAGATCTTACATAGGTTTGAAGACATCATAGATGATTACTTTGATCGACTTAAAACCTAATGAACAACTATTTTAAGCTCGTGTCAGTAAGGGTACGAGCGAGTCAGATAAAATATTTATATATTTTATTTTACTATAACTTTCAGGACTATCACCCAGAAGCAAATACCTGTTTACTTTCCGTAAAAATTCTAATCAAAGGCCTGTTTTATTCGTTTTCTGTTGATGCCAAGTATAATACTTTAGACAGAATAATTTTATTTGCTAGCTGCTTTTGTTAACTATTTTAAATTAAATTAATATAAGAAACTTTTTTTGTAAAAAATCTATAATAGAAAATCTTTTCAAATTTAAATTGCTTATTTAATTTGTTTGGATCCATTTCAAAGTTGATCTCTTGATGCAATTGCTAACTGCAGGGATTTACAAACTTCAGCTTTACAAAACCGGCTTCCTATCTTTTTTAATTTAAAATAAGTTAAATGTTTTAAATATCACTCTTATGGTTATAATTTCCATTCCCTTGCTGTTTTTTTCGAGCAAACAGAGTTACGCATTATAATTGAGTTGAGTTTTAGAGAGAGCCTGGCATAAAAAGAAATTCGTAGCAGAAACATATTTTCTCTACTCACAATGTCAACAAACTTTTTATTAGCTTTGACATTTTGGCCAAGTTTAATGGCCGCCCGTGCCAGCCTCCCTACCGCCCACTTCCACACGGCTAGGGCTAATTTTTCCATGTCTAGTATATATGTATGTATGTATGTAAGTTCCTCCTCCTGGAGGGTTTTATGAGTGCGTCGACAACTTTTGGGTCTGGCATTCTGAGCCGAGGAAAAACCTCAAGCAAATCAAGTCGACTCAAAAGGCGCCGCCATATTGGCCGGGCCATATAATTTGGGCCAACTACTACTGTTTGGGCATAAAAATGCAACATTCATGGGGTGGAAAAGTTCCTTCCAAGTGCTTCATTAAAATTAAAAGAAAGGACGTGTGGGAGGCATTTATAGTAAAGGATCCATGTCACTGCAAATAATAAAAAATGCAAAACACAAACAATCGGCGACCCCATGACCCGTGGTCGTAATTCAATATTCATCCGAATCTAGTAACTGCAACTTTTTAGGGAAAAGCCTCTTGGGTTGAATTAACTTTATTTCTTTTCACGTCAACGCTCCTCCAACCATTTCAATTCCAAGCACAACGTAATATCCAAAGTAAGTGCAAATCTGTTGGCTTTCAATTTCATTTAATGTTCTACGGTAAACCACAAGCAAACAGAACGGCCACTGCAACTGCCATTTGAATCCTTCGCTTTGACCAGTGCCAATGCTTTATATACATCAATTCATTTGCAATGACAACTTAAGGTCGAGTGAAAAACGAAATGGATTTAAGTGGAGCTGAACCGAGAGGTAGAGATTCCTAAAATGAAGTGCATTTGCCATTTTTGTTGTGAAAAGCTTCAAAGAAAAGTAAAGGATCTTCAAAAACCAGAGATAAAAGGTAACTAAATAAGTCTCTTTTAAATTTATTTATAATTAAAATTGGTCTCAATTTAAGGATTTTTTATGGTTGCAGAAAAGTTATTCCATCAATATTTAAAATGTTTTAATAAATACTTTTATCTACTTGACAAAATGGAAAATTTGAAAAGAATTATTATGAAAAGCAATTTTTGAAGAATTCATTAATAATTTTATTTATGATTTTAGAATAAATTTTAAGACTATCCCTTCGTTTACCTGAATTACCTGTTAAAAATTGTTTGGATTGAAATTGCCAAACTGGCACTTGGTGTACACTTCTAGCAGCAGTTATAAATCTCAGTTTTTCTTAAAATGCCACAAGGTAATGCGATGTCAGTGGAATAGCCACCACAGAGGCGACACTCGAGCAAAAGTCCTTCCACTTTCGCATGTTTTCAGTGGTCTCCTGCCAAACCTCTCCGGCTGACTGATGATGGCTGACCAGAAAATGGCTAAAATACTTCAAGCTGAAGTCCTGCAGCCGTGGAAGCAACAGCAGGAACAATGGACAGGACGAAAACCAAAAGCAATAAAGAGGGAAACAAATGAAACGGCGGCAACGCAGGCAGCGAAAATGTGTCCTGGAAATGACGGCGACTTTGTCTTCGTCGTGGGTGGTCAACGCAGACACACAGACTCTGGCGCACAAAAAACACGCTTAGACGCACACACATTCAGATCCTGCGAGCGCATGAAACAATATACGTAATAACAATGGGAGACAACAAAGTGTGCAGCAGGAAAAACGGGCCATAAGGACGTACACAAGAAAAAAGTCATCTCAATTTATTCATGCCTTATTTTTACTATAAATATCGCTTTACTAATTTCATACAGATTTTAGATGTACGGTTTTATGATCAGAATTGTATTTCTCTTGATTCTCTAGTTTGTTTAAATCGATTTTTGGTTTTTTTTTAATCGTAAAATAAAGGTACCTAATTAATATAAGATGGCACTCGTTTTTCTCTGTGTGATTGTCTTAAGAGAATGAGAAGTGAAATAAATAGAAAGAGGATGGAAAAGCAAATGGAGAGCAAGGAAAAATAGAAGACAAAAATATATTTCAGAGCTACGACAATTTGAAGCATAAATAAAACCAAAAGACATCTGCTTGTCTAATCTAAAACAAGAAATATTCAAGGCAAAGGAAAATCAAAAATTGTGGCTCAGGGCAGATGTCCCTAATGAATTTATGTGGGATATTTTAATTATATTAATAAAATCATAATTGTGATTTGCAGTTATCTAGCCTATCTTTCCAACTTCAGGTACTACTTTCCTTGCATTTAAAATTGAAATTTAAAAATAATAATATAATCTTATTTCTACAAAAAAATTTCCCATCCTAAAATTTAAGAAAAATGTTAATTTTTTTAAATTTTAAATTATTAAGCTTTCTAAGACAAAGATAGAGTTGCTTTCCGAACTAAAATTAATGAATTTTTGGCTAAGTTATGATCGATTTAATTTGATTCAAAATCAGGAGCCTATGACAAACTGCAAGGATATACAAATTTCGGTTTCATCGAAGTCAATTTTCTTTCCTTTTCTGCAAATTTCTAAAAATAATACAAACCCAATGAAATATTTATCGTGACTGATCCAAAGTCAATTCGTTAGTTTGACAGATGATAATCGCTGACTTCGTCTGCTCCCATATACCACTCAAATTTGTCCCTGGCCTGGGACCCTTGGGCTCCTCAACAAATCAATCAAACTCTTTTGGGATGCGATTTCCCCGGCAACAATAAGATATTCAATCCGGGCCCTCAACACAGTACTGGATGATATTGCCCATTTCGGGTCACAAAGGTGCCGAGGAAAGCGAGAAAAGCGGCAGGACACGCGGAAAGGAGACGAGCGAAGGAAAGTGGAAGTGGCAGGCGGCTGACAGGGGAAAAGCGCAGAAAGAAGTGAGAATAACGACCGACTGTGTGGGCGTCTGCACAAAGGAAAGAGCAATAAAAGAAGGCACACTGAGAACAGAGAGCCCGCTACGGAGGAGAACCGAGGAAGGGCAGAAAAGAAATTAACAAAGTTGGCGCACAAAACAAAACGCAAACGCAAAATGCCAAGTGTGCGGTTATTAAATTTTGCAAGCAATTGACTTGACCAGCGGAAAACGGGGGTGGGCGCGGTCCGATAATCGATAAATGTTGTGGAAAATGTAGCGCTGGGAAATTGCTACACATGTTGCAGCTGATGGGGCGAAATTAACTGAAATTGAAACCGAAACTGGAAGTGAAAGCGAATCTTAAAATGGAGCAGACGTTGCGATTCAGCTTTCAATGTCAGTCGATTGGATGGGCGAGGTCAGGCCCAGAAACAGATGGATATATTCAGACAATGAGTTTTCCATGGCTGTTAGATTGCTAACTGCCATTTTCGGTATCAATAGGCACGTTTTTATTATCTACTCGGAGGCTTTAGGATTGTCAATTGTTTTTTGTTTCATTTATCATTATAGAAACACATGATAATGTTTCTTTTTTTTCAATTGGTGGGTATTTTTGAATAAAAATTGATGAGGAACCATTAATCTGAGTATACAACTCACCGAAACTCAAAAAATGATATATTCTAAATTTTATTTAGTATGGCTAATCGCAATTTGTAAACATTTTTAATATTAATTTAATAATCTTTTCATGACACTTACATTGCTTTGACTGGTTGTCGTCGGTTGTTTTGCAGATTTTAGAGTTGTTGTTCGGGCCTTCCGGGACTGATTTCGGGCACCTCTGCGTATGCGTAATATTTGTAGGTAGTAACTTTCTCGTAATTGACACCGAAACAGCTTTTAGGTTTTAACCCAATTGACTAAGCACACAAAAGATAATTCGAAATCGGGGAGTTGCTACAATTAATTTTTTTCTTTTTTTTTTTAGCTGCTGTTGCTGTTAGCCACACACACACATGAGTCCACTCTCACGCACACGCACACATACGCCGAGATTTATGTAACACACAGCTGAGGGAACGAAAAAACCTTACAAATTGGCCAAAAATACAAAGTTATTGATGTTTTTTGTTACAGTTTTTCTATGCTCTTACGGCAGCCATTTTGTGTTTTTATTTTTTTCGAGGGGAACGCGAGGTCTTCGGGCCCCTGTTTATTTAGTTTGTTTTAGATCTCTTGGATTCTCTGTTTTGCTTTGTGTTTGTTGGCTGATTCAATCGGTTCCACTTTTTGTTTGCCCAAACTTGCACGCTCAACTGTCCACGATGTACTGTGCTAACGGTATTTACGTCGCTCCAGCCAACAGAGAGCGAACATCATGGCCAACAGAGAGCGTGAGAGAGAGCAGAAGATAGGGACAGAGAGATAGAAACTAACACTAACTCGCTCTATCCCGCTCTTTGTGTTACTGTATCGGTCTTTTAGTACGGCGTTCTTAACAGCACTATGATTAATAATTCTATAATTATTAATTAATTTATATATCAATTGGGTTTCTTGGTTTAATTTTAATACATTTCATATTTGAAGCTATAAACAATACGATTCATGTGCTTTTTTTTTTATCTAATTTTAAACAAAATATTTGGAAATATCACTATTATTTATGTTTTCTCTGAATTCTACCTTTTGGAGTTCCCAACAAATATAATTTAGCTAAACTATTTGCATATTACATTGTTTTCGTTATTTATTATTTAATTTATAGTTTTGTTTACGTTTTCCAACTTTCTCCCATTTCCGTATCCGCCGTTTACAGTTTGAGTGCAAAAGTGTTGCCTACCGTTAGGCTGCTTGCTGTGACTAAGGCCGCGCGCACACTACGAGCTGAAAGCGGAGCTGACGGCTGACGGCTTATCAGCTCTCTGAAACAAACACACTACTTGTATGAGAGCGCGCACACTGAAAGCGGAGCTGAGCTTAGAAATTTGCACTGAAATTATCAGCTCGCTTATCTCAGCTCCGCTTTCAGCTCGTAGTGTGCGCGCGGCCTAAGGCCGCGCGCACACTACGAGCTGAAAGCGGAGGTGACGGCTGACGGCTTATCAGCTCTCTGAAACAAACACACTACTTGTATGAGAGCGCGCACACTGAGAGCGGAGCTGAAAGCTGATAAGGTCAGCTCCGCTCCGCTCTGTTTGATCAACCAAACATGTTTGATTTTGTTAGCAGCTGACGCGAGCTGATTTTTTAGACTATTCTTTAAAAAATTGCCCTAATTAGCGCTTAAGTAACAGAAATTTAAATTTCTGTCCAGTTATATAGAAAAGTATGAAGAATTTTTTTAATATTTATTAAAATAAAAATATTGTCAACTTTCCGAGATACAGGGTGCCAAAGTACACTAAAAAAACGTACTTTGTCAACCATATTCTGGAGAACTGGGTGGTCCGATTTCGAAAATTTAAATGTCATGATGATCTAAATAAATATGTCATCGCATTAACAACGATATTTTAAAAATATTCAAGAATTAAAATATGTTTTTTTTTAAACGTATTGCTTGAAAAACAATTACAAATCAACATCAGCTTCAGCTCGCAGTGTGCGCGGCTGCAAAAAGCTCCGATCGCTGATAAGCTTTCCGCGGATAAGCTCTCAGCCGTCAGCTCCGCTTTCAGCTCGTAGTGTGCGCGCGGCCTAACAGCAGGCTGTAAACTTCAAAAATTTACAAACGATTGTTGTTGTTGATAAACTTTCACTATCACGATTCTATATGTATGCAGTATAAATTGAAGGCTCTCTTTCTCTCTCTGTGTCTTTCCATCTCCCTCTGTGAACTTGCCAATTGCGCAGGTGCCGAGAGCGGGACCTTTGTTGTTGTTTGCGGGCGATGGCAGGCCTTTTTGGCCACTTGGGGGCTTGTTTTCGGTTTTCAATGTTAAGTGCGTAGGAGACGCCACGAGTGAGAGTGACGGAAGGGGAGGAAGAGGCACCGGGAAAGGGAGAGAGCGAGGGAGCCTCGGAGCAACGGGGCGAATGCGCAACGACGACGATAACGACAGCAGACAGAGGTAAGCAGCGGCAAGAGGAGTCCCGAAAGGCGTGTGTAGCTAAGCGTTGTCAACCTGGCTATTTTCACGTTGACAAATTTGACAAATTGCCATTAACAGGACACTCTTTATTAGAATGAAAATTCTAATTACAAATACTTTTCAAAACAAATCATGTTTCCTAGCTTGCTGATTAGCTTCTAAAACTTCTAAGAACTCAAGAAGACCTGAAGTATTCGCATTCCTTAAATCGATATTCAATATTAGACGATAACTTGTTCAAGAAAAGGTCAGTTGCCTTTTTAAAAGCCTTGCAATTTTAATACTGACGTTTTGGCAGTTGCAAACAGCTGTTTGTAGCTGCCGTCTCCCGCTCAATCCCACTATCCCTTTCGACCTTCGGATAAGGTTTCAATTTCGCTTTCATTAAAGTGCGTGGGCAGCGCAGTAGCAGCTCAGCAGCAGCGGATGACTCCCAAGCGACAGGCAGACTGCTACGACACCCGAACGCAAAGGCAAAGCGCATTGAGCATGTGTGCGTTATGTAACCGTTCTTTTGCTGTTTATGATTGAGCTTCACGCTCCTCATTTTTCGCATTGTTGTTTTTACCCATTAATTTGTGTAGCTGCTGAGGCTGTTGTTGTTGTTGGTGGTGGCTTCGGCTTTGGCTATGGCTTGTTACTTGGCGCGTGGCAATATTGCGACCACGTTTATTGAAAACAGTTGTTGGTTGTTGCTTTTCAACGGAGTCCTAGTTCCTGGAATTGGTTCGTTTTCCCGCGAGTCTTTTCTGGGAAGCTGGATTAGGGCTTAGGATTATTGCATATGATGTGCAGGAAAGTGCAGCTTCTAGATTTACAGGAAATAAAAGTAAAATCAAAAGCTAGAAAACCAACTAGAGTCTTAAAAATGTTTAAACCATGGTATCTTTGGGATAATTTTATTTTTAAATGTTTAATAGATATTGGAATGGCAGTTACATTTCAAGGTTCCCCACTCAAGTAAATATTAATAATTAAAAACAACAAGAATGAAAGCTAACTTTGGCCAGCCAAAGTTTGTATACCCTTGCAGGTAACAATTAAAATATATCATAACTAAGCCAAAAATACATTAATTTCGATTCGGAAAGCAGTTTTGTGTTAGTTTTTATTAATTTAAAAAAACTGCATACCAAATTTAAAATTTTAAGAAATCAAAATTTTTGGCCATTTTTGCTAATTTTAATGATGTAACCCCTTATTAAATTTCGCAAAAATGGCTAAAAAATCGATTTCTTCCGGACATGTCTAGAAAGTTTCGTATGTTAATGCTGATCAAGAATATATATGGGTTATGGGGTCGGAAATGATTCCTTGACTTAGAAAAATATTATTTTGTATTATAAAATCTGATTGTTTATATTAAAAAACTTCTTGATTTTTTTTTAAATTAAAAATATCATAACTCGGCCAAATGAGCATTAATTTTAAATCGGCAAACTGTTCTGTGCAAGATTTTCTACAGTTAATAAATCTGCATACTTCATTTAAAAATTTTGAAAATTCAATTTTTTATCAAAATCAAAAATTTTAATGATGTAACCCTTATAAAATTTTTTGCAAAAATGGCCAAAAAAACGATTTCTTCCTGACATATCTAGAAAGATTCCCCTGTTGATGCTGATCAAGAATATATATACTTTATAGGGTCGGAAACGTCTCTTTCACTGCGTTGCAAACTTCTGACTGAAATTATAATACCCTGCAAGGGTATAAAAATAGGCTGAAATTAGGATGGCTTCCGCCAGGAAATGTATACAATGTTTAGGTTTAACTCATTGGTCAGGGAACGCCTGTAAGTATGCAGCGAATTGCTTTCGCCGCTTTGCCTTTGCCAGCCACTCGTGCGTATACACAACGCACTTTTCACGGAGGGCAGTGAAAGGCGCCCGCCCACTCACGTCGAGCCATTACACACACCAGCGAGCAAACAAACAAACATTGAAACATTCAAACATTTTGTGTCAATCTGTCAGTCACTCAGGCAGCGAGTCCTTCACTCAGTGTTTGAACGCTTTTGAAGGTTGCCCCGCCGCCGATAAACCAGAATCGATAAAGGCTAACGGGGCGCGAGAGGTTTATTCTATATATGTATGTATGTACATATGTTCATTGTAATATGTGTATGTCAAATTTTCCACTGAAAAATATTTAATTATTTTGAAAAAGTTTTCTCTTGTCTTTTATTCACAAATGACTTTTATCTAAGATACAAAAAGATGCATTGATTATTATGGTTTAAAGTACTCTGTTTTATATAAAACAATTCATATCGCAAAATAAAAATTCAGAATTAGGTATTCTAATGTTATTTTCATTAATTGTTTTGCCTTTTATTCTTAACGACATGAATACCCCCGAAATAAAGAACCCATTTTTGCCAGTGCAGCCCCCCTTCATGAGTCTTCCTCCTGCCGATGAGTTGTTCTTATCAACGGTCACATAGGAAATACAATACAAAAAGGATACAATGAAGATGAGGATGTGCCGCGACTCAACAAAGGAAAAGCGGGCGGGGAAGCGTTACGAACGCAAGCACATATCTGTTACGCAGAGAGCGTGTGCGGCGTTAACGCGATAAACGTAAATCAATAAACGCACAGAATGGAAATTATCAACACCTGTAAAAGATAATTGACGCCAAATTAAATTATATGTTGCCACAGCATGTGGCAATAATGTCGATTTCATTATAATCATTATGCATAGTCGTTTATAGAGACTTTAACGCAGCAAACTCGAGTTAAGACAAAGGATTACGTTCGAAATTAAATTTTAATGTTATTAATCAGAATTTTAATAGCCAAGCTTAATAAAACGTTATCAGTCTCCCATTTGATGACAATTCCAATAAGTTCCCAATAAAGATGGAAACTTTAAAGAAAGTTTAACATATTTGTCTATGTTTTTCTATCTGAAAAAACGAAATAATTTATAGCTGCTTTTCTGTGCAATGCCTATTTAATCCTTTTATGATTATGATTTATGATTTCTAACAAACTCGTGCATTGAGGTTGTAAGTTGCATGTTCTTGCCCACATTCGGAACAAGATCCTCAGATTCCCAACAACTGCAGTTTAGCTTAGCAGATGAGCCCGCGTATCCTTGTTACTGTTCTTATTTGCGCAAAAATGGTTACAAGGACAACCCGATTATGAGAATATCTATAAACGACTCTGTGGGTTGGGTTGGGTCTGCTAACATTTGACCTTACTGGGCTCACAATCAGCTCGGGTTACGGAGAATGGCGGTGAGGATGAGGATGTGGCAGGAGGATGGGCAGACAAAGCGTTGACAATGCCCTAAACAAAAGAAACACAAAACAGACGAGCAGATAATGGACGTGACGATAGTGGGAAGGAAGTGCGGGGAACCGCGAGCAATGGCAAAATGTATTTACATAGCTTATATGGTCGGGATAAGCTCCATTGTTTTATGCATGCAAACAAAAACAATCAGAGGGTTTGCGGACAGGCATCCTCAGAACCCGGAGCGTCGCAATACAGTTGCATCTGCCGGGGCTCCACACTAAAGCGTTTTAGCTTAGCTTCCACTGGTGGATTTTCAAACCGGAAAATGCTTAATATTACAAAATCCTAACTTTGAAAATAGTTCAAATAATAAAAGTATTAGCTTGTTTCCAAAATTCTTACTAAGATGTGGTAAATTGATTGCTATTTGCTGGGTGGATCAACACTTAAATTTTTAAATGAACAATTCATTCCAAGCATTAACATTAGAATTTATCTTGTCGTTCAAGATAATTTTAGCATCCCACCAAAAAAGATCAAAAGCTTTCACCTTTTAAAAACTATTTCAGTTCCCTGTTCTTTTTTAAATAATTTTAATTTGTTGGTTTGTTTTGTTTTCCGTTGGACTAATACAAAATGAACTGCTTCTTTATCGCTTCACATAAAATTCAACTAAATTATAAGTTACAGAACTAACATTAGGATGCGGCGCCAGATGGTGCAGTCGAGGAGCCTCACAGCTCTACTACAGCTCCGTATGGGCGTAATCGTCGTGTGTGGAGCTCTTCTCTTTGGGCACGATAAACAGACCTTCCGCCGTGGTCCAACGCGTTCCATGTTGGGGCTTGTGCACGCCCACAATTTCCATTTGGCCGGAGATAGGTCTGCCGTAGGAGCGACCCGACATGGCCAAGTACAGGCCCGTGTCGATGTGGCGCAGTCGGACATGGGCGTCCCGCATCCAGCTGTCGTTGGAGCACACCACCTCCCAATGGTCACCAGTGTCGCCGTGGCCGTCAGTGCCATAGGCAGACACCTCCTGTTCGCCGGAGAGCGGCGATGAGAAGTGATGCGAGTGCAGGTTCTTTTTGGTGGTCAGGTGCTCCAGTCGCACGGTGGAGCCGCAGGCAATGGGCTCTCCTCGCTCGCACTGCTCACCGGTCTGAGCCTTGACCACCCAGTGGCTGTTCACATCCTCTTTCTGTTCCACGCCCGTCACCGATTGCTGGCCGGATCCAGAGCCGTACTTGACGTCGTGGGAGTGCAGGCGGAAGGCGTAGTCCGAGTTCAGAAGCTTCAGTATGGAGCCGCAGGTCACCACGTTGGTTTGCGTAGCTGACGCCGGGGTTTGGAAGATGGTAAATCGAGATTAACATGAAGTCCGGAGGGGAGGCGGGAACAGCGGCGTGGCCAATCACAGAAGACCACATAGCCGCGTCCCTGGCTGGGTTTCAACTTACCGGCTCCGCTGAATATGCTGCTGACAAGTGCAAGCCCGGCCAGGAGTAGCGAGTGCTGCATGGCGTCCTGTGTGCTTAATCTGTCAGTCTATGTAGAGCTTGAATTAGCCAATAAGTGCCGGCTATCGGGGTTTAATAAAGTATTGAACACGCAAACAAATGGATTTTGTGACAGCTCAGTAGACGTTACCAGTGTGACCAAAGAATGGGAAATTCGCTAAAGATATACCAAAAAATGTATCCTTTATTTATTTTATTTTTCAATTACAAATAATTTTAATTACAAGAGATTAACATTTCCAGATATATTTACAAAAAGTAACAAATAAATTAAATTAAAAAATACCGCAAGCTCTTTGAAAATAGTAAAGTTCCAATCCAGGCATTTCGGTATTTTCCATGCAATTGTCAAAGGCGGTCATACTGCAAATTCGCAAGCAATTTTCTCCAAATAAAAGAAGAAAAGTGAGGAAAATTGAAATCAAAGAAAAATTAATGGCACACAAGCGTCTGTTTATCTACGCTGTGCTACTGGCGATATGTTATTTGGTTGGCGTGACATGGGTGAGTCCCCAATTAAGCCAGATCACATGACTTGTCCCGCACTCTCCGATCTGTGTTTTTCTTTCATTCCCGAAAATCAACAAAGGCTGAGACCGCAGCCCAGACATTGCCAGTGGGCAGCAACAACAATGCCAGCCAATTAAGTGCTCCACCCGCAGCAGCCAAACCAGCTCCAGCTTCAGCTCCCGTGGCGACTGCTGCCAAGCAAACAGGTGCGAGTCCAGGGCCCACAGTGGCACCTCCACCCAAGGTCAACGCCAATCCGCCGCCCGCAGTTCCCAGTCACAGTTCTTCCAATACAAGCAGCACGGCGACGCCATCGACGGAGTGGTAAATACGCTAACATTTAACCCATAATATTTAATTAATTATAATTAACAAAACTGAAAGTGAAATGTGTTCCCCCAAAGTCTCCCCAAGTTCCAGCATCCATCTTGATGTGTTACCTTCTTCCCATTTTAGTGTCTGTGCTGGAGCCCTGCTGCCGCGTTTGGATGCTAATGGCAAGGAGCTGCCGATCTGCGCCGAGTGCAAGTGCTCCCATGTGGCGCGAAATACGACACTGATCAAGGTTCGGCATAAATGTCCTGCTGCCGAAGATTTTGCTTGGGCTTAATTCGAATCCTTACCCTTTTCCAGGTCGTGGTCATCATTGTGATTTGGATCATCTCCATTTTAGTGATATACATGCTCTTTCTGATGTGCCTGGACCCGTTGCTGAACAAGCGAGTGAAGGCGAACTACCAGGAGCACACCAACGAAGATGTACATAGCAAGCATTCTAGATACTCGGGCATTCAGTATAGCCTCCTAGTTACGGCCCAAGGCGACGAAGAAGAAGAAGATGACGATGTTGACGCCGATGCGGCGCAACTAGTTGGCAATAAAGAAGCTCCGCACTTTTGAATAGACCCAATTGCCACAACACCCCCTTTTGTTTCATTTTCCGTTTGCGATTTCGTTTGAGTTTTAACCCACACCACACTCACATAGAGACACCAACAAGCTACTAACCAAAGATCCTCGTTTTGAACCGCACTTTACCTGGCAAAACCGACTAATTCCAAAATTTCTCCACCCATTTTCCTACCAGGACGAGCCAACGCCACCCATGCCTGCCGCCAACAACCAGGAGCTGAGTGCCAGAGCCAATGTCCTCAATCGCGTGGGCCACCAGCAGGACAAGTGGAAGCGGCAGGTGCGCGAGCAGAGACGCCACATCTACGATCGGCACACCATGCTGAACTGAGCGGGGAGGAAGTCTAATAGAGGGAGAAGCATGGGCGACTTAAGACACGTATTCCAAGCAGCAATCCACAAAGGAACTCATATTTTGGATCAAAATTAATGTACATTTAGCCACAATTACTATTATTTTAAATAAATTATGTAACCAAAGCGAATAGTTTCAATGTTCTGGAGTGAAGAGCTTTTTTCTGATATAAATTACAGCTTTCCAACCCAACTAAAATGTATCTTAATTGAAGTCTAGACATCCACAAAGTAATAAGAAGAAGTAAGAAGTATTTTGTATTTAGCCACAATTATTTTTAATAAATCATGAAACTAAATTATCCTTTTAGATGTAATTTTAATCCATACAAAAACCGCGGAGAGCCAGACCTAAACTACGTTCATTTAGCATCAGATCTGCTAGTATCCCTTGATGGTGGCAGCAAACGTCCAGTTCTCGTTGACCTGGTAGGGTCCCTCCACTCCACAGCCATTGGGTGTGCACACGCCCACAGTGTATGTAGAGCTGTTGCGGGTGTCACGGTAATACAGGACCTCCATGCACTTGCGGATCTGTAAAATTATGCAAATCAATTAGTATTCTCAATACTTTTCGAAAGAAACTATAGATGCAAGAAGCTACGTACCAGTTGAGAGGCCTCCTCCGCTGTGAACTCCTTGTCCTTTGGCTTGTTCTCGCGCACGAGGGGAACGGCCAGATGGCGGGCAAAGCCAGTAGCCACCACAAAGTCCTCGTAGGCACGTCCACGCAGGTCAACATTGGCCAGATATGGAGTGCCGTTCTGTTCAACGCCACCGACCACCACATCGATGTACAAGGGATTCATGCGGGAACGTCGGTTGTAGAGCACACGGGTCATCCAGCTGGCTAGGGACTTGGGCTTCATCTCGATATTGTCGTCGTAGCACTGATCCTCGATCATCTTTTGGTCAATGTTGCGCATGATGGACTGGATATCGGCAAAGTCACCGCTGCCGCCCAACAGAATGTTCTTGTTAATCTTGAACACACGGTCGATGTTTTGGTAGCGGGCCAGAGATCCGTAGGACACCAGAGTATCCGCGGCAAGCATGACGCCGCCGTCGTAGCGAATGCCCAGCACGGAGGAGCCCGTGGTGATGGCAGCTCTGTTGAAGATTAAGGGGGTATTATAAAAGGTTAAGCAAAAAGTTATAGCCTTTATTCGTACGTGCTGCGCTTGGTTCCATAGGGTCCGGCGGTGGTCAGCTCACGGGGCAACTTCTGGACCGTTTGTCCGCCGGTGAAGTTGTAGAACTCGCCGGGCGCCGGTCCGTTTTGCCACAAGGGCTGCGCCATTCCATTGTAGTTGTTCAACATTATAATTTGTTAGTTTTAAATGCTTTTACAAAAAATCAAATTGTTTGCCGGAGAATGACGGGCACAATTAATCGAAGTCAGCCAAGTGTGACCAGCTTGCTTTCTGACCGTGATCCGCGAATATACCAGTTTTAAATATACCGATTTTACACTTTTTACAAATGCGAAGGATCTGGCAACTCTATTTTTATTGTGACAGACGACAGCTGATTTTTGTGTTTGTTTCCAATTGTGAAATTAACGGGACTGCAATTGTATCTTTTAAAAATGCTGGAAGCTCGTTTGGGTGAAACTTTGCTGCTGAAGAAGATTGTGGAGGCGCTGAAGGAAATTATAAGCCAAGGCACACTGGACTGCAGCGATACGGGCTTTCAGGTGAAATGTAAACCCCAATTATTCGTTTACTAAAGAAATTTTTTGTTTAATTTCAAAAAGGGATACGTATCGACACAATTATTATCTAAACATTGCGTATATGAATGAAAATATATCTTAATTTTACTTTAGTTTTACGTTTTTTTGTCTGTACAGGTTATTTTTCATCAGAGGGTCAATGTTGATTTGGTTGTGATACTTGTAAAATATCCTTAAACAATTAAAAAAATTTCATAATGTTTTTTTATTTTAAAAACATTATTAATACATCATTATTTCCAGTTAAATTTGATTATTTATTGGTTAGCTTACACTATTCTTCCTGATGTTCTTATAAACTTACAGGGTATTACATTTTAAAACGTTATACACAAGGAATATTAGAATACCCCTGCAATCCAACACTTCTTTAAAGTTAATAATTTCATGAAAATATTTCCAATCCATGTATAAACATTGTATCTTTGCGTATAGCTACAATCCATGGACAACTCACATGTGTCGCTCGTGGCTTTGTGCTTGCAAAGGGATTGCTTTGAGAAGTTTCGTTGCGATCGCAACGTCTCCCTGGGACTGGACCTCAAATCCCTCGCCAAGGTGCTCAAGTGTACCAATAGCGACGACACAGTCACAATCAGTGCATCCGACAATCCCAGTAAGGTGCTCCTCAATTTCAATTCAAAAGAGAGCGAGCGAAGCGCTGAATATGAATTGAAATTACTCAATTTGGAAGAAGATCACTTGGGCATTCCTGATACCGACTACGCCTGCACCATCCTGATGCCTTCAACCGAGTTTGCCCACATCTGCCGGGATATGGCCATGTTCAGCGAGACCGTGACGATAGCGTGCTCCAAGCAGGCCGTCAAATTCTCTGCAAACGGTGACTTGGGCTCGGCCAACATAAAACTGAGTGAGGGCGGCAAAATGAATGTGAGCATCCAGGTGGAGGATCAACTGGTACAGACCTTTGCCGGGCGCTACCTCAACACCTTCACCAAGGCCACCCCACTAGCTGATCGTGTTAAGATTTGCCTGGCCGCCGAAGTTCCGCTGCTGGTAGAGTATCCCATAGAGGATTTTGGATATATTCGCTACTACCTTGCGCCCAAGGTGGACGATGTCGACGTGTAATAAATCTTTATATTTAATATTTATACAGGGCCTGTCAATACGCATTATTTGTTATCTAATTTTATGTTCAACCAGATACTTTATTTAAATCGATTTAAAATAAAAAATATACAATTGAAAACATATAGACACTCTTTGTTGCCGGTATACCAGTACACATTATATATAATATAGGTATGTATGTATATTTTTATGCGAATAATGCACGCCTTCCTAGGGGAATGTTCAGGTTCGCCTTGCGCATCTTGCAGATGCCATAATACAGTCGATAATATCAGTTGCTTGATTGAGCCAAGCTAAAAACAATGACGGGGAGACCCGACCTTTAACACGATACGAATAAGGATACCCTACGCAAGACTACGAGCTATTTGTCACGGCCAATGGTTGATGCTTCTTAATTCTAAGGGTTTAAAGCTTCTAATCCTTGCAGCAGCAGTACACATTATCGCTGGAACTGGCTGGGGTCGAGGGCGTGGTGCCGCTCTTGAGCGGCTTGCTGTAGGAATGAGGTCCTCGCATGAATACCTCGATCAGTTGACAGTGCGACCTGAAAGAATTCGGGTTTTTGTAAAGCTGTTCTAATCGATTAGAATTACCCACCTCATAGTTATGTCCAAGTCAGTGACTACCTCGCCGTCACAGTTCCAGCTAGAAAACTCCGTGGAAGGGGATGAGGCGCCCATCTCTCCAGGCGGAGAAATGGGCTGGCAAGAGCCTGCCAGGCTGTACTCCTCATCGCCTGCCGCGGCCAGTGTCCTAAACTGGAACTTCCTGGTGCGATACACCTCAACGAACGGCAGATTACGCTGTAAAAACGAATAATTTTTAATGAATATGACTTATAATGTAAATATACAGTAAAAAAAAACTTACTATATCACCGCTTCTGCCAGCCGTGTTGAGCAGGAATCGCACATTATTGAGCAGCGAGGTCTTCTTGACCAGAATCAGGTCCAGGCATCCATCACCCAAGTGACTGTATCGGGAGATGCCATTGGGACTCCTGGCGCAAGCACAGGTAATGTTTGCTCCGCAGATCATGAAGAAGTTGCCTCGCACCACTTTCCACTGCTCGTTAGCGAGGTTCCTCATCGATGAGATGGAACCAGTGGGTAGCTGAAGGTTTCCAGGACGAGGACGAGGCCTCAATAAGGCAGACTCGTTAGCAGTCAAATGGGAATCCTCTGGTTCCGGCTGCTCCCGCAGACTCAGCTGCGATTTCCTGGACTCCTCTTGGAAAAGCAAAGTAGACTGCTGCTCCTGGATGCTGCTTGCGAAGCTGCAGCGCTGGCAATTAGCATAGCACACGGAGGGCAGTGACTCGCCCAGAGAACACACGCTGTCAGGGCTCTGCGGCACCTCCTCCATCGGCGTAGTTAGCAGGTGATCTGGTTCTTCTAGCAACCTCAACTCTGCCTCGTAGCCCCGATTGCTGAGGAAGGCCTTGACCCCGCTGTATTCGTACCTTCTCGGTCCCATCCAGCGATAGTTCTCACTCTGGGCAGCCACATCCCCTAGGTAACCGTAGCTCAGGACACTGGCACAAAACCGTAGCAGGGATTGGCCATTGCTCACGCTGCACACATCCAGGCCGCGATGTTGGCCCAGGATCACATGAATTGCCGCTGTCCTTACATCCGCCGTGCCATGCATGCTGTAAGCAATGGTATCCGTGCTGCCGGCGGGAATCACACCCACAGGAAGGGCGGGTCTTGGAATGTAAGGTGGCCGCTGCTCGTCCAGTTCTAGCTCCCTCATTCGCCGGAACAGCAGCCCGTTGATCACCTCCGCCACGGTGCCATCGCCTCCGACACAGCAAACCGCATCATACACTCCCAGATCGTGGCTAAGTAATATATCCCTTACTTGGTTCGCCCTTTGAGTAGTGATGCAGGTGGCATCCACACCAGCGAGCTGGAAAATGGGTCTCACGTGCCGTTCGTAGGTCTGAGCGCCTGCCTTGCGACCGCCATAGGGATTAATGAAGACCAGAAGGCGGCGCACTCGCATCCTTGTAGGCGAAGGGCTGTACAATCGGATCTGCAGCTCCTGATCCCACTGCCTCACTATATACGGATCCGAGTTGAAGAAGGTCAGCCGCCTCAGCTCCCAACGATTGCAGTCCGTTTGAGATTTACTCAACCTCAAGGCATAGTTAATGGTCAGGTACTGACTGGTAGGCTTCGCCGGCACACCCTCGCCGCTGCCGCTGGAGCTCCGATTCGAACTTGGAGGTGGCGGAGGTTTAAGGGAAGCCACCTTCGTGTCCCCACTCCTCACACTGATCACATCGTCGAGGTGGAGGACATGGCTCTGTGGACTATACAAGCAGGCGCCTCCTGGCTGAGAGGGCGAGTCTGCCGGAAGTGGAGCCTTGGTGTCACTGGTCGGATGCGGCGGCTTTATCTTCTGCAGGCGCTCCCACACCAACTGCTGGCCATGAAGCAGGACACGGTAGCTCTTTTTCTTCAACTGGAAATTATTCAGCAGGACATCGTGGGCGGAGGCGGAGCAGGGGTTAAATTTGGAGTCCCCCGTGGAGCTGATGGGGGCGATGAAGTCGGAGGCCGAGGTGGACGACCCTCCTGCTGGCTGCTTGGTCTGCGTCATCTCGACTGGCCGTCGTCTCCGTCTCCGGCAACGTCGTCGGCTTTGTCGGCACTGCGAAAAGAAAACAGGTTTTCATTAGAAATACAGTGGAACGTTAATAAGTCCAACTTAGTGATGATTTGAGCTACTGAAGGCTTCAAGTCGAAGCTGGTAAAATAATGAAATTGTAAGTTTTAAAGTTTGAATAATGAAATTAAGATTTCAGATAATTAAATGAATTCATAAAATAATCAGTTACAAATCGGGGAGAAATTGAAATGTTTTTTTACAGGTAATTTAATTAGTTTTGAATACTTATTTATACTTTTTTGTATGTTTTTATTTGGACTATATTGAAAATATTATATCTATGAAATTTAACGCCATGACTAAAGTATTAAAACACAATATTATTGACAATAATTAGGTCATGTGAGTATTTCAATTATAATATAGAACCGGGCAGAAGGATTTAAAGTACTAACTTAAAGCTATTGTCCAAGTTGCCGTTAGGGAAGCTTGACTATCTTTGTAATCACAAAACGAGAGGGCAAGAGTGGGAGAAGATTTGGAGCTGGGGAATGGTAGTTACTCCTCGAAATAAATCTGAGTTACGACGCTCCATTCTCTTTCCGTCTGATGTTCCACCTTTGTGACTTGGCATCTTGCGTCAGCTTTTCGACGCTTAATTGTTGTAATGAGAGGTGTCGATAGGGCAAAAGGGTGGGTAATGGGAAAAAGGTGACTCAATTAACTTTTCGGTGGCATTTTCAAAGCTCGGTCAACCCTCCTCCCAACCTGATTGTCGGTGTCATTAGCATAAACACGTTAATTTTTCAATGAAAACTCTGATAGTCGAAAAAAATATACTATTTGTGCCTAATGGTGGGTATACCTACAAGTTATGGTTCATTGATCATAAAGTCATTTGTAATGCCATAAAAAAACGCAATATTGAGGGTTCAAGACCAATTTTACTTTATAGATACCATTTTTTTGATAATAATAAAATAATTCGAGGCACTCCTAAATTCAAAGGTAAAACATAAATAATTATTTTACAATAACTAGCAGCATTCTAAGTAAGCAGGTAGAATGTAAATTTTAAGAAATAAAAATTTAAATAGAATCAATAATTGTTGCTCGTAATTTGGCAATGATTCATAGGCTCCCTTTAACAAAGTTATCGCAAAGAATTTTAATTCTTGGTAATTGTGACAAGCCAAAGACCACCATGAACATGTACTGCATTATCAGCTGCCAGTTAATTATACATATAAATTATATCAAAGAGTAATAAATAAACTCAAAATTAAGGTTTCAAGGCTTGGTTATTTCAAAAATAATTATACTAATTAATGTAGGACAAGGAATTATAATAAAAACAGTTTTATTTTTAAAAGTTCTTAGTTGCCATGAAAAGTCGCCTCAATATAATTATAATAAATTCGTTTTTGTTTATTGAGTGACCAGCTCCAATATGTCCTCGACCCCTGATCACTCAATAAATATTCACTGTACCTCTTGTTATAGAACTGATTGCGGCGTTGCTTCGAAGCTTATCGGTGGCAGCAATTGCACATTCTCGGAAGTTGCTCGACCAAGTTGTAGCTTATATACATTACGCGAATCGTGCTCATAGCTCACTGAACTGAACACTCGAAGAAAACTGCGCAAATGTGCAAAAAACTGGTTTAAATTGTAGGCCAAGTAATGGGAAGGGAAATCAACAAAATACAATGCAAGAGGACAAGCCGAAATGAGTTGAATGAACTCATGATTGCAGTATTCGAGGCTGGAGAGAAGAGAAATAGCTGTCAGGCATCCGCAATTTCACAGCCAATGAAACTATAAAAAGACTTCTTCTGAAATACTTCAAAGAATTCACAAATGCAGCAGACAATTAAACTAAAAGTAAGTGTGAATCATAGTCCACTTGACCAGAACCAAACAGGTTCTCCTCCATTCACTTCACGTTTAGACCGTACATTTTATGATTTCTTATTTACTAACAATAAACAAACGCTTTGAACATTTTGCGAGAGAGTGAAAAGATCTGGGATAAGCATTTCATAGACACATCTGCGGACCATACAATATTATTAACGAGGTTTTTTAGAGGAGTTCCACCAAGAGCAAGAATATTTGTAGAATTTTTATTAAGACTCATAGGATAATGGTATTACCTGAAACAACCTTTAAATATAATAATCACTCTTTATAGTTAGTTATTATAGTTATTAGTTTGATGATACTCAACCTGAGGTATTGTCAAGTCTTTATTTTAACCCCACCTGTTTATAAGTTCTTAAAACCAAACCGCTAACAATGAATCGTCATATTTCACGTTTGGGAAGTATAATAAGCCAACGTCTGTACCATACATGAAAGAAAAAATATGCAAATAAATAGAGAATAGAGAGATATTCCGTGTTTAGTTGAGCGAGTAGCAAAAACAGACTGAGTTGTTGCTAATTGGAGAGTCGCACACATGTGAATGTCTGAAGGCAGAACTCACGCTAACAAAGCCCGTTTCATGCGGCGTATGAGCAACGCAACACAACGCAACGCTCAAGGTTAACGACGGCACCCAAAAACCCGCAAAAAATCGGTTTTAGAATCGCCCCAGACACGGAGAAAAAAGTGGACCGGAGAAGCTGTGTTCGAGTCGCAAGTCGCTTGGAAAACGAGTTCTCCCCGCTCGAGTGGCGTGCAGCCGGCGACCTTCGCCTTGAATCGCTCGAGTAATCTTGGCCGGACTGCAATAACCGGCTGCTGGTTATTAAAAGCCATTAAAACAACCTCGGACCTTGTCCAGATCTCACATCTTGCATCTCAGCTGCAAGTTTATATACATATACGGCTTAAAGTCGCATTTCCTGACACTCGGTCTTGACATTGCCCAGAGGAGAGGCCTTTTCTGATGGGGTTTTTAGCTTGCCAGTCGGTTAATGGGAAGGCAAATAATAAATATACATTTTCATCTACCTGGTAGGTATAATACATTAGCCTCAGCTGAGCTTTAACAATTTGCAAACTGTTTTGACATTGACAATTATTGCACCAAGCAATAAAATATTCCTTTTTAAAACGTTATTATAAATTGTGATTTTTAATTATTTTGCTTTCCCTTGAAGGGCTACAAAAATTGCAGTTGAGTATTCATTTCATTTGATTTGTTTTTTTAAATAATATAAAACATTTATTATCTTATATAAAATTGTTTATTATATAAGTGGAGTATTATACAAAATCGTTTTTAATATAAATATTCACCCCACGTTTTTACTTGAACTAATTTCACGACAATATTAAAATAATGCCGAGTTCCCTTTGCTCATTATAATGTTTAAGGCTCACCAAATCATGCTCGATGCCAAAAAATAATTAACTCTTAACCTTACATTCTCTTTGTAATGAATCGAACAATGTTTTTTTATAAATAAACCACACAACAGCAGCCAACAAAAATACCCATTAAATAAATATTTATTCGTGTCTCTCTCTCCGTCGAAACAAGATGAAAAAAATCAATCAAAAACAGAATGAAATGAACAGAAATGCCACTCATCGGAAAACAGAAATTGAAAGCACAACAAACCGCCAAACAAGAGGCTTCCCCTCAGGAAATGTGTAAACATATACACGCAAAGTAAATTAAATAAAATATGAATAATTATACACGAAACGAAGCCCGTTTGAATTGGGGGTGATGTGGCAAAGGGAAGCGGAACCCGGCAATTTGCTATTAATGATAGGGGGTCGAGGCGGGCCTACTTTGATAACACACAACTAATAGGGTGCTAAATTCGAATGGGATAATAAATGTGCTTGTTTTTTTTATATAATCGTTTATTGTTATACTAATACAATAAGTACCACCTCGAGTGAGCACGCAACAGATCTGTTCAGATAATTAATTACAAAATGCTCTAAACGACAACAAAATATTTGTAAACATAATATTCAGAACTAATGTAATTATTAACTCGGTGTGGAAATTCGTACCTACTATTTCATAAGGAGCCATTCGAATTCGCACTTTTATCTGCACTGGCTTATCAGCAACTCAAACAATAACAATCGAGTGCTTTAGTACCCTATGTATAGACCGGGGTTATCTCTGAACATGTGTGGGTCTGCATGACACGTCGGAGGCATTTAAAGAGCACCATATACATACATATATTCCTCTTTACTAGATGCTTTACACATACATACATGGGGGTCGATAAGATAGATGACATCAAGTTATGGTTAAAGTACAACGTGGGTGTTGCTGGTCAATATAAATACAGAACTCGTCATGGCACTACTAACATCAAAAAGCGGAAAAATCAATAATATACTCAACGGAAAGGGAATTTACATAGCATATAAAATCGATATTAAATACTGTTATCTCACTGTCTAGACAGTAAATCGTGTTAATTTCTCTGTGTCGTTAAGTTCTTAGTACCTCATATAGCTGGGTCTAATTTCACATAATTTATATCCCCATCACTCATTTCGATATCAGAGCGACTGACAGCAATAAGAATTTAATTACAGTGTGCTTAGCAAGGTGAAAGAGTCGAGTTCATGTAGGACTATATCAACCTGGTGTCTATGGCCCGATAAATGACGAATCAATGCGTGTGAAGCTTAAACGACCACAGAGCGGAAATGTGAACCACATTTAAGGGGGTAAACTGATAACGAGATAAGGGCCAGATGGAACGGAAAGAGAAGTACACATGGTAAAGTTATCAATAATTAAAAAGCATTTTCATTTAACTTTCTAGCTGACTAGCAGCTGGAATAGATAGCACTTTGCAAAGGCTCTAACCTGTTTACTTGCTTTACCCTTTAGTAGGTTATACAATCTTGACCTGCTTTATCGTGCCGGCCATAGATCAACCCACGTCTGACCTTTTCGACGGTACACGCAATCCACACCAAAAAGTCCAAAACTACACCACAATAAACAAGCCTAGGAGCTCCCACTAAATTGTGTGAGGGCATTAATCAGTGCTATAAAGCAGCTGGCTCATACACAACGATGTTTTCAGTATTGCATGCACAGCCGGTAAGAGAAAATGTTTGAAAAAATATGGAAATTGCATAGAGTAAAACAAGCTTACAGTATTCAATTGGGAAATTATAGCACGCTATTTTTAGCCATTAGAGGAAATTAAGAGATTTACTAGGAAACAATCTATTTATATACTAGAACAATATTTATAGTTTTTACTGTATCAATGTTCCATTTTATAATCTATATTCATTTATTGGTTATCATTTAGTTATTGTAAAAAGCAAATTAATTATATTTTTACAGATAAGAATACAGATATAGAATACAAAATGTATATGTGTTCCTACTTATAAAATTGTGACTAAGTAGTTTTTTTTTTATTTATTTATCTTATTTTTTTGTTTAATTTAATTTCAATAATAAATAAATCATTTTTAGATACATGTCGGGTCATTGAACTTTGACTTTATAATATTAATCTTTCCTTTTAATAACTACTTTATTCATATGAATTGCGCTTGCTCGAACTCTACTGTGCTCGAAAGTAAAATGTTTATATTGGGACTGGCCGCAGGCCAAAAGGGGGGCCCACCCTAAACAACCCCCAAAAACAATAACAAGTCTTCGAAAAGGCCCCCAAATCTCGGTTCACTCGCACTCGCCTCAACCTTAGTGTGCGTGAGGGGGATGGCTTCGTTAAGAGAAGGAGCAAACGAGACAGAGCATCCGTCATTTCCATACTACGCCAAGCTCCGTTATCAGAACAAAACACAGCTGTGGAAACAACAACAACGCAGCTGTGTCTGTGTGTGTGAGAGTGTGTGGGTGTGGAGCACACTGGTGTGTGTGCCTGGCTTGAATGTCTGCTTTTAATTTCAACTAATTTCCACTCAACTATACGGGTACCAGCCAATGCCCTTACTCGTTTCCCCCCACCTTAGACTCTAATTGGAATGCCGGTTTTCTAGTTGTTGTTATTGGGAACTTACCTAGTAGACGGGTATGTCCGCTTATCCATACAAGTACTGCACGGCGTTTTCTTTTGTTGCAGTTGCGCAGTTTTTCCTTTCGCTTGGGAAATCAAGAAAATTCGATACGGATACGCATTGCAGTTTCGCACACTTGCACTTGCACTTAGCTTTCACATGCACTCACGCACAGACGTCACAAGATGAAAGCAGGTGCTAACGGCTCTTTGACATGACCGTTAGTCTGCGTCGGCACTGCTCCCTTTTCGCGTATTCAAAACAAAGAATTTGCAAAACTTGTAAATTTGGCAAACATGAAATTTCCGTTTCCGCGCCGCTATAACAACCGTTGATTTCCGCCGACTTTGTTTCTTCGAGTGCTGAAAGCTCCATTTGTTATGCCTCTGAGATATATAGTTTCATTTGTGCCTAAAATAAACCAAAAAGCGAACGGTAATGCGGTTATACTGGTTCAAAAATATGGAATGTAAATCAAGACGTAGAGAGACATGTAAGAAATTGTCACTAGTGGCCTGGGGTTACGCATCTTATAATTTAATTAACTCTTTTGGAACTCATATTAAATCAAGTTTTGTGTTTTGACGAAAGACAGAGTAAAATAAAAAAAATAATAAACGATTTGGATTCACATATATGATGTAAAAAACGGCTAAGTTTCAGGCAAAAGAGTTCATAGTTTATAGCTGAGAATATAATAAAAAAAAATATGTAAAATCTAAATTTAATATAAAAAATTAATGAAGCCAGTTAAACATTCGGTTGGAGAATAATATTGATTGATTTAATTTTAATTATATTAAAATCGTTTTAAAGTTCGTAATACAAAACCCCATTGCACTTTCAATATTTTTAAAATATTATGTATTCCTTGTGCTCAGTACAAAAGCGGATTGAATACTTTACCTTGATTTCTATTACATTTCGGAATTAAAATTAATTTTTGTTTGAGTTTAGAAGTTTAAGAATTTATTACAGTTTGCAGAAAATAAAACTCAAATTTATTGTGGAAAAATAACTTGAGAATTTGTTATTCAGATCTAGGTTTTTTGTATTGAAACCTAGAAACTCCTACCAATTATGAAAGATACAAAAGTACATTAAAAAACTCTCTTTGCGAACTCTGTCAGGTACTGTCAGTTTATCTAAGCCTCTGTCGGTAGCATAGCCTGTGTGGAGAACCAATTACTAAGCCTTTTCTTAAAAATGTGTAAGTATTTTGTAGTCCATTAACCGCGAATCCCCGAATCGCTAAAGAAACCTCCGGCAGCGAATACTGGCAAGATCAACTCTTCATGTCCCTGCGGCACCACCGGCGGTGCACCAATAGCACCGTCTCACCGTCCGCCCCCCGCTGGCTGTCAGCAGCAGGACTATCAGCAAGCTCCGTCATCCCAGACACCCGCCGGTTGCCAGCTGCCGCCACAACAAATACCGCAGCGACCGCAAGTTGAATGCTGCTGCGCCCAGAATCGGGTCCGCAACGTCCGCCCGCAGCCCGCTATCCAAGCTGATGTTATTCACTGCTGCCGCCCTCCCCCCGTGCAGGCGCCGCCGCCGGATTGCCCACGATGCAGCTGTCGCGACAACATTCCGCCCCCGCAGCCAAAGCCATGTACTTGCACTCCACTGCAGCCAAAGCCGCAGCCGTGCAATACCACGCACGTCCACATGCCCTGCCCCCAGAGTCATCGAGGTGGTCCGGTGCCCTATCAACGCCCAGTTCCGGCTTGCGCTCACTGCCGCTCTCAAAATAAGGGCGCTAAGAAGAAGTGCGTTATCCAGTGAGAGATCGGATCCCAGCAGGCGCTACCCGGCAGACAACACAGATTACACAAACCAGAAACAGACGAAACATGAAAGTTCTCCCAAATTTTGGCCCTGCTAAATTTTCAGTCCTTGCCTTTTTTTCTTCATCGAAATAAAAATCAATAGTGACTGCTAATGGGCAAGTAGATCCGGGAAATTGGGGTACCCCTTTCCGTAACCCCCGAAACCTTCATCACAGGGAGCGGGCACAGCACCTGCGGCAGGACGCCGCGACGATGTTGCACGAGTGTCCCCTGCTATAGGCCTTATTCGCTAAGATCACCCTCGGCTTGTGCAGACCCCTGTTGCATTCCTCCAAGGCCGCCTCTACGCTGTAGGGACACCGATATCTGCTGCCCCACCCGGACTCGGGACCGATGTCGCAGTAATCACTGTTGCCAGCGCTCGCAACGACCGTGCGTCCCATGCTGCAGCCCTTCTTGCGCAAGAATATGCTACCGGGATGCTTGCGCCATGCCAATATGTCATCACCCTTTGGGCGCGCGATGCAATTTCGACGGTACGTTGGATTGCGAGTGCAATGATCCCGACTATCAGTGCTATCCTTGTACGCATCGTGCATGTAGTAGAGGAAGATGTAGGAAAAGGAATGTATCAGTCCACACCTATGTGGACTATGACGGAAGGCGTTATCCACAAGTCCCTTGCCAAGCACCCTGTGCATATGGACCATCCTGCGGTACTAACCGAACGCTACTATGAGGACAAAAAAAGTTTGTAAAATTCCTGATTTCCTACAGACTCCCCGGAAGTGTACTATATGAACTGTCCATATTAATGATGATTTGCAATACCTGGAATAAGTAAGAACACCTGCTCCTAAATTAACAACTTGAAAGCTAATCGTTATTAATGGATTTATCTTGTGTTTATCTCAAATTACTTATATTTATTGACAGCATCATTTGCCGGAAACAAGACTGCACAGACTACTCTGCTTTGAGTGATATTTTTGGTATTGTAAGCGCCATTTGGATATTACTCATCCGACAGGGGGACTGATGCCGCAGTCAACATCTTTTGATCCTTAATCCTTTCAAATCTTGCGCTTAACTTGCCATGCCCAAGCCGAACGTGGTGAAAACGGTATTTATAGGACCAAAAGGATGAGCTTTTACCTGCCAGAAGATATCTTCTCCTTGTCCTTGGTCGCTGGCCTGGAAATACTCGGGTTCCAATCCATGTGACATCTGTCTTCCCACTTCCTGGGATGCTGGGAGCCTTCAGCCTGGAACTGGCCACTTGGCGGCACATTTGATGGTCCAAACGCAGCTATTTGTGGGTACTTTTCACATATTTACTTTTAAGTTAATTTTTGGACTTTTCCGCTGTAAAATATCGATTTTCGATATCGATATCGATAGTCGATGTACGCAACGAGCCAGACTATTTGCACTCGATAGTCATTTTTCCTCGTTCGCTCTTCGGTCACACTGAAAACATAAAAACACGCCAAACACGCCGAAATTGTGTTAATTCTATAATTTTTCTAAAAATCAGAGAAAAGCCTAACTTATCGAGCCATGGATGATGGAGACTTTGACAATGACGAGTTAGTAAAGCCAAAATATCAAAAATATTTTCTGGAAGTGCTTTAATTGGGGTATTTCCTCTTTCCAGTGTTGGCGGCGACGATTTCGATGATGTCGACGAGGATGTGGACGAGGACATTAACCAGGAGGAGGAGGCGGACAACATTGAGATAATTGCACCCGGGGGAGGAGGAGGCGGCGGCGTTCCAAAGTCCAAGCGAATAACCACCAAGTACATGACGAAATACGAACGTGCCCGAGTTCTGGGCACCCGAGCCCTCCAAATCGCAATGTGTGCACCCATCATGGTAGAGCTGGACGGTGAGACAGACCCGCTGCAGATCGCCATGAAGGAGCTTAAGCAGAAGAAGATCCCCATTATTATCCGCCGCTACCTGCCGGACCACTCGTACGAGGACTGGAGCATAGACGAGCTGATCATGGTGGATAACTAGCTAGTACACAACTTAATTACAACTAACGAAATATACAAATTAAGACTAAGGCTGCCTAGCCACAAAACACATGCTCTTCGCTTTGAACTATTTCCCAGGGGAGCTGGCAATATTTAACAAGTCCACAATTCACCAAGATAGATTAGCTAGTAGACAATTTTATTACAAGTAACAAAACATACAAATTAAGACTAAGGCAACAGGGCGATGCCCAAGCAAAAGCGGATCGACCCTTAGCTCCAGGCATATCCCTCGCCCCTTTGGTAACAAACTCGCTCTAGAAGACCGACCGCGTGCTGTCCAGTGCGACAAATTGAGGCCACGACCTGTGGCAGCAGGCCGCATTCGGAGAGATTCTGCTCGCCAAAGACCTGTCCGGCGGCATCCTCTCCTTCACCCTCCGATTGGGGCGTTTCCGGGCTCTCGAGCAACTTCTGTGTGGCCTTGCTGAACGCCAGCGTGTTGATGCTGCTGGCCAGCGTTGAGCTGAACATCTGGCGCGTCTCGCAGAGCAACTCCGCCACACTGGGTAGAAATGTGGGTAGGATCAGACCCTTGATGTCCACACTGAAGTAGTCGACGCCGTCGAGGCGTACCTTCTTGGACCGCGGCACCAAGTGCTGCATGGTGGCCTTGGGAAAGGCCACTGGAGAGAGTAGAGTGGGTGGCACCCCGGCCAGGCGTCCCACCGTACTGATGGCACTCTTGGCATTCAGAAGGTAGCTGAAGAATCCCTGGCACTCGACACCATCGATTAGGAGAAGTGAGTTATCGCTGAAATCTTCGCGCATCTCGGCAGCCTGCTGTTTCCTGGCATGCGAGGACTTGATGCGACGCAGCTCTCTCTCGTCTACGCCCAAACTTTCCAGCCAGTCCTCGTCTTCGTCCTCATCTTCTTGGGCAGGTGCCGCCGGGATGTCCTCCGCTGTCTCTTGGGGCAAAGAGCTGCTGGTGCTCTCCTCGGTGAAGCTGTTGTCTTGCGCGCTTCCGCTTGCCTCGCTCTTCAGCGGCATGGTGAACTCAATGCCCTCTTGACGCAGGGCCTGACGCATTCCGCGCGTTGAGGGCGTGACCAGAGCATGGCTCTCCGCCCGACCACCCACTCCTGCAGCTCGGAATAGCACGGTAAATGTGTTGGCGCACAAGTAGAAGTAGGGACACTGCCGAGCACGCAAGAGCTGGAACAGCCCCCGAAAGCTGTAATCCCACTCCTCGGCCAGAGCCTTGCGCTCCCGTTCGCCCACAACCACGCCCACGTTTTCCTTGGCGGTGCGTGGAAAGAGCGTCAGCCAAGGCAGATGCGGGTGCTGCCAGTAATACGTGCACTGATTGAACCGCGTGGCATCCGAGATGTCCAACGTGCTCTCCGTTCGCTGCGGATCCATGCAGCGAACGAAGCTGGTGAGGCCGCTGGCCAGTTGCGAGGTCTTTAGCTGGATGGCGGGCAGCTCTGTGGGACAGAAAAAGCGGGCTCGCGTCTTCAGGCACCAGTCCACGGGCAGATGGGCAGTGTGCTTCTGCCGGGCAGCCAAATCAGCATCCTCCTCATCCTCTGCACTGGCTTGGGGCTGCTGGAATAGTTTGGCAAAGGCTTGGGGGTCATATTTCTGGAGCGCGAACTTCGCAGGCGGCGGACGTGTCGGGGTTTCCCGCACAAAGCAGGAAGAGGCGGTGACCACGGGCTCGCTTTCCGACACTTCCAGATCAACTCGCAGCTTCTTGGCGGCATCTGTGGACCTGTATCGTCAAGTGATGGTGACTATACTTCCAAGGACAAGGCGGATTACTCACTTGGCAAAGGGATTCTTTCGCTTTTGGGCCAGCTTGGCCTCCAGTAGTTTGCTCTTGTCAGTCTCATCCAGCTGAAGATCAGGTCGCTTGTTGTTGTTGTTGTTGCTAACACGAGCAGCTAACTTGTTCTTCTTCTGTTTAAGCCGCTGGAGCTTTATAAACTAAAAGTAACAATAAAAACGTTAGTTGCAGGTGGGTGTTGCTCTGAATCTGGACTCACATCATCGGGGCGCGTCCATTTGGAGGACAAACTTCCTTCGCTGGACATGCTGTTTACTGCAGTTGTCCAATTACACTTAACAATCTATATACACTTTTTGCAGACAGGATAATTAAACAATTCCAAGTTTCCTTTTACCAAACAGCTGGAATGGCGCGCACTAGAGCTGACACAAAAATCGATAATCAATCAATCGGCGGCCTGCAATCGAATAGTCATTAGCGTGTCGACATATTTGGCAGAAGAGAAGACGGGCACACTGCGTGAATTAAACCACAAAAAATATTAACGTTGTCAAAATTAACGTTAAAACCAAGTAAAACTTTTTCTATTAACTGCTGGAGTGCCCCTCACAAGTTCATCTTTGTCTGGCCACTGTGGTGCTTATCCCCGCCTCCAGCCAACCATTTGTTCTTGGTTTAATTTAAGCATTAGAGGGCAGGGCCAAATAAGTTTAGTAAACAATGGATATCACAAAAGTTTGCCGCGTTTGCGCGAATCAGATAAGGAACCAGAGCCGCCAACGAAACATATTCAAGTATATGCGCGGCAAGTTGAATGACCAACTGAAACTGATTACAGGAGTAGAGGTAGTATCCTCGCTTCCCATACAAGACTTGGTAATTCATGTTGGTACTCCTTGTTTCTTCCAGCTGACTGCCACTGAAGGACTCCCTGAGTTTCTCTGCGACCGCTGTACATCCGAGCTGGACTTGGCTGTCAAGTTCCGAGAGCGGTGCATCTTCTCGCAAAAGTATTTGCTGGACATTAAGACTAAAACGCAAGATCTTCATCCCAGCAAGATAGCCTCTCCAGAGCTCCATGAGCAGCTGATTGACGCCGAGGAGTTCGTGACCTGTAATGAAGAAGATGAGGTGGAATCGCATACGGACGAAGATCCTGAGGCATTGGTAATGGCAGCTGCGGAACAGGCCGAGATCCAGGAGAAACGGCAGGAACGGGCCTCAAAGCGGAGCAAGAACTTCTTCATTTGCAATGAGTGCGGGCGGATTTTCAACGACGAGTGCCAGTACAACGATCATCTGGAAGGCCATCTCGGGCGCCGGGAGATGAGGCATTTCTTTCCGTGCCCCGAGTGTCCGCAGATCTTCAAGAGAAAGTTTACGCTCAAGGAGCACCGGACTCGGAACCACTTGGGTCATCGCCAGTTTGTATGCTCTACCTGCAACGAAGTGTTCATCGCCCTGGGAGACAAGTTGCGTCACGAAAAGTCAGTAGTTTGATGACCTCTTATTTATTTCAGCTTTACTCAACTCATCTTTAAATTCATGTTTTGCAGAGCTCATCAGAACGAAAGGCCTTATCCGTGTCTTGAATGCGGGATGTGTTTTTCCAGCGTCGTGGAACTGCAGGCACACAGTTCCACTCATCCAGAAGACAAGTGGAAATTCAGGTAAGATCATGCTTTGCACAGCTCCTTGATCCCATTTACAATGGTCCTTCGTACTATCAGATGTGAGCCCTGCAACGAAAATTTTCAATCTCGCAAAGACGTTCAAACGCATTCTAAGACGGCAAACCACAAGCTCATGACTAAACACATGCAGGATGAAATTACCAAGTTGTTTGACAGTTAAATGTGTCGCTTAGATATTAATAAACCCATATATTCTCATTCATCGTCACATTCACATACTATTGTTATATTCATGTCATATTTATGTTAAATATGCTTCCACTTATGAAATTAACCCAGGACCTACTGTTTTTGTAGAATTTTATTTTATTTATTTAATAAAGAAAGATGATTTTAAAGTTTACCAAACTAATTATAACAGGGGGCTGTAGTGCTAGCTTGGACTACATAATTTTATGAAGATATAAAAATGATGTTAAAAATATATTATTGCAATGATTTGCATGATATTATTATTTTAGTCAAGAGCTTGACAAGCTGTGAAGGAGAAGGAGAAGGAGAACTAGCACCAAAAAGCCTTCCGAATCGAATTTGATGCATTTTTGGCTTAGTTATAATTGATTTTTGCAAAACTTTAATTTTAATTGAACATACAAATTTCGGCTTCCCGAATGATATACTTTTGAAAGTTATTATTATTATTTGACCCGAATTAGCCAACTTTGTGATTTATTAAATAAATAAACTTGCCCTATTGGTTTTAATTAAAGAAAAGTATATATAAAATAGAGATGTAAGCAGAATCTGGACAATAACTAGATCTAGAAACATCGCACTAAATATTTACGGATCCTTGTGGGACACCTTAAACCATTTAAATAAACTTTAGTCGCAAAAAAGGGACTTTCCCAACATAAAAGAGCTTTCGCCCACGGCGCAGGCGTCATTTCGGCTACCTTATCGCCTTTGACTGCCCTATAAAGAGAGCGTTTTGGTTGCATTTTCGTATATTCCGCGTATTCAACTGGTAGCCACCACATCGGGCAGAGAGCTCTACGTCACAGTGTTATACACACCGCCGAGCGTTTTCGAAGCAGCTGCTGCCGAAAAAAATCAATACTATCTGCAAACTCCTACGTGGACGGTATAAATCAGTTGGAAATGCGCAATATGTTGGCCCGTTCGCAGAGTAAGTGGCGGAAAATGAGCCGACATGTGCATTAGATGGCTAAACCACCTATTTCCAGGTGCACCCTGGCTAGTTGGAGTGCTCCTGCTCCTCTCAAGTGGCTGCCAGAGCCAGTCGTACGGATCCAAGGATATTTTGGCCGATGTTCTGCTGACGGATCTGCTCAATCGAATGGATAACGACATGCAGGTGGGCTACTATGACGTGGAAAATGAGGGAGTCCGAGCACCCAAGGATAACGTGGACCTAGTGTCCCGTTCGGAATATGCCAGCCTGTGCGACGGGGGCAGCGACTGTATCATGCCGTCGGGCGCAGGTTCGAGTCCTTCCCTGCGGGATCACGAGTTCCTGCAGCACAGCTCGCTGTGGGGTCACCAGTTCATCTCCGGCGGCATGGGAGAGGGTCCGAACAGGTACCCCAACATCGTTAAGAACGATGCTGGTCTGCCAGCCTACTGCAACCCGCCGAATCCCTGCCCCGAGGGCTATGATGTGGAGACCCAGGGCGGCAGCTGCATCTCGGACTTTGAGAACACGGCCACCTTCAGTCGGGAATTCCAGGCCGCCCAGGATTGCACCTGCGACAATGAGCATATGTTCGACTGCTCGGATCAGGACAGTGCCGATGCCGGATCGGACAAGGGTGACTTGAACTCGGCCGTGGAGCAGTACATCCTGCAGATGGGCCAGGAGAACAGCCTGAACAACGTCAACAGTCTGGTGAAGAAGGCCGGCTACCCGGCCATGCCCGATCCGCGCATGGATGCCGCTGTCATGAACCCGTTCTTGCAGGGCGACCGACTGCCCATCGCCGCCAAGAAGGGCAACCTGCTCTTCCACTAAGCTTGCTCCGAGTAAACTCGAGCCCACACTTACGACCATTACCTACATCGTTTACCGCATGGGTGTCTACTGCTATTACCTATCATAGTTCGTTATTAATGTTGTCCCGCCACCCCAAAGTCTAGCGATGTTTCTTTCCCAGCAAATAAAGTTATTCATATTAATCCAGGGCTCTAAGCCAAACACAAATATCGGAGACACTTTTCCATTTTCATTTATTTTTGTATCAAAAGTTGTACAAAAGAAATCATTTTTTTTTTTAAAAGAACTGTCGTCGTTATGTGGAATATATCTTTATAAATAGGCCACCTCACTGCTGCACTTTCGAATCAGCTTCCCGTTGAGTATTTTGTGTCAGCATGCACTGGTCGTGTGTCCGGCTGGACGCACACGGGGATTGACTTAAACATAACCTAACAAGTGATATAGTATAGTACATAGTATGAATGTTGATGCCACCGTGGGCACGCACTCGGCCCACGAACATGCACACATCGGCACAGGCAGTGTGATTAGCTAAGCATAATGTTCGTTGTGTCGACAGGCTCCAGCAATGTCCTGAATCTCTCTCGCGTCCCTATAAATATGTACAACACAATCTCCTCCTGACTACAACTCTAGGTGTGGGCTTAGTCTTACGTTTAGGCAGTATATGGAAAGAGGCGGAATTCGTTAACAAAGATCTCTAGCTCTAGCTTAGCATTATGTCTAGGATGTGCGACGGATTACAGGCGTCCCGTGTTGTTGCCCCCGCTGGTGTTCTGGCCCCACGACACCTGGGGATGGGGGTGCGGATTGCGGGTGGTCAGCCGCAAGGAGTTGCCGTCACCATCCTCGTCGATCACGTGCTCGTAGCCCTGATTAATGGTGCCACCTCCATTCGAGCCGTAAATTTGCTGTAATTAAAAAACAAAAAATTAATATATTAAAATATATTAAAGACATAATTTATAGTCTTACCTCGGCAGGACCTCCGTTCACATTGAAGACATCCTTGATGCTGATGCCGGCATTTGAAATTCGCCCACTTCTCTGATTTGGAGGCAGACCTCCATTGTTGTTGATCTGCGGGATAAGCAAAAGGTTATTAGGTCTTGCTTTACTCTTCCTTAGCTAAAGTTTCTATTCCTACCGGCGCCCCAGTGGTAATCCCGTACTCGTTCTTCGCCCCAAGTGTCTGCATGGCGGACTTCCTTCTCTCGGCCATCACCGAGTTCTTGCGCACCTCCAGCGCCCTGATGGTCTCCGCACGCATGGTAAGGCGCCGGGTGAGAATGGGCGTGGCCGGATTGTTCTCTGCATCCGCGGTGAGCTTCAGGAATCTTTTCTTGAAGGCCACGTCCAAGGTGCCGATTTGGCGTCGTGGCTGGCGAGCCTTCTCCAGATTTTGGATGGTCTTTCGCCGGGCTATGCGATCTGGCCCGGATCCCGAATCGTTGTCGTAGTCCCCATCAATGCCCTGTAATCTCTGCAAGTTCTTCACGATCTCCACAGCATGCTAGTTGAACCAAACAAAGAAATGTTTCACTTTTGATTTTTTAAATTACATTGTTGGCAGTACCGACCTTATCTATTAGTTGATCCTGGGTGAGGTCCTCGGATTTCTTCTTGCAGAAGTTCAGTTCAGTGGAGGCCAGGATATGGGAGATTGTACCAAAGCGATGGAACAACATGGCCGTAAACTGAATGATCAAAATCAGTGCGAAGAAGAACACAAACACCAGGCCAATGGGCTCCAGCTGAAGATACTCCTTGGAGATATGTACCTATAGGAAAATCGGATGTATAAGTGGGGGCCCTCGGGAAGTAAAGGTCGGGTTAGTGACATTTGACGTTTTGGTTTTGGGCTCGGATAAATGGCTGATCTCAGCACCAATTGTCGGTGATTGTGGCATGTTGAGGTTGAGGTGTGATACCATTCGGGAGGTTGGTTATATGTCGGGTTTGTTTATATATTTATTGGGACACATTGATACTGTGTTGATGTTGGAGGACCAATGAACATGCTTGCCATGAGTCTGGGCATTATTCAGAAGGGGAGATATATATTTATGGCTTACAGTTAACCGTGTTTCTTGGGGGGCAACTGTTAGAACCGCTTAAATGTCGAGATGTTGTTCTGTTGTTTTTACATGATGTTTTCGTATGATATATATAAGCCTGAACCATTAGGATGGGGTTCAATAAACGGGTAAACAGTAACAGTAACAGAGAACAAAGGACATCATTAGCTGAGTTTGTGATGTGACATGTTGAACGGGTAATAAACATTTAGAGTTTAGAGTGAAACAGAGAGGAGAGGCAGGAAGTTAGGACCCTTCCAGAGGTTTGGGGTAAGACAACAAACACTGAGAGCACAGTTGTACATAGTGGTAGTAAGTGGAACATCGTAAGTAGCTTGATTTATAAACCTCAGATGTCTCTTCGATATAGGTAATGTTCGTTTTGACGCCCAACGGCCAAACGATGTGCAATTTGTCCTTGTTCAGTTGCAACAAGAACACAATCAGCACGAACAAGGCGTTGGCCATGAAAAACGCAAAGACCGACTTGTTACGCAGCTCAATCAGATCGGAGGCAATGCGGGCCTTCGTGTCATGGTTCGGATCGTGGTTGCCAAAGAAAGAAATAAACCAAGAGTTGTGTTAGTTCGATCGGCCAACTTGACAATTACCTCCTGTGTGGACTCGTCGTAGGTGATGTTCGTCCGCACTCCGAACGGCCACTTCACGTGGATGTTGTCCTTGTTCAGCTGCAGCAGGAACACGATCAGCACGAATAGTGCGTTGATCATAAAGAATGCGAACACCGATGAGTCGCGCAGCTCCTTCAGATCTTTTGCTATGCGGGCCTACAAGAGCGTTATCCGATTTCGCGGCGATTTGGGGTTAGAATCGGTTGTGGTTCGAAATGATTTCCCGAGAAAATATACACAGTGAATTTAGAGGCTGGCTTCGGACCGCCGAAGAGATTAGGATAAGAATAAACCTACTATAAGATGCTTTGTGATGTAGTTTCTTAAGAATTTATATATTTAAAATAAAAAAGGCTTGAACTATTTTTAAATCTGATATTTAACCCATTGTCTTTAAGGTCTATAAACTTAAACTTGTTTTGATCAGTTTAGTGACTGACATTTACTTTTCTAAAGGTACAATTGTTTGGCTTGAAGCTCACTTTTGTTAGCTTTTTATGGGACATTAAACTCAAATATACTACAAGAAAAATTATTCCGGTTTTAAAGCCTTGGTTTGAAAAAAAACCGCTTTAAAAAGTAAATCTAATCCAGTTATGGTAAAAAATCGGACTAAATACTTTCAAAATATAAGGGAAAAGCTTTTATCTAGAGAAAGAGAGAGTTCTTAAAGGACATTTTAAATATTTAAAACTAAACAAAGTAACTAAACAACTTCAAAATTTCCTGAAACCAATAATAAATCTTCTCACCTGCTCCACGGGATCATTGTCGATGGGATAGAGGTACTGGTCGATGAGGTCCTTCCAAAACTGGATCTCCGTGCTGGACAGGAAGTCCACCTCGCCCTTGCGCACATCAGGGTCTTCGATCCAGTACGGATTGGTGAGGAAGTCTCGCTCCTGCTTCGGCTCCGCTGAGGTGTCCGAATCCGATACGTCCGTCTCGTCGCCCGACTTCTCCGCCACCGAAGTGAGCAGATGATGATCCTTGGAACCACTGGAGGTGGTTCTCCTGCGGCCATGACGCGAGGCATGATGCCCATGGGGATCCACAGCACTCTCGATGGTGTCCATCCGTTGTTTGATCGTGTCCAGCGATTCGGCGATGGTGGTCAGCTGCTGCTTCTCGTCGGAGGTTTTGCCGTGGGTGCAGAAAATGCAGCGGAATAGACCGGCAAGTGAGAATTCCACGGAGCCCTCCTCGTCGCCATTATCTCCGATTCCGCTCTGCAGGAAGCTGAGCATGCTCTTCTGTTTGACGCGCTTCTTCGCCTCCTCGGCGGCCTTCTTCTCCGCCTCCAGTTCCTTTTTGGTCTTCTTGGCCACCACCTCGCGGGTGCCCCAGGAGACGACGTTCAGGTTGATGATCGAGTACAGGATGAGCAGCAGGTACATGGAGGGTATAGACAGTAGGTAAATCAGGCCGCATGTTATGCACCAGAACTCTTGCGGATGCAAACATGCGGCTATGAAGAATGACCCCACCATGGATATCAGGAAAATGGCCGAGGGAGAGCCAATTCCGTCCTCGCCTAACTGCAGAGCCGTACCCACTATCACGGCCATCATAATCAGGGCGTAGGCCGTGGACAGAACTTGGGCCACAAAAAGTTGGATGTTCGACTTGCAGGTGAAGCAGATAAACATGAAGGCCAGGATAGGTACGATGTTGTAGTGGAAGGAAGTCCAGTTGTCAATGCGGAAGGCAGCCACGAAGGCACCCACCAACATAAGGAAGATGGTGCCTGGTCCCAGGATGGTGCCGCCCATCAACATCATCTGGTAGAAGATGTACAGCAGAGAGATGTTGTCGTTTATCTTGATCGTGCGCTTCGCATCTGCCAGGAGATCCATGATATTGGCTATGGTTGAGGGCACCCATCTCCTCCGCTGGTTGTAGAACTCGTTGAAGCCCTCGGGACAGTGGGTATAGGCATCACTGGCGGCCGAGTACTCCACGCGATAGCCTCTCTGGAGAAGCAGCGTGCAGAGCCAACGGTCCTCGCCCTGATCGTACTGCACGTAGTGACGCGCCTCATCCGACCGGGTGGTGTACTTCTTCATCACATTGTCGTCCATTAGGGCCTTGCCTCTGAACAGGGAGAAGCATCCGGGCGAACAGAGCACACATCCGATCATGTGCTCCGTGGCCTTTTGCAGCCAATGACCAATGGCGTACTCGAACAACTGATACCACACCATGGGACCCGAGCCCACGGGATGGATGCGTCCGCAGGCGGCGCCCAGGTTCTTGTTCTTCTTCATCAGATCCACCAGAAGCGTCACCGCATTTGGCTTGAAGTCAATGTCTCCATCCAGGGTCAGGAGGTAGGTGTTCTCTGCTATCGCATCCTTGCGGTCGACCGAGATGGGCAGCTCCATGAGGCGATGACCCAGGAGATAGTACATGTACATCACCTGCGACCAGCGCTTCCTGTGACGAATGCGATCCTTGTCCTTCAAATGAGTGATGAACTTAGTCTTGCCGGGAAGGGTCCACACCAGACGACCACCGTAGGGAGTGGGGTACTTCTTGGGCGGCCGCAGCCTGATCGTGGTCTGGTGGATCTCCGAGGCTGCTTCGTCCATGGTGGCTATCAGGAGCTTGACGAACCGATTGCACTGGATATCGTCATCGCTGTGATCGGAAATTTCGAAGGCGTCGTCGAAGAAGATGTGAGCTGAAAATGTAAAACTTGGTCAAATTCGCGTTCAGCGGAAGCCTCTTGGGGGAGCTCACTTTCAAATTCATAGTAGTCCGGATCGAGGACACGCAGATACTTCTGCGCCACTCGACGGGCACACTGATCCTCGTCCATTCGCATGATGCTCTTCAAGAACTCAATCATCTCGTCCTTGGTCTCGTGCCACATGGTGGCGCAGGAGTAGATCCTGGTGATATTGTCAGAGGACTTGATAGACGGCTTGTTGGGAGCCGAGGAGCGATCTGTGTGCACCGAGATGGTCTCGTAGTATTCATCGCCCTTTTCCTTCTCGATCTCTGAAAGGTCCTGGAAGCATAGATTCTGTATCAGTACATTGTTTTCCTTAATAAAATAATCCTTACCTCCGTTTTCACATCCGCCTGATCATCCCGCCTTCTGTTAAGGGCCATCGACTGATCGATAAGCAAGGAGGAGTACATGGGCCTCACGAACAGCTTCTCGGTGGTGGCCAAACGCTCGCACTTGGGCGTCCAGATGTGCAGGGCTATCCAGGTCTGACTCAGGAGCCACAGGATCCAGGCCCAGGCCATTTGTTCCGTAACAAAATTGTTAAACCGGAAGTTCGAGGGGCTCGTAAAGAACAGGTAGTCCGGAATGGTGTCGTGGAAGAAGCAGGGATCATCAATCCGGATGCCACAGGCGGCGATGAGGAACGAAACGGATAGGGGTACGGTGAGGCTCACTGGGAAGGCGTAACTGAATCCCTGGATGAGGATCTTGCAGGCGAATTTGCCGAAGATGTAGCACAAGTAGGAGCCAAAGATCTGCAGGAGCAGCACGTATACCACCGTGTTGTAGGCGGCGTCCACATCCACTGTGTCTATATTGGCCGATTCCAAAGTATCGGGCAGAACCCCACCCAGCCCTGCTGGCAGCTCGTAAACGATGATCTTGTGCGGTCCGAAGGCATCTCCGTACATGGAGAACAGATTGCCGGGCTCCTCGCCCTGCGCCCAATAAATCAGCAGAGTGAGGGTGAAGAAGAGCAGGATCTTCCAAATCGAGAGGAAAATGTGGCAGAAGTAGCGGGTGTACTTCATCTCCTCCTTGATGCGTCCCAGAGCTCGCACCAGACCCAGCGGAGACTGGGGGGACACGTAGTTCTCCCACCAGCCGCACGAGATCATCACACAGGCCACGGGAATGACCCAAAGCTCCCGGCGGTTCTCTAGCAGCGGCCAGATCACCAAGCCCGTCACCTGGGCAGCCACCGCCGCCAGATCGATGATCACCTTAACGAACCGCTTGCCCTCCTTTGAAGTGCGTGACAGAAGGCCAAAGATGCCTGGTATCACGCACAGGCAGTTGGTCAACATGGCCCCCTGGATCGCATCGATCTGGGGCAGGACCACGAACATGAGTAGTGCCGTGCCCACGGCGCTCAGACTCTCCATCAGCCAGACGAACAGGAAGTGCCCTGTCTTTGGCACCTTGAAAGTCTTGAAGAAGCAGATACGGGCAGACCGGATTAGGGCTCCGATCTCCGGCAGGGCGTAGGCTATCAGCAGAGCCCAGATCCAGGCCACGCGCTCCTCCTCCGGTAGTCGCACCACAAAGCTCTTGTCGCGACCCTGTTGGGCATACAAAAATAAATTGTATTTTTAGTTAAAATTATTGCTTTGCTATCTGGAGAATTCCTTAGGTAAATACTTTTCTCTGATAATCGATCTTACCAAGTCCTTATTACAGTACTCCATCTTCTTATCCTTGCGCACTTGCGAGGTCATGAAGAGCATTGTGCCCTTGGCTATGACGCCACCGGTTAAAACTATGATAAACGTAAACACATAAGCGAAGATCTTGAGGATTTTGATGGTTAATTCTAGGCACTCCTGGTTCGCCGTCGATCCAGTCTCGATCTTTATTGGCGGATCCCTGAACACATCCCATCCTTTAGTTTCTTGTATGGTGCGTTGGCTGAAAGATATATAAATAGTTTATTTATTAAATGAAGCTTTTACTTGTTATTATTATTTATTGTATATGGTTTTTATTGTATAGTATGAAGTTCAAACTGTGAACTAGCCCCCACAGTAATCCGATATAGCTCAACTCACAGACCAGTGATCTCTGTTCGCTCGACTAGATGATCTTGACTTCCGGCATTTCCGACTCCGCCCTGCCCTGAATTGAAAGTGACTGTGAAGCAATCTCGGCCGAAGCGGGCTTAATTACAGCTGTCTTGACTGAGACAGTTCGGTTCCGGCTGCCGTTCCGCGGTAGTTAGTTAGCCATCATCTAGCCAGCTAGCGATTTGCATAAAATTTTGACGAACCTTTTGGCCAAAGAGCTGGTGGCGCTGGAACCAAGGGTAAGTGGGTGAGAGAGGGTATAGACCTACCTGCCACCGTAGATGTCGTGAGTCAGCGGCGAGCTCTCGTCGTCGGTGAAGTTATTGTCGTCGCTGTCGCCGTGTTCACCGGCGGCCCCTGCTCCGGCTCCGGTCCCCGGCGGGGCCATTGGGCGATGCCGCATCGCAGACATCTCCCACGGTTTGTGCTAGCCCCCAATCTTGGAGCGGAATGCAAATATTCGGCTGCAAAGAGGCAGAGGAGAGGTAAGAGTGTAATTGATGCTGGTTCGGTGATGGTTCGATAAGCCGGTTTTAATGGACACGCAATTTATGGGCATGGAAACGGGCTTCCAAGGACAGGCATCCTTTGACTCCGCCCTCGGACCGGTTTAGGTCGTCCCCAGTTGAACCTTGAGAGTAGCTTTTCATACACGCAGAGAAACAACATTTTATATTACACAAGAAAGGTATCTAACTTCGGGCAGCAATAATTTGTATATCCTTGCAGCTTGCCAGTAAAATCATGTCTTCGAATCAAAAATGGATCATAAATAAGCCAAAAGAGGGATAAATTGTCGAGTTAGTCATTAAAATTACAGAATAAACCACAAATTTCTCTGAACTTAATCTTTTTCCTGCTTATATTCACATCATATAAATAGATTCAACAGAAACTTATTTAGATCTTTTTAAGAAAGCACAATATCATCGTTGTCCAACGTGAGTCATAGTTTGGGCATCTCAGCGGTTAAATTAGCATCATAATTTTTCATCAGCATCACAAGCTTTTCACTTTCACTTGGGAAATTTTCGGCATGGAGTTAGCTTGGAAATTGCTGGAGCCACGTAAGTCGCATGCGCAACTCGAGACTTGGCTTCGGGGCGGAGCACGGACACGCCTCAGTCGTTCCACATGTGGCACGGAACTGAAACCGATGTGGCCGCCGGGGCTTCTTCTGCTTTATGGTAATTAAGTACGATTACTCGTTTGACTTGCAGTTGGAGCTGGCGTTGGAGTTGCAGTTGCCAGCCAGCCCTGCTCGTATTGTTCTGCCAATGAGGGCCTTGTGCCAGATTCCGGTCCGAGTGCAATATTTATGATTATGAGGCAAATTGAAGATGGTATTCCAATCGGAATTGCTGCCGGGCGATGGTAAGAGTTATGGGGTTTTACAAGAAATAATTTGTGTAAGGTACTTTGAAGCAGAGACTTTGGAAAGTCAGTTGTATTCTTTAGCTGAAGAGGCATGATTAGGATTCATCAATACATATTTTCATATAAATACAATAAACTAAAATCTTTTTAAGGTTTTTTAATATGGTCAATAAAACTGCTTATAGATAGTGATGATGTGGAAAAGCCAAGTAGTAAACCCAAGCCATGGAACTTGATTGCTTTTTTAAAAGTTATCCATGTCGTAGAATACGTCGGATGAACTTGACTTTGCCAAAGCACCCGTATCTCCAGGAAAGGTGGTCATAGATTCGTCACTTATGGAGGGTTCAGGTCGGTACTTGGCAATTTCCTGCAGTCTGTAGAGCTTTTCCCGGAGCCTCTTGGTCAGACCCGCAGGTGTTACTATACGGTTACAGATAATGGGCTGAAATCCTCCGCTCTGTCGCTGCCTGGAGGTGCATTCATCCGGATCTGACACTTCTAGCACTTCGCAGCTTTTTGAAATTATCTCCAGGGACTTGCTTTTTCGAGCCTTGCTGAACTTGCCCGATGATTTCATTGCACTCTGTGGTGTAAGATTGGCATAGGGACGAAACCGGCAGTCCCGACTGAGCTGCACTACCAGGCCAGATCTTTCGGTCTCGTAATTTCGGCGCAGCGCCTCCATGTGACGAATCAGCTGCTTGTTCCCAGGCAGAAGGAACCACCGAGAGGTTATCTTGCGCATCCGCTTGGTGATCTCCACCTCGGACATAAAGCACTTGACTAGCCGCTTGATCAATGCATTGAATTGCTGATCACTGAGGGGCTGCGCATCGACCTCCACCAGCCGGAATCGAACGTTGGCCAACTGTTCCGGCCGGATCTGTCCCTTGACCAACAGCGGCGGCAGTTGGAAGCCCCGAGTGCTACTCAATGCAGAGCTGCTCACCTGGGCCACGTTAAACGTTTCTATTTCTGGGCTTTGGGCCACCAATCGAGGTCTCACGGCCTTCCGCATGGTGTATAAGACTTGGTCTTATGGAAATTTGTTGACAATAAACAAAGTGGAATTTTGAAGCCTTTACTGGTGTTGACAGTCTAATCCATTACACTGAGACGATACATATGTATGAGCAGCTGATATAGAACATGTGGAATTTAAAATTGGAAATGAAGAAAACCCCAATCCTAGGGGGGATTTAAAAAGGTCTTTCTAGTTTCTATTTAGAGGAAATAAGAAAGATTTAATAATTTTAAAGGAGTGACTATTAAAATATAAAGCTTATAAAATAAAATTTGATTTGAGATTTATGAAGTGTTTAAAATTAATGCTAATCTTGGTCCCTTTGAACAAACTGTCTAAATTTTAAAGAATTTAAAAGTACAGCAAGAGAAAGCTTGGATAGGGAAAAGAGAATAATAAGTCTAGTGAAAGCTCACAGATTTGCATCCAACGAAGCAGCTGGGTAACAGCTGACTCATCCAAAGGATGCTGTGGGTTGAATATGACCTCCTTGTGTAGGATTCTGCGCACAAGACGGATTGGATACACCACCCCAAGTGGACAACGACTCCCACACATTCCCCCACACCCCAGAAAGCGACGCACAATTTTAGAGCTTAATGGAGGGTAAGGGTGGCTTTTAAGCACACATTTTCAGAGGTGTGGCAGGATGCTTTTGTGGCGGCCTGGCCTTGGAGTGGGCCTGTTTCGGGCTTTATGGGGCAGGAACGAAAGTGACGTTTCAACCAGACCGTGTGGCCTAAAGGATAAGGCGTCGGACTTCGAATCCGAAGATTGCAGGTTCGAGTCCTGTCACGGTCGTTTCTACTTGCATTCAAGCATTTCTTTTTTTCACTCAAAGTTTCCTTGGCTATTTTACACTTTTTTTCTGCTTGTTTATGCCTGATTATGTCGTTGAAATTGATTTAATAACCACTTTAGCATATATTATCTTCTCGTTAAGTCATCTCCCCTCTTGTTTCTCAAGCCCCAATGGAAACCAGTTTGGTCTTTGCCTCTTTGGCAACTCAAAATGCGAAATCAATTTGATATGGGAAATACATGCAATTGAGCAACCATCGGACAGAAGACGGCACAAAGCGATTAACTTGGCCACTGCCATTGAATGTCCCACAGAAATCTTGACTTCTCGGGGCTCTTTTAAATGTCAAATGTCCCCTAGAATGGTTCTCAAGCACCAGTTGAACTTGGACTAGTGCTAAATGCGCCTTAATATTTGTGATAAAATTATACTTAAAAAAACAGTAGCTTTTAGATAAATTGAGATTTTTCAAGTCCCTAAATTAATGTGTTAATGATTTTGTTTGGTATATCTGAACTGATTAATTGGGTTTGCAAGATAAATTGGTCGATTAAACTGGAACCATTTAGTTAAACATATAGTAGAAACCAGAATATTGTGTAAAATTTACTCATCAAAAATATCTCAAAGAACTACAATATAAGAGCAGGAAAATGCAGTCTGAAGTCTAGAGCCTACCAGTTTCCGAAGGAACTTTGTAAATCCCCGGTCAGTTGAACTCGGTTAACCCTAGCCAGCCTCAACATTGGAGTACTTTTACCCACACAAAGAACGTGTTCGCCATACCAAATATGACCTAAGTGGAAGAAAATTCGAGTCTTCGAAAAATAAAAGACAGAAAACAAATTAAGCATTCATGTCGACGCGTTCAATCAACGCCGAGGGGCCAGAAAGATCGAGCCCGAAAAGGATTACGACTCTGCAATTGACTTGGCGGAGTCGGAGAAACGAGCATATTCTTATATATATTCTGTTATAGATCTCCGATAGCCAACCGGTTGGACAGGAAGGCAAACTGGAGCGGGCGGGCTGGAGGCCTTGCTGGAGCGGCATGTGGAGCCGAGCTCTTTTGTGCTGCCCACAAACAGACAATGGGGCACAACACAGCTGCAGGCGTTGGGCGATTTAATAATTTTTGTCTGTTGTAATAATCACATTAGCGCCTGGCGAGGAAAGCGGAGGCGGGTGGAGGAATAGAGCCGAAGTGAACGGCTATTGGAACGGAGCATAATGGACAAAAATGCTGCACTAAACTAAAGATACAGGGACAAATAATATCTAAAAACTTAGTCAGGAATAGAAGTCATCAGTTTAGTCGTAAAAGTATTTATCCTAGACATTTCTTGTTTCCTTTTGACACTGAATGTTTCTTGGATTTAATAGAAATAACTAAAAGGTCCTAAATTCGAGCTAATTAATTATCTGTATATATAGTTTTGTATTTCTTTCTGTGTATTTTCAAACTTATGTATCCGACTGATTGTTTGGGTTTAGGGGCTAAGACACTACCGCCAAAGAAGGCAAACAATTAAAACCTGCGCTCCACCGACCGCCAACCAGAAAGACAGGCAGGAAAAAAAGTGAAAGTCAGATACTTGTAAAATAAATGTTATAGAAATAAGCGAACACAATCTATGCGATGCCGATACAGACACACAGATACAACTTGGAGCTGCAGCAGTTGTTGCTGCTTGGGCTGGCGCATAAATTGATTGCTACACTTAACTTGAGCCAACTAGTCAAAACGGGAACGCGGCAATCGAACCGGCCACGCCGACCAGCTGCCGACTGAACGTTGGATTGCCGATTGCCGGACAACCAGTTTTCGGCGGACTACAGGAAAACCAATCGAGCTGCGGCCAAGAAATATGCGCGGATAGGAGTAAAGTCGCAGGCATTAAGTGAAAAATTGCAGGCGAACCAAGCCGGAACGATCTGTGAGTACTACTACAATGGTGACATGGCCGAGATGGGGCAAGTTTTGGCTTGGAGGTCCGCGGGGAACACAAGCGGACGCGGACATCCATGGGTGTGGGTTCAATGTGCACTGGTCAGCTAACTGGGATTGGCCATTTAAGCGCTTGATTTATGCTTGCCACAGCGGAGAGCTACAATTGCTTGAAGGTTGCCTGCAATCCGATTGCAGGAATACCAGTATCATATCGAGTTGCGTGATTCATGTCCATCGATCTACGACACTACATGTGGAAGCTGCGCCCAACTCTAAGCTATGGCTGTTTTAAGTTGTGAAGCTTGGAAGAGCTTGCATCATCCATCAAAATGTACAGATAGGTCTTGATATAGAAACCAAAATATAATTAACATGAAACTGATAATTTATACGGATAATTTTTACAAGCCGCAGTAAACGGGAAAATATTTTTGCAGGAGAAAATCTAGGACTTGAATAAGTTAACATGTATTAATCAATCAAATAAATCCGAAGGATATATTTTCAATTTAAATTTGACCTAAAAAAATGTGAAAAATCTTTCCCAGATTTATTAATTATATATGTATCTTTGTACAAACATTCAAAGTCCCTCGCTTGTCAGCGGGAAACAATAACCTCATTTTGCTTCCTTTTGAAATATAAAGAGGCTCCTTAACTTGATGCCAACTCATTTTTTTTAAGTTCTTGCACCTTTATATTTAATTTTTGTTTGCCTGTAAACCGTTTTACCGTTGTGTGCTTGTGCCTGCAAATATATATAAACCTTTTTGGGCCGAAAGTGCAACCAAATCGAGTGACTCACAACATTTTTTTGTAAATTGGCGACTATACCAATTAAAAGGCATTCAATTGCAAAAAATTTGATTGTTTTCGAGTGGTTTCATGAATTATGCGGCTATAAGAGACAACCATCAATAGTTAAAATTGAATCGAAGCAGTTTGATTATACAAAATGAGTCACAGTCAAGCTTAATGTTTGGTTTTTACGTAATGCGTAAGGTGAATCGGAACTGACACTTTATTTTCTGTGTTATTCCGTTTCTTCTTTGGTTTGAGATCTGAGAATGATTTGTCTTTTGTTGGGGTTTTAATTTGGGCTTTCATTGATGACTGTATACCGGTTACCGAAGGACTTATCCAACCACCGATGAGTTGTCATATTTAATGACTTAGCATACATAGTTACTGAAAGCCAGGGAAGCGGTGGAGGAGCCGGTTTTAATTTAAAATTTTTAAGATGCTAAGGAAAGCAATATAGTTGTATTGTATTTACGTTAATTTTATGCCTCAAACAACAGTTAGGAGGCACTTCATATTTGGAGAGAAAACAAATAAAGACTGACTATTTGCAGAGGTTTGTTGTTTGGCTGTGAGCCACTCAAAATTGTGAGCAAAATTTAAATGAGTGAAGCGAACAGCTGAAGAATCGGAGAGAAGCGAGGCCTCGAGACGGAGGGGTTTGGTTAAAAACCTCGGACTGAGGCTGAATCTTGCCATGGAGGCGTCTGAGCGAATCTGATTGAAAATGCCAAGCGGATGACTGGTTGGCTCGGGTAAAATGAAGATGATCCAGGTGAAAATCACCGCCAGGTGACATTTGGCAATGGAACGGTTCCCTGAGAAAGCTTCCCGATAAAAAAGAAACCCCACTCAGCACTCAGCGTGTGCTAGATGCCAAGAAAATCTTGAGACTCGGCTCGCGGGTCGCTAATTTAATTTTATAATTTATAGAACAAGTTGCTTGGTTTTTGGGTGTGTTGATATATTTCGCCGAACGGGTTTGTGCTCCGCAAACAACGCAAATTGTTTTCAGCTCCGAAATGCTAAATAGCCAGCTTCGCTGCAGCTTATTCAGGGTAACATTGTGGAATAGTAAAAGCAAAAGTGTTGCCAACGAACCAGCCGAAAACCCGTTAGCAGCAGAAGTGGCTCGAAAGAAAAGCAAGAAGCTGCTGCTGCTGCCAACGAAATAGAAAGAGATCCGTCGTAACTTTCACATGCAGATGTATGGCAAGAAAATTGTACCGTTCGTTAGAGCTGACGATCGGATGACGGCGATGAAATGGCACAAAAGAAAAGGCCAACGAATCAGCGCGATTGTCTCTCACAGATAGCGAGAGTGAGAGACCTGGCCCAGGTGAATGTTGCTCCGGTTAAGCTGGCTATAAAAAGAACATAGGAATTCCAAACCGAGACACTTTTCACTGCTTTTGGCCAGCGATTCTGCATAATTTGGCCAGCTGGAAGCTTCTCTCTCCTTTTCTTATTTTCGCCTGCGTGGCCCACTGATTTTCAAATTGAATTTCGTGCGAGTATTTTGTATTTGATTTCTTTTCATTAATTTTTTTTCTCTTTGGCTGGTAAAATGGTTGTTGCTGTTGCACTAAACTTTTGGCCGCACACACTGGCACTCGCCCACAGATACAGACACACACGCATGCGCGCACGTACCGTTTTGTAAGACGTTTCTCTCTCCGCCTCGTATCTTTCGCTGTTGTCCGCGGTAGCTCTTTTCGAGTTCGTTGTCTTCGCCAAACTGAATTGAAGTCTTTCGTTTTTGCCCATTGGAAGTGGCCCGCTGCCAGCTGTGGCGCGGCTGCGCTGTCGCTGGAAGTGAATTTTTATGAGCGCAAAAGCTTGTTTTTGTTGTTTATATTTTTTACTTGGACCGCTACTGCCTGTTTCTTACTTGTTTCTGAAGTGGTGAGTGGTAACGGTTAACAAAGCTGGTAGCGGGTCCTCATAATAATTGCGCATTGGCTAAGACAATAAGGCTTGACATCCTGGGACCCTTAAATCTGTAAAAGTTGTTAATAAATATTTTTCTTTTATGAAAAAATAAGCAACAAATTGAACACGAACAATTATTTTAATTAATTTGTGGATCCTTTCTATTCAATAAAAGTGAAAGATAAGTCAGTTTTCTACACTTATCTATCAATTAGCTTATATTATCGATCTGTCCCCCTTTTCCTCCTGTTGATCCACTCCTTTCCTCACTGCATATCTCTTCGACTTTAATTTGCATGCTTTTATTTCTCTTGTTTTTGCGACAGCTTTGGTCGAGGTCGTCTGGTTTTTTGCTCGTTATTTTTTTTCTCTTCTGCTGCTTTCTGTTGCCGTCTTTGGGTGCTGCTCCAATATTCCGATCGCAGAGCGGGAGAGCCTGAAGAGCACAAGAAAGAGAGCTCTGCAACTGGAAAGGTTTCAGCAATGTGCGGTTAATGTAATTGGAAAGTAATAATAGTAATACGAAGAATATGAAGTATATTTTTTATTTTATGTTTAACTAATTTAGCCATTCTTATTAGATTCTGGCCAGGATCATATCGTTTCGGTGACAAGGGCCGATCCTTCGACAACAACTTGTCCCAATAGCTAATTTATTTTATTTATTTATTCATATTTACATTTACTGCGACATGACTGAAACTTATATTTATTGCAAAAGTGAAAATGGATATGTTTTTTATTCGTATTATTTAAATATATTATATAATTTAAAATACAAATAGAAAATATTTANTTGTTTTTAAATTATAAATATTTTAAAATAAATTTATCTGTTTAATAAGTCCGCAAACTTTTCTTACATGCTTTCCATGTCCTTTATGTACTCTTTCAGAAATTAAACTTGCAGAAAATTATATTAATTGATTTTATTACATTCCAAATATATGTATTATTTTACAAAACATTTATAATAATAATTACAAAAAAAATTTAAATTTAAATTAAGTGTTTTGTGTTATCGACATCAGCCGATTAGTCGATTTTTATAATCATACATTTTATCAGTGTGCCCGTAACCGTAAGATACCGACTTCGAATATGTCAAATTCACTAAAATCCAAACTTAATTTATTTTATACGGGAGCATTTTGTAACTTTAACGTCAGGATTTGTTTAATAAACAACTAATATGAATAATTTTCCACCGTCAAGCTGTTTTTAGTATTTTACATCTGCAGCATAATTTAGTACATTCCCGCGAGCCCCAGTGTCCTTCTTTGGCGCTCCGGCGGCGGTCACACTGGTCGAGAATCGGGCAAATAATAAAATAAAAGGCACCGAGCAACAATAATAAAAATAAAGGCAGGCGATTCGATAACCGAGCACGAAAACAAGGGGCACATAGTATAAACAGCCACCAGATTCGAGTACACGTCGGTGGCGAGCAGGCAAACAAGGCGGCTGTGCGGGGAGGTGCGGATGTGAGTTTCCCACTCGGTGTCCCCGACTTTCCGACTTTACGGAGCGGAACTGGCACGTCGTACCAGTGTACCTACGTGACAAGCAACTTACATATATATTTATATATATATATACAGTACTATATATCGCTTCATCCAGATCCAGATCCTTCAATCCGGAGCGGAGCTGTGCTGTGCTGTGTGTGCTTGTGTGTCGCCGTAGGCGTGCTTCTGCAGCTGAATCTGCACCTGTGTCCGTCACAATGGGCGCCTGTGTGTGTCGCATGAACCCCGACAACGAGACGATGAGCGTCTCCTCGGCGAGTATCTCGCGTCCGGCTAGTGCAGGTGAGTGGCCTTCGCGCGCATCATCGGCCTCGGCCTCAGCGTCTATATCAGTCATTAATCTCATCTTCCCGCCGACAGGCATTGCCATGGGCGCGGCACGCAAGAACCGCCCGCTCTGCCACGAGACCATCCGCTGGCGCTCCGACGTCCCGCTGACCGAGGGCCAGCTGCGGTCCAAGCGGGACGAGTTCTGGGACACCGCGCCTGCCTTCGATGGACGCAAGGAGATCTGGGATGCATTGCGGGCGGCCACCAATGCGGCCGAGGGCCTCGACTTCCAGATGGCCCAGGCCATCCTCGACGGGGCCAATATCTCTGTGCCGAACGGGTAAGTTGGCTCAACCACCCAAAATCCGTGGCATTCCGGTGTCCCTAATGACACGGCATGCTAATTGCCATCGTCTGCTCGGGGTCCGGGCGAGAAAATCAATAATGTATATAGTTTTCGTATGGCCATAACTCCATTAATGCATGACAGCGATTTGCCTGTGTCCTTTGCCGGACCGCGAAGGGGTATCATAAATTTGTGATGAGCGCCGCCATGGGAGTCGGAATTGTGAAAGAAATCGCGCTACTGGACACTCGTTAGTCCAAATGAGAATCCACTGCCCATCGGGTTTATTTACGTTCAGAGAATTGTAGTTTATAAATATTATTTTTATTTGCAAATGTTCTTGATTAATGATTGATTTCCCAACTTCAACTGCAGAAAAATTACAGAATTGAAAGTATAGATTTACAACCTACTTCCCGGTTAGGGTATTTGATACGCCGACTTCACCTTGAAACTTTGTGCTAACGTTTTTATTAGACATTCGACATCGATTTTCAACTGACACTCTCGCTAAACGAGGACTGTGAACTATATTTATTTAAATGCAGCGCTGACCTTTCCACCACTTTCCGCATGTTGCATGTCCGTGTCCTTGCCAACTGCCTTGCTACTCCGGACGTAATATCGGCGTTATCAGGCCTTTATCAGACCCTAGCAGCCTACCCCACTTGGCATTGGATCATTAGCATTAGGCTCAATGGGTTGACTAATGGACTTTTCGGGGTGGCTGGGATTTGTGATAAGATAGTGATAGGGAGCGGATGGCACACCCGGTTACCGACTCTATTTGTTATTTTCACAGCTACCTAACAGAGTGCTACGATGAGCTGGGCACACAGTACAAGGTGCCCATTTACTGTCTGTCATATCCCATCAATATCGTTAAGGAGGAGAACGGACGCGACTCCCCTGCCGAATACTCTGAGCCAGTGGATGGCGGCACTGAGATATTCCTGAAGCTGCGCATATCATCGACCATGACTGATGTTAAACTGCCGGTGTACTCCAAGGATACGGTGGGTCAGTGCAAGAAGAAGCTTCAGGTGAGTTCAGAATCCACAATTGAGGTATTAAGCTTGTTGTTTAACTTTGCGGAGTACTTATATCGTTGTTTTGTCATCTTACAGGCCGCAGAGAATGTAGACGCCTGCTGCCAGAGATGGTTCTACAGCGGCAAGCTACTGGGTGACAAGGTGCCCATCGACGAGTGCAGCATACACCAGGGATATGTGGTGCAGGTGATTGTGAACACCGAGCACTACAACCACGACAACAGCACGAGTACGGCGCACGCGCTTGCAAGCTAGCGGCGCAGGCAGCTCCAACTAGTCAACAGCAGCGGCAGGAACAGCAAAAAGCCACGACAGCAGCAACAACAACAACAATGGGCCAAAGCGAACAGAGGCATTTCGGCGAGGAGGAATGCCATATACTCAGTTCACAGCACAAGGAACCTTAGGGGGAATGTACAGCACAAGCGGGAGCAACAGCAACAGTATACTCATTGCATTTATCAAAATAAGCAACAATTGCAAATTGTTGTTCTGTCTGCCTTGTTGTTGTTGCTGTTGTTGTGGCTGCTCGCCTTGTTATGCTTTGTGTAATATATACCTATATATAAACGAAATTAAACAAAAGATGGAAAGTTGCTGAGTAAGAGGGAAATCGGAATGGGAAATGATTATAAGATACATAAATTATAAACCTAAATATATTTTTTTGATAATAATTCAAAAGATTTAAGAAGTCTACAAAACATATACTTCAAACATATATGAGATCAGCAGACAACCGCAATCTGCTCGGGGAAAATCCCCGATTGAAAACCCAAAAGAAATATGTACATTTTTATAAAGAGCGAAATGAAGGGCAAATCTATTAACTAATTGTAAGCAAGTGTTAAAGCATTTGCCTAATGCTAAGATGTAATGTAAAAATAAACAAGAACTGTAGTATTCGGCCGCAATAGAAAGCATGTAACAAACCATTTTTGATACTGTACAAAATGCCAAGCACAATAATTGTGAGAGAATCCAGAGAATACACAAATTGTTAAGCAAACCACTTGCTCAAACGTAGTTAACAAGATCGCGAGGCGGGGCGATGGCGAGGTAGGGAGTTGAGGAAGAGTTAACCCAAGTACCTTATACATGTATATCATTTAATTTGCTTTTAGTGTTAATCATGCAATCGAGTGGAATCAATGAATATTTATTTATCTGTCAAGCACATGAATTTAAGGAAAAGTTTTAATTTAATTCAAAAATTACACGTATAGAACGAGATTAGAAGTCGGTTTTTTTCATTAGCTAATACATTTGTATTTGTTTTTAAATCGTGTTAAGTGCATTACACCATTGGGCATATTTATCGGCGCAATATCAGTCAGGCCCGTAATTATGTCAACAAAAGATAAGCAACTTAAAGTCGTTTTGTGTATGTCTGAATTAATGGCAAAAAATAATGAATTTAAGCACGTTTTTTAGTTCCGAATTTTCCTTATTATTTAAATAAATTTGTTTAATTTTGAAGCTTGCTGACATTTAACTAACAAATCAGTCAATTCGATGAGTTTAACGCTAATTCATTTAGATCAGAATGCACAAAGATTCATTCGTTTTGATGCGCCATTTGCAATAGTTTTGTAATTCACTTCAGAAGCAGAGTGTAATGGCCAAAGTTGAAGCAATTATTAAAAAAAAATCAAAAGAAATAAAAAAGAATTGGGCATAAATGCGGTGCCTATTCAAGTGTTTTTGATCTTTTATTTAAATGCTAATTTTTCTATTATAAATTATTATAAATAAATAAAAACACAAAGCCAATTCGGCCATCTAACCTCGAGCGTCCATTTTTTGCAACAAGGTGAGAAAGGAGAAGGCAGTTGTGATAGTCTGCAATTATGAAAATAAGAGTAGAATAATTAGTTCAAAATTTTACTCAATTTTACTCACCCCCCGGAACCGTTCCACATTCAAGTTGGTTATTTTCCCAGCAGTCAACTGGAACTGCCTCCGTGAGTTTAGCGTAAAAAAGAGGAAATCGCTCCGGACCTCCTTCAGATGCCGCTGCCAGGGACTTCGCCACAGGGCCTCGCCACATCGCTGGCTGTTTTGGTACACAATGTCGGCGAAATAGCAAATAATAAATAGTTCATACAGCACCAGCAGCAAATACTGGCCCAAAGACACCATTCGCATGAACGAGTTGGCAGTGGTACTTTTTGTCGAAACGAAAGCCACGAGGCACATGAGAAAGGTTACCTCTCCGATCTTCACAAACCAAATTGGACTGTAAAAGCGCTCCATTTGTTTCAAGGCGGCCACTATATAACGATGGTGCTGAACGCAGTGCACAAAGGACTGGCGAAAGGCCTTCCGAAAATCGCCAGGGTATCCCGTTTGAGGTGTGTGGTGGAGCAGGTCCTGCAGAGGTGTCTGCTCCTCCAAGGAGTAAGCATATTGACTGGGTTCCTCATCGGACACAGACTGCTCAGCCTGTAGTGTCCTGTGTTGAACAATTTAAAATCATATTCTTTATTTTTTTATATTAAGTCAGATTTTCAGGATTTGTAACTAACCTCAGTTCGGCCATATTAGCTCCCATTAGTACGTAAGTAGTGGCCAATACATTTTTCAGACTGCAAAAGAGAACGTCGTATTGCCCCGATATTAGGACACACAGCACCATATGAAGGCCACTTGAGGAGGCAAAAGAAGCCGCCACCTGGATCTGACCCATTGCCTGCAAGAAGAACACAACCTCATAAACAATGGGTTGCTATAAAAAATACTCTCTTACGTTTGGAAACTCCATAAATATGAGATAACTCAAACTTACCGTGTAATCAAAGGGATACCAACAGGCCAGCGGCAAGCTCTTGTCCCTATAAACAATGGGAAGAGCCAGCCAGAAGATGGTTCCTATATAGCAGCAGTACACATAGGTCTTGATCCACAGCTTGGATATCCGATATGCCTCCGCCATGGTCACATAGCTGAATCCGACAGCGGAGCGCGGCTCATACTTGTCATTAATCGAGGCCAAGATGTCGTCCAACAACCTGGGCCTGAGCCTTCGAAAGTACAGCTTCATGGCAATGGTCCAGATATAGATGATCGTCTGTATCAGGCAGTTTACGAAGAAGTCCAAGTCCCCTTGTCCATAGTTTATATAGATGGTGCAGATGAACAATCCAGCTATATGCACTGAAACAAAGTAGTTGAAGAGTTCGTAGAGCACATCCAGGACTCGGACCACATAAGCCAGAAAGCCAGAGCCTTTGAGGTAATAGCCAAAAGGATACATGGCGGCAATGCACATTGTCTGGCGAACAAACACAAACAGATCCCGACGCTTAGCTTTGTCTTTATCCTTATTTTCCATGTTATTGCTATAAGTCGTGAGTCAGTTAACTGTTTGGTTCAGACCCTTAAGGCTTAACCCTTTTTATAAAGACAGCTCTAGCTATATTCATGTCTACATTTGAACAAATTATAGATTTGGTCACAACTAAATAAACTTTAAATTATATGCTTATGGTAGCATCCTTTGACAAACTTTTCCCTCAATTGCCTGAAAAAAAATATTATTTTAATATTTAATAAGTAGAATGATTCGTATTTTTGTTTTATTTCTTTGGAAAGTTTGAAAACCTTGCCATTAATAACTCGATTAATGAATAATAAAGAGCTCACAGTTAAAAGTTTAAAGCACTTATACTAGTTTTTTCTTCACTACGAAAAACTAAAATATTTAAACATGTAATTTCCCTTTTAATAACGTTAAGTAAAGTTTTTTATAGGTCGGGTAGGCTAAGAAGGTTAAGAGTTAAGCTGAAGGTTAAGAAATGGGTACCCAATTTAAGAAGAAATTGTAAACCCAAAGAAGAGTAGAATCGTAAGTGTCAAGGGAACATTGAAAACTTAACACAATAACAATACAAAGTCCCTGAAGCTAGGTCTACGTTTTGTTTTTTGGACCCATTTTTAGGTGACTACTACTACTTAGTAACGTTTCAATTTCAACAAAAGTGTGTTAACCTGATTACTTCGTTCACTTTGGCCACAAGACTTTTACTTTGCTGTTGGTCAATAGCAAAACAGCAAGGCACTGCTGGCTCTGAGAAGTTTGGCAACTGGGCCTTACCAATCATAACGCCACTTGACCGTCCAGCCATTCAGACGAATTCCTTACAATACCTCAGCAAGCCGGGCCATCAATTCCAAATAAACCCTGCAGCCGAGAACGGAAAAAGCGCTTTACATTGAAAGCCAGTTGACCATGTCCGAAGAGTCGTGACTGCGATATGTTGCCAGCACTTGATTTCGTACGCCGAAATGCGCACACAACAATGCGAACGGAACCAATATGTCGGAGAAATAAGTCAGCCGGGAGAACTCCGCCCTGCCTCCCTAGGAGGACTCGCCCTCGCCCGAAATGCGACAAGTTTCCGTTTCCTCCGTGGATGTGCATGTTGCACATAGTGGCGACATGCGACGAGTGAAATGTGTTCAAGCCATTGTGGGTGGTGGGTGGCAATACTTTATACGGTATATGTAAGGGCTTTGTGGCAGATGCAATCAAGCATCGGCCAGTCAGTGAGTGCATCGGTCCCTCATCCCTTATTCCCTGGTCATTATTTTAATGGGGCGTTCGTGGAGGAATGCCTTTAGTCTCCGGCGTCCATTCCACACCCACTTCATGTTGCTTGTTGGACATTTTCCTCTGATTAATTTATTCCTTAATTTTCTGGAGCTTCGTAGTTATTTGTAAAATAATAAACAATAAAGGGTAGAGGAAGGGAGAAACTAGACTTAAAGCTTAACGCCAGAATATTGAATATATTCTTAGTAATTGAATGCCTTCGATAATTTTGATAGTTTTTGAATCATTTGAATATTTCAAACAAGTAACTAGTAAGACAACGATTTTATTTATTTATTCATTCCTTAATATGCTGATTTTTCTTTATTATTGTAATTACTGCAATGTACTGATGAGGCATATAGAGATTAACAATGGATTCTGGCGAAAAAAATGAAGCAATTAAGCAAGAGTCATGCACATGTGCTGGGACTTATCAAATGAGCGGCTAATATACACGGTTAGACAAGCCTGGATGTGGGGGACATGAGATACGGAATACTGATCCGTTCCTAGTCGATGTTCAGCTGACGGAACGTGCCCTCCATGCCGAACAGATCGTCGCTGGTCTTCACACCGCCGGGGCGCAGGGACTCGTTGGCCTTCTTGTCCTCCTGCTCCTTGAACCACTTGGTGTTGTCGGCCAGCTTCTGCTTCCACCACTGGTTCAGCTCCACAATGCCACCGGCCTTGCCGCCATACTCGTTGGGCAGAAGGTCACGCGGCACCACCTTGTAGAGACTCTCCACGTCGTTGTGGAAGGTGATGCGACTGCGGATCTTCTCCTTAACGAACGGCTTCACAAAGTTGAAGATGGTGTCCACCAGCGGCGAGATGTTGATCACATGCACCTCCTTCACCTTCACCGGATACGCCTCCTGCACGGCAATCAGAAACTTCTTCACCACGGTCGGTGAGAATTTGGCAAAGTGGGAGGCACTGGCCACCGCTGCGTCCAGAATGAAGATGTCGCCGGCAATGCCCACGCTCTCCTCAGCCAGGCGAACGTCGCCGATCATCAGAGCCACTTTCATGGCGTCCAGAATGTGGTGCGGCTGGAAGTCGCAGTCGATGCCCCGGATGAACGTGATGCGGCGGCCATTGGGAGTAATGCCCGGCAGAGTGGGGCAGTGCCTGCAAAGGGAAGATATTAAAGTATTCTGCTAGAAATTATTTAAAATGAATGATTTACTTACACATAATCCAGCACGATGTTGAGCTCCTCGCGATTAATATCCCGGTTGGAGAAGAACTCCGGAACGGCGTTGCGCATGGTGTAGTACATGTCCAACTTCTTCTTGACCTTCTCCAGGCTGAACTTGCAGCCGCGCAGGAAGGTCGTGAGGCGCATATCGTCCATGTCCTTGGGAAGGTGCGGCTGCGTCTCCAGCCACTCGCGAATCAGCTTGATGTCGCGCTCAATGTCTGCGGGATCCTCAGGCTCGCGGAGCTCCTCGCGGATGCTCACGCGCTGATCGGGTGTGGGGTGTAGCATCATCATCTGGGGACAGATTGAAAGATTATTTTTTAGGTGAATAAATATTCAAATACTAAATAAGATTGCTTAAACTGATATTAATTGAGATTTCGTTTGAAATTCTTTCAAGAAAACTCCCATAACTAAATACATTTCTTTTAGAATCTATTATAAATACAATAAATAACTAATTATATTGTTCCCTGCTTACTAAGTTTGACCTTACTATTAAAAGTTACCCCCCTGCCTTGAGATAAATTACAAAGATGGGGTCTCCGAATGAAACAATAAAATGACAACCCCTCATATTCTTCGCTGGCTATTTCGCCACACTTTTTAATACGTAATACAAAATAATCAGATATTTTTGACATTTTAATTGCGCGCTTTCAAAATGCTCGTCGCTCGGAGGTCTTGCGGTCACACGTCACTGCCTCGATTCATAAGCATGGGCTGTGGCCAAATATGCATTACTCCAAGTGCTGCCCCCTCCCGGAACAGGTGTACTTGGGGCTGCTCACTTTGCGTAAGGGCCAAAGCAAAATCGACCCCAAAAACAGTGTTCAGGGCCCTTCTGCCTTTTAGTTTCGATTTGGTTCAGTGAATTTCGATGTAAGGCCTTAAAGGTAACCATATAGATTTGTAAATAATTATAATGTTAGCTCGTGCAAATGAAGAAAAGTGGCTTAGAGATAGCCATGCCGGGCAGTTAGTACAGTAAATGGCAACAGTATATCTTGGCTCAAACGGTTAGCCGCTTTGTTTGCGCTCTTTGCTCCGTACTTTTAGCTTGTTTATAACTTTTATTTTGTTTACTTTTGACTTTGACACTTCTTTTAAAATGATGCATAAATTGTCTTTCGCTCTGGCATGAGGTAATTGACAATTCCACTGGCTGGCTGGGGCTGGCAGATAATGGAAGATCTGGTAATTTGTGTTAAACTTTGACCGATAGTTTAGTCAGCATTTGGTTTGGCAATTCCGTAGCGCAGACGAAGAAAAATATACGGCACAAATGGGCCATATTTAATCAAATTTGCAACACCTGAGACGCAGAGCTCATTGGGGTCAGCCAGCCAGAGCTGGTAAGAGGAAAAGCTCTCGAAATGAGCCGCAGTCTGGGAGGGAATTTGAGCAGAGCAACTTGAAAAGGCAAAAATGTATATGCTGCACAAAAGAAAAAGGTTGAAAAAGGTCTACATTTATATTTTATATTATATTTTATTAACTAAACCCATATAATAATGGTATTAAACTGCCTAATAATATAGGTTTAGGATAGTATTTAATGAGCTTGAGGAAAGAAGGGAACTTCTAAGTGAATTTCTATAAAACAAATACATTATTTTTAACTTTATTTGCATTTTATCTAGCTTTAAAAAGAATTTTAAATAATTCTAAACCTAATCTAAATGTTATCTAGCTTCCAAAACAATCATTTTTTTAAAGAATGAAATAGTATAATTTCCTCTGTGTAAGACATAGCCACAACCGGCTGCAATGCAACTAGTGTTGCTGTTGCTGTTGCAAGTGGCAGTTGCAACTTGCAACCTGTTAGAATTGCAATTACCACCGGCAGACCGGAGGAGGCTCGGCCACACTCAAATTGCTCTGTGTGCACACACTCGCATGGTTTTTGTTGGTCCGCTAATGGTCGTCTGGTTGCGTCTATTGCAAATTTTCCTTCTGGCAGCCAAGTCAATTGCAAATATTGCGAAAATCTTCAGCAAAACAAAACAGCGGGCAAAACACAACGAAACGAAAATCAGAAAATCGGGCGGACAAGAGTCAAGAAAAATGGTCAGAAAACGGGTTTTATTAACTTATTTTTCTTCTTTTTTTTGGCATTTCGGGTCCAGGTAAAGTGCTTTCGGTTTCCGTCTCTTTCAGCTTTTGTCTTCTGCTTCTATATCTGTCTCTATCCCTAGTCGCTCTATGTCGTTACAATAATTCTGTGTGGTTATTTGTTTTGTAATGTCATTATTTGTAAGAATTTCGAAAACGCTGTGGCGGGTAGCATTTAAGTGGTTTAGGAATGGTCAGTCAACAAGATACCTTCCAAGATAAAAGATGAGGACTTGAGCCCTAAATTTGTCATGCTAAATGCTCTTTAGGTCTTCTGAATTTTATAAGTTGTAAGCTAAATAGCATATGAACTTAATGGCAGTAAGATCTACGCAGTACTTTAAGGCTTTGTGATGATGAAAGACCTTTGGGCCTACTTTGCTTTGACCAGATCAGATCAGATCTTCAATTCAATGAACCCTTTTTCTTTGTGGAATTCTTTCAAAAACATTCCCCCTTCATTGGGTGCAATTTTAGCATTCTGAAATGACTTTAACGACTTCAACGACCTTTGTTGGACCACATAAATCGCCTTCCTTATTACTCGCTGCCACTCGAATTGAGTTATTCGCACAGTTTCCATTCAAGTTATTGTTCCCTTGTCGAATTTATTGCTCTGCGTGGGATGGTCCCGCCAATGTCCTCAACTTCTTTTGTGTTTCTCAAATTCAGCACATGATTTGCACACTTTATCGCGTATAATGTTCGAGGCACTCATTTAAATTCCGCTCATTATCCTACGCAGCCCCATGAATGGGGAACCCAAAGATCGGATCGCGATATTTGCATGTATCTGGGAGGTAGATGGCTCACCTTGGTTAGATTGAGAGTTGGTTAGTTGGTCAGAGGTAATCCTTTTGGTGATTTATCCAGCGGACAACGCGGCGTATGATGAATAGCACACAACCGAAGCGCTCAAGACGGGAACAGAAACTGAATGTCTGCAAACACGTTTCGGACCACTTAAATACTGCCGAACGATCGCCGAAGAGATCCGAGTGGAAACGAGTGGATTTCGGGCCGCACGATTGCGGCAACAACAACGGCGAAAGAAAACCGAAAGCCGTAAAACAGATCATGCCATGAAAATCGGTCAAAGAGAAAAATGCACGCGCTGGCTCCTCGGCGAAGCAGGAGGAGAAGGAGGAGGGTTTCAGCGGCTGGCCATTTGCGCAAGAGAAGTTCAATGAGCGGCGCAGACTAATCACGCTCCACTGCCGATCATCCAGCCGCGAGACTTGACGAGCATCCCGCCAGACAATACTCCTGACAGCCACCTGTTTTTTTTTAGTACTTTTAGCGGGTTGTCAGTCCGCGTTCGTGTCCTCAGTCTTTTGATTTCCCCCCCTTTGCATCCCTCCCGAAAATCCGCGAAAAGTTCGTGTCCACAGTCTTTTGTTCTGTGGGAGCGCAGAGTGCAAAAGCTGCCTGAGAAAGCATCAGTCACACATAGTCAGAGTGCGTGCCGAAAGTTAGTTAGTTATTAACTTTCGAACGCCCGAGTGTGCCGATTGCATTATCTAGCCGCCGCTGCCTTGCTGAAATGATATCTGTCATAATTGTTTCTTTATACTTTTTCGACATTTCACAATTAAGCAATTTAGTGCACATGGAATTGGCGTTGGATTCGCCGACTCACAGCTCTCCAGCTAAGCAGCCGCGAGTCGTTGAACTTGCCGGCCGTTTCCTCATTTTCATTTAAATGAAAATGAACATTTTCCATAACTTTGTCTTGGCTTGGCTTGCATTGCGTTTTGCTCGTGTGGCTTTTATTTTCCTCTTGCCATTTTTCTGTTTTTTTGGTTTTTATTGTTCCAGCTAGCTGATTGCTAGCAATTATCATCGCCCGATGAGGGGGAGGGGCTACCCGGAGTACGGAGGTTTCCGACTTTGACTTTGCATGCATTGAACTTGATCTGCCCTTTTTTTCTAAACCAAACAATGCGAGACGCGGCCAATGTGGCAATAAACGTCGAGCAAATGCATAAAAAAAAAAGAGAAGAAACTGTTACCAGCCTACCAAAGCAGACCGATGCGATTGGAAAAACATAGCAAATATATCTTAGTATTCGACGGGAAAGGAGGGGAACTTGCCGTTCCCATGCCCCCAGATATCGATGACGTCTATAGTTTTTAATACTTAGGGTAAGGGAAGAGCACATTTATATCCATAAATACTACAAAGTATATAAAGTAAATTTGTATGATTTCATTTTACTTATAAAATAGTTTCCCAATTTAAAGTTTCTTTAAAGCAGAATATTACATTTTAATTAGTAATTATAAAAAATTGAAGGTCTCGAAGATCCTCTGGTTCCTTAGTGACTCAGGCTGGTACTGAAGTTGCTCCTGAACATAGCAAACAACAGAGAGAGTGGATCAAAAAGGAGCTCAGCTCTAATTGGAGGCTTGGAGGCTACCATTAATATTAAAAAGTTTCAGAGGATGTCTTTTTTCTAATTAATAAAGATACAAATTATGTCCCAACACGAACAGTAGCTTTGTTAACATAAAATGATTATATTTAGACAATAGAAATAAAGAAATATCTTCTCAATGTCTATCAATATATATTTTTATATTTGTTTGTTAAGTAATTTAAAAAATTCTTTGCTACAATTATACCACCACGACCTACAAAATATACATATATTGAACCAAATATTTGAACTTGTATCTCCTGAAAACGGGCAACTCCAATTTCTCCATTACTCAGTGCAGTCACCAAGAAATGAAAATGGCTCTACAACAGTACAATTATGTAAGGCAAACAGGTATAAGTAAGGTACTTAAGGCTCTATAAAAATGACATTAACAAAGTCGCGTGTTAAAAATGCTACTATATATATATGGTGGTATGTTAATGACTCTATTCGGACAACTGGAAAAGAAATCGCACTGGCGATTGACCAATGGGGCTGACACATTCGCGTAAATAATTAAAACTGCAGACGAGAACAGGAAGATGTCGGCTGCCCTGGCTGGGCGAGGCAACGAGAAACATGAAAGAAAGAAAACTAATTAAACCATAGACTTATAAATTAAGTAGTTTCTGCTGCTGTTATTGTTGCATTCCCAAAGTCAAGAAACTTTCATTGGCAGACGAAAGTCTGCGCAATAAAGAAATTAACAGTAAGAAGCGGTTGGGGCACGGAGAGATGGGTAGATACTTCTACGCTCCACCTCATCTTACCTCACCTGGCGGCGGCTCACACTCTTGGCTTGGCGCAGTCATAGTTATAGTCACTTTTTGTTCGCATTTCGTTTTTTATTTTGTTTTGTTTTATGAAAGCTGCAAGAAATAAAAACTTTGGCCGAATGTACGGAGCGTGGCCGCATTAAAAGTTCGCGTTGTGTAGCGTTTTTCGTGTTGTTGTTGCTGTTGCCGGTTCAGTTTAAACTCGCAGCGGAGTCAGCCAGTTGCCATATGCCAGTTGCCCAGTTGGGCAATTTGGAAATCCATAAAGTGCGCTTTCAAAACGCCAAAAATATAGGAGAGCTATGGCCGCCAGTGTGTGGAGATCCACACAAACACACATAAGTATGTAGAAGTGTGACTCGGAATTACACTTTTGCCACATTTCGCTTAATTGTTGCCTGCAATTGTTGATGATTGTTTACTGTTTCTACGGTTGCGCCAGCTCATTTGGCCAAGAGTTACCAAAAAATAAAAGAAAAGCAGCCCCATTAGAGCAAAACTAATATCGCTAAAACGAAGGATTGGTTTTTATAATTTAAATTCATTAAGTTCGCTCGCGCATCTGCCGAGAAAAACTGTTGGCATGCAACCAGTGATGCGTGGGATCCCAAGTCTGCGCCATTGAATTCCTCACTTGTCATGTGAGCAGGCCTTGGTAATTATCAAATTAGGCTTAGTGTATGAATTAGCCCTGAGTGGATTAAGGATTTAGTAACGACTTTATTATATTTCAAATTAAATTTTATGTTTATGTCTCATATATTTCAAATGTAATTTAATTACTGGAGCTTTAAATCAATTGAAAAACTGTTAATGTAGAGCAGTAGGTTTCAGAATATATGTAAATCCTATTTAAAATTATAATACGAGTATGTAAGTAAATTGAGGAAAATAGATCTCTGAAATGCAATTTTAACAAAAACGTTAAAGATATCACCACATTATCGGACAACTATATGCTTTATAACGAAAATTTTTCATATATCTAAAAAATGCTAGGAATATTATTTATTTATTAATAACTATAAAAAGTTTGCAGTTTAATTGCTACTAAAGTCATATTAATTTTCAATATCCCTTAACCTTTTCCATTTTGCAATCCATCCTGAAATTGTTGCATTTGCACTACACATTTATTTGATTTGCTTGTTGAGTTTACATTGAAAGCTCTACACGTGTACAAAATCGATAAATATTTGCAGCATGTGTGCCTCCATGATGGGCCACGGTTCGCTCGGCGATGGTATAAAATGTATAATTTGCGTTATAATTGCTCTAAAATATTGCTGCTTGCAGAGGGCGAGGGGTTGGGCTCGGTGACTGGGCACTGTGATAGGGGGCTTTCGGGGGTCTCTTTAGCACTGCGGCTCCTTGGCATTCGCTTTCCTGGCACACACAATTCGCCAGCTCCTCCGACAGTTCACTTGAGCTGCACCAGCACCATGAAGTAGGTGACAACCGCACCGAGAACCTGCGGAGAACGAGAGATGGGCAAATTTGAATTATTTTTACATTGCAACGCACGGAAATCGAATACAACGCACCGAGGCAAACAAATCCAGGGAGACGGTGAAGAACTTGGCACCCGATATGCTCATTGCCTTCTGGCACTGCTGGCACACGATCTGGACGAAGGTCTTGGCCTCCTCGGAGCCATCGTACCAGTGGCACGAGTAGGCGGCCTCCATGACAGATGAGCTCTGGAAAGGCAGAATACATTAGTTGAGTGGTTGCTAAGACTATCTTAGCTTACAAATCTCCCAGACTCACCTCCTCAATCAGGCGATTGCCAAAGATGCAAAAGTGGAACACCTGGGCCAGGGCATAGCCCAGGTATCCCACAACCGTGAAGGCGTAGACATTCACCCCTCCAATCTTGGTGGCCTGGTAGGCTAGCAGGGTCAGCTTGATGGTGGAGGTCAACATGTGCAGCAGGAGTGCTGCTCCGTAGGTATCGCCAATGGCCGCCACCAGGCTGCAGGGAAATGGGGAGCCAGGAACAAATACTCGAGTCAATAGGTTGATCAACAACGGCACACACAAGAAAGCAAGCCAACTGCCAGGACAGCAGTACAAACAAGGACATCACTCCAGGGGCCCTGGCCATGCAATCACCTCTCCTCCAGTGTCCCCCCAAACAACGATAGCAATTGGGGAAATAATCAAGAAAATCAAACAAGCTGCCGGCAAACACCCGAGCACTAAATAAATGCCCTAAATATTGCCTTTGCCAATTGGGGAGAGCACACAATCGATGGAAAACTTTTTAAAATGAGCTTAAAGGTTTTGGTTTTTAAGGATAACACTCTTATCTATGATATTATATCCTTCTATCCGTTTATAACAATTCCGGAAACTACTAAAGACCATTAAACTCAATAGCAAGTGTATATATAAATTCGCTGAAATGGGTTCAAGTGCCTACTTCAACTGGCAGCAATTAGAGTTCAGGACAAGGACTTTTCCGGCCAGGTACGAGCTGCACCGCACTTCCTATTAAAATCACGCAGATGCAATCACTCATCCCCTTGCAGTGGCCAGAGCCCTCTTACAATTTCAGTTTGAATTTGACCGGGTGCCGGACTCACCGCACCACGTGCTTGTGCCGCTCCACCCAGTACTTGATGGCGCTGCGCACCATCATCTCCTGTTTCTTGGTCAGGCCATTGGGATTAGCCCCGTTGACGCCAACGCCGTTGCCACCGCCTCCGTTTCCGCCAAAGTTCTGCAGCGTGGAGGGCGCACGAAATTGGGCACCCCAATCCGCTTTTGAGCTGTAGATGCCCGACATGTCCATGTCGGCGCCAGGATCCTTTTCTGCAATTAAAATACATCCCATCACGGACCGAATCAAAGGGAGTCAGAGTGCACTGCATGAACTTAAGAAAGGTGTTGAAAAAGCTTCTTCTGGATAAAATTAATATTCTTTACATATTTTCCTAGTAAAAAATATTTTATATATGTATTCCAAGAAAAGAAGAAAATATCTTTAAAGAAAACTAAAGTAACATAAGTTATAATAATGAACATCAACTGAGGAAAAACGATTTAAAGTGTTAAATAAAAACTAACCTTCATTCCGTATTAGTTCCGATTTCGAGTTGGCCGACAAGGATCTGAAAAGAGCTGCTGAATTCGGCCTGTAGGTGTCCAGCGAGGCGGATAACTCCATCAGAGGCTTCATGATGCCCTTCAAATGCTGCAGCTGCTCGCAGGCGAAGATCAGCCAGGAGCAGAACATCACGTCGCAGAGATTCGAGTGGATCATCGAGAAGAGGACGTAGTAGATCTGAAAGGCGAAACTGATCACGTAGAACATGCCATGGCTGGCGTTCCACGGATAGAACGACTTGATCGGCAGCCGCGGAATTTCCACCGGAATGCTAGAGTTTGTCTCATGATCCACCACCATTTTAACGCTGTCCCCGAAGAAGGTGATCGTGGTCCAGGCGGTGGCCGAGGCTACAGTGGTCAGCATCACCAGGAAGAAGAGCTTTCGCATCTTGGCCAGGGCAATCGAATGGTAGCGGGCATCCGATTCGGCAAACAAGGGATGCGTGTTCACCTGGTTCCAGATATTCAGGGTTCTGTAAAGGAAGGAATTATATTAGTTAAATTATAGGGAAAGAAAATATAAAAAAGAAGTAACAAATGATTCTAAATAAACCTCCAAATTGTGACTTTTTGTTTCGAAAATAGATTTTTTCCAGCATCTTTTTGCCAAGTGTACTTTTTTACGATTTGCTGGGGATTAGTGTTAGAGTCCTTACCTGTAGAAGTTCTTCTGGTTGACGGCCAAGTAAATGAACTTGGTGATGCAATGGGTGAAGAACAAAGTGGTTATCGTGTTACCCGACAGCTCGTTGACCTCCTCGGCATTCATGGCCATGTTGACCAGGATAAAGGCGAACTGGATCAGGAGCAGCACCAGGTGCACCGAGGAGTACACCTTCTTTACGAATGCACTGCCGCCCGTGAAGTTGTGCATGAACAGGCCGGAGTACTTCATGGCCCGTATGTTGGGCATCAGATCGGCCACCAGGCCCGTATACTTGCTGGGCTGCATTGACGTTGTCATGCTGTGGAAAGGCAGAAAATGTCACGGCGGATATAATTGGATTTTCACCAATTTAATTAGCAGCGGAAATCTTTGCCTGAACCCATATGTATGTCTGTGGGTGCGGCTCAAAGAGGAAATCCTGTCGCCAAATTAATTGATTTCGCCATGTTTTATTCATAGGTATGCGTAAAATGTGCTGTGATAATTGCTTATTTCATTAATGAGATTTTGCTTAAGAGCAATTTCAAAGTCCTCTTTGTAAAATCACAATCAATGCATTTTATGTGATAATACAATTTTAAATAATAAATACAAAATAAAGCCATAAATCTATACGCAACAGTTTGAACTTGTATCTGAAAAAAAAACACCTTTTTTTACCTTGCTATTAATCCGTTCGAAATTCAAATATAATTTTTATCCAGTTAATGTTTTGATCCTTAAAAATCGAGTGCACTCAATGCACCTTAGGCAAACATTTCACTCACTGGGGCCAGGCCAAAATAATTTCGGATATTACGAGGTTTTAAAGTGGAGACCGATGTTAACCTGCCAGCAGGGCGGTGTCGACGTTAATGAAATGTGAAATCTGGAAGGTAAACCAGTTTCGGTCGACAAGTGCTTCCTCCTTTGCTCGGACGGATTGTACATAAGGACGTGTACTTTGAGGGCAGAATTCCCACGGCTCAGGCAAGGCCACGTTCAATCCAAGTCCCTGAAACTTTCACTCCAACACACACATGTTAATGAAAATATATATGGACTCTGGGCTGTGGGATATGGGTTATGGGCCATTGGCTATAGGCTGGGCTATTTACCCGCCTGGCAGTGCTTAAAAATTCAACTTTTCAGCCACGTCCAGCCACGAGATGGGTGCGTGGCAGACGCCGAATTCCCACAATTAAATCGAACGCCCACGAACTTGGCGGCAATGGCCGCCGTCTCCAGGTCTAGGGCCCGGCCTGTCCACGCGGCGTATGCGCAATGTGGCGGTGGGATATGGAAATACGCTCCTCTGACTCCTCTTGTGTAGCATCTGCGGTATCCGAACTTATGCAAATTTTAAAAGCATCGATTATTTTATTATGCCTGTTTGTATTTGTTGGCCTTAAGTGCCGCCGAGGAGCTCGGAAAGGGCATTTGCACCCAACGGCCGCCTGTGGCAGAGCCCTCCCCCAATCGCTGACCCAAAAAAATATATACCCATTTGCATGGAAATGTGTGTGTGCCGGGCCTGATGGATAGTTGTTCTTTGTTCATTTTTCGTTCTCGGTTCAAGTGTACCAAGGCTCGGAGGGGCAGGATTCAATCGGGAATCCTCAGAAACGAGGTTAGATGAGATGCCTGGCTTGGTTACATTTTATACTGTTGAATGCGATTGGTAAATGGTATAGATTCTTGGAAAAATTCGATCTTCTTAAAGAAATGTTTTTATAAATTGGTAACGAAGCAACCAATTGAAAAGATGAGTTCAAAGGAAATTGCTTTTTTTTTTTTTTGAGGCAATATTAATATAAGTCTGAGTTTGAAACCCCTAAAAATGTGTCCAAAACTACAAAAGAAATATTACTTGTTAAAACAAGTAGCAAATATGAACTGAATTTGGTAGTTCAAACATTTTATGCCATACTTTTAGACTTTTAAAGGGTTTGAAAGCTATAGTGAATTATGTTGTTTATATATATAATATTTTTACATATTTTTTAATAGAATAATACATATTGGTTTATTTTTAAATATAAAAAAGTGTTTTCAAGGCTTTATTAATAATGCATTTCCCTCTCCTCTTGATTTAAGGCAATTTCAAAAGGAAGATGCGCCCACCTGGAAAGCACAGTTGAGTACACCCTACATATGTATATGGCGACATGACTGCGATACATTGTAACAGAAAATCGGAAACACACAACGACTCTTGGCCAACTTCCATTCAAGTTCATTCGAAATGAGTTTTTACCAGCATTAAAATGTAGTCAACGTGCCAGGCTCACAAAGCACCGACCAATACGATTACCATTACCGGCGCCCAACTGCAACTATGTAAATGTGCTGTGTGGACAGGATCTGGTGCAGCCAGGATACGGAACCCATACACAGATGTGCCAGTGTGTTATGGAGAACTCACACACACTGGTGACAGTTCGAGGATTATTTAAATGCAGGCGACTCACGAACACCAATTAATGCGGGAACGCTCTTTCGCCTGTGTGCGTGCAGCTGTTATGACCTGTTATGGGATTTAACAATATTGATTTAACGTTTAATTGGCCTGAACTGGGCCGTGCTAACCAAGTTCCCGCATGTTGCCCTAATATCTGGCCCTGCCGCTTTGCTAGATTTACTTTCACGGACAACCGACTGAAAATTTAATTACCCGAATGCGTTTGGCTTAATTAGCTGACCGCGAACATTGCATCGAGTACCGACAGCATTTCACCATTAATTTTTAAACAAGTTTAAAGTGAGCAGTGACACGTACTTAATTTAAATTACAATTGAATAGAATAAACTAATGGAGGTACATTTTTACATATTCCGTTTGCCTGCAGGACATAAAATGTTCATTAATTCTAATGGATTGCTAATTGAAGTGTACATTTATGGCCGATGATGTATGAACCTGGCCTAATACGTTTATTTAAATGAGAGTAAATTATTTAACTGTTTGCTGCTGCCCTAAAATGTAGGCTTCACTTTCCGTTCGCCCACCTTGGGCATCATATTTCACTCAAACGAATTGTTCGCCATAATGGCAGCCACAAACAACCACGTGGAGCTATTTGGTAGGCGGCACCCAGAACCACAACACTTCCGAATGACATGCCCCCACACAGGCCGACAAAAACAACCACAAGCTGTGGAACAATAAAAACTCAAAAATAAACATAAAAAATTATTTGCGCAATCCATCAAATCGCTCATAAATTACGAAATCAATGCGACACACACGCACACATCATAAAAACCGCTCGCACACATGCCCAGACACACATTCATGTGGTGCAAAGATTTTTTATTAAGCCTACGAAGGAAAAATTAGAAATCAATAGCGAGAGCGAGGACAGAAAAATCTGTTAAATGACAAACAAAAAATGGCGAAAACAACAAATGGCAACTGTGTGTGCTCCCCCTCGGTCGCTGTGTGGGTCCGTGTGTGTCAGGATCAGAAATTATCCGCTTTATTTTCGGACTGCCCGTAGCCTTCAACCTAGAAGAAGCTTTTACCAAAATTTATGGCTATGCAAAGCCAACAAGGAAGAACAACAACCGATTGAAAACACATATAGGTGCGTGTGTGCGGCACTCTGAGTGTGCGTGGTGTGGCCGGAGTGTGTGCGGTGCTTTTGTCATGCCATTAGAGAAGCAAAAGAAATGTTGACATTGTCATAAGAATGGCAAAGAAATGTGAGAAATGCGAACAACAACGCAAGAACTGGCGCAAAAAAGCGCAAAGAATTATTATTATTTATTCCCGAGCTGTAAAAGATTTCGGAGAAGAGATGGTGCCTTAGAGGTGCTGGGCGCTCATAAATTGTATCCGTATATAATGTAAATATGTACACTGAGGGAATTTTGCGAAAACCTACAATAGGATATTGGAAGAAAATATTTTAAAATAATCCCAAACAGAGAGTTAGAGTTAACATTCATATAAAATTTCTATAATAATTTAATACAAGTTGAAGTATATTTTCCAAGCCTATTCCTATCCCTCTTTAGATAAGTAAATCTTAAAATTCGTATATTTCTGATCTTGAATTTCTTTCCGTGCCCTAAGTTGTGTGGGTGTGTGAGTGTCACTCCTTTTGTTGCCCGCTGACAGGACGGACAGATTCCGACCGGAAGTGGAGGGAAGCGGAAGGAAGTGCCTTCGTGGCTCCACGCCGAGACAGTGTCAGAAGTTTAACTCTAGATTTATTTGCCATTTAATGCTGTTACTCGAATTGCCATGCAGGGGAGTTATAAATCGTGTCGCTGTGTAAGCAGGTCAATGCTCAGGCCAGCGTCGCAGCCAAGAAGATGCATTTGCCTTCTCCGATTGCAGTTGCATCCACCTCCCACTTTCCTGTCAACACGCCGCGATGCTGACTGTGTGTGTGAGGGGTGTGTCTGTGTTTGTTTGTTGCCTGCCACAAAGTTGTCAACGCGGCAACTAAACGAGTTTCGGTCTTGTGGTGGTCTATAAATAAGTGTATGTGCCTGTGTCTGTTTGCTGGTGGGTTTCCTTTGTTGTCCTGCTGCTGCTCGAAATTCGAAGTTGTTCCTGGCATCAAGGAGCCTGCGCAGGGAGAGTGAATTGGGCCAACAACTAAGAGAGAACAAGAGAGAAAGCATCGGACAACTTCTCAGATAAACCGAGATTTTATAAGAGAATCGAGTCAAAGTGTTGCCATCATATTTGAAATTATATAAAAGGCAAGGAATTAACTTGCAGACCGACTTAAATATTTATTATAATATAATTATAGTTTAAATATTAAGGTTTGAGCCGTATTAATTTACTTTCTATCTTAATATTATTCACTATCAATTTAGCCAATTTTACAATCCTAAATGGAACAAAAGTTAAACCATGTAGTAATTAAGAATTTGTTTTTTTTTTAATTCCTTTTATATTTATACAATACCATTTATTTTCTATTTCATTATAAAATATAATAACTAATTCTCAAAGATATTTACATCTGCAGATTAGGCTCTTCAATGCTACTCCTTTATATTTTATTTCCGATTTCAGAGCATTTTCCCCCTCGCATCTCTGAATTTTTGTGCAATTTAAAAGAAAGTCTGGCAGCCTTTGGAACTCACGTGCGTTGACTTTGCCTCGGCGAGCCTGCAAAATGCAACAAGAGAAGGATTTACTCTCTCGCCATCCGATTCCACTCTCGCTGGCGCTACAACCGTAGCGTATAAGAAGCAGCGACAACAGAGCCTGGAGAGCAAGCCACTGTTACGGCGGATCCCCGCTGTTGGCCGAAACGAGATAGGCGCCGAAAGGCAGCCAATGGCTTCGATTGAAAGCCAGTCAAAAATGGTCCATCGACGGGAGATGAACAGCAACGAGAGCAGCATCCGCCAGCAGAGTCGCAAGCCAAGTCGCTGCCAAAAGCCAAAGCCAAAACCAAAGCCAAGTCCAAGAGAGCGTGTGTGGTGGTGAAGTGAAATAGAAGTAGAAGTGAGTGTAACATAAGAGTCGTCGGTAGTAGTGCGGGTGTGCGAGTGTATGTGTGTGTAAAGGACCTTCCCCTACATCCAACTCCCCTCTCCGCCTGCCTCGCCCACAGCCAGACAGCGATAAAAGTCCATGCCATGGGCCCGAGTTCTTTTGCTGCTGCTGCTTGTTAGGGCCGAAAGCACGAGCACCACGAGCCATGAGTCCGCTAAAGAAATTACCACGGCTGCAGACACAACTGCCCCAAATACACACACACATGGACAAGGGGATGGGGGGGTAAATGTGAAACAAAAAATGTCATTTCAATAGCTAAGGAGCAGCCAGGGAGCTGTTTCGCTGGGCCTCCATCTCTGTGTGCACGGATTTATGCAGCGCTAGTTACATAAGCCATCACCATCACCATCAGCAGCAGCAGCATCTGAAGACAGGCATTGCCATCGTTAGCATCAGCCAGCTCCCATAAGCGTGCTATGAATTTTGCCATTGTATGCGCCAAGCACTGAGACAGTAGATTACCAGGGAATACACAGAGCCAGCTATGAAAATCGCATTAGCATTAGGATGTGATAACAGCTGCTGCCTGCCCCCATCAGCTGGGTAGTGCCGACAGACCGAGTGCTGCCGCCCACAATTACCAAGGCAACAATTGTTGTTCAAACTTTCGGATAACGCATACGCACTGTTGCACTCGAGTTGTGCCCAAGTCGGAAAGAAACGTACCCATAGGCGGGCCACGGCCCAATGATTGTTATTGAGTGCTAAGGGTTATCCAAGAAGTTGTCTCCGAAAGCCCAATGAAGCGTTGAGAGACTGTTTGGCTAGGCAATGAAATTTAATCAGGAAATGGAGTCTGAACTGAGTAAAATAATGTTCCATTATGTGATTATCTATTTTGTTTTTTGTTTGGAAAATTCCTATTATATTTTTACATTTTGGAAAGGAGATTACATTTTTGATATTTTTAGACAATATACTTATTATAAATTTTGTTTGGCATTAATTTACTGTATACAGGTATAGATTTTTATAATGAATTTCAACTTCAATAATCACAGTGAATGTTAGTTATAAGTGTAATTATTTTTATTAAAGGTTCTCATTAGTTAATTATATATAATTTAATAAATTTCGATTTAATTTCAATTTATACATTGTTAAGAAAAATATTTCTTAATATATATGCACACATCTGTGATTATTATAACTTTCTCCCTTAACTTTGTGCTTTGTGTTTATTTTCTAATCATAACACACAGTTGTTAATTGGAAAGCCACATTTCATGAGCGCTTCTTCGACAGCAAATTCTAAACATAATGCCGGCACATTCTGTGCCCGCAGGTGGCAAGTGAAACTGATATTTTCGCTAGCACCATTTGGAGTCGGAAGCTGCATGCTTTTCGCATTTTTGCCACAATCAGTGGGAAGCTCATTAAAGCCAACAACAACTACAGCGATGCCATTACTAGAAATGAGCTGAAAGTTTTCCGCCAGAAGGAAAAGCGGAGAGCGGCATGATGGTGGGAAAAGCAAGCAGGAGCAAATGAGCATAGTCTGGCACAGCATGTGGGCGGGCGGGCGTCTGTGGGTGGGTTGTGTGTGCGTGCTGGGGCGTGGCAAATTAGGGAAAGCAGAAACAAGTAACAAGGAACATGATAGGGCCACACAAAGCTACCGCAAAAATCCATTGGGAAGTGCGCAGAGCAGTCTCCATCTCCATTATGGACGGGGCGTTTGGATAAATAAACCGCAATTAAATTTGCATTAGGCCATCATCAAAACCGGGCCGAGTGGCCACTTGTTGTTGTGTCCCACTCCCACTGTCCCCGGTGTGTCTCCGCAGCCAATTATAATTACAAGAGTTTTGCAGCAGTCGAGCCGTGCGGGATTAAGAACAATAGCAATGCCAGGACTGCAAATGCCTTTTCAAAAGTGCCACAAACACATGTTTAACGCGTAAGTCTAGGACGAACTGAAAGGATATTATGTTGCTGCCAACACGAGTAGAAAGTCAGCAGCAGCAGCACTCTGAAAGCAGGCCAACAGCAACACCCAGCAAGAAATAAATAAATAAACAAGTAAAAAAAAGTAAAAAAGTATATAAAAAAAAACACCGAAAATACAAAGAAACCAAAAAATTGTTAATCTACTAAAAGTTAAGAGAAGGAAAACAAAATAAGAAAATCATAATGATGATGGATTAACTGTTCCGAGTTGTGGTTGTTGTTGTTGTTGTCGTTGTGTGAGCGAGTCAGCCAGAGTGTGCAAGAGAGAGAGCGAGAAGCGGAAGTGGTAGGCAGCATCAGCAGCAGCACCAGCAGCAGCAGCAGAAACATTGCAACAGCAGCAGCAAAATCAGGTTAGTTATGGGTAACTTTTCTTCTTCCTTTCGACGGTTTTCTTTCGTCCTTGTTATATAGCATTTTTCCCAGGCTTTGCGGTCCACTCAGCGGCTGACCACAGTTTGTGTAAATCATTATTTATGCATTAATTATTAAAACATACAAACACACACACACACACACTTGCAGATACAGATCAGCGCGGGTAGCTGCCGTCAGCGGTGGGGGAAAAGTCATTAATCTTGGACAGCTTACACGCCGTTTCTGGGGCTCTGGGGGTCAGTACACAAGAAATTACGACCAAAATTAGCTACGTGAATGAAGTACTGCTAGCTGGGAAAATTTGAGAGCTTCGAACGGATGTCGGATCCAGTTCCTGCCTCCCCTGCGTCAGCATTTAATTGAAAGTTGGTCTGCGCTGTTGGGCCTTTTGGCAGATGCAGAATTCCTTGTCGGAAATTTTCATGAGAAATCATGGAAGAAATTCTAATTGCTGCAGGAATTTCAATTCCAAAAACTTTGCACAAATCCAACACTGAAATTGACAGTGGCAGTGCCCCCATTTCGGAATCAAATTTGCCCCCGTTCGACCTCAGATTGTTGTGTAAACTTAGCTCAGCAGAGTCCTTGCTCATATTTGCTTTTATTTTGGGGAAATATTGATTAAATCTCAGGCCAACCAGAGATCTAAATATATTCTCGGTTCTAGACTTTCCATTTGCATTAAAGATTGAATTTTCACAGCGTTATTTACCTCAGATTTAACTTTTAAAAGATTAACAATATTAAATTGCAATTTTCTTAATTGTAAATCAACTACAAAACAATAACCATTTTCTACCGAGTCAACAATTATTAAAGAGACAAATGAAAGACCACCCTTCGAATTATGTTCATCGTGTTTGAGCATTGTTTGCCGTTGTTTGCCATTGTCTTGGCCCCCTTTCGGACCAGAGCTGGTTTAATACCCGTAATAATATTCCGGTCATGTGGCAAATCCCGAGAACGTCACTTTTGTTCAAGACTCATTAGCTCGAATGGCTTGTGAATCATATGCGAGTGCCTTGAATTCCTATTCGCATCGGGAGATACGAGCTGTAGTACGTGATGCACACGAGATGGATTCGATGTCGCATAAGAGATTACCCCAGAGGACTTTTATGGGGCCTCCGTGGGACTACTATGCGCAAACTTTATGGACAATATGCTCAAAGCAATTAAATTTAAGTTCTGCCCCATTCCTGCTTAATCTCATTATGGCACTAAATGTTTAACCGCTTCACTTTCGCCCTCCCATCGACTTATCCACCCTCGATTGCATTTATACATTTGCTCTCCGGCAAGTCCTCTACATGCCCGTCGACGCTGCAGGACATCGAAAAGTTTTCCCAGAAAGAAGCAACTTGTCCAACTGAACTAGAAAGTTTCGTTTCTGTGCGAATGTTTCGTTTCTGCACTTGCCGAGTAAAAGTTGCACAACCCCTAGAAGGAATCGCATCGAGGAGAATGGAATATAATAAAAACACGCTCCGGGTTTGCCTTTTTGATAAACAATTCAGACACAACACAAAGCCCCACTCGAGCGACTGCAGATCCAATAACAATTTGGGCTCAGACTGTATAGCCAAAGACAAAGGGATGAGCGGCCACAGGCGGTGTGTTCTGTGCTCACCGGGATGCATGTCTCGGACGATTGCCATTTGGCTTGTATTTGATACCAGATTGACATGGATTATAAGGGAATATTCAGTTGGTATAAAGGGTAGCTAGAGTGGTGATGAAACTCGATGGGTTTATGTATTGTACTGGCATCAATAAGATTCTGGAGAAGTGCAAATTTATAGAAATTAGTTTGGAAAAACAAATAACTTTTCTTTGGTTATTTCTTTAGCCCCAAAGTGCTATGAAGCAAGGTTCCTCTTACCTTTTCAGACATATCTTCCCAGTTATTAAGAACTTTACTGCGAAATGGTATACTTTTAGTTCTTTACCTCTCCAAATCTATTGCAATATTCATCGCCTGCAGTTTACTTGACTTTAAGTAGACCACACTTTTTACAACTATTCAGTGATTACCGGGTATCTTATGGTATAGAGCTCCGTTTTTTACTTACCCCAGCTTATATTGCGTGCGTGCTTTCGGGGTTTTAATGCGTATATTTGGCATCGTGCCCGGCATTAAATGAATTTCTCAATGAAGTCATACCCGCCTCCTTCTCCGTTCCCATTCAACATCCTTTGAGTCCCCATTAAGAGCTTCTGTCTGAGGCGTGTTTATTTCAGTAATTGTTGTCGTCTCGTAAATTACAGTTTTTGCCAGAGCCCTTTGTCTGTTTCAATGTGCAGTAGTTTGAAAATTGAAATAGACATGCAAAATGGCTGACTCGGCGGTCTGCAGTATCCTTTCAAAAGCGCCTCCCTTGCCTGTGGTATTTGCATTTGAAATTATACTGTCGCAGTTGTGTTTGCCAAAGCCAGGTGAAGCTTTTAATGTTATTAATTCCGAAAGAGGCAGACCATTTTGGTCGGAAATGGAGTCACTACGGGGTCGCAGGAGGTTAGTTCATTGGGCCACAAGACCCAAAATGGAAGTGCATTAAATTAAGTGAAAGGCGACTCAGACTAAGACAGTAATATGTCCTGAATATCTGCTTCGTGTGCCAAGCTCCTGCCATCTAGAATTCATCTGAATTGTGTAGAATAATTGTTATCCAAGGGCCATTGTGTGCCAGCCAAATCAAAACCTCTTAGGAGCTTTGAATAGTAGAACATTTTAAGCTGCTACATTTCGTTCAATTGCAATTGACCCGCCTTCGGCTTGGTTAGGCAAAGCTCATTTTCGGGATTATGCATGCAGATTCAGTCAATAGACGATTAAGCTCATTTTCCCTAAGCTGATAATAGGGCCTGAAAATTGCTTTTCCATTTTCCCAAGCAATTTCAATTCTCTGTGCTCGAACTTGCTAAAGTGGGTGGGTATTTATGCATATCCAGGGATAAGGTGTTACTAAAATAATAAGAGACAAAGTAAAAGGTTCTGTATCAACTATAAGTGTCACTTATTATTATATATGTTTCTATCTAGAAAAACCTAAGTATAATTTCAGCCTTTAGGTATATAATTTAGTAATACCTTTTAGGTAAAAACCAGTGACACGTCAGCTTATTCCTCCTAATTGAAGTCTTGGTAATTCTGGCAAATTTCCACACATAAATAATGCAGCCAGTGGGAACCTGCAGCAGCTGTTGTCAGCACTAGCCCTTTCCCCCCCCCCCCCCCCCCCCGGAAAATTCTGAAAAATTCTTAATTAAGATACAACGCAGAAGGGGAGATCCGGAATGAATATCGAAGGAGAATTAATTGCCTAAGATATCGCTGGACCGGCAATCAAAGGCAATTAACAGGACAAAGGCCCGAAAGCCGCTTAAGGAAATGACAGGGTTTTCTATTCCAACCCTCTCCAGCACCTGCCCACCCCCCCCTTTAGGTGTCCCTTTTCAAACTAAACTAATTTAAGCTATGCGTCTCGTTTTACTTTTATTGGTCGAGGCCGCTTCTCTTGGAAAAAGGAGTGAAACTGCCTAAATGTTTGAGCAATTAAAAAGGGTCACCCTTTCGAGTAGAAAAGGAAGTCCTACAAGAACAAAAGAAAGCGCCATTTTTTTTGTCAACTTTTAAAACGAACCTAGTCTGTAAATAAACAAAATATGTGTCCAGAACACGGGGTTACCTTATTTGCAATTTTAAAAACAGAATTTACGATTTTACAACTATTAATTTTATATTTAAGACATTGGCACAAAAGTTCTTGAGATCGATAATGAAATATTTGACAAAGTTAAGTAAGAATCATGTTAATTGCTAGACCTCTTTGACGTTGATGTATAGTATTTTTTTAGATCGAAAATCGAACAACTTTACGCTACCCTTTTTAGCCGTGCTAACAAAAAATTCCAGTTCTTGCTTTTGGCGTTTGTTGCTTTCTTTTGGCCGCCTTCTCTTTTCGGCGCTTTTTGTTTGCCTGAAAATTGGTTTAATGGCCAAGCGCTTTGGCCAACACACACCAGCGCACGCACACAGATACGCGTACATATTGGGGCAATTTCGTGGGGATACGCGGAAAGGACGAGCCTCAGTCCCTCTCGCTCGCTCGGTCAAAGAGGAAAAAGTGCGGTGCCACTGAGTAAAATAAATAAATAAAGCGAAACAAGCTTAACAACAACAAAGAAACTTTACACAAACTTTTACGAAGCGTTGTTGTTGGCGGCCCGGCCCGTTGAGCCAGATATATGTGTCAATAAAATCAATATTTGCCTTGCCTTTGCGACTAAATGTTCAATTAGCGCATCAATCACAGACGCTCGAGCAAATCAAATGGAAGTTCGCTTGTGTGTCCCCGGCCACTTGATACAGGGCTTATGCGATAATTTAGGAGTGAATATTAACTGTGTGATTAGCCCGCAAATATTTAACTAATTAGCTAATAAGTTAAGCACACACAAAGCCAAAATCTTGTGTACCCCGCAAATCGAGTCCAGTCAAGCGAACTGCGGCTGGGCCATCCTATTGACTTATTTAATTGGGTAAGTAATGCCCTATGCGGGTACACTCCAAGCTAAAGCTGTGTGGCAGTTGAGAATGTACAGTAAAATTGAGCATTGACAAGTAAAATGGGAAAGTGTTTACCAAAATCTAAATAAATATCATTTGTTATACTAGAAGCAAATCTCCAGCCTAAATAAAATGGTAAATTAAATATCACTTTAATATTTTCTTGCCATTTTTGGTATTCTTATTCTTCTGTATATAATGACTACAGAAATAAATCAATGTCTTACTGAGTTTGTGAAATAATAAAATAAGTAAATGATAATTTATATTTAAGTAATTTTAATTAATTTCGGTGACAATAAACTGTTTAAATTTCACCTAAAATTTAAATTAAACATTGCTGACTCAATCTTATCTCTTAATCAAACATTAATTAGAATCTTTGGGGTTTTTATCTTGATAAACATATTTTATAAAACTCTTTTTATATTACCGTTCGCCACATAAATTACATCTTATTGGGTTGGTGAATTTTCCATCTTTAAGCATTCGTTAAACACGAATTTAATTTATTAGCCAGCATTATCCAATCTTATTTCGAGTTTCTGAAATCCAAACATATATCTTGATTTGCAGCTGCAGCACACAATGGTAATGCATTCGCTGAGTGCCATGGGTCGTCCGCACTTAATCAAATAAATGGCTTGACGAGAGTCTTGGCCCCGATTGCGGGTAATACAATTTCAGTTGCATTAACAGGACACGGATAAGGACGGCAACAGGCCGCATTGGCAATGGCAATCATTTATGCGTATTTAAAAGCATTAAGCGCGTTGCAGACGCATTAATCATACGCCACATGTGACGCGGTCCTGTCGTCTGCTTATCGACACTCTTGTGTCCCTTTTGGCATGGGTAATCATTTGCCATGTTGACTGATTTGCAGCAGTAACAGCAACATCAGCAGCAGCATCTGCCGCTGACCACGCGGCAACAACTGCCGGGCGAAACATGGCCACAAAGTCGCCCAGAGTTATGCAATGAAACTTGCCAACTGAGAATGCGAGACTCCGGAACGGGCCGGGCCAGACGTGCGTGTGTGTCCGTGATTTGTGTATTCGGTCTGCATGTGAGTGAAGGCAAATTTATGGCTTCATTTATGTGGCCCGAGACCCCTTAGAGGTTATCAGCGGGCCCAACGGGTGTAGCAGTACGACCGTACGTACTCGCACGTATATACATATATATTAGTGCACACCCGTGCTCGCTGTACACGGTCTCCGGCGTAAATAATTCACTGTGAATTTTTAACATATTTTCAATTGAATTATTTATGACCACAGAGACAACCGTGAGGGAGCAGAAGGCAAATTATTGGTTCTGCTTCAAAAATACGGACACGGGAATTAGGTTTCCCTTTAAATGGCTATATCAAGGGCTGCAATTACTCTCCGCAGTGGTTTTTGTGAGGAGTTAAAATCCTATAAAAAAAAACCATATAAAACTTTAATGTATTCTATGTTCTAAAAATTACACAGCCAATTGATGTGTGAAATTAATTGCCAGCAATTAAAACCAAAATATAAGAGGCTAAGCCACACTCTTACAGCTTGCAAAAATTTCTTATGTACAATCTGGAATATATTTTCATTAATACATACATCTGCATAATTTATGCCTGCCACACATGCAAAATATTTAATTGCTTTGTCGACTAATTTATTTTTGGCCACAAGGCACAAACATTATTCCCACCGAAATGTTATGCTCCAGTTATTTGAAAAGCTGATTAAATTATAATAATAATAAATGGCCATCGTTTGTGGCTAATTCAATGAGCCAGTGATTCCTAAAATTAATTGTAAATTTAAGTGAAGGTTAAAGTGAGCATTTAATAAAATGTTTGTGGTTCTTAATGTAATTGAAATTTTTAATTAAAATAATTAAACGATTTACCAAAGGGAATAAATTTATTTAGATGAGATAGTTTACACAAAAATTAAGTTTTTTCCTTAGATAAAAATATATTTTATTGTTCTAGGTAACAAATTTACAATTACATTCATATAACCCTTTAAATATAAAACCAAATTTATATTTTAATCGTAGCAAACAATAAATTTACCCCTCACAAAATTGTCTCAATAAGTTAATCTTCACTGTCTGATTATGCAGCCTCTCAGACAGCGCCTATGTTGCTCATACGCAACGTTGCCATATTCTCAAGTTATTCCCTATTAGGACACTCATAAGTATAACGATCCCATCGGTCCCATTCACATGGCCATTCAGTCCCCATCCACTGGGCACTCGGACTGCCATCGGCACTTGGCATTGACCCGCAAATTGCACAATCTCCGTTAACTGCCCAATTTGAATGTCACCGAAGTTCATCGAGGACCCATCAGGGTGCCCAAGTCCGAGGCCCGCAGCCATCCATAATGTGTCTGCTCACTCGGTCAGTGCTACTTATAAATAAAACACAGATTTGTAGCCATTTTGTTCAACGAAAAAATTAACTTAATTTGAAATGCGGCGGTCGAAAGAGCAGAGAAAATCCCAGATCCGGAGCCGAGCCCAAAAGCCCGCAAATATTTTTACGCTTCAGCGCGTTGTGTACGTGTATGGAAACGCGTATATAGCTACGGGAACGGTAGTGGGAGTGGAAACGGGTACGGCAGAGCGTCCGGGTGAGGAAACCATGTGTGTGTCCTTGTTTTGGCGGTGTGAGGCTTCCGCCATTAGGCATGCATTCAAGTTCTTAGAGGAAAGTTGCCCAGAGGATATCACGTGGGAGTCACCGAGACTCCCCAGACTCAACTTGGGCCGGAAAACTTGGGCTGTTAAGTGGGCGTGGCAACGTCTGAGCCAGTGTGTACGTGTGTTAAAAATATCTTACTGGAAAAAAAAACAGAAAGAAAAAAATGGTTAATATGAGAAACTTAAATTAGTTTTTATATAATTAAAATTGTACAAGTCGGAAATTAAAACCATTTAAAAATAGATTTTAAAAATTCTTTATTTTTAGATAATTTTCTTTAAAAGTAACAATTTTTTTGGACTAAAAATGCCCACCTAAGATTTATATTTTTGGCTTTGTGTATGCCAAAGTCAGGCGAGTTATTTATAGATTTATGCCCACTCACACTCATACTCCCACCACTGGCCCATCTCATCATCGCCGCAGGACTCGGGGCTTTCGGCCAAAATCGCTTTGGGCAAGCAAATAGTTAACTCGCCATCTGCGACGTTGTGTGTGTCCGGGTGCGGGTGTGGGTGTGGGTGGTCTATGGATATAGTCCACATTATTGCAGCGCGACTAAGCAAACTACTTTGCCTGGGATGGCCTGACCCTATTTTCTTGCAAGCCACTGGGGGAATCTTTTATATGAGCTCCGGTCTCAGCTTTCGCCTGCCGCTGCCACCACACATCCTCGAGTCATGTCGGGTTCCCGTAACGTGTCCTGACTGGCCTTATAATTAACCCTTTTATTAATATCCTGCCTGCTAAAGACTGACATGTACGTTACACTTAGCCGGGAAGCTTTCTCATGCTCAAGGCGTTGGTACCGCCAGCAACAATCAGGATATATTGTGGGACGTTATCGTGAAAGGAGAAGTAGTTTTAGAGAAAGCAATTTGGGCATATTACATTTTATAAACACCAAGTAGGTTGCTCGGGTTCCTTTAGTATTCGAAGTGGCAAAAGTGAAAAACATGTTTATTAGATTAGAAAAGATTAGATTCCTGTTAATATTTTGTTGATTTTTATTAGTTGCATCAACAAACTTTAAAAACAAAAGGGAGCTTTCCCTTTCAGTTATAAAATATAATCTCAATAGAGTGTATTTTGTGCATTGCTTTTTAAAAGCAATGTGTGTGGTAAAAAGTTCTCCAATCTTATGTTATTGAATGGCCCTTTCATAGAGACGAACAAGGCGAGAGTAATGTAACATCCTGCGCAGCGCCAGGGTATCATTTTCTTCTCTCAGGACGCTGGGCAAAGTTTGCTTATTGTTTGCCAGCTGGCCTCGTTGTGTGCCAATTATGCGAGCCATTGATTGGCCGAACAAAGGATCGGAGATGGGTAAACGGTTAAGTCATGCTAAATATAGTTGCCCGGCAGTTAATTAACAAAACACATGGAAACAGGCACATGTGCGAACCTCATAATATTAAAGGCCAGGCGGCGGCTGCCGATGGGAGGACTGCGGCTCCTCCCGGACATGCCTGCTGCGCTCCGTCGCCAGTCCCAGTTGTTGGTCGCGTAGGCGCTGCTGTTGACGATGAAAGGAACAGGAACTGTGCGAACAGTTATGGGTCTTGTCCTTAGGACATCGCTCCCTATGTCGATCCCGTGCTCGATCTCGATCTCTGTCATGGCCCCGCTCTCTGTGGGTGTAGCCTGCGCGTCCCATCTCTCTGGGCCTGTGCCCATAGCGATCGGTGGCCAGATTCCGCTCTTTCTCCCGCTCGCGATCCCGCTCTGGGTTTCTTTTCCCTGTCTCTCTCCTGCCCTTGTCCACTTTCCGGTTCAAATCTCGATCTGTTTCTTCATTGCGATGCCCCTCCCTAGCCCTCTGACCCCGGGAATCGTCCTGTTTCGGGTATTGAGCCTGCTTTTGGCGCTTCAGGTCCCAGTCGTATTGGAAATCGAACCTCTTGTACTGATTCCGAAAGACAGTCTTGAACAGCTGACGGAGGAAGACATAGTCGGGCTTCTGCTCGAAGGGCAGATTCCGGCAGTACTTCAGGTACAGAAAGAACTCCATGGGCAGGCCGGAGCAGAGAACATCAATCGGAACGGAGGCCTTGCACTCGGCGATCCGTTCGTACTTCTGGACCTCAGACGCCGCCCGGATGCCTTGCCAGGGAAGGCGACCGCGTCGGAAGTAGAGCAGCAGGTAGCCCACGGATTCTAGATCGTCTCGACGACCCTGCTCGGCGTAGTGGGCCCGAACGCTAGCATAGCGGGCCGTGCCCACCAGCTCCTTGTTCTCGGTATACTCGATGTGCAGCTGAGAGCTCTGACTGAAATACTTCTTGGCCAGGCCAAAGTCTATCATAAAGACCTGGGTAGTATGGCGGCCCCGGCCCATCAGGAAGTTATCCGGCTTGATGTCGCGATGAACGAAACACTTCAGGTGCAGATACTCCACGCGGATCAGGATCTGATCAGCCAGCATCAAGATGGTCTTCATGCTGAAGGTCCGGGAGCACAAATTGAGCATGTCCTCCAGCGTGGGCCCCAGCAGATCGAGCACCATGACATTGAACTCGCCCTCGGTGCCGTAGTGCCGCATGTGGGGTATGCCCACTCCGCCCTGCAGGATGCCGTAGATCCTGGCTTCGCGCGCCAGCAGCGGGTGCTTCACCGCGGCCCTCTCCAGCTTGACGGCCACCAGCTCGCCGTACTTGAGGCCCTCGGCGCGGTACAGTTCGCCGAAGGAGCCCTGGCCAATGCGACTCAGCAGGCGGTACTTTCCCGCAACCACAATGTTCGGCAGTGGCTGTGTGGCCGACGGAGCCGCCACATATCGAGTGGACCCTGGCCGACCGTTCCGACGCTGGCGTTGCTGGTGGTTCCTGGTGGGCTGTGGCTTGGTGGCTGCAGCCGAAGACTCTGGTGCTGGTTGCTCTTTGCGGTCATGTTGTTGCTTGGAGGTATGTGGATGGCAGTGTGGACGACCTTGGCAATGCCCCTTGTCCTTGGCAAGGCCCTTGTCCGCATCTGCCATGCTTTCCAGTGCGTGATTTTGGAATCTCCAAGCACACAGCGGAGAGAAATGTAAATGGGGCTTTACTGTATGTGCTTGATGTTGTGTGTGAATGAAATTTCCCAGATCTTTACGATTTGACTTTTGCCTGGTATTCTTTCTGAATTTAAACCCCTGAGGAATGGATAGTTACTTAGGAAAAACAAAATAACAAAAGTATATAAAATATTTTGTTATTAAACAAACAAAACAGATGCAATTTAAATGCCACAGCCATAAAAGCAAAATATGATTTATAGTCTAAAAGACAATAATCCACAAACTGCATTTGTCACTTCAATTATAGAATACTAATCCTTTCTCTTAGAACACTACTTTATTGGCTCATAAATATTATATTTTAGGAGAGAGTATTTTATAATCCAGATTATATCAGCGCAAGCCAGACTATCTCTCATCTCGTGAAATCTTTAAGGTCTGCTGTGAAATTTGTTGGCTTTGCTTTAGTAGCTGTGGGTAAACATTTTTAATTTGTGGGAAAGAAAAGTTTATAAAAATTCGGTCAGTTTTTTTAGTGGCAATTTAATAAACTCTGCCACTTGTTTTCCAATTAGCCGCAGCAAAGCCAACGAAGCTTGACCCCGTATGTCGTATAGGAGCAGCTCTTGCTAGCATCACGCATACGCCCCGAGGAGCAGATCTGCTGCCTGGGAACGGATTAATTTACTAAATTGATTATGCAACCGGCCCGACATCATCATCATAGTGACATCGACCACAGGCATTGCCATCATTCACATGTCAGTCTCCTGACTTGTCTCCCTATATCCCTTCACACTGGAACCTTGGGTACTTGACGTTTTGAGCTCTGCAAACTGCACTTTCAATTAGGCTAATTTTGCCTGTCCCCTCGAAAACTGCCTGATAACTATTATTTGCACTTTGCATAATTTTAAACAGTAGAAATTCCTTCTTCCCTCCAGCCACCAAATGTATCATTCTGGGCTGCCTGTCCATTATCTTTCCTGCTGCTGCGCGAATGCTTTCTAGATGATTAGATTTATGGGCCAACTGTTTATAAATATTCATAATTTAATTGTCTGTGCATGTTGGTGTTCGGGTTGCGAAAGTAGAATGCCAAAAATGTGTACTGAAACTGAAACAGTGCATTATGTAAGAGTTAAACTGGGAGAATGATTTTGCATTCATGGACATTTTGTGTAACAAAGGCTCTGCAAAATTTAGTTCGCAGCCAAGCTAATATTTCAAATACTATTATTTGTTTTCATATATCCATAATATGAGTATCTAAAAGCATTATATAGTTATATAAATTACTTTTACAAAAATATATAGACCTAACTAGGTGCATATGTTGTCCTTGTAAATCCTCACTCTAATTTATGACCCCCAGACTGGGTCAACTGCGAATTTTGGGGCTTTATTAGATAGGCCTGGGCATGTAAATTAGAATTAATACTCATCTACATATTTTTCCGCTTATAAACTGCAATAAAATAAACTAATTGGCCGCCCGGACAAATTGCTATGTCGAATTTACTTGGGTGATTCGCAGGGCAGGATCTGGGATGTGGTTTTCGAGCAGCGACAATCCCGACAACCGGATGGCTGGATTCTGCCTGAGCCCTTATTTATGCGATGCGAATGAGGACAATAAGCGGCTGGGACGGGAGCTCGGCACACATACTAGTCCCGACTATATGGGTCTATCCCTCCAGCCACATCTACAGAAACCCGCACGCATGCAATAATGCCTCTTTTATGGTTGCCTTGCGAAGAGGCTCTAGGGCAAAGAAGTGGCATTAATTTAAAGCTTATGGCGCATTAATTTTAATTAAAATGCTGCAGCAGCAGCTAACAGCAGTAAAAGGCAATGTTATAACTATCCTCCGCCTCTAGTTGGCCAACTTTGAATGTTGAAAAAGTTGATCCTTGGAATGATTAGCCATGTTAAGTGACAGCGCACTTTTCGCTTGGGCATCCTCCGAACTCGCTCTGCTCTTTGCCTGATTTATCACAACTCGTTTTCAATTTGTTGGTGCTCTTCTCTGGCCTCATCAATGTCTCGTTCCTCACATTCCTGCCACGGCAATTGAAAACTTACGTCCCATCAAAACTTATTCCCCCCTGCCACCTTGGCCACGCCCCACAATCCATCCTGATGTCCTGATGCCTTGTCAAAGGTTATGGCCAAATTGTCTGCACATGCTTCGCATATTTCATAGTTTTCGCTTGCTCGTTTGCCACATTTCTCGGCTGTTGTTTTCGCTGGCTTCGCCAAACTTTTTGGACAGCTAAATCATTTACATACACGCTCGCCTCCCAGCCCTCCCGCACCGGAACTTGAGTTCCTGTCTCGGCTGGAGTTCTGGGACCACGTGGCGTATGTGCGATGTGATGTCTTGAGTGTCAGCATGCTGTCTTGTCTTTTGTCTCGATTTATCCATAACCGACCGTCACCCATCGGAGGTGTTGCAAAATTTTGTTGTTCTTGTTCGAACCCTTAAAAGGGTTCGTTGGATGGCCAAGGTGTATCCTTGGGATTAGTATGATATTTGCTGTGAAGCAATCTTTGATTTTACACAACTTTGTTGACAATACAAACAAGTTTTAATAAATAAAACAGAGTTACTATAAAGATAATTTTAATAAAAAGGATAATTACAAGAGAAAAACTTAATCTATATAGATTTTTCAATTGTAAATTAAATTGCTACAATTAAATTAAGGTTTAAAATTATATATATTATATTATAAAAATATATTATTATACTAATTAATTTTAAAGGCTTTTAGGAGCTTATTTAAGGGTTTCTAAAGGCTCTTTTAAATTTGTATTATTAGCTTGATTTATATGCCTTTATATTCAACCGCAAACATATTTTAAGGTCAGAAAACCCACAAGATTTTACTGTTATACTGAGTGTCATTATGCCAGATTTGTTTTCTGCTAGAGATTTACATACAGAATCAGTGAGCAGACAGAAAAGACCCAGTAGAAATCCTTCTCAAAAATCTGGAAGCCTATATTTATAGACACAAAATTGCACAATTTAAAATTTAAATACTTAAGACCTATTATATTCTAACAAAAGGATCACTTTATTTTAATTTGTTGCATAAGGACTCTAGGCCTTTTAAACGCAACCATTTAAGGTAAGACAGCGCCCTAAATTCTATATTTTAACCACCACCCGTCGTGTCAGAAACTCTCAGTCACTGTGCTTGTTTTGTAGCTTATGTTCCAGATTCAAGGCTATACCCAAAAAATAAACTCGAAGGATGTTTTCTCCGGCTTTCATTCGTCCGCTTCTCCTACTCCGATGAACTCGACTTTTGGGTTTTACTGCTTCTCGCCTTGTAATGCAAATTAGTTCAATATGACTTGCTCGGCTCGCCCGGCCGACTCACTCCGATGGCAGGCCCTACAAAATTGCCTTAATGGAAATTATAATCATGCTGACAATGCGTCATGGCCACGCCCACGCCCACTCTGGCGAGGGCGGACGCTCGCCTGATTATCAGAAGCGGCGACAATTTCGCTGACATTGTTGCCAACAAGTTCCGGGTAAAGGAATGCGCAGGGAAAGCGAGTCCTTGCACAAAAACTCATTAAAAGTGACGGAGAAGATGAACAGGAATTGTTAAGCAGCAGTCGGGCTTTTTTCCATATATATGTATATGTGTATGAAAATATCGGCGGATGAATAAAAAATGCAAGAATGACAAGGGCAAACAATGGGATGCCAAATTGTTGAAATTCACTCTTCTTTCCGCTCACTTTCTCCGCCAGAATATAGATATAGATATTGGGGCCAAATTATAGATTAAACAGTGACGTGTTCCGATAAACGCCCCTCGCCCGTCTTAAAGCTTAAATACATATTCAATTTGTTGGCCGCCTTCGGGACACGTACATACAACATTAACATAATTTCGACGCGTTTCGGCAATTTGAACACGTTCAAGAACCGCATCCAAGCATCCTTCAGTCCCTGCAAAAACCCCTCCTCGGCTCGCCATCCGCCGATTGTTTGCTATTTTTAAATTCCATGGGCGTAACTAGAATTTAATTTCTCAACTGCCTAGTCGTGGCTTTGCGATGTTTGGGCTTTCCGGCGGAACACGTACATACACTTGTTTCCCGGGCGCCGTGGAAGGAGTAACCCAAGGATGTGATGTGACGGGCAGATCCCATCCCAGAACCAGGAGTGGGCGTGGGCGGCTCAAGTTAAGCACATCTTGGGCCAGAGTTAAACACAAAACAGACATTTAGCGTACGCTTGCCGGAAAATATTCCTACCTAAGTGGTGTGTCTATACTATATATCTTTATTAATAGCAGCAAAACCCTTTATAAAAATTATTGCAGTTTCTTATATTAAACAGAAAGGTCTTAGAGGGCTTCAATTGTAAAAAAAACTTTATAATTCATTTAAATTTAAAAGGAATACAACGGAATAATAATTTATACAAGGAAATTTCGAGAAATATCTTGGGGTAAGTTTATATTACCCATATGTTCGCCTAAGATATTATAGGTTAATATACATATATTTCTATATTGCAATCTAAAAATAGATTCTTTTTTTTTGTTTTTCAATCTAACATATCTCGTTTCTCACTTAGACTATCCTTGCTCGTCGTCTTGTTATTTACTTACTCGTCTGTAATCCTCACTCGACTTCTATACTCGTCGTCTTTATTCGTTGTTCATCGCCTGTTCGCTCGTCTCAATTGCTGTAAGCTGTCAACTCGATACAGCTTAAAAAAAATTAGAAATAAATTGTATTTTTATAAAATTCTAATCTAGTCTACCTTCCAAAGCGGTGAAGAAGCCATTTCCGACCTCATATCTTCTTGATCAGCATCAAAAGAGAGTTTTTCTAGACATGCCCGAAAGAAAAATACATTTTTTATTTATTTTTTAAATTGGCAGAAATGATGATTTCTTAAAATTTTAAATAAATTCCTTGCTGAGTGCACAAATCTTATTTCTCTCGCCTTTGGGCAATCACTTGTGTGTCGTCTTGGCCAAGCTTTAATTTTAATGTCTCACGCTTTTGTGCATGTGACTGACTGCCTGGGTTTTTGTTATTCTTGGCTGCTGCCTCCTGCTTTTATGTCAACCAGGTCAAAACATGACCCTAGCCATTAACGAGGGAAACTCACCCATGTCCCCTGCTCCCTTGGAATAGCGAAACGTTTTAAATTTTTGCCTGCCTTACATGTCCTGCCGGCGTTGTTTTTTATCTCAACTGCTGTGAAAATCCGATGAAATATCTACTTAGGCACAAGCACGCGGGACATGTGAGTGCCTGGGGGGGGCGGTGTTTGTGTGGATGGGCGTGATGTTTGCCTTGGTATGTGTGACTTGGCATCAACTCGTGCGCAAAACAGTTTAAGAAAATTTCATCTGTCTTGCATTTTAATGATTTAATTTTGCATAAGCTTACGAAGAGATATAGGTCCTTGCTCGCTTATCGGCTGCCAGGATGTGTGGCGGCATCGGATTCCGCCTCCGCCTTTCTTCGTCGCTGAGTGACATGTCATTTGATGACATTAGCCAAAGCCTGCTTGCGTCTAACCGACATGGGTCGGGCTAATCTCAATCCCGAATGTCCCTCTCCAACCGGGATCCTCTCACCTAACATCCTTGGCTCGGTGTTTGCTATTCCCACTCGAGTGGCGGCCGTAGTTTGTCAGCTTTAGTTAGGCAAACTTTTGAAGTTTGGCTGTGAGTTCATTATTTCGTTTTCCGCTACAATTTCTCAAAGGATATGCGTAATTTCCGAGCCAAATGACAGCCGCCTGTTAGGCCAAGGACCGTGCTCCTGCTAATGATGTCCTTCATGTCAACTGTAAGTTTCGTATTGCTTCCTGCCTGTCCATCCAGTTCGCACAGTCCCTCCATCCTTTGCGGCCAGAGAGCAGCCAAGCCACGCCCCTCCTTCCACACACATGCACAGCGCTGTGATGCCCCCAATTCGCACCTTCCGTTGACTTTGGCACGCAACCGAAATGAATCCGGCTCATCAACGTGGAAACTCTCTGCAGACTCCCGGCTCCTGCCAGCTGCCTGATGCCAGCTGCCTGATGCCTGCTGCCTTTTGCCATCTCCCTTCTGCCTGTGGCTCGCCCGGTGCGTGTCCAAGGCGAGAATTGGGCCTTTTATTCGGATCTCACGTCCACAACAGCTCGCTCGTCAACATCCTTTGGGGCCATCCATAGTTGGTCCCTTGTCGGGCGCTGGAACAGGTTTTATGATCTCCAATTGCCGTTCCTACACATCCTTATGATTATGCCAACACGTAGTGTAATCTTGACGACTGTGTCGAACACGCTTTTTCTCCTAGGCATTAAGTCCGATAATAAAATTATGCAAAATCGGCGCATAAAACCGGTTTCCTTTTAATTGTTGATAATTAGTCTCATTTCCGTCAATGGGCAGTAAAAGAATTATGAAAATTACTATGTTAAACCTATAAACAAAACAAATTAATCAAAAAGAGTATGCCTATATATCTTGTCAAGGACTAGCAGTGAATTCCTGTTTCCTTAGGGTGCCAGTCTGCAACTCTTACCCACAACATTAGCTAATTGTTCTCCATTAAAAGTTTTATATATTTCGATTAAAATCTTCTCGTAGGCCAAAAGAAAAACCAAATAATATTTCAACTCAGCAGCTTAAATGTAAACCGCATAATTATAATCTTTCAGAGTTTTCATAAAATTCTTTCCTCTCCAATCTGTGCCGCATTCTTGGCCAGCAGCAGCAACAATAGAAAATATTCCAGATCTTCGCACAGCCCCGCATTTGGATGCCGTAGTGAAAGGATACGGATTCTGGCAAAAATCCCCTTTGCAACCGCATCCGGGACGCCTCGTCCTTAGCCACCGCCTCTTCACGGTTAACTCGTGCGGTTAAAGCTGCTTCCTTCCACTCAATTATATAAAGCTGCAGCTGCCGAAGAGGAGAGGAATAAATAAAAAGCGGAATCCCTTGAAATATTGGAAAAGTTTTCGCCCACGCCAAGATCAAGTATGGAAAGGCGGCAGCGGGCGGATGGGCTAAAAGTAAACCGAGTGCGAATCCATTTGGCGGTGCACTTCCAGCTAAACTTGACTCGAAATCGGAATCGGACAGTTCGCCAAGTTCGCCAACCGAAAACTAAACAAAATACGCGAAAGAAGTGAAATGAATCCGAGAACAGCTCAAGGTGGGCGTGCAAATGGGCGGCTGCTGGGTAGGTAAGTCCTGCCGAGCACCCGCATATTTGCTGAGCACTTAAAACGCGCTCTTACGCCACCAGGACTCGCGATAAGTGTATGCAAAAGGGAGTCAAGCGGCGGAACACTGTAGTTGTCCCCCGACAAGTGGCAGCTTTTATTATACGTGCCAGCCGAAATCAACGAAATCCAAACACATTGACAGTGCTTAAGTGTTGTGACTGAGGCCACGGCAAGTACCAGCCAAAGATACAACGAAGATACAATGGGGGCCCACACTCACCGCCCGGAGAGAGGCCTGCCTGCGATGCCTGGGAGGCTCTGGGAACGTCAAGGTTCCCCAACTAAAGCTGACATATAATTGTTACACCGTCAGACACTAGGAACAGATGTACAACTGGAATGAATGTCTCTATTTATTCCTTAACATTGTTCATGAGTGCTCAACCTTGGCATATTTCGTCCTTGAAGAGGAATCATCAATAATTTATTTATTTTTATGTATGTGGATTACAATACCGCGGGCTTAATTATTATATTGTTCTTTTGACACAATATAAGCCGTCAGTTATTAAAAAAAATAATATCTAATAATTTGCTATATATAAAAACTATATCCTTGAACACACCCCTCGAACTTTTCACTCAAATTCCTGTCAAGAAAGCCCTGTTAGCCAGTGTAGACACACGTAGCGCAGCTATGCACAAAGGACAAATCCAAGACAGCAGGAGTTGGCACTGTAGTATGCGTGCTTGTGCGTCCCATGTCCCCTGTTCCGTGCCCCATGTGCGTGTGTGCAGGACTTCCGCTGCTCCGCTGCTGTGTTGGTGTTGGCGATGATGGCGTTGCCATTGCTTCCGCTGCGCTGGCTTAGATAATGCCCCAGCTAAGCAGTGGGCACAGCACGTGTCCGGACGGATTCCGGGCCGAGCATGAGAATGAAGATGGGGAAGGACCCAGATGCCCCGAGACTCCGGTGTCCCGGTGTCCCGATTCCATGATATCCCTCATAGCAGCTCCACGGGCGTTGGCGTTTATTAAGCGCATATAATCGTAAAAAAATTAGCTTGTATGAAATACGCACTGAGGCTGCGACAGAAAACTTGCGTGTTTAGGGGAAAAGTGAAACGTGCGCAAGGACGGAGGCAGGCTGGCAGGTTGGATGGGAGCGGGGTGCTTAAAATGCAAATGACATAAAGTGTATCGTCTTCCCAGGGAGTCGAGTCATCGCTTTCTGGCTCCTCCGGCCTGCTGCCAAGGATTCACTTAAGCGTTTTGATTAAGCGCTCTGCTTTGCTTTATTCCCATCATAATTTGAATTAATGTCGCAGCTTACGGCGCAAATTGCTTTGTTTAGCTAGTTTTGAATGGATTACGCAACGAATGGCAGGATGGCAGAAAGGGGTGGCCATTCATTTGGGTATACTGCGTGCGTTTAAGAGTTTTTGGGTTAATTTATACTAATTAAAAGCTTAAAGAAGGTGGAGCGTCAGAAACTGATGGCTGCGTATAATTAATGGTTGAGACTGGGACAAGAAACGATTTTTTTTCCGAGCTGAAATGTTCCCAGTTGCCAGCACAAATGTTATTCAAACTCGTTGAGCCTGGCACAAACATTGATTTGACATTATATTCAACATTGAGCTTATTTTTTTGCCCCTGTAAGCCAACATGAAGGTAAATGTTTCCTATTCTTGCCACCGTCCATGTACACACACCGAAATCAATATCCGCCTAGAGCTGCCATTCGCTGCCATCGACTGTCACACATTTCATTTCCGTTTGTCTACAGGACACATATGTACATATGCAGATTTGCACGTTCTTCCTGCCTCTTCCAGCAGCACTAAGAGAAAATATTCTTTATCTAAATCTTAGCTTAGGTCAACTTAATTCAAAAAGATCATGATAGAAAGATACAAGTCATGATCTTCAAGCTGAGGCCCAGGAAATACACCCAGGGATTTGTAAATGAAATTAAATATAGAAAATAAAAATAATATACCATATATTATATATTTTAAATCTTTTAAATTTCTGAATTTCCAATGTCTAGTTCAAATAAAAAAGGCTTTTAAGCTAACATCTTGGCACAAACTTTATTTCAACTGTGCTTTTCCGAATCCCTTCTTGTTCTCCATTCACAGGATGTCAGTCCAAATAGTTGGCCCCAACAGGGATTTAGGTGCTAGCACAGCTCCTTTGACACATATTTGATTTGCATGTAACGACCTGCTCTGGCCTTACATTATTATTCTTTGCATAAACCTTGTCCAAAGGGGCTTTTTGAATAAGCAATGCGCGGATCCAGCAATTAAAATGGCTAAAACTTTTAATTGATTGTCTCCCGCTAAGCGCTTAATGCAGTGCGCATAAAAGGAAAGCCCGGAGCCGCCAGCGAAACAACTGTAGCAAGTTGCTCTAAAAACAATAAATAAACCAATAAAATTTTAGTGGCACGTAGCATAAAAAACACTGAGCACAAACAAAGGCGAGGGTCGCGGAAGTGGGGCATAAAACAACAGCAAAGAAGGAGGAAGCCAAGGCAGGCAGGCCATGAAATGGTCGATGTCGAACTCGGACCCGGAACTGGGGAAGGTTCGGAAAAGTCGGAAAACTCGTAGCGAGCAGACTGCGTGAGCCTGTGAGCACAAACAGTGCTGACAGAGGCTCGAGTGGGTGGCAGATAAAAGCATTACAATATACACAGCGGCAATACACACAATAACCGTGCTACAATTGTCTGGCTTTGATTCCGGGTCTGAAGCCGACTCCTGAGCCTTGGAGTGTTGCCAAGAGTGGAAAGTTTTCAATTGCCAAGGTTTTGTGTCTCCACAGAGCCGCTCACCTCAGCCCAGAAACTTGTTTACGTCCTTCGGCGCTCGCTGAGAGCGTATCAATCAACTGGGCCACGGGGCGTATGAATTCGGCCTGACGACTGGAGGCGGCGCCGAAATACCGAAATATCCAAGACAAAGACCATCCGCACCCCATTCGGAATGCCAAAAGATGGCCTGCCCAAATGTGTTGTTTCCCAAATTAAATTTACTTCGCCCGGCAGAATCTAATCAAAGTGCTAGAGCTGCCACCATGAACTAGGGGTTCGATTGGCAAGTTACTCTCAGATTTACGAGCGAATATGCAAATGTACTCCTAGTTGAAGGGATGATGACTTTGTGTGGGCGGAAGTACAGGCAACGTCAGAAATATTTCTAAGGTCATTTATATTTTATTTAAAAAGAGAAATTTATAAAATCCCACATGATACATGAATAAAATCCCATAATTATACAGTTTACTTTACTTTACATTTTTTTATATTTAATTAAAACCTTCTTAGAAGATCTCAAGTAGAGTGTCAGCATAAAGAAATGGGCTTCTAGAATTCTACGCCTCCGAAAATAGCAAGTGACTCAGTGGGCTCTCGGTGGCTTCCCTGTGTGTGGGCGCCGCTTAAGTCCTGCCCTTGGCGACGCTCTCAATCATATCAGATCAAATCAAATCAGCCGCCGCGTCTTGCTCCTGGCATCCCCACAATACGTGGCCGGTTAGGTGTGGGCGTCGTCTCGATGACGCATGATTTTTCGGTGGGAGATATGGCGAGGAAATGCCGAAGGTGGAGGATGGTTACTGATGGAGATGTGGGTTATAAATAGGCCAACGATGTGATGGTTGTCTGGCATTTTTAGCACCCTGTCTCCGTACATTTCGCTCACGGCATATTTTGCGGTTATTAAATTTATTAAGTTTGCCCTGGCAGGCGGAGTGCGGGGCGTTGCGAGGACGAGGACGGGTGATAGATGATAGATGGAGCTGTTGGCAGATGTCTAACTAATTAGGAGTAGGCGCAAATGCTGAAGGTTAAGCCAACTCCGAGTCGCGCCTTCTGCGCGCTGAACTTTAAAAAGCCATTCAAAGCCCCCGAAATTTAACGTTAATCAACGCCCAATCTAATTTTCCAAAACTTTTCTAATTATAAATCTGCTCTCGTGTAATTTACATGCACACTGTGGTGAGACGCTCGCCCCCACACCGTATATTCGTATATACGGGGAACGAAAAAGAGAATTGCCAAACATTTTTCACGCCTCACTTAATGTTTTTCTTTTTGTACGCTTTTTTCATTTTCCCCAAAAAATAGGCCATAAGAATATGAGCCCTTGGGCCAGCCAGCGAGAGCCAGAAATCAACTTCCGTTGTGCAGCGGAAGTGAAATGTGAAATTTGAAATTTATTATTGGCAATGCAAAGAGACCCGAAGGAGAAACACAAAATCGGGGGGCAGAAAAACAAAATCAGCGGGCGGGGGACGAGGGGCGAGGGCCCAAACAATATTTATGTTATTAAACTGAAATCAATGTGCAATATCCGCTGGCGACTCAATAAATTTAGTTAGCAGCTTTCGGGCTGATTGCCACGAAAGCATTTCGGTCTCGCAAAACGATTTCTTTCGCCGTCATTTTGGCAATTTATTCGATGGCCATTGATTTGTGTTTATTCCATTGTAGCCATCAGATTGGTTTGAAACGCCATTTAAATTATAATTTCACAATCAATCTTGACATTCTTTGAAATGGGAAGGTATGTTCGTGGCAATTGATGCGTATCCTGAATTTATTGGCCGCATATGGACTCCATATAAAGCGGCATAATCATAAAATAGCAGATGGGTGTTAAATAAACTGCACAACAACAATTTCTGAATTAAATTAGAGGTGAGAAAACCTGCAATAGCTTTGATACTTCTTATTTTACATATACTTTATTACAAATGTGAAAACGCTGTGCTAAAAATTTATTATAAAAAATTATAATTATAAATTTATTATCAATTGTGTTGAAAACATTTCCATAAATGTTACTGAGCTGATTAACCCTTTTATCAATTATATTTAACACATAAATTTATGATTTTTGGTCTATGTATTTAAAAATTATAATTTATAATTTGGTTTTACATAACGTTTCGTTTGACCGTTAAAATATCGGTCAAATATCGATATATCAATATTTTCCACCATCCATACCTGAAACTGCTTTGACATGGCCAGCATGCTTTTCCCGTCACTTTTTTTGAGTCAGTTTTCGTATAAATATCAGCTCCTCTGCCGTGGCTCATTCGTTTTTGTACTCCCGACTGAAAAGAATATTATTTTAATTTATTTGGTTATTTTTTATTTTTAATTATTCTCTTTTTTATTATGCTTTATTTTTTAAAGTAACTGTCAGATTGCTTCTTCTGATCTTTTTTGGGTTATGTTATTGACTTGATTAAAGTTTTGATTGTTTTTTACCTCCATTTTTATGATACACATTGTGTACTACTTTTTTCTGTACTAATTTATATGTATCCTTCTCTCATTCTGATTTTTCTTATGTTTTTTACTTCTTTTTTTGTGTTTCCGACTAAAAATAATATGACTTTACTTTAATTTATTTGTAGCCTTATGTCATTCTGATTTTTCTTGTCTTTTGTGGTCCATGTTTATGACTTGAATTTTTTTACGCCTTTTTTTTTGTGTGTTCCGACTAAAAATAATATTTTTTTACTTTATTTAGTTATTTTTTATTTGGGTTTAAACGATTACTGATTTTTACTTTTATAACTTTTGTTTTGAACTCAAACAAACTGAAATTTTGATTATTCAATAATAAATAAAATAAAAAATAATAAATAAAATAAAAAAAAAATAAAAATTATCAATTATAAGTTCAGAGGATTACCTGGAAACCCTCTCTGCAAGGATTATATTTGAGCAAATGGCTCTTAAAACGATATTTAAGTTTTAATAAGGATGCCTAATATTTTGACCATCTATAAATAATACCTCTTTTAGCCATAAAATATACAATACAATGATACAATTTGTTCTTTTGTTTACAGTAATTAATGAAGAACCCGTTTGCCATAATAAGGAACCGCTGCCCATCTCACTGCAACTCTATCCTCGCTTAATTCTATAACTCAATGCTCAGAGTTGCTTCGCCTAAGGACATTCACTTCTAACCAAACGCGTTCCCCAAAAATCAGTCAAGCTGGCGTCGTTAAAGCTGCGAAATAACAACAATACTATTAGCAATTATAATAATAATATAATGTGGAGTAGTACAATATCGCCAACCAACTCTAAGAAACTATTGATCGGTAGCACACGAAGCGTTGATTATGTCGGTGATTGTGCAAGGACAGCAGCAGGCATTAACAAAACAGGAGCACCAGCAGCAGCAGCAGGAGCCAAAGGATCAAAAGCCAAAGCCACCGCAATTGCAGCCACAGCCACAGCGGCAGCGAGCACAACCAAGATCTCAATTGAAATGGAGCTTCATATACAGAATAAGTGCATTTCGGCATAGCGCATCACTCTGGAGGGTGGTGCGGAGCCGCCATGGCTGCAGGGCCCCCTTAAAGCCGCTTTTTTGGGGGCTACTGGCGTCGGCAAAACAAGCATATTACAGGTGGGTTTCAATATTGATTATATTATTATTAAACCCAATTGAATTTACTGTTATATAAACATTTACAATATTTTATAATTTGATGACTAATGGATATTCAATCCGAATTTTTGAATAAATAATAAAAAAAGATTAGTTATCTCTTTCTTAGACCAACAAAATATTTTGATTTCTTATTTAAAATGTTTGCTTTAGTCCTTCTTAATTAGCAAGCAAACACTGCGCTTTGCCTAATTATATTAATTAAAGTCAACCCAATGATGTAAATTAATTGGTTTCGATTTGCAAGAATCAAAGTGCATCTATCGAACTTCGACGCTTAATTGATGTAATTAATACGATATCGCCAATGAAAATTTTAAATGTTTGTTAAGTGCATTTCAGTTTGTGATGCAATTAAAATTAATGTTCGGTATCATCCCACCCACAAACAAAATCCAATCCAATCAGCGGCAACCCGATAGAATGGAGTCCTGTGTTGCCCAGTCGCATTAATTAATTTTTCAATAATAAATTGCATTTTCAATTAACACAATTCCTGATTAAAAGTTCCCCAAATACACGTAAAAGGCTAAATCCAGCGGGATGACTGCCGCCTGCTGCACTTTTCCTGGCCCGGCTTGACTCTAAATTATTAATGGGCAATATAGGCGACCCCGCTGAAAGCTGAAAAGTTTAGCCGGGAACTTTTTAATGGACCAGTCCCACGGCAACTGCCAATGTTTAGTGCTCCGTCTACCTATAAAACGGGGATCTGCTTTTACCCACAGCCCCGTCCAAACACGACCCCCACTTCGTCCTTCACACACACTTATTCCTCGCTCTGCTAATTGCATTTGTGTGCGTGTGGGTGCGTCGTTAATTTGATTTGCGCTCCGCATCGCATCGTATCTTTTGTGGTTTATCTTTTGTAATTAGACAATGGCAAGGCACAGCGTTAGGAAGTCGGTGCATATGTGTTTAGCATCGCTCTCTCTACCTTGGCCAGGGAGCTTATCGGCAATTGCACTCATTTTGTCTCTGATAAAAGGAACTAAAGAAAAGGTTTTAGATTAAGGTACATCTAAATATATTATATTGATAAGGAGAAATAATACCATCTTAAGGAGATTCTTTGATTATAACTAGTAAGAGCAGACTAAAATAGGATTCAGATACCTTAAGGAATAAATAAGTTTACTTAAATTCACCGCCTCGCAAAAAATGTCGCTAAATATTATTCATCCGCCATGTGGCCTCTAACAGGCCAAGACGATGAGCATTACCTGACATCCGGAAATTTCATAAATAAAGTAAAAATATGACATAAACGTAAAAGAGATGTACACTTGCCAAGGCAGCGGAAATTGTTTTCAAAAAAAGTGTATTAGCCTCGACATGGAAAGCGGGTGTATTTTCCAGCGCTTTCCTCGCCTTTCACCTTCTCCGCTCGGCAAATTCAATTAACTGCAGTTGGCAGTTGCGAGTTGGCCGCTTTGCCATTTGCTGCGCTCTCTCCATTATTTTCCATACGTCTGACTGTCTGTGTGTGCGCTTTACAGCAGCGTTTAATTTCTGCCAGTCTGTGTGTGCTAGCTTTTAGGACCCAACCGAACGCAATCCGACCCTCCCTCCCCCCAAGGTTCGCCTAAGCTCCCTTGTCCAACTTCCGGACCCTACCTCCCGCCATGGCTCAGCTTCCTGTTTCCCGTTGGACGCCTTTTATTGTGTGTAATGCGAGATTTGTGCATTTTTATGGCATTTTAAGCACTGCAAAATCAATTACGTCCCGTTTAATGGCTGTTTGCGGTCAAGATGGCCAGGGGAATGCCCCGCGGAGGGTGCCGGCTAGGACTTTTCCAAAATGTTTATTGCCGCGTAAATGTAATGGGCATGTAAACAAAAACATGCGAAACCAAATCACATAATTGTTATATCAGAATAAAACACATCGATACGATCGTTTTTTGCTGTTGTTCAGCAGTTACGCGAACTGCAAGAGCATTAAGTTAGTCAGAAGTAAACGTAATACTCTTTTATTTTAATACTCTAGGAGCCTTTTAAGTCAGCTTCAACCCTTTAAAACCGCTTGATAGAATCACTAACCAAGAGAAATTTAAAGCTAAACTTGTAAGGTTACCTCTCCTATATTTTTTGAGGTGTCCTATTCTAGATTACTTTAAAATTTATTATTTTTATTTAATGAAAATACGGCGAAGACTCAAACAATTACGTTTATTTGAAAGTCTTTTCTTTTTTGTAATAAAAGCACGCCACATAGCATTATAAGCTAATTTCCAAACTCAACTTCATTATACTCATTTTTCGGCTACTTTATTTCGTAGCTTAAACTGCTTGCCTATATTTTCGAATAAACTTCACTAATTCCGGCAGATAAACGCGGGAAATAAAACGCAGTGCATCATATCAATAAAGAGTACGCCATGAATATCCATTTGGGTAAATTTGGAAGAAGCTCCTCCTCGGGTGCCCGGCATGCTTATTTATGGCCCAGATAATGTAGCACACTTTATGGGCCAGCAGGAAGCATAAAGAGGCGCAAAGCCGGCCACGACAACGCCAACGACCCGGAGCAAGGAGCACGGAATTGGGGAACTGTTAACTGGAAACTGGAAACTGGGAGCAGGACCTGGAGGCCGCGGAACAGACGGCGATGGGACGGCCATCAATGTCATTTCTTATTCAATTACCAGTTCAATAAAAATAAAACTCAATGATATGCGGAGCTGGGACATAAAAGCGATGCGATGCGATGCGCTTCGATGTGATGCGTTGCGATGCGGAGTCTTTGCCACGAGTTTCGATCTGACCCCTATGCCAAGGCCCCATGGGAAAAGCATATAATTTTAAATTGTCTCTGCTAAAAGCATTCCAGCTTTAAGACCAAGATGGCTTCCCAATGCGGCCACTTCCGCTTCCGGTGGCTGGCCTTGGTCGGCTCCGTTGGTTCCTTTTCGGTGCCGCGTAATTGAATCGTAGTGCGCATAAATTGCAGCTGATTTCATTGCATTGACAACAATGGCTGTGCTGATTGGCAGAAAGGCATTTGCATTTATATTAGACGCGCAGAGGGGATCGTGAACGAAGTCCCGAATGATTTTCACTTGACTCTATTATTAGCCAGACTTATCACACATTTACACGCAGAAAAAACGTTGTAGATGATACCGAAAACTTCATGTTAAATGAAGGATCTGCTTGGGGTGTGCATATATTTAAATATATTTAATTTGGGACTATTTTATAAATATTTTCGATATATAAACTTAGTACTAAAGGAGGAAGTTTTCTCTTTGCTTTAAAGTAGGAATTATCTACAATATTAAAAATACAAAAACATTGAAATGAATCCATTTCTCTCTGTGCACATACGCAATCAACTATAATCGTGAATTGGCAATCTTGGCGATGGCTCCTCGGGAGGACAAGACATCACTTTAAAATGCAATCAGGCGTTAAATATCCTTTGAGCCTGTCACTCATTCAGCTCATGCATTGATACCCACTGCGAGGACTCCTCAACACACACAGAAAGCCAGCCACAATCAAAATCTGCACATCCCCAAACCGCCCCATTTTCCCTTCTTTCATTATCATCTTTTTTTTACAAAGCGTATTTTATTTTATGCCCTCGCCGGCCTTGGCTTTATTTTTAGGATGCTTCCCTTCCTTTGACTGCCATTCGACTTGGCCACTCCGTCTCCTTGGGTTCCCGGGTACCAAAAGCCAGCCAAGGACCCAATAAGAGAGGCTGCGGGTTAATGGGGTCATTTCGACCACGTTGCAGGACGAAATCCAAAAAAGTCCCGCGTGTGCGTTATGAGCTTTGGATTAGAGTTATGGCCCGTTACTGAGGCTTAAGAGAGCTGGTGAAGCGCAGTATTGGGGGTCTAAAAATTGATTAACAAATTTAAGTGAAAGGGCATTATAAGAAGTTTATTGAAAATTGTTATAGAGCACGAGAAAGCTGGGAAATTATGTAATAAATAAATGTCTAATAGGTTTTGAAAGATATAAATATACAGAATCCCAAGTTAAATAATATTTATAAGTTACTAAAAATCATAAATAACTAATAGGTTTTAAAGAAGTAAAATACTTATCAAAATCATTAAACTTAGATTTAAAAAGTTTTATAAATGAAACATTTTCAATATTTGTTAACCAATGTCCTAAAAAGAAAAACCCTATACAGTCGCGTATACTAGCTACCCAAAGTAAAGACAATTTCCCAAGGCTTCTTATTTAAACTAAGCTCTCCCAAAGCCAAAACCATATTTAATTACACTTCTCTTAAATCAATCCTACGCTCCGTTTCACACATGTATAGCTCATATAACCATTGCCAAGCGACTCGTGTGGGGTTTGTTTACTGCTTTTTCAGTGGTTTTTATGATCACATGACCATAGCACACTTTTAAGCGCTTACAATTTTAATAAGCTAAAAATGTCCATGAAGTATGTGTGGCTGTTTTTTGCCAGTGACTGGTCAAAAGACCTCATGCAAATGCTCAGAGCGCATATTTAACATAAAATGTTTGCTTAACACAGAAATAGAAATAGAAATAGAAATAGAAATATAAATAGGAATAAAAATAAAAGCGAAGCGGAAGGCAAGGAGTGTACGATAGGAAAAGCGAAACAATATTTGCTCGGCTTGCTTTTGAGCGGGGGGGTTTTATTTGGAGTCCAAATGGAAAATTCATTTTTATTTTTTTATTGGCGTCCCAAGTGTCGCATGAGCAATATTTTACAAACGCAATAATATTTAATTTTTGCACACATCCTGTTCCTTTTCAGCAATTTTTCTACCATGACTTTCCCAAGACTCATCAGACGACAACGCGTCGGAAGATTTATAAAAACTGTCTGGTCTGCGACACCTGCATACGTGAGCTGATGGTACTGGACGTTCCACCCCAGGTGAGTTAGCACCTGCCATCTGCCACCTGCCATACCCGAGCATCCACCATAAATCCTACCCAGCCAGAGCGGGCCCTTGCCCGCGCCGCAAATTCTAACTTTCGCATAATTTAGTTAAAAGTTCTTCCACTGTCAGAGCACGGCTGGTGGAGTGGGGAATTTCATAAAAATATGTACAAACTATTTTTACACAATTTTCCAGTGAATTTCATCGTGCTGACATATTAGGAAATTCTTCATCTCAGCGCCCGCTGGCCGTAATAAATTGCTAAATAATTTAAATTGCCGCACAGATCCTCGGCCGTTAGCAGTTGCAATCTGCTTCGTCCTGCATAAATATTAATCTGAAGACACTTTGAGTCTTCTCATCCACCGTTCCGCCTCGCCGTTAAGCCGCCTGTCGGAGGTGTCTAGACCCAAACGGCTGCCTTCTGCATTTTCATTACGGGCCGAACAGTTTCCCCTACCATTTTCCACGTTATTTTACTTTTATTTTAATAATCAGCGCACCAGAAGCGCCCCGAGCAACAGTTTGCAACAACGTAGAAACAACCGCATAACCAAATGGCGCTGCTCCGCCTGATGTTGCCACAAGCAAACTTTCTTTGTGGGCTCCCTTTTCGCGTTACTCGAATTTGGTATTTTTACATAACACTTTTGGGTCGGAGGTGCTTAAGGGTTCGCCTGAGCATGCAATCAGATGGGCAACAGCCTCATTTGAATCTGTGCACTCGATTTAATATAACGAGAGCCTCTTCAAGTCTTACAATTGTTTGGTTCTCAGATGTTTTCTTGCTTTAGAAGAAACTGAAAACTAAGACAGAAGTCTTGGCATGACAAACAAAATAGGATTGTGTTTTTAATTTACTTATTCTCTAAATACTATTAACAATATTTGGCTTAGATTATCTTTCTATGTAATCAATAATCTTGGTTTACCTACTGGGAAGTCAGTGTATTTCGATAACCTGAAGCTCCTCCCTGCACAAAAACACTTTCCTCCTGGCAGGCGGTGTTGACTTTATTAAAGTCCCCACTCGGGCTCGTAAAAGTGGTTCTCCGAATAAATTTTTAAGCTGCCAGTCAGGGGAGAACGGAGACGGCCGAAGTAAGCAGTTTGCCCCGATGTGTTGTATAGGTGGATATTATCAATTTTTAACTACTCAGGAATTCCGGGACGTGCGAGGACCGCTCCTTCGTGTTGTCAAGCTGTCCCACAACTATTATCCGCCTGAAAGCGCAATTATGGCTGGCCATAAAGTTTGGCCCCATGTCCGGCCATACTTTACACTGGCGGCTGGTGCTCGAGAGTCTTGCGAGAGGATGTTGCTTATGCAAAAAGCTCGAGGACACTCCATAGTCCTGTCCACGCCCAGAACTTGGCAATGGACTTTGGCAATTAGAGAGCAGTTTGGTCAGACCGCAAATCACAAACTGACACCGAAAATGTTCAGAGTTCAGAGAGAATCCACAGCCACTAACCGTTCCATTTATCTTACTGCTCACTCAGCCTGCCAGGAGCGGATCGGAGAATAGTTTTCAGGGGTATAAGTGGGAGTATATTTAAAATAAAAAGTTAGCAATTGTTAATAATAATATTTTATTTATTTAAGTGGGAGCTTTAGCCCCCCTAAGTCCGTCACTGCTTTAGACATCCTCCCACCCCAGAACCCATTGTGTTGGTCTGCAACGTTTAGCTATCATAAAATATTTATGGAACACACTGGCAACGAGGCCAGTTGTTCATTGGTCTCTCACTTGGCCTTGTAAATATGCAAGTAAATATGCAAGTGCTTAAGTTTGCAAGTAAAAAGAGGATTTCTTGTTACTATCTAGTACCCTGGAGGCCACTATGTCAGCAAGCGAATTATCTGGGATTTCTGGGGCCTCGAACAACAATTGTCTAATATTTTATTAAGATTTTCATGTGGCTTTCTTAAATATTATATAAAGAAATGCTGATTTCCATTTAAGGTTTGTATTTAACTTTACATATAGAGTAGTCCTCTTCGCTTAAAGGCCCTTTTGAAAATATTGATATATATTTTTAAATTGAAATAAATTCAAAATATATATTATTTTATATTTTTTCAACTCCCACTAGTGTCTATTATATACCAAAAAAAAATGTAACGAGATGGTTCCTCGAAACTCCAATTACTTCGATACCATGGTCCTATGATCTTTTACATTCTTTGTTGCCTTATCTTCATAATGAAAACCTTCATAGTACAGCCATATTTTTTTGGCCGATTAATACCTTTTGTTCCATGGCTGGATGCTTTTGGCACGGCCGTTGATCTGGCAAATAGAGAACTGGGCCAAGTATGCACAGGGATGAGCTGACAAAGCTGGCAAAGGACACGGCAAAAAGACGATTCTGTGGCTCCGCCACCGACCGATATCCAGGCACACAGATACTCGCCGAAAGGAATTTGCATTGAAATGGCAAGCGAGGCAAAAGAGTTGACTGGCAGCAAAAAGCAGCTGGCAGCCGGGCAGTCAGCCAACCACATCCATTGTCATATTAACTACGTGCCGAGCGACCCGTACCGCCCCGGCAGTCCCGCCCAGCGCCACCTCTTTTGCGACAGGGCCGCCTCTCAATGCCTTTCAACTTATTCATGTCCATTTTGGCGTGAATTTGTTTTCGAGTATAGCTTTTTTTTGCCCCGCTTTTATTATACTCTTTGTTGTACAGCCATTGTGCTGACCAAATGGCTGACTGTTGTCTAAAAGCGGGCCAACAGGGGTTCTTTCGCCGGCAGGGTGGGCTAACAAGTTGGGCGGACTGTCGCCTGTTTATTGTGGTAAATTTTTCATCGTCAAGTGCACTGCCTGGCAGTCATAACTCAAAGTCCACCTTAATGGTTTCCACTTGTACAAACAGCATTTATTTTCCAACAGATTTTCGCCCATATAGCACATGTCCGCCGTCCAGGGGGGTAGGGGGTGCGGGAACAGATGTTCTCTGTGCGAACGGGAGGCCATTTAGTTGGCCATTGTTTACGTTAAGTGACCGCCGCTGCTCGAAGCAACTTGAAATGACGATCCCAGGGACAGGAACAGGACTCAATGACCCGGACTAACGATGCCTACGGGCCCTGAAATCAGTCGAAAAGTTTACTTTAAATATATTACACTTGGACGTACACTTTGAAAATTATTGGAGGCTCCTTTAAAAATGCAAAATAAAAAAGTCTATACAAATTTGAAGAAGTTAAAGTTTTAACTTTAAGCAGATGTGTTTCTAAGGCTCCTTAATTAAATTAAAAGTAAAGCAAAGATAGTTAATTGATATAGAAATTATTTAAATTGTATTATAACAGGCTGACACTTATCTGTCTTTTACAGACAGATTATAAATTTAATTTGCCTGACACTCTTCCATTTCTGGTTATAAAAATAATATGTTTTCATAAAGAAATATTTTTAACACAATGATCCCTATCGGTTCAGTAATAAATAAAACTTGTTACGAGGACATAAATTAAGCAAAGATTTATCAATCCCCACACGATGATAGGAAAACCTAGAGAAATAACAATGACCTAGCTGACCTAGATATCTTGATTAAAAAATCCTGGCAGGTCACCAGCCAGTCTTAAAGAATTGAACTTATCCACTCAATACTTTCCTCTCCAGGAAAAACTTCCGCCTGTGCTCCAGGAGATGCATTCCATCCATTCTGGCTCAAATCCAAGAGGGCAACAATGCAGCAATTACATCAATTACAGTTGGGGCCAAAAGACATCGAGAATCTTGGCTAACGAGCTGCTCGCATTTCAAGCCAGCTCTCAGCCCGTTAATTAACAAAGCAACAATAATCACAAACAGAGCGGCGGGGAAAGCGCAAATTAAATGAAATTTAATCAAAAACGTAAATCTAGCTAAGTTACTGCGCGACGGGAGTGGCGTCGGCTGTCTGCCAGCCGGAATGACACAATACACAAACAACACAGCAAAAGTCGCGAGGGGGATGAACCAAGGAACCGGAGGGATGTTTAGATGGAGACCAGGAGAGCTGTAGAACTGGAGAGCCAAAGGACCAGACATAGAGGCGCCAAGGAATGCGGACCCTTGGGCTGTCCATCCGTGCACGGGGTCAGGAGCTCCGGGGGTGGCATCCGAGGGGATGGAATCAGTGCTGCCAGCATTGGACAGCAAAAAGTGGCCTCTTAAAATTAATCCTTTATAGTTTTAGAACAACTAAGAAAATATATACATTTTCCAGAGTTTTCAAATACTAAAAGTATATCTTATATCAGACTTATCTCTTATATCTTATATATTAACTTTCCATTCAAAATTTGTTTACCATTTGAGAAACTGGCCGTATTTCCAATTTACCTTATTAATTAATTTATTTAGTACTTCTCATACTTATATTGAAAATCTTATAGTTTCGTTTTATATTTTATATTAAAAATACTTCATTTAGCCCCGAAATAAACAGCTAAACAGGCAACATTGACTGATTTGGCCGCTGTTTGTTCCTCTAGAGTGCCTGTGTCTCGGACTTTTCTTCTTGTCTAGCCGGCCTTTGACTTTTGTTTGCGCCTAAAATGTTGCGCCGTAAATTTAATTATAACGTTTACTTACTGTCTTGCTGTGGGCGCACTGACCCCACTCCCCGCCGCACTTTCCAACCGTCTTTCTGCTCATTAGCGCCGAGTGAGGAAAAATTGCGGCCTGCCGTCACCTGCCTCTGGTGGAAAAAGTGCTACTGATTCGTCTTTTGGGGCTGCTCTCTGCTGGAGCAAGAACAGCTCAGTGATTGATTTATGTCACTGCTATAAAGTGAAACCGTTCACAGTAATCGAACAATAGGGAATCCATGAAATATATTTAAAGAATATTTATAATGTATGTATATAATATTTAAATGTATAAAAGCTATAATTAATTTATTTTTAAAAATGATTTTTCCAACTAGCAAAAGGCGGACGTTTTTTTTATTTATAACACAGATAATTCCCAATCCCATAAGTAATAAAGTAAAATAAATTAATTTACATAATATTTTGATTGTTGAAATTTTTTGCACAATTAAGAATTCAATGTGGAACTAATTTTGTCATTTAGTTTCCTCATGTGTCCTTGGTTATTTGGCGTGGCAACACATTTTCCATTACTAATTGAGCAACAATTATTTACTGACAACGCTCACCGCAGCCGCAGTAAATGCATCAACCGCTGTCCATTGTGCCCCAGTGTAACTGCTACAGTTTACGGCCATTGTGGGAGTATCTTTGTCCCTTGAATATTTACTGCGACAACAGTTTCAGTTACATTTAATAAATGCGGAGAATTCAGCTTGTGAAAGGCAAGGGAATAAATGAATCCTATTACGGATGCAGCAGTGAGCTGGAGCAAATAATGCGACTGCTGTGGGCAGTAAAGATTGCTGAAGCCGCAGAAGTGGTTAACTAAGTCCTAAATAAATAGGACAGTCCGAAGGGAAAGAAGTGGAAAAGCCACAAACCCCTGAAACTTGGACTTGAGCAGATAAAGTTGTGCATAATTTCACAAGATAATTGTACATAATTTCTCTTAAGACAACCGAAAGGGACTTGGAAGTGAAATTTGTTTCAGTCATAAAAAATAAATAGAAATCATTTAAGTTTGAATTCAGCAAAATAAACATAAAATTTATTGAGAACGAAGTGTTATATTTGGTTATAAAAATATGGATTTAATAATATAATAATTTAGCTTTAAATAACTAACAGTACAGATACCAAGACATCCAGATTTTACGAATACATTACATATGTTTGCATCGAAAATAATGGTATTGATTCAACATATCATATGAATGCAAACGATTGATTGAACACGACCCCTATAATCCCCACTAATACTTGAACTCGGCAGAACTTTTCAAAAAGCAAACAAAACAAGAAAAACCGTAAAACATTTTCATATTTTTATATCATAATTCTGGCCGTCGTGAGCCGCTATTAAATGCCATAAACTCTTTTTCGTTTTCATATTTGCTTTTCATGCGCGTGCCAAAATAATGCGAAACGAAAACACAACTCATCCGGCCGTGTGGACACATGTACGTGTTTGTTTGTTCGCCTGTTTGTTTGGGGAAATGCGCTGATGAAAAACAAACACTCAACCAATTGGCATCGCCATCTCGCCAGAAGCGATTTCCGGCTGACAACTTCGCCGAATGGAACAACGGACATCCGCTGGGGTTGCGAACGGTGCACGCCTATGTCCTCGTCTACGACATGGGCAATTTGGAAACATTTCAGGTGAGTGCCTTTCCGGTTTTCCTCTGATAATGGATCGTGACAAATGCCGACGATTTTATTGCAGTACTGCCGCTCGATGAGAGATCAAATCTTGGACAGTTTCAGTCATCGTGATTTTAGCATAATTGTGGTCGGCAATAAATTTGACAATGTGACTGAGGCACAGGCCAACTCGCAGGTGAGTGCAAAATGTTAATTATTAAACTAATTTGCTTGATAAATTCTACAGACAAAACTCTAATTTGTATTTATTAAATTCGTTTTATATTAAATTCGTTTTGTTTTAAATTCGTTACTTAAAAAAATGGGAAATCGAGATGTTTCTTTGAATAGGAAACAACAAAAAACGATCCACTTAAGAGGCAAATAGCGAAAACCTTGGCTACATTGCGCTTGAGTTATTTGTTTCCAGCAGATTTGCACTCAATATTGAATCCTTTCTCTTATCGCACATGCACACATCCCGACGTCGGCCTGGCAGGAGCTCAAGGATATTTCCACGCTGGTGCGCAAACATTGGCGCTGCGGCTACGTCGAGTGCTCGGCGCAGTGAGTAATCAATACGGCCATCTGTCATGCGATATTTGTGCCCGGCGACGACTAACCGGGGTTTCGTCTTCTTTTTAGGTACAACTACAAAATCGGAGACGTATTCCGTGAGCTAATGGGCTGCACCAGCACGGGAGGAGGAGCTGGAGGCGGAGTGGGCGGCGGAGGAGGTATGACCGCGAGCAGTGTCATGGCTGGCGCTGAGTACTCACAATCAACTAGGAATAAAGGACGCTGTACAATACTTTAGCAAATGTTGCATAAGTTTCTTAAGCAAACGTTCTGATCTGGCGCATTATACTCGAGTGCATTCTTTACCAGCAGCGCTGCTATCAGCGGCCATCGGGCAGCGGCAGGGTGCAAGGTGCACTGTGTCGTATACGTAACCTCCTTTGACGGTGGCGTATACGCAATCTCCCTGGCGGAGACACAACGACATTGTAGCCCCCTGCGAACGCTTGCAGATGCATATTTTAGCATATATTTTTAGTGGCTACAATCCGACTCCCCCAATCCCTCCGCCTGCGTCCGAGCCCCCACTCCTGCTTTCCCCTCCGCTGCTTTTGTTTGCCATTATTACAACATTTTGCTGGCTGCCTTTATGGACGGCACTCCTTGCTGCGCTCATTTAAATGGCAATGGGGCTGCCGAACGAAGGATACGTTTGGCCAGCGGCCACGACTTCCCAGTCCGAGATCCAGAACCCGACATCCTTGCTGACAACTTTAGTGCGTACGCATTTGCAATTCAATGCCCGTGCGCCGCCAGGAAGTGCAGCTGCCATGAATATGCGGCAATATCCACAGAGTGCACAGCAACAATTGCCAGTTTGATTTTGTATCGCATTTGTCGTCATCGTTGCGGTTATTATTTCTGTCGTGGAACGTAAATAGGCAATTAATCCCACCATAATTTACAATACATTTTATGTACGAACGAATAACCTTGTTATCGAAACAAACCAAGAGCGTATAAGTACTTACATAAGTAGTTAACCTTAAGCTATACACGTATATGTAAACATACTTTAACGTTGTGATCATTTCAAGAATTAGTTCTTAAGCCAACCAACAAGATGTCAGTTAATGCCAATGTCAAGTCTCCGAACACAAGTCTGGAACACAAAACGTACGTAATTTTAGGACGAGTTAATAAATAGCCTTAGGTGCGAGTATCCGGGCAAGTGTGGCCGAGATCAGCCCAAGGGCCCTGGAATCTAAGTGTTACAATCATGTCATTCAAGTGGAGCCACTACAGTGAACTCGTACATTACTTAAGCGTTAAAACAGGAGAGTTAATAGGAGAGAATATATAAGTGCAGGGCTCTTTACACGGCGCCCGATTTGCATAGAATACAAAAAAACACGTCATAAAGTAAATAATCAAAACGAGTCCCATAACTTCAGTTGTTAACATTTCAAATATTAAATAGTTTCAAACGATTTTAAAATGTCTCGGCGTGTAAGGAGCCGTGATCAAGACGCCTTAAGACACCAGAAGCAAATATGTCGTAGTAGACCTAGAACTAAAGTAAGATTACAATTGGATTGAAGCGCACAAGAACCGACGACGATTGTGTTATTATTTTTAGTGATAATGCCATACCCACGACATACTCGAACTCTAAATTGTTAGACAGCAGCGTTTTGTGTAGCATAGTGTAGTGATATCAAACAGATATAGCCGGTCGATGTGTTAGCTAGGCAATGGCAAAGTGTCGCCCTATACACCGCCATCTTAACTAGTCCCAGTTTCCACGAACACGCACATACCACACCGATCTCTTTCTTTACCTCAAGAAACCACTCAAACTACTCAACAGAAAAGCAATCAAGGCTGACTTTGTACATAGAGATTTCAAAAGAAGAACTTTGCGAAAATGCTATGGAAACCGACTTTTACAGCAATATAAGTAAGCTCTAACTGATATTCAAGGTAGATAACTGGGCGCACTGCCAAAAATTGGTTCCACTCCCAGTTGAGTGCTCGGTTAAGGTTATAGGAATAACTAAGCTAAAAACGAGATTCGAAACAATTTTTTAATGTTATTTCAAGGGTAACCAATACAACAAATAATAACAAGTAATTAACTAAATATTTGTGGCTTTGATAAAGGACATATACCATTAATGATTAAAGATAAATAACAGCTTAGGTAGCTTATTTGTTGAGGCGACCTAACTTGCCCACTCTCTGGCATTATCTTTAATTGGAAACTGTCCCTTCAGCAAATAAGCTACTGGAAAGCACTAACATCAACATATTTATATAACACATACCTATATAAACATACATATATATATATACACATATAAATCTAACGATAATTGCCTTTGGTTCGAGTTTTTGTCTTTGATTTTCAACATTTACGGATTCGTCAAAATGGCTGTTAATTTTTGGGAAATAATTAAAACGCTAAACGCAAACCGTTGAAAGGAATTAAACAAAAACAAAACAAAGTAAACGCAACAAGGAAAATTGTTGAATTATTTATGTATATTTAAGCAACGCGTTGCCTGCGACATTTCGAAGCGAGAGGAGGAAGAATAAATAAGTGTAGCAATATACCAATTAAAATCTCATCTTAACAGTATGTATTAACGAATCAAAAGCTTCAGCCGCTTGTTGTTTGTTCAAAGCATTCAAAAGTTCGTATGTAAGTAGCCGTAAGGAAAAGCCGCTACGTTTAGATAAGTATTGCAAGGCGCATCATGCCATCATGTCGCCCATGATCTCTGTTATTTTTTTTGTAATACAAGGCAAGACGCGAGCCAGGGATATGTAGAGAGAAATTGTTAATTGGATAGAAGCAAACCACAGAATAGCAAGAAAATCGCACCGAACCTAAATGTTAAGCAATGGCAAAACAAAATGTCGGCCGGAAACGGAAGCAAGCAAATTGTACTTAGGGTAGAATGCACTGCAGAGAGGCCTGAGTACGATGGATATTCGCCGACAAACAACCGTTAGAAAAGTAGAGAACGTTTTTGAAAAATGCGCAACCGACGTAAATAAAAACAAAATAAAGTGATATAAAAAATAAAGGTTCGGAGTCTTTAATTATTGGGTTAACCGATTGATAATGAACATTATCAATTAATTAAAGTTTACCTAATTTATAGTTGGTGTGCAATTGAGTAATTTTTAAATTAATTTCATTGCATTACCCGTATTTCATAGAACCGTACCCGGTGTGGCGTCAGCTGGCAACTGATTTATAGCGCCCCAGGCTATTACTCACGGCCGTTATCTCGACTAGCCATTAGAAAATATTTCCATTTCTATTTTTAAGCTTTTTTTTATTTTTCTCTCTTATCGCCTATCAACTAAAAACAAACTCTCGTATTAATTGGCTGGCTATATGGGTAGAAACAAACTAGGACAAACAATTTTGGGCATCGTAGATCATCGACTAAGGCTAGCGACTGTTTTGGGAGTACATCTTTATATATATGTATAATTCCTAAGGTTAAGTCTTATAAACAAAAGGACATTTTGTTGTTGCTAATTTGCGACACGCAAGAGTTTAAAATGTGAACGTAATACAAACTTATCGAGTCTAGGTGTTACCAATTAAATGATCCTGCGACTGGTCCGGGTCGAGTCAGCGGATGAGGCATAGCCAGGTGAGGATGATGGTTGGTAAATGACTTACAAGCAAAATGCTAACTGATGACTGATGGCTGTTCATGCCCACGGCCAATCTGGTCTATCACTGATGCGGCTCGCTGGAGCTGCTGAAGGTTCGACTGCGACTCAGCCGCCTGGCACGCTCGGCCAGCACCGCATGCTCGCTGCGTCCGTCCGCCAGGTGATGCGGCAGGTGCAGAATGTCCTGTAGCTGGCTCTTCAACTGCTTTGTCTGTGGCCGCTGCTCCGGTTCGGCGGACAACATCTGCTGAAGCAAATCGTACTGCTCCGGATACTTGAGGGCAAAGTCCTTGGGGTACTGGCCATCCCGCAAATTTCGCAGCGTCTTGATTCGCTCCATCTCTGTGCAGAAGTACACGTGCAGCTCGAAGAAAATCAGGCCCAGGGAGTAGATGTCCACCTTGTAGTCGTAGTGACGGCCGAGCAGCTGCTCAGGCGACATATATAGGTGAGTGCCCACCTGCTGAGTGTGGCGGGCACAGGAGGGCAGGCCACTCTGATCTCCACACTTGGCAACCAGGTTCGGAATGTCCGCCATGTCGGTGACCAGTCCAAAGTCTCCGATCTTGATTTGTCCGTCCTGCGAAAAGAAGATATTACTCGGCTTCAGGTCCCGATGGATGAGGCCTTTGAGGTGCACATAGTCCACGGCGTCAACGATCTGGTGAAAGATATCAGCGATGTGAGCCGCCCTGGCCTCAGTTCGATTGTCCCTGAGCCAGTCGCGTAGACTCTCCTTGCGGCACAGCTGCATCTGGATGTATAAGTACACTTTGCTTGGCTTGCCAGCAACTCCATTCTGTATGGTGGCACTTGGTGGCGTCGGATGGCTTCCGTTCTGGTTGTTGTTGTTGTGGTTCTGAGCCAGAGCGAGGGTAAGCGGCTTTCTTCTAGGCCTATTATCGTCCTCCGCCTCATCGCTGCCATTGCTTTTGGTGCGAACCGATTCGATTTGAAAGGAGTTGGACACCAACTGGTGCTGTGAGTAGTTAATGTTCTTTAGATCGAAAGAAGCCGAATGGATGTCAATAGACACGGAACTGCGATGGTGACTCTTCTTCTCGTCCTTCTCTGCCTCCTCCTCCTCTTCATCGTCATCATCGTCGTCGTCTTCATCGTCATCTTCGTCGCGCGCCCTTAAAGCTGCCGACTGCGACTCGCTGCGGAATTCAATAAGCGAATCCTCCTCCTCATCATCGTCGTACTCCTCCCTGATGTTCCTAAGTGCTGGCTCCCCGTGGCCATGAAAGTCGTGGCTGCAGGCAGTGCTATTCGCAGCATCCGATACCCAAGACATAAGTTGCTGGTGGCGTTTCTCCTGCAACTGGTCCGCAAACGAGGGCAGTGTACTCTCGTCTGGCGTCTCGATCTGAATGGAGGTGGACAACTCGTGGGCAACTAGTTTACGATCCTCCTCTTCCTGCCACCCAGTTGGTGGTGTCTCGGTCCAGGACTGTAAGTAAATAATCAGATTAGCTATATGGATGATGATAGCGAGCTTGATCATACTCACATGGAAATATCGCACGATGTTGTGGTGCTCGCAGCTGGCAAGGGTACGAGCTTCGCGGAGAACTCGTTGCCTGGAAGCCTCCTTGTTGGGCAGCGTGATGCGCTTAATGGCATACCTATTCTCGTCCAGCTTGTTCTTGGCCTCAAAGACCACGCCGAAGCCACCGCGTCCGAGGCACTGCATCAGCTCAAAGTCGGTCTGGAAGCGCGAGGTATAATGTTCGCCCGAGTGAGAAGTGGACTCCGAAATGGTGCGCTGGGTTCGGCCGTTGGGTGGGAAGCTAAAGCGATTGCCTGGATTGCGCTGCAAGGGGACCACGGGACCCAGGAGAGCCTGAGTGGATGCTTCGGTGGCCTCAATGGCAGTTTGTACCGGCACATGTCGCTCGATGACCAAATATTCCCGCTCCACCCGCTGGTTTCGCTGTCCCATAAAGATGTTCAGAAGCACAGCCGAGGTAAATGCAATAACCACGATCTCCTTCCACCAAAACCAAAGCGACAGAATCACCACCTTTACAGGAGCATCAATGTCATCCAGACTGAAGCCCAGATCGTCGTTGATGCTGTTGTTCCCGGTGTTTTCCGCTCCCCCAGACGTGCCATTGTTCGGAGGAGGCGCCTCGATGGCAGGCAATCCACTTGGAGTCTCATTGGTGCCGCACTCGGATGGACCCTCAAAATCCGAGGTAGTGTAGAAATAGAAACCATTACCGTTCACAAACTCGGAGGCATTCAGCACGGACTGAGCTGCCACAGCAAAGTTCTGGTCATCATAGGGTACCAGCTCGCTTCCTTGTCCGCCTCCAGTGCCCCCTATGACCTCGGGCTCATCCTCATCTTGTCGGAATATGACCAGCGAATTGCTGCTGGCGGCTATGGGCTTCCAAGGAATCTTGGGCATCAGACTGGTGTCGCCTGTGAGCTGCTGGTAGACCTTCGTCTGGTCCATTATTTCCTGGCGAAGACGGATTGACTCCTGGATATACAACTGCTTGTCGTACATGCCCAAGTAAATGGATGGCGCACTCTGGGGCCTGTTGGGCATATCCTCTTCCGTCTGATCCTGTTCCCAGAGCCACTGGGCTGAGCTGAAGAGATCAATGGGCTTCAGTTCGTCAGCGGCATTCGTGTTCCAGGCACTCACAATCGGGTGATCAAACTAATTGCAAACAATAAATCATATTTTAGGAATTCAAGTAATAGTTTCCCTTTTATTTCCACTCACCTTGTACTTCCAGAGCATGGTCTGGGGGTCGCTCTTGCTGAAGGCGCAGATTACGCCCTCAGGCACCACCACTTTGATGTCCACGTCCAGGACAGCCAGCTCTAGCTCATCGCGCGGCTGTTGAGTACACTCAGAGGGTCGGACCATGTCCAGCTCATGCTGGCCCACGCTGAAGTTCCATCGCTCCATGCCGGTCCGCGACTCTACGGCCCGAACGGTTTGGGTCTGGCGGCGTACCACAATCACGTCGTCCAGAAGGGGATCATGGCCCACAACATAGCCAGCCTCATCCCTCAATTGGTCATCATCGCCCTCCTGCCGGAGCTCCTCCTGATCTCCCTCCTCTATGGTATCGTTTATGGCCCGCCCATCATCCGTGGAGTTTACACACCCGTTGATGGAGCACTCGTAGAGCAGCTGACCGGTGCGAACAGAGACACCATAAGAGCGGGTCTCCTTGCCCCCAGATATCACCAGATCGTCACTGAACTTGGCACTCGAACTGAGCAGGTGTTCTGCCGTTATCGGTATGGGATCGATGGATTCGCCGTCGAACTTGTAGATGCCACCGCTCAGTGAGGGAATCATGCGCACAAACTGTCCATTGTTGGTCAGCTCCAGGCGGTGGATGCTGGACGAGATAAGCGGACCGGGTGCAGTGGGCACGCTCCAGCGCAACTTCCCCGATTTGGCAATATCCAGGGCGCTCAGACGTCCGTCTAGTGTTGTTATATAGAGGAGTCTGCAGGGAAAGTAAAGAACAAATTGATTAATAACTGGGAAAGTCTGACCCTGACCTAATTAACAAATTCCTTATCAGGTGATGGACTCTTTTATGCCCGGCCCTGGCCGGTTTAGTTTAGTTTATTTTATTTAGCTGTGTTTCGCTGTCCCATAATACAACTGTATTATTGTTTTTGTATCAGTTTATAAATATATTCTCGTGTCTTTGATTGTTTTATATTTGTTAAATACTTTTAAAGCAGATTATAAAGTTTGGTTTTGTAAAACCAATATAGAATATAAATATGTAGATAAAATTTAACATTTACTTTTCTGAAATGCATAAGATTTAAAAAACTCCATAAACAAAACCGAAACAAATACATTAAAGGCTTGAAATATTTAAAATCAAAAACTGATTAATAACATATAAGATCTAGATAGTTTACTTGGGTTTCGGCATTTTAATTTACAACTGTCGGATCCCGTGTTACATCCCACCTAGTGACCTTGGCACTGAATTTTTGCTGCAGGTGAATTTCATCATCCCGTTCCAAGGATAAAGACATTCAGGCGAAAGGGTCACACTGGCGATGCCATCTGACTGGCGAAAGAGTGTGGGAGGGGGACAAAGGCATCCCAGCTGATGCCGCGCCAAAAGAAACCAACAAGTGTCAGTTGGCTCCTCTTCATTTCCCCTATCACCATCTCTATCCCGCCCACGGAAGAGCCGAAAATGGCGCCCTCCGAACAACGGGGGTAAGGCAAGCGAGAAGAGAATGGTGAAATTCGGTGAAAAGTTAAGCAAACGGAAAGAAAGCAAAACAATCGACGAAACCTGTTTAAATTGACGTGCATAAACATATCTCTGAGCTGTCCCTCTCGCAAACAAAAAGAGCAGTTAAGTTTTGCCAAATGACTCACCGCATGCTTGATAAGCGCGTTCACCGATTGCTACTGCTAAACGCTAGTTAAGGGTCGCAGCGAATAGTATCATTTCGGGGCAGCCCTGTAGCTAATTTCAGGCTGCACCACGTCTTGTTTACAACCCACTCTCGCTTCAGCCAACTAACTGAGCACTTTCGGAGAATTTTAAATAAATATTCACAGCTTTTTTAATGTTTGCCTAGCTGCTTCAGAGTTTCCACTCGCACTGCGTTTCTGCGAACGTTCGAGAACATTTTCACCAGAATGCATAACAAAAGGGTCACACACATAACGCACTCTGCTTCTTCTTCGCTGTTTATGCTATTGCCACATACCTGCGTCCAATCCGGCGCTCTCCCTGGTCAACACAGTGCGTCAGGGCCGGAGGAGTGGAGGAGCCCGCCGTCTGCAGCTCCAGGTCCCTCGATTGCGCCCTGGCCTGGTGCGGACTTAGGGCCACAAAGCCTACCATGGTAAGTGCCACCAGCTGCAGGAGGCTCAGGTTGCGACGACGGTGCCTCACGATGCCGTCCAGGTCATCCTGCATGCCCATCATACGCGCATATATACGTAATCGTTATCTAGGGCCGATCGACGGTTCGCGGAATGCAAAAGTGGGCTTCGGTCTTCTAATTGGCTCGAATCGCAGCGGTGACGTGTTGACGCACTTCTGGCGTCGGTGGCGGTGGAACAGCAGCGGCAGTGGCACCCGGCAAGGTCGACGCACATCTCCGCATAACTCCCGGTCGCGCCCGCAGCAAGCAATTGCTATCTAAGTAACTAATTTGTACTAAAATCGTAAAACTTAAGTTGTTTTTCTTTCTATTGGCCGCAACACGCTGCTGATTGGAGCAGTGTGACCGCGTTTCAGGTGCCATTGATTACCAAACGGCGGATGACACCACTTTGGCTTTTATTTCGTCATTGGTTAAAATACCAGGAAAATACCTTTGACTTCGGCGGTACAGTGAAAATCGGTTATGACGATTTTGTTAGCTCAATTAAATTTGTAGTAAAGGTACGAAATGGTTAAGAAACGAAAATACAATAGATACTTAAAATATGCTATTAAAATTATTTGTATATTTTGGATTATTAAAAAAATTAAATTTTTATCTAATTTATAATTTTAATATCTTTTTTTATTGTAATATTTTTTTAATATTTTCATTATAGAAAAATCATTTGTGTTTAGACGAAGTTTTCTTAAAATGATTATCTCTTGAATAATATAAATATAAATAACAATATAAAGAGCTAAAATCTGTCGAGTAGTCCTACAAATATTTTGTTCACCAATTTCAAAAGTGCTTTCAAAAAACATTGGAGTAGGTAGGTGGATTGCCGATCAGGTGCATAAGATACCACTTCGGAAGTATTTATTATATAACAATTTTTTTAAGAATAAAATTAAAATCCTGATGAAACGTTAGCTCGGAATGCTTATTTACAACCCCTTAAATAAAAAAAAAAGATTTCTTTATTTTACATAATCTTTTGGCAATTATGACCATAACTAGGCCAAAATAGCATTAAATTCCATTTGGAAAGCATTTCTATACTAGTTTTTTCTAGGTTAACAAAGCTCCATATTAAGTTTACAATTTTAAGAAATCAAAATGTTTGCCCATTTTAACGATGTAACCCCTTATAAAATTTTGAAAAAAATATCAAACTTATTTTTTTCTTTACAACATGGCTAAAAAGTTTCGCCTGTTGATGCTAATCAAGAATATAAATGACTTATAGGGTCGAAAATGAATTCTTCACGGTTATAAAAATTCGCAACTCTCACATTTTTCGAAGTAATTATTCGAATTGACTAAAACAAGAATTTTAGCTAACCTATATACTGATGAGAATATTTAGTTTTATCCTGATAGATTTTAAACTGCGAGGCCAGTTTTCGTAGAAAGGTTCAGACGACCATGGCTAGATCTACTCTGCTATTTAAGCTGAACAATATAAATTCTTTAGAGGGTCGTTGCAAACTTGACTAAAATATAAATCTCTTCAAGGGTATAAATATTCTGCTGTATCCAGAGTCGTCGTCAAAGTGAAACAAAGTATTGTTGTAATTAAATTTAAATTGTTTCATTTATTATAAAACGGATTTTTTTTATCTGCAGGTCAGTAACTTAAGTTCATGTTTAACTTAAATCCTTGATGGGTACAGCATCTGCAAGGAAGAGGGCGTTACGTTAGAAGATTGCTTGGATCAACAGTAAAGAGGCACACTTACGATGCGAATGCGGTGTCCCATGGCGTGACCAGGCAGGTTCCTGTTGAAGCGAGCACGCACGGCGCCGGTGTTGCCATGGATGCGGGTGACCTTGCCCCAGACAGCGCGGACGCGGGTCTTGCGCTCGGGATGCTGAGGCACGCACTTCTTGGTCTCGGCCTTGTAGACGTAGACGCAACGCTTGCCAACGTAGAACTCTCCGTGCTCCTTGCGGCGGGCGCCCTCAATCTGAAAAAAATGACAATTTAATATGGGGTTCATCAAAAACGGAAGAAGTTGGCTCTCTCAAAAGCTCTTTACGATGTTTGATGGATTACTACTGAAACCAGTATAGTTTGTTTAATTTGTTAACACAAAATAAAAGATTTGAATTTGTAAATATTTTGTACGTAATTTGGTTTGAGCTTAAAAGGAATAAGAAGCTTCACAGTGAGATAATAGTTGGAGAACAATCACAATATTTAAAGCTATAGAAAATAAATTTACTACACAAATAAAATTAACAAACTGAATAGGAATAGGAATTTACATATTTTCTGATTTAAATTGTTTACCACGAACAGTAAAATCAAAATCTTCGTTCTAACCCTAATACAGTTTCCAAAATTTAATAGAGCGATTGTGAAGACACCTTCTGCTTCCTTGATCTGGGGTAAAACTTACCTTGAGGATAGCCTGGTTCTCGTGCTGGTTCCTCAGACCGCGCTTGTAGCCGGTGAAGACAGCCTTGGCGAAGAGTCGGCCGTGGCGCTTGTACTTCTTGGCGGAAACCTTAGCCTCGGTGGCGGCGGGCTTCTCGGCCTTGGGTGCCTTGGCAGCCTTCTGGGCCTTGGCGGCCTTGGGCGCAGCAGCGGTCTTGGCTTGTGAGTCGGCCATGGCTTAGCTGCGGATCAAAGAGGGTTTCATTATTCACATTGCTCGTATTCACATTCACCACCACTCGCAACCAGTTGGGGCATTTGTTTTGATTTTTCAGCCGGTGACATCGCACAGCTAAACACAATTTAGGCACTCCACAACTGGTTGCGCACGTAGCACACATATTCGGCAGAGCCCTCGCTGCACTATTTTCAAGCGATTCACGCATTAACGGGCTTATTTTTGTGTTTTCTCGGCGGCCGACGGAAAATCGCGTACGTACCGGAAATCTGTCAAATGGCGAAAGAGGGAGATGGAGCGTTTGCAGAGTGACCGAACCGATAGCGAGAAAAAATATACTATTAAATACCAATTTATTACTATTTATAAACTTTTGGTATAATACTAGTTTTTTCCCCCATTTTTAATAAATTAAAATTCTAATTCTTATAAATTAAACATACCTATTCTTCTTTAAGTCACTTAAAAACGTATTATTAAATTTGAATAATTAATAACTGAATTAACAGTGATTTAAGTTTTCAAATGCAGTATAACGGGCTGTCACCTTAATTAAGTATTTTTATTTCCTCAAAAATTAATTTTTTAAATGTATTAAAAATAAATATAAAAAGAAAGTTTTAATAAAAAAACACATTATTTTAACTTAAAACAAGGCATTTACTTTATTTAATGTCCTTGTAAAATAAGTTTAATTAAAATTAGTAATTAGGCCGATAAATAGCAATTGCAATCGAATAGTGGTATCGGGAAATCGGACTCGGCGCAATCGCCTGGTGTTTTTTTTTTTCCAGTGCCGAAAACAAAATCAAAATTTTCATAACAATGTCGAATTAGTAGAGACTCTTACAAAATTTTGAAGCACATGTACCCCGTTACACAGAAGCTATCGCGAGAACCCAGCGTCAGAAGCAGCAGTAGCCGCAGATCGCAGATCGTTGCATAAATCCCGCAGTTCCCCCTCCGAGACAGCGAAGCCAAGAGGTGCTCCCCGCTCCCGGCGAACTTTGGATGCGCCGCGATGGGCTTGCTGGTGCAAGTGTTCAAGTGGGATCAGCGATGGCGTCTTCTGCAGCGGTGCGATCTCGTGCTGAGGCGGACAATCAAGAAGCAGGCGGTTCACCCAACCAAGTGAGTTGAGTCCCGCTAAGCAGGGAGTCCTGTTAAGTCCTCTGGATCATTGCATAACCCCCTAATTGCAGACTTGCCGAGGTGGGGCGACTTATGGAGGCACGCGATGACCGCTACGAAACTGGACAGCTCTTCCTGCACCGCATCTTCGGCTACCGTGGAGTCATCCTGTTCCCCTGGACGGCACGCGTCTACGATCGAGACCTGCACAACCCGAGCAAGGTCAACGCCACGGCGACGACGCCAACTCCGTCGCAGCAGCAACGCACCAAAGAAGCCTCGATTAGGGTTAAGGCCAGCACCTCAACTCCGCCGGAGGCCAACACGGCAGATGCCACCACCTCAACCGCCTACCTGACTAATGCGCCCGGCGTGACGGAGACCACCGGCAATGTAGAAGCCGCGACACAGGTGGACCCGAAGGAGGTTAAGGGCAAAGTGCAAACCTTTTACCAGGTGCTCATCGACACCCGCGACTGTCCGCACATTGTAAGAGCTTCCAGTAAGCCATGTTCCTTCTGCTAATTTACTTATCCATTTTACAGCGTGCACAGACCGAGGCGGTTACCTTTTTGGGCAACCAGGACTCCAACCGGAGCCTGTACGCCATACCCGGGCTTGACTATGTGTCCCACGAGGACATTATGCCCTACAGCTCCAGCGAGAAGAGTCCGCTGCAGCACGAGCTATTCGACAAGTTCCTCACGCACGCACCGGACGCCGATCCACCGTTCGTGGGTCAAGACACGCTGAAGGCGTGGCAGGAGAAGAACCACCCATGGCTGGACATGAGCGACGTACACAAGGAAACCACGGAGAACGTGCGGATTACAGTAATCCCCTTTTATATGGGTTGCCGTGAGACGCCAGCTAGTTCGGTATACTGGGTGAGTAGGACGACATCTTTCAAGTCTTTAAAACTTAACAAATCGGACACTATTCCAGTGGCGGTATTGCATCCGATTGGAAAACCTCGGCAAGGCAAGCGTCCAGCTGCGCGAGAGGCATTGGCGTATCTTTTCGCTATCTGGCACTTTGGAGACGGTACGCGGCAGGGGAGTGGTGGGCCAGGAGCCCATCCTCAGCCCACGACTGCCCGCCTTCCAGTACAGCAGTCACGTGAGTCTGCAGGCGCCCAGCGGCCATATGTGGGGCACCTTCCGACTAGAGCGCGAGGATGGCTACTCCTTCGATTGTAAGATTCCGCCCTTTTCGTTGGAAAGCAAGCCTGATGATTTGGGGCCGTCCACATCGGTCACGCCCACCACCCACGGCCATGACGCGGGCGATGGCAAGCGCGACGATCGCGACTAGGAGGCAATTTGTTGATCCGTAGTTAAATGATTTTAAAACGCAATCTTCTCTGACAATGCATGCGTACATGTGTTTAGTGCAAATTACAAAAATCAACAAGGACGCAGAGTTGTTCCGTTCCTTAGCCCAGTCGCACGTTTTTGGTTTCCAGCTGAACTCCGAAATCGAAGGGTCTCCGGTTGTCGTGGGTGTCGAAGAGGCTCTGCAAGGCGTCAATGGCTGCCGTCTCTGTAGCCGTTCGCAGGTCTTCGCCAAATCCCTTGCCCAGCAGCTGGCGATTAGCATAGATGCCCACTTGGTAAGCGGCCAGAACAGTATTTTTTCCGCAATCTCCAATCAGGCGTGGCTCAGCTTCGCCCAGCTTTCGCTCCTGGCAGATTTTTTCGAGCAGCTGCAGGGGTTCCTCCGGAGTCCACACATCAAGCAAATCTTTCTGGTTCAGCTGAGTGCAGATAAAGTCTCGCACGAAAAGGAAAGCTCGCTCTACGCCGCTGGAATCTGCTAGTGCTCCGATCACCGCCTGTAGGGATTGGGCCAGACTTTCAGCTGATGGCGGGTACTCCGTGGAGTGGATCAGGTCCTTTGTGCCCAGATGGGTGGAAACGTGTGCCAGAGTGTTCGTGCTTAGCAAGTAGCTGGCAATAGCTTGGAGTCCTTCTTTTGGGACTTTGGGTAATTGGTGCTGGAGAAAAGCTTCTACGTAGGCTCGGGCAATGACCTGACCCTTCTTGGCCAGATCGCTATTGTCCGTCATCTGCAGGTCTGCCTCCTCGATGCCCAGCTTGCGTCGTTTTTCCTCCTCGCGCTGGGCAAAGGATCTCTCTGTGAATGCGCGTTGCAGCAAGGCCATTTCAAAGGATTCACCCAATCGCTTGCCGAAGGCGAACAGCTCTGAGCGCTGGTTCCACTCCACAAATCCGGAACGCGGCTCCGGCTTCTGTGGGCCCAGTTTCTTTTGTCGGTGGGCTAGCTCACGTAACGTCGGCGAAACCCATCGCTTAATGTGGCGGCGTGTTTGCACTGCCGGGAAAATACGTTTAATGACTGGTATCAAATAGGCGAGAATTGTATACCTGTTGGTGGGGCTCCGAGCGACCTCGTGAGCGCCAGGAAACCAGTAGCACTGCGTAATAAGGACATCTTTATGGCGATCTTAAAAATAATTAACGAATGTCCGGCGGAGCAAGTGAATTAGTGTTGGAAAGCGGCGTAAGGCGATTCGTTGGTGCTGGAACGGCAGAGATGGCACACTAGCTGGATTTAGTATTTTCTAAATAAATTTAAAGTTATGTAGTTTTACCTGTAATTAATTTTAAAATTTAATTAAAAATATTTCACTTTAATAATTTTGTTCTATAAACATTGTAAAACCGAAATACTATTGAGTAAATTTAGCTTTTTTTAATTTCACTGAATTGCGCTGGTGAGCCGGGCATTTTCCAACACTTCCGCGATAGACGCCATGTCCATGTCTGTGTTTGTGTATGCGGCAAGAAAATTTGTGGTCTGAAAAATAAGAACAAATCCCGAGGAGAATCCGTGTGTCAAAACCTACAGGAAGAAGACCGACTCAAGATGGCCCTGCAGACGTACGGGGACAAGCCGGTAGCCTTCCAGCTGGAGGAGGGCGGCGAGTACTACTATGTGGGCTCTGAGGTGGGCAACTACATGCGGCACTTCCGCGGCATCCTCTACAAGAAGTACCCGGGAATGACACGAATCGTTCTGTCCAATGAGGAGCGCAAGCGGCTGGCCGACTCCGGCCTCAGCTCCCATATCCTGGCCAGTTCGGTTTCGCTGCTTCGCGCCGTGGAGGTGGACGACATTATGGCCGGCAACGATGAAAAGTGAGTGGCGAGACCCAAAATATTTATAAAACAATGTCTGAAAGAACTCTAAAAAACAAGAAAAACTTGCAAACAAGAATAAAAAAAAACGGGGCCTTCAAAATCTCTGTAAACTCGATTAAAATGATGTCCAAAAGTATGCCACAAAAGGAAACATATTTCAATTGATTTCAAATTAGTTTTTGAAGGCAGCACTGCAATCATGATACAATCATGACTGCAATCATCCCTACCTAGTTTTTCTGTCAAAAACGTCTTCAGTCAGAATCATTAATTTTCAATATGAAACGTCGTTCCAGGTACCGCGCCGTTTCGGTAAACACCTCGGACACGCCTGTGCCCCGGGAGAGTAAATCCAAGAAGCAGCCGCAGTATGTGCCCACGATGCCCAACTCCAGCCACCTGGACGCAGTGCCTCAGGCTACGCCCATAAACCGCAACCGAGTGCACACTAAGAAGGTGCGCACGTTTCCTATGTGCTTCGATGACACAGATCCCACGGCCAGCCTGGAGAATGCGGCGCAGAAGGAGTGCCTTGTGCCCATTCGGTTGGACATGGAGCTGGAGGGACAGAAGCTGCGTGACACCTTCACCTGGAACAAGAACGAGAGCATGATCACCCCCGAGCAGTTTGCGGAGGTGCTCTGCGACGACCTGGACCTCAATCCGCTACCCTTCGTACCAGCTATAGCTCAGGCCATCCGGCAGCAAATCGAGGCGTTTCCGAATGATCCGCCCATCCTCGAGGAGAGCTGTGACCAGCGTGTCATCGTCAAGCTAAACATTCACGTGGGCAACACCTCGCTCGTCGACCAGGTCGAGTGGGATATGTCCGAGAAGAACAATAATCCGGAGGAGTTTGCCATCAAGCTGTGTGCCGAGCTGGGACTGGGAGGTGAATTTGTGACGGCCATTGCGTACAGCATCCGCGGCCAGCTATCCTGGCACTGCCGCACTTATGCCTTCAGCGAGGCCCCGCTCTCCACTATCGATGTACCGTTCCGAAATCCCAGCGATGCCGACGCGTGGGCCCCATTCCTAGAGACGCTTACCGACGCCGAGATGGAGAAGAAGATACGCGACCAGGACCGCAATACACGACGAATGCGGCGACTGGCCAACACCACGACCGGCTGGTGATCTTCCGGCGATCGTCCACCAATGTCGATATAGTAATCCTCCTATTAAGTACCCTTAATCATCTCAAATACATGTGTGTCAGTCGATTTTAAAAGCAAATTTACCTAATTTTCCATAAAGTATTCTCGGCAAATGTGTCCCATTAAGTAGCCTCGGATTAAGTTAAAATCTAACCGTCTGCGGTTCTTTATTGCTAACACTTAACACAAAGCCTTACTGTACTTAAAGCAATCCTAACTCTCTGCCGAATCGGGCTTGTCCTGGTCCTGGTCGCCATCGTAGAACTCGTTTTTGGCGTCCACCATCTTATCCTCATCGGCCTGGGACATACGCACATCGGGATCGGCTGCTTCGTCTCTGTTGTTTCGAAGCTCCTCCAAGTCAACGTCCGGCGGTGTCTGCACCATTTGAACGCTGGGCGAGTGCTGGCACATCTTGAGGTTCTCATAAACGTGTTTCACGATGAGCTCAAGATACTGCTTTGAATTGGCGTTATCCTGGCGTGAGTTAATCTCTGGATGGAGGGTAAAGTCGGGGGCGAAGAAGTCATAATACTCTGTGGCAGGCAGGTCGTTCTCTATGTCCTGGTCCACCAGCAGCGACGTTTCGTGTGTCCAGCAACGTGCCACGTTGCGGAGGGTATAGCCGCCGCCCCCAACGACCAAGGTGGGAACATTTAGTTCCTTCACGAACTTGACGCACTCCCCATGCCCTTTTGTGCTCAAGGAGAAGCAACCCAGTCTATCTCCGGCCAGTGAATCCGCACCACACTGTAGGACAATGGCCGTTGGTCGGTAGAAGTCCATGATGGCCGAGATGATGGGCTTGAACACCTGAAAGTAGCTCTGATCATCGATGCCCTCCTTGAGTGGAACATTCACACTGTAGTATCGACCCGATTCCGCGCCAATCTCATACATGTCTCCCGTTCCCGGGAAGAAGTAATTGCCGTATTTGTGGAACGAGGCAGTCATTACTCGATCCGTGAGGTAGAAGGCTTCCTGGACGCCATCGCCGTGGTGCACGTCTATGTCGATGTAGAGCACTCGCGGATGATACTTGAGCAGCTCCAAGATGCCAATCACGATGTCGTTCACATAGCAGAAACCGCTCGCTTCAAACTTCTTGGCATGATGCAGTCCGCCAGACCAATTGATGCAGATGTCGCTGTGATTGTGGTTCAGCTTCTGAGCACCCTCCAGCGAGGCACCCGTGTACATGGCGCAGAAGTCGAAGAGGCCATCGAACACGGGACAGTCCTCGCCCACGCTGAAGTGGGCCAGATACTTGGTATAGGCCACGGCTGAAAGCGAAAGGGGGAACTTTTAAGTTTATATTCTAATCTATCCTGAATTATTTGCAAATGGAACACAAAAGAGACTTTCATGAATAATGCAAATATTTGCTGCCTAATTTCTTGTATTTCAAGTGTTATTTTTGTACTTAAATTTGCATATTCAAGTGGATTAAATAGGTTTCACTAAGCTGGCACTGAAAGGTCAATGGTACCATTGTATACAGTCCACTTACAATTGCACTGGATGTTCTGCGGAGTCACCTGCTGCAGGTAGGCTATGTACTCGTCACTGTGGAAGCGCAGCATGTCCTGGGCGCTGGCCCTGCAAAAAGACACATTTTGCAGTGCGAAAACAAAGATATCCGGGAAAGGACCACTCACTTGTACGGCCTGTAGATCTTCATCTTCTTGTCTAGGCCATAGTTCATCACCAGACTGTGCGTGACCGCCAGGCGCTGGGGCTTCATCGGGTGCCCGGCCCCGTAGTGGAAGTTACCCACGTCCGCATTGTAGAAGTAGGAGACCCGTCTGTCCGTCATCGCTGCTGCTCCGCGGGCCGGTGTACAAGCCGCTAGTCGTAGTCCAGATCCACGCCGGGCAGCAGGTACGTCTTCGCATACAAAACAATCAGCAGAACGGCCACAATGAACAGGAGGCGCCGGGTCGTGTCGTATTCGCCCAACAGCATGCCGCTTCGTGGCCACTAAATCAACGCAGCTCGGCTTAAGTACTTTTTTTTAGAAATCGCTAATTAAAAACAGTTCCAAGCGGCGTGACGGGTGAATGACAATCGGCTTGTGTTTTCTGCGAACGGAATGGCAAAATGTCGGCCAGTGATGGCCAGTGATGAGCCTTAACCCCGCCAGATCTGGCTAGAAAGCAGCGGAGCTGCCATCGCTGTAAACGCCTGCCGCGCTTTCTTATCAGACGAAATTCGGGATAAAGCTCCGGCTGTGCCTGTGTGGGTGTGCAGTTAGTGGAATGCAGTAATCAACAATAAATGTCAGTGGGCAAGGGAATGCGAAAAGTGTGTCAACTCGCTGAAAACGGCGCTGAGCGCTCCTGCTGGCCATAGCAACCGATATTCCGCTTCTGATTCCGATTCCCTTTCCGCCTAAGCGGTGCAAATTACGAAACCGCAATTGATTTTCGGAGCGTCGGATGGAATAGGGCTTAGGGCAGAGCTCCCGTCGCCAAGATGTTGACCCTGTATTACGTGAGCGCCACCGTCCTGCAGTCCTGGCGCATCCAGAAGGCTTGTTCAAAGATCGCCGAGCACCTGGCGCAGCCCTCAAGCATAGCCTTTTATGCCCTCCAGGCTGGAAGCGACGACGGCTTCGGTGAGTTAGGGACTCCCTGGAATCTGGTAAAACTATAGACCCTTTGTCCGCAGATCCCGCGCTCGCCAGCTCTGAGCTTTGCGGTAACCGCAACGCGGCCAAGGTCACCGACATCCTGTGGCTGTATGGCAACCAGCGTGGCTGTTGCCTTCGTCCTTTGCAGACACTCCACATAACGCCCTGGATCAGCTTTCCGGCCGCTCCCAGCCTGCTGCCGTTTGCCTATGCTGCCGACACGTTGACGCCAGTGGGCACACCGACCGATTCGGTGGCTCCGCCGAAGCAGCGGGTGTCGCTATCCAAGGAGGGCGAGCGTAGGATGCAGCTGCTCTTGGAGGCGCAGGTGGAACCGCTGCACCGGCCCGGCTCGCAGGACACCACAGCCGTGCGGGTGAGTTTTGGGAGGTGTTGTTTAGTTAAGAAATTGCCTTTGAATGCAACTTAAATATTTTATTGCCTGAAAAAGAGAGAACACTTCCCTATTAGTTCTTTACATCATCCAATCAACGTAAAAGGTTCAGAAAGGTTGGCTTTTATGTTGAGTGTAATAACTTACCCGCTGAAGCCAGCCTACCACAATGTTGGTGGTGTTGCGTGCGTTAATGTGATTAGGATGTAGCCGGTCCAAGTGATAGTTTAATCGATATGGAGCCGGCGTCAAAGAGCTGCTGCTAACCTAGTGTCACCTTCTCTTCTTCTCCTTGCATGACGGCTGCCCATGAATCAGCTGGAAGATTACGGTAAGCTAATTGCATGGAAAATTGACTCCCACCTGGCTGTGCTCATCGAGACCGATGTAGAGCACTTCACCCAACTGTTGATAACGACATTTTTGCGAAATAATTTATGCATTAACGATCAGCTGCCCCTGATGCGGATTGAGTGTAAGCTGGAAATGAAATATCGTCCCTGAACCAAGTCATTTACGTTATATGTCCATTAATGTGCAATTATCTCGATTCCAGCGGTGCAGCGGGAAGGGGATCCACAGCCGTTCGAGTTGCTGGCCAAACACTTGAAGCGACAGTCCCGGACAACCTTGGAACTGGACAAGGAGGGCTGGAAGAAGCACTTGGAGGATTTGCGAGCAGTCGGTGTACTAGCCCACCAGGCCACAGAGTTTGAGTACCAACGTAATCGCTCCGAGGGAAAGTCGAAATCGGATCTTCAGGGACTCGATAATCGCCCGCCTTCTGAGCCCGTAGCCAAGGCGGTGGCCGTGGTGGAACCCACTAATAAAGCGTCTCTGTCTCCGGCAAGGATATCAGCAGGTTTGCCCAAAACCGATGTCAAGGCCACACCCACACCCTCGAAATATGATGTTAAAGATTCTCCTGCTAAAAGCGAGGCCAAATCAACTCCGAATAAAAGCAAAAGCTTGCCAACCAAAGAAGACTCCAAATCTGCGCCTAGTAAAGAGTCGAAGCCAAGCGAATTGGAGAAGATTGCGGCTGCCCAGGCGGCGCAACTGCAAAAGATCGAAAAAGTGGAAATCACGCCTATAAAGACTACTCCTTTGAGTAAGCCAAGTACACCGAGTAAAGGCATTGAACCTGTAAAATCTTCACCAGCTTCTGAACCCGTGAAGGCTGCCAAAACGTTTGAGGTTGTAAAGCCTTTGAGTTCACCACCAGCAGCTGGAGGTACCACGTCCTCGCGCCCAGTGTTGCGTCGTAACAAGGATAGCCTGCAGGAGAGTAAGCCCCTAAATGTTTTGGTTTATTCGGATAGTGCCAGTGCACGGGAATCCACACTGGCGACTTTGCAGCAGCTGCTGGAACGAAATGTGTATACCATCTATCCGCTAATGCCACAGCAGGCCGCCCAGAAGCACTGGACCGAGCATACTGCGCTGTTGGTAGTCTGCGGCTCGGTGGCGCCAGGAATTGGCCAGATACTGGTGGACTACTTTCTGCAGGGCGGCAAGGTACTCAGCCTGTGCTCGGACATATTGCACTTTATCCTGCCAAACTACCGCACAGCTGAGGTGAGATCAAAGCAAAATGGTAAATCTTGAAAATCTCATCTTAAGAAATATTTCGCTTTTAGGTGCGCGAGCACGAATTGGTTCAGTTCTCCTACGACAAATGGCATCGGGTCAAGATGATGCATCACATATTTTGCTACCAACCTTCGCCCGTGAAGAAGCACTTCTCGACCGACAGCGAGGAGTCCACCAAATCACATTCTCGCAAACCGTAAGTTAGTTCCACTGCGTTTCCCAAAACACACTGAGAAGCAGCAGACTGACAGGCCCTAAAACATATAGCTAACCTTGCCTATCTTTTTGATAGAAAAATAACCGTATAATAAAATAAGAGTATACTGGAATCCTCTATTTTGCATGTTTTCTACACCCAATCGAAAGCGATTTGCTATGAGCACACTTAAAGGGAAAATACATTTTAGTGAAAGCTTTTATTTTTGATTTTTTAATAATTTAATTTAAGATTTTATGAATATATGGGTTTAAAATCAATTAATAGGATATCTAAAAATATAAAAAGACATATTTCAGCACAAAAATTTTAATTTGATTTTCCTGTATAGCAAATTAAGATATTTTCAATAATATACATTTTGATCGCGATATATTTAACATTAATTAATTAAACAAAACCCTTACGATTCCTGTGGCAGCTCTGATTTGTTTAGATTTTATTTAAAAAAATATTTTATAGTACACATCTGGAAACTAAATTACTGAATTTAAGTCCTTGAAAAGGCCTAAATTCTTAAAATGTATTTCCCTTTTTATTTTTAAATAATCGTGCTACTTTAAAATGATTTCTAACTAATTCCTATTCTCGTTTTCTTAAATGTTTCATGCTCAAATTGGCTTTGTTTCCTCTGTAAATGCTTTTTTTTCTATTCAATTCGGTGTGCATCAACTGTGCTTTCATTAAGACTTATTCCCACTCAATTTAATCAATATTATTCTGCAATTATCGGATACTCTGAGCCTATCCTCTGCTTGACATTCCTAACCCACTCTTCGGTTACCCATATTGTGTCTGCGTGATCTCCTCTTTACCTGTCCATTTTTTATCTACCTCTATGTGTGCTTCTATTTGTGTGCTATCATTACTATTATAATCCTACCTATCATTAACAAAAAAAAAAAAAACAATAAAAAAAAAAACATAAACCAAAAACAAAACAAACAAAAAACAAAATCGAACCACGAAACGCTGCTCAGAGCTCTAGTATGTCCAAGGTCTTTGGAACTGAAGGATCTGGCCGGTAACATCCACAAGTTGGACGTCCAGGTGCTGGGCACCGAGGAGACCTGGAACACGCCCAGCTTGATGCTGGCCCATAGCCTCCACAGTGGCGGCAAAGCTGTCTTCTCTCAGGTACGAGTTTAATTGGGGTTCGATTTTCACAAAACTTAATTTTCGTGTTCAAATTAGGTTCATTTGGAAACCAGTCCCAGTGAGTTTGAGTCGGATGAAACCAAGTACTCCATCCTGAAGCAAAGCGAATGCACTCGCCTCGAGATCTTTGCGGATCTGTTGAAGAAATATTTGGATGTGCTGGTTCAGGGTGGAGAGGGCGTTGATCAGTCCCAGCCAGGTGTGGTCTATAAACATGCCTATTTTCTGGGACGCCATGAGGTGAGCATCAAATGAGACTTATATTCCAGCTCTCCCATCTTTCTCCACTTCCAGTCTAAGTTCGAGCTCCTTGAAAAGTTGCGGCTGCGTTGCAGCGGAAGCGATAATGTCATAGCGACGCCCAAGCTGACGCTTAAATTCTGTAGCAAGGACGACAAGCCACCGGTGGCCAACAACAATGTCCTGCCGATTCTCATACATTCCTGTCCGGACGATTTTTCCACCGTCGACTACTTTGATGTGAGAACGTTAAATAGGTTAAAAGCTCAGTTCAAATTATATAACTTATTTTATAGCACCTGAAAACAGAGCACATTGGACGCCTGGTCATTTATGCACCGGTAGTCAGCAGTTCGATGCACGTCATTAACAATCTGGAGCTCATCAATGGCCTGGCTGTGCTTCCCCTGCAACAGACCGCAGGAGTTGGTCGAAGCAATAATCAGGTTAATATTAAATGCCTTTTAATATGCCTTTTTAAATTCATAATTTAAAATATTTCCCTTTAGTGGCTAAGTCCCTTGGGTTGTGCCATGTTTTCCCTACAACTCCACCTGGCCATGGATTCACCTTTGGGATCTCGGCTGCCTCTTTTGCAGCATCTAATCGGAGCAGCAATCGTCAATTCGTTGCGTGGTCATGAGCAATACGGGGTAAGTGATACATCGGGTAACCAATTCGCCTGTTCAGTTATCGAAACCCTTCAATATGAAAGTGTAACTGGAATTTATAATACTAGCTGCCAGGGCAGTGTACATTTTCATTTTATTTTTCAATTTGGTAAGAGGCGTCCTTTCTTATAAAAACCTCCATAATCGATTTGGCTAAAAATTAAAAAAAAAAAACATCGATGTATCGATCTATCCATTGACGAACCCTGGGAAAGTCACGCGCTCCGAGCTTGAAATTCGATGCCCGACCTGATATACATTTCTGGAATCGTATTCCCAATCCCCAGTCCCAGGGCAAACATCGTTCCGATTAATTTGGCTTTAGTGATAAGTTTATTTGACATTTTGCTGGATTTCTCATTTAAACTCCGTTTGCTATATACATTCGACCATACATAATGCACAATACAAGTATATTTGTTTAAACACTAACCTCCCGAATACACATCTGTGTACACACATAGTACGTACATATATGGATAGAGCTTTGCTTACACATAATTAACAATATAGAAATTGCTCACCTGATTAACGTTTACAGATATACATATGTATTTGCCACAGTGCTTTCTTGTTTGCTTGCTTTATGTCTATACTTTCTCTGCTTCGCCTCGGCTCTTTAAGATCTAAACGTTTGTCTTTTTCGAGTTAACATTTGTGTTGCCTTTGTTTTTTGTTTTGCTTGCTCACAACTGCATTGCATTCGATATATGCGTTCATGTACATTATTTATAGTTTAAAATCGTTTGCTATAATTTGTTAGTTACGCCTTTAAATATTTACAATAATCGCTTGCCTAGCACAGTTTAGAGTTTGCCTAGAAGAGTTTACCTGTCGGAAGGAGAGCTAGCTTGTGTAGTCGTAATTGTACTAGAATGCAACAATAGTAGCCAGGGCAGGGTGCAGGCAGCTCGCTCAGAAGACGGACTCCGCGGATCGGGAGAGGTTGACGGGATGCGAGGGGCTCCGTGCCAGTCGCTTCTTGGGAAGCTGCTCTAGACGGGTCAGCAGATAGGCAAAGTGCGGCCGGTGCTCTTTCTCGTAGGTCCAGCACATCATCAGCAGGTCCTTGACATCGCGTCCGGATTGTAGGTTGGCCAGCGATTGCTTCATTCCACGTCCCACCTGCCAAATGATCGATTCCGCCGGCTGATCCTTGAACGTAAACTCGCCGCAAATCAGTTCGTACCACACCGTTCCAAAAGAATACACATCGGAGAAGCGGGTAAACTCCAAGCACTCGCCGCGCGGCTTCTCCGGCTGCAGCGCTCGGATGAGCTCCGGCGCCAGGTAGCACAGCCAGTTGTGGGGCACCCCCAGGCCCATATCACAGTAGAGCAGCTTGGTGGAGCTGAACAGGCCGAAGTCGGTGATGATGACCTTGCCATTCTCGATGAAGATGTTCTTGGTGCGCAGGTCTTTGTGGATGATTTCGCGGGCGTGCAGGTAGCCCATTCCCTGGGCGATCTGTTGGGCGATCAACAGCGTCCGGTTCATGGCAAATTTCTCGCGGCGCTGGTGGATATACGTGTACAGGGTGTTGCCCTTGCACAATGCAGTCACAATGGCCAGATATGGCGGATTCATGCAAGCGCCCATGAAAAGCACCAGGTTCTCGTGGCGAGTCTTCTTGAAGTTGGCCACCTCGCTGCGGAACGTCTCCAGCATGTGCTCGTCGTGCAGGTAGTCCTCATTTAGCAGCTTCACGGCCACATCTCCGTGCCACAGGGCTCGATGCACGGTGCCGAAGCGTCCTTGCCCGATCCGCTCAAGCAGACGCAGGTCGCCGTACGGTATATCCCACTCCTTCAACGATATGGAGTTCTGGCGCCACTGTCCCGAATCGCCATCCTCCGTGGAATCCACTCGAACGGGAGTCCGGTCCGAGTCTGTGCTGGCACTTCCCGACAGGGAGACAGTCTTGTCGCTGTCATTCGACTTGTGCGTGTCCGTGGAGTCGCTGGTGAAGGGCGTTCTTCTATCCACTCCTGCCGTGCTCAGTTTGCGCGGAAAGAAGCTACTAGTGCTGGTGGTAGTGGTGCTGTTGACCAGACTCTCGGTCACGGTGGCGGAACTCGAAGCATTTGAGCTTTGGCTACCGATTAGATGGCTCATGTGCCCATTGGAGCTGTTCACCAGACTATCTAGACCTCCGTTTGCAGTTATGGGCGGGGGAGGGGCTTGGTCTGGTTCAGGTTCATTGGAAATAAGCGTGTCCCCTCCACCACTACCAGTCACCGTCACATTGGGGAAGTTGAATTGACTCTGCTGATGCTTGCCCAACGAAGGAGTGGGAACCAGGTTAGCGCTGGAACTGCTGCCTCCGTAGCTTCCCGCCTGATCCCGCTCCAGCTCTCGTTCCCTTTGGTGGAATAGCGCCGGACTGCTGGGCGTGGAGCTGGTGCAGCTGGAGCTTGGGGAACTGCTGTCGCCATGCTGATGATGAAGCGGCTTGCACAGCGTGTTCTTTTTCACCAGTGGTGAGCCCTTAACGGCGCCGTGCACATGTGGCAGGCTGGCATATCCACCTTGCTCCTGGATGTGCCGGAACTCATCCACATACTCTCGGGGAAGTCCGCAGGAGTTCGGCACGTGTGGCTCGCATGTCTTGTGGCAGATGTACTTGCAATACGTACATTTGAGCCAGCGGGAGAAGACCGGCTTCTGGCACAGCCGGCAAGTGGTCATTAGGCCGACCCTGCCGGTGAAGCCATGCTTAATGTCATGGCCCATGCCTACGTGGCCGACGCCGGGCGAGTGTGGCACCATTAACACGTTGGAGGAGCTACCTCCTGAGGTGGCATTGGTGTTTGCATCTACGAAAATGTCGGAACTCCCGGAGCTGTGGCTGTCGGGACTGGGATCCGTAGGCAAGCGGTTGCGGGTTTGTTGTTGTTCCCCTTCCACCGGCATCTGGCTCTGGTTGAGCATGGTTTGGTGCTTTCTTGCGGGTGGCGGTGTGCCGCTTCTCTGCGGGGTTCCATTCAGGCTATTGCTCAAACCGCTGGAGGGCGTGAAGGGCGAGTTGGGTGGCGAGGGCGTCAGGGTCAAGGTCAGTTGGGAGCCTTGCGTGCTGGTGAGCTCCTCAGTTCCCGTGGGCGAATGGCGGCCACTTCGCGAGCTAGTTGAGTTCGTTAAAGCTGTGTTCTTCCCTTTGATACCGTGCTGGCGGTGGTTGGCTCGCGGTGAGGCGGTTGCATTTAGACCCAATCCTATATTACCAATGCTGCCGCGGTGAGTGTGAATGGGCCGGTCCCAGGAGTCCCAGTGCCACTGCTCCGGGTCGTTGTTACTCGCCGCAGTGCCGCTCTCCAGGGACTCCATGCACTTCTTCAGGTTCTTCATGGCCCTCGTCAAGCGCCGCAGTTCCTCCTCCTCCCGCTGGCTGGGGCTGTCGGCCAGCAGCTGACGGATCTCCGAGTCGCTGAGCCGCAGACTCTGCTCCAGCGTGGTCAGGCGGGAGAGGCAGGCGTTAAGAGACACCTGGCTGAGGCCAACTACCCGTAGCCACTGGCGCAGCTCGTTGCCCGTGGCGTGGGGTAGCAGACCGTTGGCCGGAATGCGTTCATTGAGCCGCATCTTGGCCAGCAGCAACTCCGAGAAATAGCGCACCAGCTTGGACTCCAGACAGCGAATCTCCTGCTGCGTTAGCGTCGAGCTGGTGGCGCACTGCGTGCGCAGGCCCTCCAAGTGGTTGGCCGAGAGATCAATCATGTCCTGAATGATGATCAGGTTGCTGTCGACGGACACGGAACCGGAGCCGGGCTCGTTGGCATTGCTGGAGTCGTGGGCGTTGTTGTTGCTGCTGCTGCTGTTGCTCCCATGGCCGACGACCCCCGCGGCCATCTGGGCGGCGCTGCTGCTCATCCTGCTCATTCTCGGCGGAATCCGATTGATTTTTTCAGACGAACTCACTGGGACTCGACGATTCGGTGGCACCAGTTGCCGGGGCTCCGCTCTGCATTCTGGCCCGATTCCGTCGACCTTGGCGTTCGCTGCTGCTACTCCGGCGCTCACACATACACGCCCGCAACTCGAGACGGAACAACAAGGCGAAAAATGCGATAATTTTTATAGTTTCTGCTGCTGTTGTTGAAATTTCTCTACACCAAGTGCAGCGCAGGGAGCCAGTGTGACCGTTCGTTACTACGCCGTTCGCAGCACGGCTAGACGAAAAGTACTAAAAAATGCTGTTAAAACTTTAGATATACCGCAAATAGAACCGTTAGGGATACCAAGGAAATGGAAATAGTTTTTAATAATTCCTTAATTGTTTTTTGTTTAATTTTTTACATAAAAAAAATCATATTTCAATTAAATTTTGAATATTTTTATATTTATAAATCAGTTATTAAATATTTTAAAATTTGAAATTAAAAAAATAATGTTTTCCTTTATAATCCAGGTACTGGATATATCCATAAAATGGCCCAACGACATTTATGCAAATGGGAACCAAAAAATCGGTGGCCTCGTCATTAATACCACCCTACAAGGCTCACAGGCAATCGTTAACATCGGTAGCGGTATCAATTTGAATAATTCAAAGCCAACGGTTTGCATTAACGATTTGATACGCGAACATAATGCCCGTACTCCAAATAACCAGCTACCTGTACTTAAATATGAGATATTTATTGCCAGGATTTTTAATGAAATCGAAAGACTTTTGGGCGAAGTACAAAACGGAGATTTTGATAGCTTTTATGCTTTGTACTACTCTCTCTGGCTACACAGGTAAAATGACTAATCTTCCTGCAAACAAATATCTGTAATAAATAATTTTATTTTTCAGTGGTCAATCCGTCAAGATTTGCCTTCAAAATGAACAGGAAAGGGAAGCGGAAATTGTGGGAATCGATGAGTTTGGCTTCTTAAAGGTTAAATTACCCACTGGCAACATCGAAACGGTGCAACCCGATGGCAATAGCTTCGATATGTTAAAAGGATTGATTGTACCCAAGTACTATTAGTTAATTATAAAAAAAGTCATATTTCCCTAACCAACATATTTAATCCAGCTATTAGCGACATGTATTTTTAGGAGCATTTAGGTAAATTTATAAACAAAATTTATTATATACTATATGGTGTTTCTCCCAAAGTGGCTTAACCGAATTTATTCTGCTTAAAATTAAATTAATTAAACGTATATGAATTGTTCCACTAATTTGAGCACTGCCAAAGTCAAATGTGTTACTGGGTACGTCCAATAGTTATACCAATTGGTGTTTAAATAACAAGTATACAATTAATCTCCTGTATATTCAGTGTTCTTAAAAAATTCTACGTTTATCCTGTTCAAATCCATTGTTATTGCCATCAATTCCTCTACATATGGGTGTTTTTGAAAATTGATCTTAATAAAGGCGCATTTTAATATTGCGGCCATAGAAACTGTAGTTTTATTTTTATTATTATTTTTTTTAATTCCATGCTTTTTGTTTTTAGTTGTTGGAATAATTACTATGTACATTTTCATGTTTCATTAAAAATTAAAACTTGTTTTATGTCTTTTACTTTGTAAATCAATTGTAAACGTCTCGTTCAAGCAGTATTTTTTGTTTATATTTTTGTAAAAATAATGAAATAAATTCATTATTTATTTTTAAATATTTTTAAACTGCAATTAGGTGTTGTTAAATTAATTTAGTATTTTTTAATTTCTGAAAATATCCACTGGGATTTCTGGCCAGGCCGAGGTTTTGTTATCACATTTATATAATCTGGCCACACTGCTGCTTAGCTGTATAAGAAAATTCTCATAAAAATCGGGCGAAGCAGGGAATTATGTCACAACGCAATCACCGAGTGGACCGCTTCGCTCAAATGACGAAGCAGGAGGAGATCATTGCCAAGAAGCGGCAGGAAATCCTCGAGAAGCAGAAGACTGCGCAGCTGGCCAAGGCGGTGGCCGCGGCCCAAAACCTGGCAGCGCTGCAGAAAACGGAGACGCCATCCGTAAAAGCAGTCGCCCACGACGAGGAGGAGGAGGATGAGCAGCAACATCATCAGCAGGACTCCGCTGCCTTGGATACATCAGTGGCCTCAATAGGCGAGGAGGGGAATGGCCTGGAGGTGGGCCCCAGCGAGGCCCCAGCCGGCAAGGCTAAGGTGGAAGACTCTGTGGCACATAAGACGCTCAATAGTTTCACCGGAAAGACGGGAAAGATTACATTCGGACTAAAGCGTCAACAGCTGCCACAGCCCAGTGTGGAGCAGCCGCCCCCTAAGGTTAAGAACACCTTTTGCAACGATGGTTCCTTCTTGGAGAACTTTAAAAAAATACTCGAAAAGCACGAGAAACCGCCGCCACCCATGCTAGTGGCACCCGCTCCAGTGCCCAGGTGGGTACTCATTTAACGCTTGAAGGGAACCCTAAACAATTTTTCTATTGCAGCGGGGAGGAGAACAATGCCTTGGAGACACACGCCCCGGAGAACAGCAGCCCGCAGCTGGAGGCAGCCATTGCCATTAGCTCGGCGGCAGCGATGGCCACCTCTATTACGGTGACCAGTTCGGCGCCCACTCATCTGGCTTTCGGCTTGCCTGTCCAGGCCGTGCAACCGCCGCCACCACCGCCGTTCGCTTTTAATCCCGCGCTGTTAACCCAGGGACCACCACAAATGCAGCTGCCAGCTGCTTTCTTCCACGGCCACCTGCCCCTGCAGCTGCATCCGGCCGCAGTGGCTCCGCCACCGCCACCACCTCCGCCACAGCTGCCCATTGCCCTTGCCAATATGGGACAAATATACATGCAGCTTGGCCCGTCGCCAGTGGAGGCCTTGCAGCAGCTAAATGCTATACCGGCGCCCAAGGAGTTCGACTTGAACGCCATTCCCAAGCCGCAGATCAACCTGGAGGCCATTCAGATGCCCACAATAGGCGGTCATACAGCGGAGCAGCTTGGCCTGCTGCCCGAGCATATGGCAGCTGCAGTCAATGCCCACCCACCGCCTCCGCCGCCGCCCGTGCAGGAGGAGCAGCAACAGATGCAGCAGGTGATGCCACCTCAGCCACCGGAGCCTGCACAGCCCGCAGTAATCCCGCCCCAAGGTGTGTATCGTTTACGAAGCGACTTACGTCTTTTGTTCTGTTGTGCCATCTGCCATTTCCTATCCACACAGATCCTCTTTCCTTATCCCAACCCTATCCTATTCTCCCACTTACTTTCCCACTCATTCAATTTGTATCGAACTTTAATCGTTGAGCACGATTTTAAAGCAATTTATGTAGTTTTTTCAGAAACGTGCATACAATTGCCAACGTGCTTAGAAAACCTAATCGCACTGGTCGCGGAAAACGGTGAAGATTATGAAGATAAAATACGTTTGCATAGAAGCGAGTTGCATCCGGCCCTGTGGTAAATGACCTGAACTTGTTTTAACGGGGGCCCAAGGGAATACATAACTAGCGACAAAGGGGGTGTGGGACTACAAGCTTAAGTTTTTCTTTCATTTGCACACATACAGCTGAGTTTTAATTAGCAAATTGTTCGGCTTGTCTTTGGCGAATCTAGACACTTTGCTAGTCCAAAAATATCACCTTGTACTTAAAGCTAGGACGGTAATTCAGTTTTATTTAAAGTTTATTTGCCTGTTCTCAACAGTTTTATTTGTTTTTGAAAGCTTGAAAAGTTGGTTAATAGATACCTCAGTTTATATATTTTAATTTTATGAAGTGAAGACAGGCAAATCCTTGCAGGTTCAGCTACAATTTAAATCCTTGAAGAAGCTCTTAAGTTTTGATTAGACCAAACGAACCGACAACATATTATTTGGGGCTGATAGAAAGAGAATTAGGCAGGGCACAGCATTTGCGTGGACTCGTCGAAAGCACAGTGATTACCCGTTCCTCGATCGTCGTCAAATAATCTGGAGGAGCCGGCCGAAAGCACACTATAAACCGCTAATGGGGCGGCGCCTCAAACAGTTACTCATATAATGTCTTTGTACACACGTGACTAGCGTCGAGCACTTTTCATTGTACGTTTCACTTCTTTTAAATTTTGATACTAGGTTTCTTTATGATAAGAACTGCGAGCAGTATCGAAGCTATCGATCCCAACTCCTTGACTACGAACGCCAGCGGATCGAGCGGCAACGGGAGCGACAGCATCAGCAGCTAAGTCTGGCTCAGGAGCAGGAGCAGCAGCAACAGCAACAGCCCCAAAACGAGGAGCAAAACAGCAACTCGGCGGCTGACAAATACGATCCGGAATCGGCCATCAGTGCGGATTTCGATTCGGATGACGAGTATATGCGCGGCATGATGGATCGCAACCGGGATAATATCAAGCGCCGGATCGAGTGTCGCAACGAGCTGAGTGACGAGGAGCGACGCGAGCGAGAAGAGTCGGCCGCTGCCGGTGGCCGAGACGATGCGGACGACCAGGATGAGCAGGAGGATAAGGAGTCGCAGAGGCAGCGTAGGAAACGAGAGCGCAAGAGCCGCTGGGGAGAGAAAGAGCAGCAGTTGCCCAGTTCAAGTGAGTATAAAAATTCTAGTTTTGGAAACCGTAAATAATGATTATTTTTATTTTTTTAATTTAAAAATCACTTAAATTTATGATCTATGAGTACTTTAGATACAAACAATTTATGGTTTCATTTTCATGATATTAACTAGGCACCTCTGGCAATTTTGGAAACCAAAACAAGCCCGTGCTATCCAGCATCACTCGCACCGATCCCGCACTCTTGCAGTATGCTCGCCTCAACTATGGCTCCACCCAGCTGACCGAGGAGCAGTGGAAGCAATGCGAGGAGCACTACAAGGTCAACCTGCTGTACCAGGACATGATGCGTAAGCGGCAGGAGATAGATCGTTTGGCCCGCGGTGGCAAATTCAAGTACGAGTACGACTCAGACGAGGACATTGAGGGCGGAACGTGGGAGCACAAGCTACGCACAGCTGAAATGGAGGCCACCTCGTTGTGGGCCAATGCCCTAACCAAACAAAGTGAGGGAAAGCATCACATCGGCGACTTCTTGCCGCCTGAGGAGCTCAAGAAGTTCATGGAGCAGTACGAAGCGAAGAAGAATAATCGACAGCCCGACCTAAGCGACTACAAAGAGTACAAACTGAAGGAGGACAACATTGGATTTCAAATGCTGCAGAAGCTCGGCTGGAAGGAGGGCCAGGGTCTGGGCCAGGACGGAGCCGGTATTGTGGATCCCGTCAACAAGTAAGTCTTTGGTTGCGAATTCGGAAATGATATATAGTAGTGTATATATCTAACAGGGCCCCTCAACGCGATGGAAATCAGGGTCTGGGAGTAAGCAGCGCTGCCCAGCCGGAGGACTGCGACAATGAATACGATGCCTACAGGAAGCGCATGATGCTGGCCTATCGCTTTCGTCCCAATCCCCTGGTAAGGAATCCGAGATATTTATTCAAGGTATATTGATAATCAATGTTTTCCCTTGCAGAACAATCCCCGTCGCGCATACTACTAATGCAGCATCTCTACTACCTAGCAGCCACGTCCAAGTGGGTTCCAAATGTATTGTAAACACTTTTAGGCTTAGCTTGCACATCTCTCGATGAATAAAAGCCTTGTTCAAATTAAACAATGGGAACAACAATTGTAATTAAATCGTTTATATTTATTCCGAATAGATCATAATTAACTTAAAGCTATTGCATGTGAGACACATCCTACGTATGTGAGATATATTTCACACAAACTTCACTAGTTTCTATCGTCAAGGGTTTAGGAGTTCGCTCATGTAAAAGAGTACGTGAATAGCGGAGGCTCTGGGAGCTAGAGTCTGGGCTCTGGAATTCAACTTCAAGTGGACTGACTGTCACAAGTCCGACTCATACTCCAGGGATGAGCTCGATTCTACGAGGGAACTATGCGGAACACCTAAACGCTAATAATACTAAGTTGTACTCGTACTGGAAGCGAGGGCCTAATCTAGGAGTAGAGCGTCAGCACGGGCGTCTGGTTACCACGGGCCAAAGCCACCGGACACTTCATGTCCGAGGTGAGCATCTCCAGCCAGGACATGTACAGCGGCGCCGAGATCGCCTCCTAAAGTAAAAGGGAAGGTAAGTAAGGCTTTATACTGGAAATCATTATAACTTCGCTTACTTTGCGGGGCATGGGCAGGGACATGACAACCAGAGACGCATTGGACGAGTGCTTGACCACCAGCTCGTGGATGCGCAGTTGCCGATTCGTCTTATCGGCCATGCTTTGCAGCTCATCGTCCGTGATGCCGAACTCGTTTCGGGCTCCGCGACGGAAGGGTTCGATCAGGCGTTTGTGCTTCAGCAGCGTGTCTGCCCGCGGCTGCTCGGAGACACCCTTCAGCATGATGAGCTCCGAGTACTTGATGCGGAACTTTGTCAGCAGGCTCGCCATGCTGTGGAGCATTCAAGATGTTATAGTTAATATGATTAAATCCAGTGAGTATAGCTTTACCTCTTCTCCTCCTGCTCCTCGTCCTTGCCGTGGCACATGGCGAATACCCTCAGCTTGCAGTTCTGCCAGTGGGAACGCATGGAGATGATGTAGGGCAGGAGAATGGTGAGACCTGCATTCACGTGGAAGGATTACAAAAGGCCTCCCCGAGGATAGATAAACATGAACACGCACCTCCGTCATCGTACAGCCAAAATACATCAATGGTTCCCTTGGCCTGCTTCCTTGTAAAGATGGTCATGGCATCGAGGAGGTTCTGCGGAATGTCCGATCCTCCCTTGGTGTGATAGGTCACGGCCGGTTCATCGGTGCTGTTCACTTTGTAGCTGCGGGAGTTGCGCTGCATATTGGGCATCGGCGCCGGCTGGGGCATTGTGAACGAAGAGTTTGGACTGTCCATTCCGGCCAGATTCAGGTTGGAGTCAATGTGCAGCAGCTCTGAGGCGGCATTGGCTGCCGGCATTAGTTCATTGGTGAAGCCCTGGGCATTGGCCGTGTGCATGTGACCCATTCCATTGGCCGGCAATGTGACCTCGGAACTCAGCTCGGAAAAGTCTAATCCATTGGGAAGGCGGAGCAGGGCTACGCCCATTCGCTGCGAGAAGGCATTGCTAAAGGGAATTCAAGTTAGTATTCACTCAGGATGTAAGTAAACCTTAAGCTCTACTTACTACAAAATGGAAAAGTAGCTCTCCACCTCCTCCTTTCGGCAGCGATTCCAGTCCGGCTTGTATCCCACCAACACTATGTTTGGGGACATCTTTCCGAAGCCTGTGGACTTGGTCAGGGCATTGATTCCATCCTCTAGACTAAACCCGTCGATCACATTGTAGAACGCCTTGATCTTGCGGGCATCCAGATACTTTTGGCCATCTTTAACCAGGTTCTGGCGGTTCTTGTAGCCGACTCGCACCTGTAGCAGAGAAATAAGTTTTACATTAATTCCAACCTAAGATCATTCTTACTCCCAGCAGCTTACAGCCTAGGTTATCTTTTTGTGTAAACTTACCGGTATAATGTTAGCCACAAACATCAAGGAGTTGTTCTTGGTGAGCAGATAGCCAAAGTCCACCAGTGGTGGCCTAGTCTTTGGATCTCCGGAGAGCACCAGCACCTGCGGATGGTAGTTCTTTACGTGATCCGACACGTTCTGCAGCCGAGTGACCGCCATCAGAGCAGCCTTGTACTGTTGAGCCTGCGTGGTGGATCCCCAGTTCGCCTCTGGTTTCCGGTACATAACCACCAGGTATAGGGCAAAGATGATGCCAAAGGTGATAATAGCAGCCACGTAGTTGATTAGGAACATAATGGCCACGCACATGGCGAATCCAAATAGACTGATCCAGGCGTTATAGTACTTGAAGGTGGGTCGCCATCCCAGTGGCTTCACGAAGGCCGCGTGGAATGTGCAGAAGTTGATGAGGGCATACGAGGCCAGGTAGAAGGTGGATATCAGTGGAGCTATCAGGTTGAGCTCTCCGATCAGCAGGAAGCCCGTGGAGATGAAGAAGGTGAGCACATAGCCGCGGTAGGGCTCGCCGTGCTTGCCGTACGGTTTCGAGAAGAAGATCAGGCCCGGATAGATCTGGTCAATGCCCAAAGCCTGCACCAATCGGGGAACGGACAGGAGATTGGTCAGAGCCGTGCTCAGTGTGGCCGCAAAGCAGCCGGCATAGATCAGCGGTCCCCACAGCGACATCTCCTGCATCATCTCGTAGGAGTTGAAGAGACCCCACGTGCAGTTGCCGGTGGTCATGCAGGGCAGTTCCGAGGGGATGATGGTGCCATTGACCAGGTCACCGGGAATGCCAGAGGCATCCCTTACAGCAGCGCCGCCGGCAAAGAGCACGAAGAGGGCGTAAGAAGTCATCGAAATGAGCAGCGACCAGAAAGTGCCCTTGGGAATGGCTGCACCGGCATCTTTGAGGTCTCCACAGATGTTGGCGCCCGCCTGGATGCCTGTCACGCTAGGGAAGAAGATGGCGAACACGCTGAAGAAGTCGTGGTTTACGCCCTCCGCATACCGATAGTCCGAACCGAAGTTCTCCTTGAACGTATCCCCTGAAATAAGTCATATGCTATAGAAGAGCCCTCCTGGTGGAAATTAAATAACTTACAGGAGAAGCCCACGAAGCCCTTGGATATAAGAGTCTCATTGCCATTGGGTCCTATGGCAGCTCCGATGATAAAATTGAAGATGGCCAGGACAATAGTGACGATGAGAAAGTTTTGGGCCTTAGTCTCCCACTCCATGCCCACGCAGCAGATCAGGATGAGAACCAAAACGGTGACCGAACCAACAATACGGATGTCGTTAATGCCATTGTCCACGATTTTCAAGCCGTTGTTTTCTGGGAGAAACATAGGTAAATAAGAAATATATATTAAATATAATAATTTTTTAATGTAAATATATATAATTATATTTTAGTGAAGATGTTTACTTTGCACAATTACATTTAATTTACATTTTAGCTGTGTATTCCTATTGATTATAACCAATAATTATTTATCTATTCAATTTAATTAACTCTGGAACGTTTCCAAAATTGATACTCACTTAGCAAAACATTTAGCGATTCGCAGAAACCGATGGTGTTCATTGAGGCTGAGACGGCGTTGGCGAAGGCAAATACCACGCCCACCGACGCCCCGAACTCGGGCCCCAGCGAACGGGATATGATGAAGTAGACGCCACCACCCTTGACCTCGCCGTTGGTGCTAATGGCTGACAGCGAGAGCGTCGTGATGACGCAGACCACCGCCGAGATCGTAATTATAATCAGCGACTGCAAGATGCCGGACTCGGCCACCACCCAGCTGAGGCGCAGGAAGAGCATGACGCCCCAGATGTTGAGGAGACATGGTATCAGGACGCCGACAATCCAGCCCAGCTTGATGTGTCCGCCAGTTGGTTCCGGTTCGGGCTCGGGTATGGTAATGCTCTGGAATAAATAAAGAGAATGTTAACAACGCAAATTCTAATTTTGTTTATATTTCAATGTAATGAATGAGGAGATGAAGCACAAAATTGATTCAAGAAAAATCAATAATAATATTAGGCCTTAACCTACTTTTGTCAAATATTTTCCTTAATAGTTAGCACTGAATGAAGTAGTTTTATTACAAATTACAAAATCAGCGTTAAACCTACATCCCCAGTGCAGTGATAAGTATGATGTTTTATCAGAGTTCCCTGCTAACAGCTTAAGCACACAAATGGAGGTTATCATGGGACCATGTGCTGCTAATTGGGGTAATCGGCGGTTATTAAATGCCTGTTATACATATGTGTGATAATGGGATCTTGACATGCGGTGCCATTCAATCGGAAGTATGTTAAATACTTGCTTAAATTGCCAATAATATATTCTGTAAACTTTGTGCGACTCCAGCCAACAGCTGTTCCAAGAGAGTTTTATTCGGCATTACTCACACGCCGAGTGTGCAATTTAGTACTCGTATTCAATTAACGACCCCCCGACGCCAGGGGAAAAAGCGAAAACAACACCCACCCAGGCAGAGCAGTGCGGAGCAACAACCAGATTATGAGAAGCGTAGTATTGCTTTTCATTCTAATTAAAGTTGATTTTTATAGCCGCACTAAAACAGCAAATATTAAAAAAATGTTTAAATGAAAGCTGAAACCGAAAGGAGCTGCCATCAAGTTAACTATTCGGCATAAACCTACAAGTTTTGTTTTTCGGAGTTTAATTTAGTGCTAATAGGTTGTTTCACAAAACTGATAAATAAAAGTCACTAAGGTTAACAAGGAAAGTGACAGTAATGGGTGTTTAAACCTAACAAAGGCGTTGTTGGCAGAGTTGTTAAAATGTAAGGAATGTTCTCCTACTTTGAGGTGCTAAAAAGTGTTTTATAGCTGGTCGTTTCTTTCGGGTATTTTATTATGAACCTCAAAGAATGTTTCCGCTATTGAAAACACACGAGGAAATAAAATATATTTCCACTTGAAACCGAATTTACTTATCACAGGCGGCAGTAACTTGCGGCACCCTAAAAATTTCCACCAGGCGACAACTATTGACAGGGATACGGAGCTGGGCAGAACAATATATCTTGTGATTGTGATATGGTAACTTAATAGATTTACACAAGACATTGCTCCCTTGCCCTTGCATTGGTGATTGTTTTGCTATTTGCCCCACCGGCAACGTGGCGGTGTGGGTCTCATTTATTTTATTGTTTGCCCACATAATTGAATGTTTTTTAAAAAGCGTCCAATTGGAATTACCACACGTGGCATGGGGCAGTGACAGGGTTGGGCAGGACGACATCGATTGACAGTGGCCAAAGCCACAGCAGCAACGCACCCCCGAACGCTCGATTCGCACACGCTGCGTATACGCAATGCCGGTTAGTTAGTCTTCCTCGGTGGGTGGTTAATGTTGATTGTTTACACATTTTTGGCGGTTTCGTGCGGACGCCAACTTAGACAGACACAAACATAAACATATTTATAAAGAGAGAAAAAATCCATCTTTATATTTATTTAATTTATTTAAAATTAAAAGCTTTGAAAGAAAAAAAATACGTCCTTGGTTGTATTTATTTAGCTTATTGAATAACAACATTTCTCTTAATTTTATTATTTTAAAAGCCTTTGTAAAATTCATCTTTCTCTGTCAATTTTTCTCCGTGTCCCAAGGGATTTCCTGGACTGGGAGTGGGGTCTATTTGCGGTCTTACTAGTGTAACCCTCTAGCGCTTCCTCCCTTTGTCCATTTCATTTAGCAAAATACGCATTTGGCTCTGCGGTTGTTTTCCTCGTTGTCATTGCTGTTTTTGCAGTCCGAAGCGTGGAAAATTTTCGCACACGAAATTGGAATTGAAATTGGTATTTGTGCTTTATGAATCAAGGGCAGGAGCCGTGAGGGGGAATAACTGGAGGATAAACCATATTCTTGGCTAGCTTGTGGCAATGATTTGAGCTAAGTTAATAGACAAAGGCAACCAATGGAGTCTTGTTAAGATGGGCGCCCTGAATCACAGATTCCATAAATAGATGAAGATGAATTCATCGTCTGCCTCTGCACGGTTTTATTATTAGCTACACGAGGACCAACTCTGTGGTTAAGTATGTCGACAGGTTGGGAGCCAAAGTCTGAGTTCTCTCCGGTCAGCTTAAAGTCAGATAGAATTTACTTGGAAAATCTATTAAAGCAAATGCGCAAAAACTCGTTAGGGCCAACGAGCTCTTCAATAAATAAACGAAAAATTGCATTTTAATCAATTAGGAGGGAGATTTCCCATAAGTTTGCCCCTGGTGCTCCCCCCTGATGGCGGGTAAGTATCAGAAATGCAACACAAATGGGGGTAAACATATTGTTATATGCGCCAATAATTTAATGGCTTGTTCGGGGCAATGGCAGTGCGGTAAACAAAGATTTTCCAGCAAGACTTTCGCATTAGGAAATCAATAAAATGTTATAAAAATAGCGAGCAGCTCTTTCGCCGGCTATGAATTGTAAATTCGAATTGTAATTACAAGTGCAATGCGAAAGGAATCTCAAATGGCAAACACGCCACAGGCTGCCCCCCAACCGATGGGGTAAACAGAGCGCCGAGCTGGTAGATTGCTCATACGCCGCGTTGAACGACGCGAGATGTTGATAATATATTCCCCGATATTGCCATTCGGTTTGACAAATTACTATTGTGGAGAGGCTCGATTTTGAAAACTGCCAGGAACTGGTAATGGTTTTTTCGGAGACGCTGCTGTCCGATACATCTCAAGTGTGTTTTCTGTCACTTTAATTGATTGAAAGTGAGGAATAATCAATTGCTCAGCCCGGGCGTTTATCAAAATGACGTCCTGTCAGCAGCCCTGACAGCTTCAACACACGGACACTTGTGCAGCCATGGCACTGGAGTGGGTCCGATCGGCTTTAAGCACTCCTAGGATCCGCTGAACTCGCCTCATGATAAGCAACGAATCAGCCAACGTCAATGGCAACAGCTACGGCTCCAGTGCCATCTGCAGGCTGTTGCTGGTGCTGTCAATTTTAATGACACGACACACTTGTCCTGCATTATCCTCTACGCACATACACACATATGGTGTTTACTACAGTTGTCGCCATGACGAGCTGTTTACCCTGCTTCGAAGGCGAAGGCAGGACTCCCGCTCCGCCACTCCACGCCCCGCCGCTCCTTGAAACAATGTCCGTGTGGAGCAGCCCATGGCAGATGCATGGCTGCATCTTGTTGACAATTAATTTGGCTTCGGCGCTGTCATCGATAGTGCCTTGCGCATTACGGGTTATGGATGAATGCGGAAAAATCCACTTAGGACGCCGGCGACTGAGTGCAAATCGTATGAAGCTCGCTCGTGTTGGTTGCGAGTGTCCCCAGGGTGGAAGAATATACGAAAGTAAAAGAAAAACTTGTTTTCTTCTAACTTACCAAACCCCAAGGCAAGACATGAATTAGGTTGGGAACTAAAGTCAAAGAAAAACTATGCTTTAAGTGTATAGGGTTGCTTTCCCGATTGGTAAGAAATAAATCTCATGTTTGTGGCTTTTTTAAATTTGGTTAAATCTTGAGCAAAATAATTGGGAATTCCCGTTTATTTTTTGTTTCCTGACGAAATGGAGAAGTCACTTTTATGGTTTTTTAAACTCAATATTGCTATAATTTGTTTTTTTGTTTATACGTTCGGATAAAGCCAAGCTATTTGGGATTTCCCCAGAAGAAATAAATAAATAAGACTCCTGAGAACATTCTGCACAACAAGCTCATCTCGTTTACAGTAAAGCCTTTACACACCAGTTTCTGTAGCAGATGACTAACGAACTTTGTATTAAAAACTACCTAAAACTAGCTTATACTTGTAATGTCTCTAGATTCCGTCATATCTAAGTGGTTTTTGCTTAAATTTTCACAAATATTTCTATTCATTTATGCCTTCATGCCTTTCCATTTGCAGAATATCTGTCTTATCCCCTGAAGCGGACCCGAGCGTTGTTTTCTATTATTTAGGAATTGGAATTCCCCTAATGAGCCGTCGCTGGCTTGTAATGCAATTTTTACGATATCTATCATACGCCGTGGTGGCGCTCAGTAGCCGGACAAAGTGAATTAATTAAACAATACGGAGAAGGCGAGTCACCGGGAAAACCTCCGGTCCAAGGGACCCCCAGACGTGAGTTTCGCTATAGACGCATCAAATTTATTACTTCAGCGATAATCATAAAAACTGTAACGCTGGGAGGGCTTATAGCTCGCTCCACTATGGCACTACTTATTTCTTTCCAACGATAAGCGTCATCAGGGTGGTGGACGGTGGCTAGCTGATTCGAGAAAGTGGGCGGCAGCCTTGACAAAGGTGCTGTAGTGGTGGCTTATCTTAAGTGGTCACAACGTCATCACGACAGAGACGCTCCAATCTGTCGGCTCCGCACACATCAATCGTTGGGATGCCGGGAAGACGTCATGGAAAACTCACAATTTGCACGTCGGAAATGTGAAAATTGTTCGAGTAAATAAATCAGGCAAACGTATTTAATGAAATACAGATATAAATGCTGTAGATATGTACTACTGTAAGGCTGGGCAAAGTGCGAGCACAGTCCGAGAGTGTATCCATTTCTGACTGGATCCATAATTTTTTGTTTTGGTTCTGTTTCGCTTTATGTTTTTCCTAGGTATGTGTTTTTTGCTGTGCTTTGTTTATTTGCCGAGTACTTGAAATGTTTTCAGAACCGATCGGAGAGCGACTGAAGTGCGCTGCAAGGATTATGCCACGGCGAACACTGAACAGATCCATAGCAAAATACTCATCATTTAGTGGCACTTGGGCCTATCAATAATCCCAGCAGCAGCAGCAGGTTAGTAGATATAAAGTTTTTGAAGGCTATTTCCCTTGACTTTTTCAAGTGCATGCCACACTTACACATTTCTGGGCCGATTGTTGGACAAGGTTGGCTGACGAGCAGATTGGCCACGAGGTTGCCAACCGATTACGATTGGGAATATGTGTATATAGTGAATATTATTGAACTAATCTAGACTATAACTGAACACCGTTGAGTAGTGTAGCTTAAACGTAATTGACGGTATATTGTTTAAGTGTTTAATTTACACATTTTGAAAAATAGGTTGGCTTTAGTATTCACTTATTCTATTACAAACTGCTCCTCATTGATGTAGATATATTTCACTTAATTCCACATTGATTTATGTAAGCATTTCCACTTTTATAATATATATTTACTAAGAAATCATGGACTTAAATAGAGTTTACTGTATTTTTACGAGCTTCTCTTGTCCAGGATTAATTTGGATCAAGCTACATTTTCCCCGATTTCATGCATTATGCAAACTGTTATGGTAATTCCTCTCTCTTGCGTCACTAGTTTTTCGAACTCACCTGATCAGCCGCCTCTCCCTGCAGCTCTCCGATGGAAGGACGCTTCAGATTGCGCATGGAAATGCGGTAGTTGTCCAGACGCGGCAAACTTTCCCTGCAATCAGAGAACAAGCGGAAATAATCCATTAGTGGGTCGCCATTAGCAGAAGGAGCACGAAAAGCCGGAGGACCGGGATGGGTTGGAAATTTCCATACTGATGAAACGGAAGCAGAACCATAACCGCCTCCGGCAGCATGACCGTTGCCTGCAGCGTGCCGAGCTGAAATAGCCACTCTGTGGCACTAGGAGCACTCGGCAATCCACGCACTGGGAACCCAAGTTATTTGTGTATACACATAAATAATAAGACAATAAAATCGCCCAACCAGCCAGCCGAGTGGTAAAGGTAGACGACGGGCAGAAGGTCAGGGGTTCCACGCCGAAATCGAGAAAAATCGAGTATTATCGGAAAATTCTTCTTGGCCAGAGGGAGGTAGGAAAAGAGTGCTACTTGTATGGTTGCTACGGAATGCCCATGATGTATATTTACTGATCGCCAATGAAAACAGAAACAAAAGCAATAACAATGGCAAAAACAGAAACTGAAACAGCGGCGGCCAAAGTAATGCCAAAATATAATTTAAAAATCTTAAAAAGGCTAAAAACCGGAATGAGGAAGGCAATAATCGGAGAGCACAGCACGGCGCCACGAGCGGACAATGGCGCCGCATCCAAGGGATCAAAAGGGGGCAGGTAGACGGATGAATGACAACCATATGGGGGATCTAAAAGGGGTGAGTCTGGAGAAATGCACTTTACCAGGCACACATTACTCAATCGTCAATTCTACAGGGTGACCTAACATTAGGATCGAACTGAATTGAATTTCTAATAGGAAATTCATAATAAAAATATCGACTGTTTTGAAGTCATTTTAAAATGTATGCTGATATTTTTATGAGTATGAAATGTCATGACAAATAATTAAATATAATAAATGAATGCAATCAATGAACTTTTTCTACTTAATAAAATATGAAATCGAAGCTAGCTTATAAATTACCAACACATAATCCTTATCAGTCTACTGATAACTTTACTTGGGGAAACCCCTGTATATACGTTTACTTGTTCACGTAGCTTAATCTTAAGTTTGTGTAGATATTCCCATAAAGAGGTCATTTTTTAAACAAGGCAAAAATCACACAATAGAAACAAAGATATATTGGAAAAACAACTTTAAACTTAAGCTTGATTTATATTATTTTAGATTATATTTTATTTATTAAAATCAAGATTTTAGCTATTAAATAAGGAAACTGTTTTGTAAATACAACGAAATATTAATCTATAAACTAAAGAATAAGGCAAAAATAAGCAGAAATTAAAATGTTTCCTTTTTAAATTGTCAATGCAAATTATTTATCAAAATCGTTTTTGTTGACCTCCTGACACCATTCTTAATGCAAACCTTGATTCATTTTTGGAAAGTTTGGCTGTTCACTTTTACTGCCCTTCCCTTAAATATGGTTTTAAATTTCTTTCTCTCCGCAGTTGTTCCTCTGTTGGTTTTATTTAAATAAAAAACTTCATTCATTAATCAGCTTTAATTGCAGTCCAGAATACTTTCTTTTTTATATCTTTAGCTGGAGATCCATGCACTGGGGGATCCCTCTTGGATCGCCGCTCAGTTCCACCATAATTTATGATTGTTTATTAATAATAGGCAAAAGCTCTCGAGGGCGTTTTTCATTGTGCTACTAAATAAATTGCAAGCACACACAGCGAAGAGAACACGGGATTTTGTGGTTTTTCTTTTAATTCCATTTTCCATTTCCCATTTATTTGCCAGACAGCCACTCCCGTCGTCGTCCCCCGATCATGTACTGCGGATATGTTGTGTGTTTATGTACAGTGTATAAACATGGAGGCAACATACATAGCAGTATATGGACTCCAGGCCAGTCGATGGGCATTTATTGCTCGTCCGTTGCCGGTTGCCGGTGGCCGGTTTCGTTGGGAATCAGCTGGTCTGAGTTAGTTGTACAATTGGAGCTCCGCAGAGTTCCAGGCAACGCATCGATCAATTGAATTCATTGGCGCTCGCATAACCCTAATGACAAGCCGTAAATTTATTTGTTGACACGCTCATCCTCCGCCCGTCGAGCAACTTGAACTGACAGCTCCGGAATTCGCGAAGTGCGAGCTGATCGAATCCTTGGGCCAAAAATGGGAACCGGTTTCTGGTTTTCCACAGTGTTTTTATTATTGTTTCGCCGAGCTGATGTAACTTGCTTGCCGTGTGCAAAGTTCCCGGGAAAACAAATCATCTGCTGTCCGAATTTTCACCAACAAAGCGTTCGAGCATTCGCAAATTTTGTTTTTCTGGCATATCTTTGGCAGCTTTTAATTGAATTTAATTTGAGAATGTGTGCTTATGTTATCCCGAAAGTGGAACAATTGTAATAATTAATTCGAAAAGCATTTGCGCGGGTCTAGGTCGCCGTGGTCACCTCTCAATGAAGAGTCATGTGTCAAAATTTGTTTGCTCAAAAGTGAAAAAAAATGGTAATTAATCCGGAATTAATTTAATTTTTCAATGATCATGTGACATCTTGGTTTTTTTTAAGTCAGCTTCTCTAAGATATAAATGTAATTTTAAATTACCTTACTTCGTTAGTCATAAATGTAACTTTTCCCTTCAACAAAGGCATTTTTTGTATTTTTACACTAAAGTATCTCACTTTATTATTTCCGAATATCATTATATTTTATATACTCCTTTGAAATAAAACTAATAATTGTCTCATTTATATTTTGTACTAATTTATATGACTTTTTATTGATTGTTATTCAAGCGGTTTACGAATATTAATGAATATACAAAGCAAGCCTTTTTCTGATGTGCCATTAAACAATTATTTATAGGAAGTGCAAATCCAACAGTGATTTTCCCCAATTATAGCAAACTCTGACAGATCACCGATCTCGATGTGTTATAAATTATACACTTTTCATTCACATTCGGCTAAGGTGAGAGGGTCGTTTAACAATTGACACTGGCAGTGACACATTACTCCAATTTTTAACGATTTTGCCTTCAGATAAGCTTTTCAATCCGCTGTCATTTTTTGTGTTTATGTGCTAAACGTGATTACAATAAATTGGCATAAAGCAGCCTTCGTTTCGGTTATATAAACGGAATATTTCACTTTTCCCCAGACATATTCAGCCTTTACATTGTACCCTTTTTATTTATTTAGTTGTACATACTGTTACTTTTATTTATTTCTGGGCTGCAAAGCAAACAGAAACGGTCTGAGTTTAAACATATGTCGGCAACTCAATTGAAACTTATTACGGAATGAAAAGTTAATGATCAATTTGCTTTGGGAACTCTAATTAATTGTTGTATTATTTCTAAATTGTTTTAGACGCAAGCTCAGACCCCACGTGGGCCCTAATGAATGGAAATAATATATCTCAAGCACCCACAGCGACTCAGCTCAATCGCGAAAAATCTTATCTAAGCAAGTAAATCGCACTAATCGAAGCAATTATCAAAAAATTCTAAATATGGTATAAAGCATTTATTATTGTACATATATTCTGCCAAATGAATTTTTTATTGTGATAGGTGAGCACAACGTTAGCATCTCACAAAAAAACAAATAAAAAAATATTAGTTTCACATTGTTTAACCAAATTATTTTTATCATATATAAATTCTGGTTGAATTATTTTAGATGAAGTAATTATAAATAATGCAGCATTTATACAATTCATTAAGCAAGGCAAACCTATCAGCAAAATGAAAAAAAAATACAATAAAAATTAAAATGAAAAATGCTGTCTGTTCTTTCTTTCTATTTAAATTCTTTTTTAGACTAGTAGAAATTTTATACTTAAATATAGCAAGTAAGAATTCATTTTAAAATTGCCTTCTAATAATTTTATTTTATATTAATATGTTTTAATTCATTTTATTTAGAATTTTGTGATTTTGATGATAAAACCAACAATATAAAAATATTAAACTCAAAAAGCATTGCTTAATAGTTTTCTAGATTAACACATCTTGCTTAAAAAACATTAAAAATATATTCTGAGTAATGGTAATAATGTTTCCTAACCCGACACGGTTGATAAGAAGTAGCTAACCATTGGGGAATGCATAAAATTGTAATTAAACTCACTTTGTTAGCTGGGCGAGACTAAATTTTCGTTCCGCGTCCGATTTGCGCAGGAAATGCCCGAATCCGCGGAAGGACAGGCGCGAGCTCCGCCGATTCTCACCGCTCTCGCCTGGAGCCTTGGGATGCAGGTGGTTCTCATTGATGGAAGGAGGATGAGCTGCATCCGGCTGATCAGTGCCTGCGGCACCTGTTCCCGCTTCGCCATCGTATGCGGCATTTGTGGTGCCGTTCACCTTTGAGATCTGGAAGCGATCGGCCATATTGTGGCTGAGAGGACACCCTTTGCTTGGCTATCAACTGGACACTGGGGGACACTGTTTCTTATCGATTGCTGGAGCACCTTTCAGGAAAGTTAGCGAACTGAGCACATTTGCATTTTACACACCCGTCTGGGAGTGGATGGGATGGGATGATATCACACGAATCGCGAACGGGAATCGGAATTGGAATCGAATCGAAACGAAACGGGAAGGACGCGACGTCCGGCTGGGGCGAGTGTCCGAGTACGAGTATTTCGAGACCGCGTCGACCGCCTCGTATGCTTTGGATGGGACCCTATATATATATTTTATTTGGGGGAGAGCGCGAAAAAACAATGATACTCGGCTGAAATATCCGTGGTGGCAATTACAACTTAACTCGCCGACTGTCGCACGGCGTTTGAGCGTTGTCAAGTGTTTACCGCTTGATTATTATGGCTTTTTGCGCCGGTCCAGTCAGCTGCTCCTCTGCTTCTCTGCTCTGCCGCTCTGCTTCCGCTTCGTGGCTTTGGATTTGGCAGCGTTGTTGGCTTTGGTACGGTACCAACTCACGCACACAGCCACGCAATGGCGCGGCGGCGTGGTGAGTTCTCAACAAGTGTTTGTGGCGGAACTCAACACGCCGCCGAATTGTACGCAGCGCAGGAGGTCCAGACTATGGGATACCCGCTCTTGGGAGCGCTCTTCTTGGGCGTATACGTAATATTAGAACGTTTACGTTCGCATTACGTATACGTAGCGGAGAGTTTGGTGCGCAATGCGCATTGCGCATGCTTTACTAATTTCTAAAATTATTAGCAAATAAATTGTATGACTGATGTAGTTAATAGTTTCGGTTAATGTACATTTAAGAATTGTCAAATGTTGAAGTTAGAATTATAAATTAATATAGAAACTAAAGAGCCTAAATTGAAAATTATTCTTGTTTTGTGTTTTAAAATAGTTTGTCATTAGGAATTTTTTGAACAGCATTTTATAATATTTAATATTTTGGTTTTATAAAATGAAACTTTTGTTATTATAAGTGAGTTTAATAAACACATATATTAAATATTTATAATTAATTTTTTTTTTTTTGTTTTTCTCTGATTATTCTTATTAATTTTAACGGTTCTCTGTGTTCACTTTCTTATTGTCGGTTGTTTGCAATTTTAAAATTCCTGCCAACCGGTCTGGACTTTTATATTCTTGATCAACGTCAACAGAATCGATATTGCCCTATATTCCGGCCGAGAAGCTTGTTGTTGCCACCAACGCAAACGAGATTAGCAATCTCATATGCTCATTTAAACCCTATAATCAGCGTAGCGTATCACAGGAAGCAATTCCCAAGTGGCAGAGCAGAGAGTTCAGTTTAAAATTCCATAAACTATTTGTACCCAACACACCAAGTTTGTTTATTTTGACACTTGTAGGTAATAATAATAGAATTACATACAACATTATTATGTTGATAAGAGTGTAGATCTCACCACTTTTCTTTGCGGTCTAATAGAGTTATCTTTGCTTGTTTGTTTATGTAAATTACATTTAATTTGTATTTAGTTTGTGTATATTTATATTAATTACAATATTTATGTCATCTTTGCAAAATCAACGAACTTGGGTTTATTTATTCAGTGACCTTATAAATAAAACATGGACTACTTATTTGGGTCACCACTGAGTATAAGCACTCTCAGCCAAATTACTAATATATATTCGTGTGAGGGATCCTTCTTTCGGCACTCAGTTTAATGGAGCCTTTGTCACTTGATACAACACCATTTTTGTGGCTGTTGGAAATAGGTATTGGTAATTAGCACCTTGACACGTTCTTAGTGTATACGATTGCTTTTCGGCGATTCGCTGGCGTTTGCGATTGCGGTTATTAACTTGTTTTCTCTGTTTACCCAATTCATAACAATTCTCCGACTCTCCGCGCTCATTCACAATCGTTCGCACACTAAGACTTAGACACACTCGTAACATCTTTACTATCAGCCAAGCCAAGACGGCAACAGTAAAACAACAAGCCTGCAGAGCACGCGAATAAAACCCCCTTAATCGAATTAAATTCGGTTTTATCTGGTTTGATTGGCTGGCTGGATGGGCAGATGGCTGGCCGACTGACTCGTCGGGCCGCATTCAGCTCTGCGTCAGAGTCACCCGAGGCGGTTTTAATAAAGAGCGGAACGCGGCGAAAAGAGTTATTTTTATTAAGCCACTTGGAGGTGCCCTGCACCGAACCTTCCTCCAGCAACCGGGGATCGGGAGAGACCCAACTGGACGACGACGACCTTCTCTCCCCAGCTCCACAGATGTCACACTCTTGAGTCGGATCGTTCTAGGGCGCATCTCATTCTTATCGGTTTTATGGAGATATTCAGATATTTTTTAATCTCTGACAATTTCTGACATTGGGTAACATTTTATAAAAGACATTGGTTATCTTTCTATTGTTAAAAATTTTAGATACAACTTTAAAAGAAAGTTGAACTAAAGTCAACCTTTATTTCTTTGTATGTATTTGGTTAGGATCCTTCTTAAAAATATATATTTTTACCCATTATACATAGGTTCCAATATATATTTAATTCTCTTCGAATTATTTCTATACAATTCTATATTTTTTAGGAAGGATATTGTTAGGGTTTCGATTTCTAAAAGAGATAGGAATTGATCAACATAAACTTGTAGGACCCATCTTATTAAATTAAATGAATTCTGATTTCTTAATTTTTTTAATTCTGTATGTGGATAAGCCTATTAAAAACTAACTAAGAAAAGCTTTCCAAATTGAATTTGATGGTTTTTTGTGTTAGTTATGATCGATATTTGATTTTATGCCAAGATCTTATGGCAAACTACAAAGGTATACAAATTTCGGCTTCCCAAAGTTAGTACCCTTTCTTGTTTTGTTATGTACTTCTAACATAGGTTATTATTAAAACAAATTATTAAATAAATACAGTCTAAAGATCAGTTTGGCTTATTCTTAAATGGACATACTTTTCATATTTAAGTTTAACCATATGGACTTAGTTCATTTCTAGCAATGACTTATAGAAAAACATGGTTTGCATATGATTTTTATACCCTTGCAGGGTATTATAATTTCAGTCAGAAGTTTGCAACGCAGTGAAGGAGACGTTTCCGACCCTATAAAGTATATATATTCTTGATCAGCATCAACAGGGGAATCTTTCTAGATATGTCTGGAAGAAATCGATTTTTTGGCCATTTTTGCATTAAAATTAGCAAAAATGGCAAAAAATTTTGATTCCTTAAAATTTTAAATTTGGTATGCAGTTTTTTTTAATTAATAAAAACTAACACAAAACTGCTTTCCGAATCGAAATTAATGCATTTTTGGCTAAGTTATGATATATTTTAATTGTTACCTGCAAGGGTATACAAACTTTGGCTGGCCAAAGTTAGCTTTATTTCTTGTTAAAATTCTAATTAAATGTTCTTATTAACAAAGTATACGCCAAATTATGAGTCATTACTTTTTAGTAATACCTGAAATGAAATGACAACAAACAAAAATAAAAATAAAAAACTCCAACAGCTCATTCTGAATCTGTGCTGACTGGTGCGATTCATTTAAAATTTTGGAGTTCCATTATTATCCAAGCCATTTGTTGCTCACGAACAATGAGATATTACTTTATGGCTTAACGTGTCATATAGATAGATGTACGGCTGCAATCAATTAGTTAACCTATCAAAATTGCATAAGTTTGGAATAAACAATGGCTTTACAAGAAGCGGGATAATAAGTTGATTACGGTTTTATATCAGCTGTGTTTTCGTTCTGCTGATATCACGCAAGTGATTAACAATTTGCTAATTATCAAAAATATTTATATTACTTTATAAGCCATCAGTCAGAACGATTCGCTGTATATATTTTTCGGCGAAACTGATTTTTATTCGTTTACGATACGATTTTCACACGTCTTCCAATTTCGTTCGGCTCGTTTATTAAAGTTTATTGCTCGGTTCTTTTGCCATAGACAATTTGTTTACCGCTTCCAATGATATAAATTGAATTTCCCCTTTATTCATTCCGGAATTCGAAGACCCATAAAAATTGGCTACCGAAAATCGATTGTTTACATAAATGTACCACAAATGGAAAATAATATAAAATATGTATCGAAAAGATCGTATCCGTTGAATTTGTATATATATGCTGTATATTGGGTGTGATAAATCGTCAAAGGCATCGTTTATTTTCGTAGTCATATTACCAAGATGTTTATCTAACAATCTCTCATTCTCTATCTTGTAAATTTTAATTCCTGGCCGGGGGATCTTTCTAAAATTAGTTTTTGTTTGTGAAAATCATCTTAACTTGTTTATATTTGCGAATATAAAACTGTAATTGGCGGCTAGTCTTGTGTTTTGCATCTCGTTTATTATTTCCCCAGTACCTGCAATCAAGCAGACCAATTAAACGCGAATTATACCCAAATTGCTTTCGACATTTTTGGGTAAGTAAATTAACTGATATTATAAATGCTAAAAAGGGCAGTTACAACCCAAAGTGTCATCTTGTTGACTTTACTTATTTGAACTCCCTATTATTTTTGTGCCTAGACAAGACATTTTCAGTGGAAATAGATCTGTTCATAGAAAGCAAGTTTGTTTTCGTGGATGGCATCCACCCTTAACCAGTTACAGGCAGCTTTGGTTAACCCTCAACTGCACTCATTAACACCTCTCCAGGCCGCTTGTATTTGGACTACTGTCGATTTCTGTCTAATTGATCGAATCAACACACGGCGGAAGCACAGATAAATGTATTGTTTTATGGCTAAAACTAAATATTTAAGACTCGGCAACTGCGTTGTATAACGACGACGGTCCGTTGCTAATTAATTCGAATCTAATGACAGCCATATATAACCTATTACACGGTAGATAATGTCTCCCCAATGGCAGGGAACTCGACTTGGACTCTTAATGGGTGCCAAGAAGACAAAATGGCCATGCGCTATCGCTTTGTGGGCCAGTGACATTATTTGACACTCGTTTATTAATTGAATTAACTGCTTTATACCACTTTAAAAAGGTTTTCGATCGGGCCGCGTGAAGGAAGTCCACACAAATCGACAACAATCTAGATTCGATCGCTTGCGACTGGGTTTGGGAATACCTGTCCTTGGCGTCAATTGCTGTCGGTCGCCTTACAATATTCGACGGCTGTCGTGTCGATAAAGCCTCTTGTATCTGGCTTTGTGCTAAGTGTTTGGATCAATATATATCAGCTAACACAATTGTCATATAACACTTGGATGGAATGTCACTGATCATAGGTTGAATATTGAACAATATCCTGGAGTACGTTTGCCATCTTTCCAATATTTAGAGAGGGATTTCTATTAATTGATTTAAACCTTATCACGATCTTCCTTTGCTTGCATTATTTTGGTCTAAAAACCAACAGGAAATCATAGTTAAAATTATACCTTACACTGTCTAAAGAATATCCTTTACTTATCTTTTGGGTAAAGACAGTCGATGCTTGAAGTATAGGCGCCAATCTGAATTTGAAACATATTTTATTGTTGTTTTTTTTTTCTATTGCCTAATTAGTCAATAATTCCTAAAAGAGCACGTTTATTTTTCTGTCCCTTGCTTCCATTTGTGATATTTGAGACCCGCTAAGCTTGATCGGATGCAAAGGAAATCGCTTAAAAATAACACCCACTTGTTGTGGCGCAGGTCATTACCTTAGCGATGATTTAGCAGGGTATATTGGTATTACATTGGTTCCTATAAAGCACCTCCAATAATAGAAAATAGCTTTACAGTCGAACAGTAGTGATACTAATCAATGTCTTAATTTTAAAACTATTTTAAACAATATTGTTATTTGAACAAAAAATACATTGAAATCTATAACACATATTTGCATTTTTTAAGCCTTTCAACATTATGAATATGATCTCACTGCCGTTTCAGTGCGTTCAAAGCGATTGCAATGAACTCTACCGAAAATAACAATTATAGGCCATCGATACCTGTTGTTACTCGGGTCACTTCCGGCAGGCGGAGCTGTGCTCCTGGTTGCAGCTCCAGCTCCCATTAGCCGAAATTGCAGTAACGCCTGCCGTGCGGGGATTTTCTCTAAAATTCCGATCTACGGAGAGTTGTCATCATCGCCACCGGCTCTGTCATACCCGAGGCAGTAGAAAGAGGCAGAACCGATCCGCTTCATGTCAGTAGTAACTTGTTCAGCGCCAGCTAGTCTCATTGTATCGCATCTCTGGGTCTCGGGTGTCTACTATAGATGTCTGGCTGAATGTCTGAACGATCGGTTCGAGTGGCTCCGGAAGGGGTGCCGGTCCAAGTGCGACAATTGATGGTAAGCACCCCAGTCACACCAGCACATAGCCCCACTCGGATGCCAAATCGTTGGCAATCAAATGCTTAATTGTAATAATTATACGAATTTAATAATTTCAGGCAGCGTACTGTTCATAGGAGTCAGTGCTGAGCAATAGTTTGGCACGCTCAGATTCAGATACATCATTATATCGAAAAGTATTTGAACCAAACACACAAAATCTTTAATAATTTCCATGATATTTAAGAAGAAAGATACATAGATAGAGCTGCTTAAAGAAAATTCAGATAAATTTAAATTCGATTTAGCATGTAATATGATCCGATTTTCACTTTAAAATAATCTTTTTTTTTTTCGGTGTGAACACTTTCTCGATTACCTGTCCCGGTTTGTGTTTGTTTTTTATTTAAAAAACTTAATGCGTAATTTAAATCTTCGAATGGGGGTCATCTGCATAACGGTTCCCCAGCCTGTTTGCTAAATTATTTAATTTGTCGTTTTAAGGGCCGACATTAACTCTGAATAACTGACAAACATTTCTCAGCTAATTGCAGTTTATATTCTCATTAAGGTTAAGGACTTAATGGGGGCTTTGAAGTGTGTTGATGTTGAGTTAAAAGAGCCGATAAGGAAGGCCTCTATATGGACTAAGCGCCTGTAAATAAATTAATATAAAACTGATTCAAAATATGTTAATAAAATATAGGCTTCTAGATAACCTTTAAACCCGCTTATAAAACCTTTTCTAGTGAAATGGTTTTGCGTCGCATTTTAAGAGCCTAGTTATCATAAGTGGAATAGGGTTTATACAAGACTGTATAGTATTTGTGTATATCAAATAAAAAATGCGCTGGAAACCAATTAGCCAAATCAAACCAGTACGAAGGGGATTGGTTTGGACCCGGTTTGCAGCCATGTTTACAATATTGGTATCTGCTGGTGAGTTTATTAATTTATATTATCTTTTTGCAGTGCTGCTATCAACAAAACACAGGTATATGTAAACAATGCATTACAGAACTCTCAGACTCAATACAAATATGCGAAATACTTCGGTCAAGGGCTTATTGAAATTTGAAAGAATAATTAAATTGCAATGCTTACTACTTAAAAATAAAATAAATTGCAGATTCAAACTATTTAATAATAGCATATTACTGCTTTGGGTAAATCTTTCTTGGATAAAATACGTAATTTATAACATCACCTTACCTTTATCTTATCAAGCAATTAAATGTGACATTTACCGTGTGTTATTCCCGGCAATTGTAAAGAGTAAGATAATATTTTACTAACCCATAAATGTGTTATAAGAGTTCATGTATACTTTGTAAATAATAAATAAGTTTTTAAGTTAATAAGTATAAGTTAAAGAAGGTACCTTAAACAAGAAAGAAAGCTATACCCGATACCCAAAGATGAGAGCGTTCATTTAATAGTAGTTCCTTCAATCAATTCTATTGTTTAAATATATCCGAATATATATCAACGTTTTCCTTCAATAACATTTTTGTTCAACTTTGAATTTGTTTTAAATATTTATTTGGTGTTGCATAAACGATTTACACATTCAAAACATTTAAAATTCAAATTCCACTACTAAATACGGTTTGTTCTTGAATTTCATTTTGATGCTTCACATTTATGCTGTTAACTTTCACACTGAATCTTATAAATATAATATGTATACATATATACTTTTAGTTTTGTTTTAAAAATTTCATTTAAGCTTCTCTGGGATTAACTTTCGTTTTGTTTAATTAATTGCTTCTCTGGATGGGCCCTTCCTTAGCAGGGTTCTGGGTCCACAGTGGCAATCTTAAGTTTTGGTTTTCTATTCAAGAGAAAATATAAGGTGTATAAGTTGTACGGGCAATCGGAGCTTTCAGTTGAGGCAAGACTATGGCCAGATCGAAAATCGGGTTTGAGATCAGTTTAGATGAGTATAGTTTAGTAAACATCTGGTAACAATGGGTGGGTCTTGTGATGAGTCGAAGCTATTGCAAAAGTTTCTGGTCTCACGTTCAACGAGTTGAGAATGTTAGTAATCTTAAGAGATGGGTATTCTATTAAGTGGGTCAGAGGAGAGTTCTATCGAAATGCGGTAAACAGCTAAAGCGAGATATAGGGTCTAAGAGGGGCAGTAAGCACATTGAAAGCGTTAAATCTGATGGAAATCCTAGTACTCCCGGTATCCCTTCACTCTCGTAACAAATTCATCGAAAACTCCAAAAACTTAATAAGCTATCCAATAAATACACCTAGACTCTGATATAACAGATTATTGCGGGCACAGGACCGTCGTTCCGGCAACGAATAAACTCCAAACAGGTGCGTACAAATCATACGAGTTCCTCCGCGGTCCCGGCCATCGTGGCCATCCGGCGATAACAAACGATTTTGAGTTCTTGAGCAGTGTCTTGAGCAATGATAATACTGATCCTATATACTAGCTGCCTTGGCAAGTGTTAACTTAGACGACCAAATGCGAAACGTCGCTGGTGTAGCCCGGCGAGTACCGCGGCGGCAGGACACTCTGCTGGGGCCGTGTCTTGCCCAGCATGGGCATGGGCATCGCCGGCTGGCCGGCCGCCATCACCTTGGGGCTCTGGCCGGGCTTGCCCAGCTCGTAGGGCCGCCGAATGCGAAGCACGTCGGCAGCATCCCCGGGCCAGGCTCGCTCCGGGCCCAGCCGCTGGCCCAGGCGAGGATACCGGCGCTTGTCCACCGCCAAACTGATGGTACCCGGTGGGTGCGTCGAGTTCAGGCCGACGTTGTACTGGCGTTGCATCGCCAGGGACGCGCGTATAGTTTTCCGTTTCTGGAAAGGAGCAGAAAGACGTAAATCAATTTAAGAAAGTGTTCCGCTTTGAAGGGTTCTCACCTCGATAGTGCCACGCCACTTGTCCGCCGCATGTCGGGCAATGTCCAGGCGCTTCTGCTTCTTCACCTGGTGCTTCTTATAGATGACCTCGATGATGATCAGACCCACGCCGCCGGCAATGCCCACGCCCACCAGTATGAACACCCCCGCCATGTTTTTCAATCCCAGAGTGTTGGGCGTTTTCTCAAAGAGCTCGCAGTTTTGCTGGACATGACCATGGAAGATCCACTGCTTGTCCAGCTTCTCCATGAAGCCGCCTAAAAAGAGGAAAAAGGTAGATCAGTAGAGTCTCATATATCAGCCTAATGTAAGACATACTCTCGTGAAACTCCAGGATGGCCAGAGTAACCGCATCCGTCCAGGGCGAACCCTTTTGCAGTCCAATTCCGTAGCCACTTCGTCCGAATAACTCGCCGGCAGTGACCAGCTCGCAATCCTTGGAAGCCTCGTACTCCAGCCGCGAAGAGTCCCAGATGAAGGCCATCAGCTTGCTGTGGACAGAGGCGTAGATCAAGGAGATCACGTGTTAAAATTATGTTTGTTTAAGTGGGATAAGGATAAGGGCACAACAAGTAGGTATAAATGTTTACGTAACAAGAAAGATTGGTTAGCTTCGGTGGACCGAGGCTTCCGATATCCTTGCATATTCTTCAAAATGGAGATTCTAGGAGAATTATAGGAGATCTTTCTTTGAATATACTTATTGCAGATCTTAATGTGATGAATTTATTTGTCAAGAAAATATAAATAGATATATAATATACTGTGAAAATTCCATGATGATACGTTATAAACCCTTTCATTTATTTCTTAAGACTTTATGAAATAGGTTTCCTAATACGCATACATTGAAATATAAAAATCACAAAATATATGTAACTCTTTATATGAAGATCGGATATTAATTATTACTTCCAGTTAATTTAGATCAAAGATAAACCTATAAAATTGTAAACCATTTCGGATATTTGCAAGGATTGAAAGACATGAAGATGCTAAGATATAGGAACACAAGATGGCTTTGGGGGCGTCTAAGTACGGGGGCAAGACCAACACGAACACGATACGGCTAAAGATTACAATACATTATCTAATAGATCGAAACACAGAGAGATATATATATAGAGAGAGAGAGTAGGATAGAGAGACAGAGAAAGTTAGAGACAGTGGCGTTAGGTGGACTGAACAGAACTGAACTGAGGTGGCGTTTGAGAGTTTGGAGAGTGATTTGAAACTGTAAAAAGTTGTGGTGGTTGTTGAGTTGTTGTCTGGATCTGGAACTGGATCTGGACAGTGCCATGACATGCGATGCTACGCTCAGCTACGGAAAAGATCGCGGCCACGACCTGAGCCACAACGGCACGTTACCCCTTCTTCACATCCTGGATGGCCTGCTCGGCGGTGGCGTAGTTATTGGCCTCCATCGTGCGGTACATGTTCGAGAGCTCCACCTGACGGCGGAAGTACATGTCCACCGAGGAGCCCTTGACGGTGGCGCAAGTAAGGTTCTCCATTGTATTACGCAGTCGGGCATCGTTGATGCCGCTAAGCTTGGTCTTGGGCCGCTCCAGCACGAGGAAGGCGGCCAGGTTGGCGGTGTACGAGGCGACGATGATCATGGCGAATCCGGCCCACACCATGCCGAGCACGCGGGCGGAGAAACTGCGTGGCGTCCCCTCCCCAATCCCGCTGTTGAGAAGCACGCCCCAGGCGAACCACACAGCGGAGCTAAGGTTCAGGGCCTTCTCCTCGTTGCTGTCCGAGTGCGAGAGCTTGAAGCGTCCGAACGGCGAGAATCTGAGTTCGGAAATTGGAAAGAAGTGGTTATTAAGGTTTCTGACATCCGGTTCCGGCAGTTCCAGGCAGGCGGGGATTAACTGGGCGGGAATCAGCTACGATCGCTGCCATTCAACCGTCCAATGCAACGACCTTTAACAATTGTGTGCTTCGCTTTTAGGGCTCGGGGTTCAGGTTCAGGATGGGGTTCGGAGACGGGGATTCACTCACCTGTCCAGTAGGTAGAGCACGAGCGCCACAACATGGACCGACACCATTACCAAGATCCATAGCGTGTTACTAAACGGCTGCAAGAAAGACACGAGAGTACTCGATCGTGACGGTTTCTTCTCGAGTATTGTAATGCCTTGGTATTTGAATGGTTTCGAGAATTCTATGTACTCGGCACGCTCCGGATTGATGGTTAGTGGTGCCACGATCATGCTAACATAAATGTAGATCCGGATTAACATGGTAGCTACTACAGCTGGCTGTCCGCCAGGAAACCCCATTGCTTACTCGGCACGTTCGTTGACCAGCTCTCCGATGAGGCCCGTCCACTCCTTGCGCAGCGTCATCCCAGAGTGGTTCCGCAAGATATAGTGCCCGAACTGGCCGTCGGGGGACAAGGCCAGGTCGTAGGTAAAGTTGATCCGCTTGGACAGCTCGATGAGCAAGTCTATGCAGTAGCCGCGGCAGCAGAACTCGTTGGCTGTTGGAAAACCATAAAGATGTTGATATAACTTAAGGGTATTTAACCTATTTTCCCCCATATATTTTTCCTTGTAAGGATAAGAATTCCCCCCTTCAGATTAACAACTCGCTCACCTGTGGCATCCGAGGCATTGAACAGTGGACACGGTCGCTCGTCCGGCTCGCAGCGAAACTCGTCGTCGCCCATCCGCCGCACGTAGACGAAGGGTTTCTCTTCGATGGTCAGCACCTTGAGGTGCGTCGGTATCATGATGCCCTCCGGCTTCCGTCGCTGCTTTCCCGGCCAGATGATCTCGCTGTCGTTGATCCTCATCCGCATCTTGGCCCGCATCTGAAAGTGACATGTGGTTAAATCAAGGTCTAAAATCTCTTCAAGAAACTTACGCTGTCATAGCTGAATTTGCCCACCACGTGCTTCTTTTGCTGCTCCCGGATGTTGATTACGTCGTAGCCTGCGTAGATGCGATCCCCGTTGTCATCAAAGGCCACCTGGCCCGTCTCCCCAGTGATGTTGCGGTTCTTGAGGTACTGAAACAGTCGCTTGCCTATCAAAGATTAAGAGTAAATATCAGTTGGTGTTTGGGAACCAAGCGAATATGTTAAGATCCAGGGATCTACGCACCCGACTCCCAGTTTACGGCCGAGTCGCCACAATCCTTCGGAGCCTCGGCAATGGTCTCGTTGGAAATCATCTCCTTGATGGCCGAAGCCAAGACGTAGACACTGTCCTGGAGGCAGAGTTACAAAATCATGCATAATTGAGATGCGGAGGAGGCAAACACTTACCCTAATGTGTCCCTTGTCGCTGTGGGCATGCTCCAGCTGGAGGCCTAGCACTCCGTCCGGTGTGTTGTTGGCGAACAGCGCCTGCTCCGTCACAATCCAGACATGCCCCTCGCCGGTCATGTTGTATTCCCCAGCATCGCGGAAGATAACTTGGGCATCCTCGGTGCTGCGGGCGATACGAAACCACGAAACACTTATGATAATGCTTGGATTTCTGAATGCTGGGGGTATTTTAAGCGCAATATACGGATTGCATTTTGAATTAACATATAGTTTAAGGCATTTAGCAAAGGGATTCCGACTTTGAAAGCTTTATAAATAGTTAAAACTTTAGCAGAAGAACTTTCAGAGTGTCATTTTTAAATTATTAAATAAGTAAATACAAGAGGTCGGGTTCATATTAAAGTTGTATTTACATTACAAAAGGGAAAGGAAATTTGATTTAAATAATAAAATATCAACAGTGTAATAATCTCTAAGATTTTATGTATACTTATGATTAGGTTTGTATTTAATTGTTTAAATTTGTGAAAAATAGCAATAAAATCTCAATTCAGTTCTTAAGATACTAATATATTTTTATATATCTCGCAGCCTCGCAGTAATAGTAATAATCAACATAAACCCCATTATTTGCCTTCAATTGACGAGAGCCGGTAACGACCAGTTGCCGAGGCAAAGGCACGCCCATGGTGGACTGCAATCTCAGTAATCTTGTGTATATCGCTTTTCCATTGAAATCAATTTACGGAGTACAACATAAAATCACTTTATTGAGAATTGACAACAATTGACCGACACGCTTTAGTATTCAAATTTAACCGTCACCCGGGGCAAAGCGATTTATGTGGACATCTTGATTGTACAATAATAAACGGCAATACTGTATAAATTCCATTTAAAAATAGGTTTTACGAGTTGGAAATGTTTAATTTATAAATCAGTTTTATAAATGATCCTAAAAACAAGAGGTAATAGATAAATGTAAATATATCCTTGAGAAATATTTATAAAATTAAAGAACTAATAGCTAATGTAACTCAAGATTGGAAAATATTGAAAATTATAATTGACATACAAAATATTACTTCAACATTATTGATTCATTTTTTATTAGAGAAAACATTAGCATAAATCTCTAATGATATAATTATTTCCATTAAGAATCGACACAAACATAAAATCTCAATTTCTTTCTCTATGTAAATAAAAACCTCTCCCATCTATCATTAAACTACCAGACCTCCACCCCTCCAGACTGCTCAACTTGATCCAAATATGAACGAATTATTTACGCAAATTTGCGGGAACGGTACTCACCTGGCGTACATCAGGTAGACCCTGGACTGGGCCGTCTTCATGTCAATGAGGTGTTCGGTGAAGCTCTCCAGCTTGGGCTCGAACTCGACAATCAGCTCCACTGTGGCGCGCACATCGACGTCGTCGTAATAGGTCTGGGATGTGGTCTGGAAGCGACCCAGGATGGCCCGGCCGTCCGTGTCGGAGCTATGGATGATGATTACCTGTCGCCAGTGGAGCAGATAACGGCACAACTCAATAAGTCAATAAGTCAAATTTTGGCGTCCCGACTAAGTGGAATGGGGCGGAGATTCCATACGCACCTTTGTGTAGGCAAAGTGGCTGAGCATCTCCAGCCAGACATCTGCCTGATGGTAATAGGGGGGCACTGTCCTCAGGAAGGAGACGTGGATGTTCTTGTCGGAGAAGGCCGCATCCCGCGAGGATATGCCAATGACGGGAATTGAATAGAATCCGCTCGTATAGCTCACGGCCGCCGGCGACAAATCACCTGAGGTTTGCTCATGCGAAACGACTACGGCGTACACCTGCCAAATAGTGGGAGGAGCACCCAGGAGGAAATTATGGTAAAGGATGGCGGGGAATAAACCAAATCAGTGGAAATGAAATGAGCAATGCCAAGGTAGATGCCAGAGGAAGGGAGTGAAGGCCTAAGACAGGCAGCGGAAGTGTAAATGGCGCCGGGAGGACGTTCAATTGGCTGAGTAAAATACATTTACAGTGCGTTTCACAACGCTATAATTTTAGTTTTATCTTGAGTTAAAAAAATATAAAAACTAATTGAATCTATTTCTGTAGGTCTTCTTTATATATTTATTGCAGATTAATAGATACTGTATTTTTCTGAATTATTAAACATATACATACAAAGAGGATGGACTAATATTTTTGACTCACACCTTATAGACTGAGGCCCCCCGTGGAGTCAATGACAGTTGATTTGCTTCCTTCGGATGGCACGAGTAATGAAAGGTTCCAAATGGACGCACATTTCGGGGCCAAGCGATGATAAATTCGCTCTGGCATTAATGATGACAAATGCCGCCCCGAAACACAGGCAGGAATTGATTTGGACCTGGTCTAGTGGGTGTTGACTTCTGCTCCGGACAGCCTCCCACAGGGACAGTTGCCAGACAGGAGCTTCTTCGTGATAAATGTGCTATAATGCCCGATGTGTGATTGATGAAATCCGCAGATAATTCACGGATGTAGTTTGCCCGAAAAAAGCCAAAAATGTGCAAAAGTTGGCAGCCAAAAGAGCATTGGGGCTCTGAGTGGATTTCTTACGAGGTCTCCACTTGGCCTGGGTGCAATGCACTTTGCAGCGCTGAAAGGCTCTTCGTCATTAGGATTTTTTGGACACTTTTGGTTTGTGCATGACGGCGTTGATTAATTGCACGAGAAACCAGTTTGAATTTGAGAAGTGCTGGCTGATCTTACTGCCATTTAATGTAACTACAGTGACTTGAGAAAGTTTTTGGCTTAGAAATGTATTGCAAAAAAATAAAGATAAATTATTTAAAGGGAATTAAGAATATAACGATTTTGAAAACTAGTTGGTTTACTCTGCAATTTTTAAACCTAAAAAAAATTAGTTACATTAAAAAAGCAAAGCCAAAATCAAATTTATTTCTTAAGTGCTTTATATTCCGAAACTCCATCATGAAAGCCAATTATCATCGCTAATTGTGAATATAAGGAAGCACCAAGATGCGAAACCGAAACCTAACCAACTGGAAGCTGGGTGGATATTGGAATCTGGTGGCGCATTACCGTTTGTCATCACGGCATTTCCGAATCATTTCCCTCTGAATTATTGAAATGAGGCCCAGCCAGGCTCAGGCCCCGGCCGGGATATACATATATATCCTTTCAGGCCCCATGGCGATGGATGGTGTGAGCGGAAGTGGAAAGGTAATTGCATTTGGCCGCCGACTTACTCGGTTCTCGATGAGCTTGTCGCACACGTTGAAGACCGTCTTGATGGGATTCTTGTCCATGCGAATGGTCTTGTCGTAGTAGGTGACCTTGCGCGGCACGTACTGCTGGTCGAAATTGAGGTGCTGCGGGTCGGGATAAACGGGGGCGTGGGTTAAAGCGAATCTAAATGGGAAATCCAGTTAGCTAATGCGACTAAGCTCTTGCCTTTATTGTTGTGCTAAAGTGCTCCTCGCTGTCGGAATTGCTCAGAACGCCGCCAATATTGTACGTCGAGGGATTATCCGAGGCGGTGTGCCTCTGGGCGGCGGCAATCGGCGGCGGCATTATGGCTAGCAGAACAATGGCCGATCCGAACAAAAGCCGGCTTTGAACAAAGCCCACGGCAGCCATATTGCAGCGCTCCTTAAGTTTTTGGGGGAGGGAATACGAGGTGCTTTGTGAGATGATTTCAATTGTCTTCCCGGCAAACATTCAGCATTTTCTGTAAGAAAACAAAGTTCGTAATATTAACTCTCTATTTAAACAAGTGGAGCAATTTAAAACAAAAGAGTTGGCATTTGAATTTATATTTTATACTGTTTGTTGTCAATCTTTAGCCAAAGATGAACCTATTAAATGTGTAGAATCGGAAAACGTAAAACGGTTTCATAGTTTTATTATATTATTATATGATATTTTAATATTATATATTATATATGTATGTTCACCTTTTATATATAGGGAGTATTTGTACATTTTATTTGTTATTTCAATGAACCACTCATTTTTTATATAGCTTGCCATAGCTTGTTTCTTGATCATTTCAGTTCTTCATTTCTTTGTGTAAACCTTTACATCTATTCCACAATATTTGATGATTATAATTTATAAATATAAGAAGTTAACAATTAATATATTTTCAAGATCTATTTAATTTCTTAACGGTTGAGCACTCTCAATGATCGTTTAGTGCTGCCAGATCAAGAAAAAAAGATCGGTGAGATGTTTTAGGGTGACCACTTGATCTCTATTTTACATGTAATATGTATATACCCCTGTGTTCTGCAGTATCATCAGCAAATTATCAGTAATTCATCAACATACAGGATCATTGATGAGAGTCCACAAAAATTACTGATAAAGTTAAGATGGATATGTCCTGGGCAGTAAAAAAATGCTGCTAACTGAATAACGTTGATGAAACTTTGATAAAAACGGCCTATTGATGACATGTGGTACTGTGGTACCATAATATGACCTGGTTGCTTTCGGAGACTTATCTCTGTAATCAAATCCAGTTGGATTTAAATGATCGGAAAGATAATGGATAATATAACCAGGGCTTCATTGAAGAAGCATAAATGTTTAACGGTATTATACGTTTTTCGACGGCGGTCACACTAACCGATCATATGGCTGCTTTGGGACACTTGTTGCTTTCGTGTTTTCGCTCGGACGTGTTTTCCGCGTCGGTCCGCTTATCTGCGCTGCGCTGGCACTTCGGTGGTGAGAGGGACGGAACAGCGGACGGACGGTACGACTCGCTCTTCGCGCATGACGCGGCGCCCTGGAAAATTGCACTTTCGTACGGTTCGCGCGGCTAATTTATGGCCAAAATGATGGCCAATTTATCGGCCTGAATGCGGTGGGCGGTGTGAGTGTGAGTTTGTGCCTGGAAAAGTGCGATATGTGCGAAAAGCTGCGGCTCGGAAGCGAAATCGTTTGAGAAATCGACTGTCGAGCTGCGTTGCGCGTTTTGTTTGCCTTGCCTGGCTTCGCTGCTGCTGCGCTGCCGTTAGGTGGGCGCTCGGGGGCGGGACAGCAATTGCTGGCGTTGTTGTTGTTGCTCGCTCTTTTCGCCTCTCTTTCTTTTTAACCGGAATTGTTTGTCGCGTGTTTTTTACGGCTGTGTCTTATTGACAACCAAAGCTCTGCCGGCGTCGCAGCCCGAGCATTGTTATTGTTATTGTTATTCTTAGTGCTAGGGTTGGTGTTAGTGTGTGCGGTTTCTGTTGTTTCTGTGCGCCATATTCCCCTTTTATTGTCGCACTGCACGCTCCTTACAGTGAACGAAACTAAAGCAGCACTATTTTTCAATATTTAAGTCATTATTCTTATCACGAAAATATAAAAATATATACATATAATTCTGACTAATAATCTTTGAATAATTTAATTACTTCTAACAAATCAAAGAATGATTGAGACGTTTGAACATTAATTTTCACAAAAATTCAATACAAATTAAAAAATAATAACAAATTCTAAATTTACAGCGTGAAAGACAACCAAAATAAATATATTATAATCAGTAATAGTGCGTCCACTTCGTAGAGCGTGCACTGTACTCTCTGTTTGTGGCCAAGTGCGCGCACTCAAGGTGAAAATATATTAAGTTCTTTCAAGTGTTTGCACATCAAGTTCGATTTGAATAAAATACATATAAAATCAAATTCGATTTACGATCGTCGTTCTGTCATCGGATGATTCAATCTCTCTGGGCCGTATCGCTCATTTCGGATACAAATCTACATCTACAAATTATTTGCAGTAAGTACTCTAACCGCATAAACGCTCCAGCAACCTGTTGCCCTTTCGCTTTGAGCAATTTTCTGGTTTTTCTGGTTTCCCAAAGGGCTTGCCACCGCTTTAACTGGGTCATAAGGCCATAAGCTCTGCGGTATCACGCATTTCGGCTGGGCCAGAGCTAATTACCTTTAGCCAGATAGCTATTATCTGGCAGTCACGCCCTCGCCCAGTGCCGCCAGTTCATTTTGTTGAATAATTGAAAGGAAATCAAAGCGCAAAATGCTAGAAAACCTCGCTGATTCAATTACAATGCAAAGGCAAAGGCAAAGGCAAAGGCAAAAAAGCAAAACAGAAAAGCAAAAAGAACACCTTGCACTCTCGCTTTTTCATCTCTAGGGAGAAAAGAGTCTTACACAGGGGAAAATTCCACTTAGTACGCATAAATTAAAAGTTGAATTAAATATTTTTTATTATTTATAAGTATTTTCCAACATTTGTAGAAATACATTCTTGTAAAAGTAAGATTTTGCGAATAGCACACAGATTTTGATTTTTTATCAATACAATTCCTTAGATTAGAGGTGACCTAAGACCTGACTCGCGAGTCTTCAATATTTTATATTTATTTTAATCATATCTGACTCAATTTCATTTACAAACACTTAATATCTGTGAAATATCAATTAAATAATATTTAAAATATAAATACAAATTTCAATAGTAAATCAAATCTATAAGATAGTACTTCAAGTCTTCTGGTGTACTTTCTCTCAGTGGAGCCTGCCCCCCCAATATTGTGGAGGGGTGACTGAGAGAGGAAGAACGGCTGACAGGGCCGACGCGTGCTTAATTAAGCGCCACATTGTTGACTGCCGGGCAGGTACTGCGAGATAGAGCGAGATAGTGGCAGCTGCGAAAAACGAGAGAGGCCCCCAAAAAAGAGACAGAGCGCGACAGAGGGGAGGCGGAGCAGCTGGAGATGGAGCTTTCTCGCCTGCAATCAGTGAGTTGTGCTCAGTGTGGGGGCAAAGGGGAAGCAGAGGCATTCATGCAGGCTGCTGCACGCGATGATTTCAATTTAATTGCGTGGCATAAAGATGGCTTTTCATCGCCAAATTGCATTTTTCGCAATCGCAAGAGCACACTCAAGTAACTCTTAATGGCCAACTAATAATGTTCGAGTTAACAGACATGTGAGCATACAATTACGACCAATTATTTGCCCATTACCACATTTTGGTGAATTGCTTTATATTTAATTGAACAGCTCAAACAAGCGTAGTTAATAGAGTATTTTTTTGTATTTTTTCCGAGATATTATTTGTACGATTCAAAGTCCACTTAATTAGCGTATTTAGTATGATCAGCAAGATGGCAGGAGAGTTTTACATTAAAATGGGTATGAATTAATTTTAATATTTTAATTTTTTTAAAAACCATATTATGATTTCATTTATAGTGATTTTAAGCTAATTTCTCTTAAATCTTGAAGTGTAACTCAAGATTTCGAAATATTTTATGATGAAATAACAAAGCTCACGGTTAAAATACATTTTTTCAACGTTTACTTTCCCTTTGAATGCAGTAAAAGCCCCTTTTCAACCCTTATCTGTTCTTAATATACTTAAAACCATGAATTTTTATTATCATAAAGCTTTAAAAATATTACTTCGTCCATAAAAATATCAATCATTTGCTGTCAATTATGTGATTATTAAGAATGCAATGAGAAAATCAATGCTTATCAGTTATGATTTCATTTTTCACTTCTTGGATACAACTTGAACAATTCTAGATAACAAACTAATTTAAAAATATTGGTATATATTTTATGGGTCGACTTATTAATCGATTTCACATGAACTGTTTATATTTAGTCAAAAAGTCAACTGAAGTTCAATTAACAGGGCACTGGAACTAATGATTAAGTTGGAGAGCCCACTTCAAGAATCATTAAGTGATTTGAAGTATGTGGTTCTTTATTAACGCACTTTGAATTGAGATAGCGTAGACACAGTTGTGGACAAAATGTTAGGCGGCATTCCAACTGAAAATTCAATTAAATTTATAAATTAAAATTTATTTATGTCAGATATATCTCAATGTACTCAAAGTGCCATATTATAATTCTTAATTTTAATACACCATCGACCCAAAATGCATATTCTTATTTATTTACATATGCTGCCCATCGTCATGTGCATAATTTGAAGCTGGGAAGAGGGGAGGAGATGGCGCCTGTGAGCGCCACCAATTAACATAAATAGTCAAATTGTGTAAGCGACGTTTTCATGTTATAAATAAAATATACGAACACTCACGACCACAGCCCCATTCATGAGATATGCAACCCAAACTCACACCCAACACACACTTGGCTGCAATTAATGTGAGTGCGGCTCTGAGTGTATGTGTGTGCGCCCGGAAAGGTCGTGTGTGTTATCAATGAAGCGGAGTGAATGCGGAAAATGGGGGAAAAGAGCTCTCTCCGGCTTGTCTCTTTGTATGTGTGTGT